>NW_020292043.1:630132-1230132 GCF_003184925.1 Aspergillus vadensis CBS 113365
AACAGTTTGTCAGGTTTGCCCGCCCCGTCGAACAAAAAAAAAATAGAATAGGAAAAAAAAAATAAAAATTTTCAAAAAAAAAAGGAGGAAGAAAAAAAAAAAAAAAAAAAAAAAAAGAAAAAAAAAAAAAAAGAAAGACAGAAAGAGGACTCAGGACCAAGGTGGAAAAATGAAACTAGTCAACTTTCAAGCAGAAACAGTGGGTCCCCGGCTGGGACAATTCCTGTTTGGGTAATGTAGGTCTCGTGTCTTCTTTGGCTGCATACGAAAAGATGATGCTGGCACTGGAATAGTGTGGAAGAACGTCGGAATCGGATAGATATACTGGTCGTGTGTATATCTTTTGTATGAACTGGTATAGCATAGTTGTTCAGTTTTTGAAGAGTGGTGATAGTTGAATGAATAACCCCTTAGTACACTTATGAGACGACTACCTGCGATCTTCGGACACTAGGATGAGGGATAAAAAGGAGTACGGTCTGAGGTATATAACATAACCTCTAGCAACAAGCATATATGCTACTGCTGTGCCCTTGCCTACGAAATGCAGCATAACCATGTAGTACTACGAGTAGGGAACCAAGCTTGGATGATAAGAATTGATAATATTTAACCGGGGAGAGTATGATAGAATACCAACCTATGGGATACTTCATATTACCGACGTTGTCCGTGTTTGCGATCGCTGCTCCCTTGGCCGCCCCCTTCTGTCTCTGTCTCTGTCTCTCGCTCTGTCTCCGTACCTGAGAACTTCCGCCCGGAGCAGAAAAACGGGGAAATCGCGGCATGTCAGCCGAAAGACGCCGCACGCACCTGATCAGTCCCGGTGGCGCGTAGGAAGGTCCAGAAACCATGGACTCCGTTTGGATGCTGCAGATAGATAAGTAGTAGCGTAAGTACTTAGGTGAGTAAAGTTTTGTGAATTATTTTCGAGCAATTTCTGCAGAGACCGACGCAAATTGAACAATTCCGCTCCTGCAATGGCCGTTGTGCACGAATAAGTCAAAGTACACAAGGTGGAGGCCGAGAGGCAAGCGTTTGCCATCGGATATCCGGGACCAGATGGGAAGAAGGGGCGGTTCCCCATGGATGGAGCGCGAAGGTGTGGACTCTCCAAGAAAACGCTTTGGTTCGGTCAAGACGGGGAAATGGGAGAGGAATGGGTATCTTACGAAGCCGAATTACGGAGAAAGGGCCCAAACATGTAAATTATGGTCTGTAGGTCAATCAGCAAAGGACCGAGCGGTGATTGCGAGTAACACCGATCGGTAGACTACGGAAGGGATGAAAAAAGGACCAAGGGAAGAAATATCGAGAGCTACATGCCGTTTCAGAGGCTATTAGATTGATATATTCCAGAAATCATTCAGTAGGTATAATCGATATAATGAAGGCTGAGATGAAGATGAAAGTGGCTTTTTCTTCCTCTTTGACCAGAAATTCACTCATAGTAACGAAGGTATCAAAGGGTATTTCCCAATAATGTCAGCGGTCGGAGTTGGTTACTGGCGCGATCGGGAGATATCGGCTCTTCGTTGCCTGGGCCAGCATTAGCGCCGGGTCCAGTTTTTTTTTTTTTTTGCATCTGTTTTTTTTTCGTTCCCCCTAACAATGGGAGGGCCTCCCTACTCCGTACCGGGCCAACCAATCCGGCCAATGGAAACTGGGCCGGGGCGCCCATCGCCGCCGCTGCCACTGCAAATTCAGGCCAGCGAAAAACCCAAGAGCGTCCTAGCGTCTCCGCTCGCTTCTTCCCGCTTACAAGAGCCCTTCGCTCGCTATTTTTTCTTCCCTCCCTTCCCTTCCTCTCTTCCTTTTCTCTCCATCCCCTTTGAAGTGTCCTGTTTGACTGGCACTATCATCCATCTCCTCTCTTTCTTTCCTTAGTTTTCGTTATCACAGCCGTCAAAATGGCCAAGGGTGATGTTAACCAGGCCGACAAGACCGTCTTCGGCATGCCCGTAAGTTCCTACTTGTCCCCTACGAACGGAAAGGCCAGGTTGTCGGATGTCGCGCTCTCGATGGAATCGGTTGAAATTGGTCTTTAATATCGAAGATCGAGTACTACATTCTTTGGAGACACGATGATCGAACAATTTGGCCTGGTTCAATGGTGTTGTTGCTGGACTAGGTGGCTAATGAAAATTTTTCACAGGGATTCGTCGTCGACTTCCTGAGTATGTGCATTCCAGCTCGCCCCGAATGATCGATCCTTATACTACGATCGATCAATTCCATCCAACGAGCAACACGAATTATCTGATTATGACCCGAATTTGATACTAACTGCTGGTACAGTGGGTGGTGTCTCCGCTGCCGTCTCCAAGACTGCTGCCGCCCCCATCGAGCGTATCAAGCTCCTCATCCAGAACCAGGTTGGTCAAGCCTCAACATCAATGTCTTGCTTGCCGGAACGAAAATTGCTGGCACGATCTGCAATTGCATCTTCGATACGACATCACGCCGACCGAAGATTGCAAATTCAGCCGGGCGCAAAAATTTTCACTCCGGACAGTCCGGACATGAAATCGACCTAAACAGATGCTAATACGATTTCCCTTCAGGATGAGATGCTTCGCGCTGGTCGTCTCGACCGCAAGTACAACGGTATCATGGACTGCTTCCGTCGTACCGCCGCCTCCGAGGGTGTTGTCTCCCTGTGGCGTGGTAACACTGCCAACGTTATCCGTTACTTCCCTACCCAGGCTCTTAACTTCGCCTTCCGTGACACCTACAAGTCCATGTTCTCCTACAAGAAGGAGCGTGATGGATACACCAAGTGGATGATGGGTAACCTTGCCTCCGGTGGTGTATGTATCCCCATAATCAGTTTGATACTCGAGCGATCACACTAACAATTGCTTCAGGCTGCTGGTGCCACTTCCCTCCTCTTCGTCTACTCCCTCGACTACGCCCGTACCCGTCTTGCCAACGACGCCAAGTCCGCCAAGGGCGGTGGTGACCGTCAGTTCAACGGTCTCGTTGACGTCTACAAGAAGACCCTCGCCTCCGACGGTATTGCCGGTCTCTACCGTGGTTTCGGTCCCTCCGTTGCTGGTATCGTTGTCTACCGTGGTCTGTACTTCGGCATGTACGACTCCATCAAGCCCGTTGTCCTGGTTGGTCCTCTCGAGGGTAACTTCCTTGCCTCTTTCCTGCTCGGCTGGACTGTCACCACCGGTGCCGGTATCGCTTCCTACCCCCTGGACACCATCCGTCGTCGTATGATGATGACCTCCGGTGAGGCCGTCAAGTACAAGTCCTCCATGGATGCTGCTCGCCAGATCGTCGCCAAGGAGGGTGTCAAGTCTCTCTTCAAGGGTGCCGGTGCTAACATCCTCCGTGGTGTTGCCGGTGCTGGTGTCCTGTCTATCTACGACCAGGTCCAGCTCATCCTCTTCGGCAAGAAGTACAAGGGTGGCTCTGGCTAAGCGCTTGATTAATTTCAAGCTGTTTCAGTCATGATATCGGGGAAATGGGGTTGCCGGTGTCTTGGTGTAACTACCAGACGCCGGAGGTGCTGCGGAGGATAGAAATATGCGTCAAGAGTGATATCAATAATCTTGAGCATAGAATCGTGTGATATTTCCTCTTGTACCAGTTGTATTTTACTGCCCGCAAGCTTATTTCTTTTTTTCTTCCAACTGTACTTTCTCCACCTTGGTATCAAAATCAGTATGTCCTGCCTTGGATCAAATCAGTTTTCAGTCCGTCATGTAGATGCCATAGCTGCTGTGAAAATTTGCACCCTTCTGGTCACCTGACCCATTGGCAACGTCACGTGCAACGTAGCTTCATGACGTCGGTCCCTGCTCCAGCTTCATCCCATAGTTATAGCTTCCTCCCTTTATACATTCATTCACCAATTCAACCTATCTTTAAAATGACCAGTTCCTCCACCCCAGACGAGGTCCCTCCCCGGACCTCCAGCCCAGCCGCCGCCCCTGACTCAGAGCCAGAGCCAGAGCCAGAATCAGAGCAAGACACAACCCAACCCGCAACCACCTCCGCGACAGCAACCGCCCCAGCCTACTCTCCCATCTACGCCACCGCAGAACCCAGCGACCTCCCAACCCAAGCAACCAACTCCCTGGACACCCAAGTGCCATTGACACCCGCAGCAGCCACTACCACCATCACAACTGCCACTGAAGACCCTCCAGCTTCATCTACATCTACATCTACATCCCCACCACCACCCCAACCAGGCGCCCACCCTATCCCTCCCCCAACATCCTCCACTGACCACCCAGCTCCAACATCCACCTCAGAGAATCATTCACCACCTGCGCCCAAACCAGCCGACCCTCCTCCTCCTCCACCAACCATCACACCAGCACCCGCACCCACAGCATCCTCCTACACCCCAACACCCCCATCCAGCCACCCCCACCCCCAAAGCTACAGCTACAGCTACAGCTACGGCAGCTACCGCCCACCAACCCAAACCTCCAATTCCATCCCTAACTCGACCACAACACCTTACGGCTCTCTCTACCAGCCTCCCACAACAGCTACCACGACGGCCACTACGACGGTGACTTCTGCGGGGGCACAGCTGCCACTGCATTATGAGCCGGATGCGTCGTCGTCGGGGAGGGTGGATCTGGGTGATGCGGAGGGTGAGGATGGAGTGTGGGGGTGGATGAGGTGGGCGGGACGGAAGTTGGGCGAGGTGGAGGCGGAGGTGTGGAGGAGGATTAATGAGGTTCATGATCGGTGATTTGTTTCTTTTATATATATATACTAGGGGTGTTGGTTGGGTGAGGGGGTGGGTTAAGGTAGGGATGATGTTGGGTAGGGTAGTAAGGTTGGTTTGGGGTGTGTACTATGTATGATGATATATCTGTTGGGATGGGTGGGCGTTGGTTTGTTGATTTGTTGTTTGTGTCTGATTTAGTAGGTGACTCTTTGCTGGGATGGGAAGGGAACGGTATAGGTTGTGCTCGGGGCTTGGATTGGGATAAAAAGGTGGGTGTATTTGGGCTTGTAAACTATGTACTACGTAACTTGGTCTTGAATGGTTTATTTTTATTTGAATGTTGTGAGTGAAATAAACAATAGAGCATCGTTTGCTTCGATTTGTGTATGATCCTAGATAAGTACTGTTGAATTTTTACAAAACAAGGCAAGTGAGTATGTGATGACTATGTGGCCGAGACCAAGCATAGACCGTATATTTATTATCTCTATGTGTAAAAAATATGTCCAATGCCTCACTCGGCAGACCCAAGCTATCAATACCGAGTCGTAAAAACCATATAAACAATATGGATTGAATGGATAGAAGTAGTCCATTGCAGATTGTTGCCATGCAACAATCATATGTTCCAATAATTGCAAGAATGGAGAGTGGTCTGGGGTACCAGTATGTGTGTTGAAACGCACCCCCAAGAACGCCTGATAGGCAACAAGTTCATCAACCTTGTACAGGTCGATGTCATTATGTAATGTTGTTTGAAGAAATGCCAAAACGCCGGGGTCATTCCCAGAACCCAAACCCAATGCATCGTCAGGATCGAACCAGTCGTATCGATAACGTCGTCCAGCTTGCTGGTGTATTCTTTGAACAAGAAAAGTAATCGTAGAACGTAAAAGTATGTATCAGGAAATGGGACCAGCCTCAAGTCTCAGAAGAGACGTTGCAGGGTTGCAAGAACAGTTCATGTTCTTGACAAACGCCTGCCAAAAGTATATATATGATTACATTGATCCGAGTCGGAGGAGCGCCTCGACTGCAGCACGCTCCTCCCGGTCACCCATGACACCCTCCGGGAGGGTAAAGCCGTGTTGTTGAACCGGTAATCTGCGCGGTGCAGACTTCGCCAGCGACGACGTAGCAGGTCCTCCGCCGCGCAGCTGTGGCGAATTATGTGTGCCATTCACGAAGCCTCCCGAGGCGTTCAATGATCGTGCGCGAAGCGCATCAGCACCTATCTGTGCCCAATCTTCCTCGTCTGTGATGTCTTCTTCGCCCCAGTCTTCGTCCTGCATCTCGTCGTCCGGGGCCTCAGACGACGAGCAGTACTCGCGCTCGTTTCCGTCGAGTGACATCTTGTCAGCCTCATGTTCCAGCATGCTGATATCATGTCCACCGTAGTCCATCTCCGAGTAGGAGAAGACAGCGGAGTCGCCAGTAACGCTACTGCCATAGGGCTGAACGCTTCCCCGCTTCGTAGGGATCTGCATGCCCCGTTGCGGGAAAGAATTGGAGATACTGGCGGGTGGCGACACGTTGAGGTGTTGCGCATCCCGCAAAGGCTCACCACGACGGCGAGCATCCCAGCGTCCCCAGCCGACCTTCTCGAAGATAACATCACCATCACGGCCGCCACTCTTGTCTTCGCTTCCTCGGCCTTCCAGCGCAGCGACCACCAGCCTGCGGGCTTTGGCAGGCGGGATGCCTGAGAATCCCGGGACACTAGTAGTCAAATAACCCATCAGGTGGCGAATAGCCAAAGGGCCATGCTGCAGCATAATTTCCGGGAGATGGCACTTGGCCAACATGCCCGGCGTGATAGCCCCGGTGCTATCTAGATCATGAGCCGACGGACGAGCTTCATTCGAGTTGTTCGTATGATCGGCGGCATCTCCGAGCTCAACATCGGACTCCACATGCGAGGAGCTCAGCGGGGAGAATCCAGGGTGATTAGCGCCCTGGCGTCTGAAGCCCTGCGGAGGCAAAGTGGGGGAAATGGAGTTGGGCGGAGTAGGCAACATGGTAGGATGCCCCGGACGAGCGGAGTCACGACCGCCCGGGGTGAAACCGGAGCGCGGCTTGGGGATATCGACAGAGGCCGTCTTGCCAGCAAGGGCCATAGCAATGCTGGAGGTGGTAATCATGAAAGCCATGGTGATGATCGAGACCAACAAGAGGATCTAGATACTTTCTTTTATTTGGGGGACCTGAGGGTGGCTAATCTGCTTATCAAATGAGTCAGAGGACCATCCGCCAATCATTGCATGAGGCCAACCAATGGAACAGATGACTAAGTCCCACACTCAGAAGGACAATTGGGAAGTATAAGATTCACGCGTTCGGAGGCAAAAAGGAACAAAAGGAACGAAAACCAAAAATTGAGCTCAAAGGAATTTGGTTGGAAACTTTTCTTTGAGGGTTTGTTACTCACAGTGCACTGTTCGCAAAGGCAGATCACAGTCGGGACAGCTGTGCAGACGCAAAGCTGAGGCGTAGTATGCAGGGTAAATGCGATGCGACGCGCTAACTCAGCGTACTACTGGGCAGGAGAGTTGATAGGAAGGATGACGCGACAGGTCGAGACAAGCAGAACCAGGATGATCGAGCCAACAAGAACCAGGGGGGGAGGTCAGAAAGCCTTGGGAAGTTCTTTGATGAGGAATAGGATGAGAGGAGAGAAAGGAGATTTGGCAAGTAGAAGGAGGAAATGAGACGGAGAGGAGAAGGAGGGGGGTAAACGCAAGGAGTGGTGGTTGCAGTCCGTCAATAGTAGTAAGAATAGCAATAATGGAATGTCTGTCAGCCGGGAAGGAGGCGCCTTCTTTCGGGACAAAAAAATAAAAGGGAATTAAGTAGGTGTGTGTATTATTGATTGGAAATAAGATAAAACAAAATAGAATAAAATAACTCAGTAGATGCCAGGTTTGAAAGGTACGGTATTTTGTTTCCTTTCTTGAAAAAAGATCCCTGGCAAGAAGGAGTTAAATTAAATTGATTCGATTGATGATGAACCCCCTCTCTCCGGTGAGATACACAGTAAACTAAGTAGACAATTAGTGTGGGATGACGACCTCCTTTAAGGATGGAAATGCCTGGTATGTCTCCAGTACGACCCTCTTATCATCGACATCTTTCCCATAAAGTTCCCCTTATCCATCCTGTCAGACCCAGAACCTCCTTCTTACCGACGCAAGCAGTCCGCCGTACCAGCCCGTGGCCCGGCTGATTGGTTGCCAGCCTCAGGCCCGCCGTAGACAGCGCCGGGAGCTTCCGGGGGCAATCGGCCCTGATTTCAATCCTCGCGTTATCTTACCGTATTTTGTAAAATTTCCACATGCGCACACACACACACACACACACCGGCTTATCACTCACACTTTCCATACCGAGAAAGTAGATAGTAACTCTGTAGATACTACTATTGCAGAAAGCCACTCCATTCTTGGGCTCATATTATTTTATCTTTACGAACTAATTAATATGATTCTCCCCATATCCCCCCTCCATCCTAGATGCTTTCGTCATTACACACATCCAGGCTACAAAGAGTAAGTCGGTGACGAAGCTTGTGATACCCGCCCCAAAACCCAGCCGACCACAAGTTGGTGACCACCCCCCCCCCAATGAGGTAATTTCAATAGGACGTATACTACAACCATCACCTCCACTTCCTTGGTTCTAAAGAGTAGTAGACGGAAAAGCAAACGTTTCCACTTGATTCCATCGAGCATATCAAGGCCGGTGCCTCGTGCCCGTGCGCCCCCTCCCCGCGTCTAGGAGGGTTGATTGCAGGGTTCTTACCCTATAACTGGATTATCCTTCATGGATTTTTGTGGTACGCGATAACCTTCCATGATGACGGCACGTGGGTTGTCGGGCACCGCACATGCGCAGGTGGACGCCGTGGTGACTGGCTGTGCATCCCACCCTTCACCCAACCCCCATGGAGAGTTTCTTTTTGCAGAAGCCTAAATGTGTATTGGTAAAAACAAAAGTGTAGAATATGTGGATTGTTCCTTGTGTGCAGAATTCATGGGTAGGAACTGGGCATTTTAGGTTGCACCGGAGGTTGCTCTCAATTTTTGGGTTGGCAACAACAACGTGATTCTAGAGAGGCATTTAATTGATTGACTAGCGAGGATCCTCTACTGTACTGCGTTATCTACTTCTTACTGGGCTCTTTCTTCATCTGTTGGACCCATTAGATGCTTTCCCAATATTCCCGTCATTGCATCATATACTTTTTGCTAGATATGTCGACGTTCATTAGATTGCCTGTCTGCTTTATTGCTCATGCAGCAGACATGCATCGAATAGTACGGGGGTGTCATGTCCTCATCGGCCATATCAGGCTGGTTGGGATGTCGGTTGGGGGGAATGGACAGTCGCTCACTGGCTGAGACGGGCTCGTGATGTCTATGCATCTCCGCTCGGGCCTTTTTTCTCCTTTGCTTTTTCTACTCTGGTTCTAATGTCGTTTTGCTTGTGCCGCATGCGATCAACATTCGCCCCCACCAATCGTACTAGAAAGAGGAGTTGACGGGGGATGGTTCTCCGTTCGTTGACGATGATTATAAACTGAGGTGTCTTTACACGTTGACTGGTATATTGCCGGGGTGGGTAACATTGTTTATTAGTGGTGTATCAGGTTATTCGATCTACTATTCAATAGAGTAAGTATCTACTGCATAGTGGGTATGTTATTTATATCCTTAAAAGTGGATTCAATAAACTAGAGGCTAAAGGTAGACTATTTCCAGCAACGCCGCATCTAAATAAATAGTAGTGGTCTATTATTGTCACTTCCCCCTAAACAATAGGGACTGTTATGATCTATCACCCCTATGCAGATTGGTTGGGAATTCCATGGAACTTTCGATTGAACATACTATTCTCACGACTAGAAGGAAAAGGCAGCCTGACCCATGGTTGAAAAGCAATATACGGGATCTACATCTTCCATACGATCTGCCGCTGCCGCAGCCACAGACTACAACCATACATTGTGGCGAATCTGTGCCACTTTAATAGCCAGGCCATTACCATAGCCAAATATATGGACCAGCAAAATTACAACATACAACACAATGTAACTTCATAACTAAAGACGTCGGGCAGCTGGATAGTATATTAGGGGTGATTAATCGATGCCCAATGTAGTGTTATCCGGTGCTACGATTCGTTCTGATACCACCACAGAGCACTTCTAGAACTTCTAAGCTCATACAAAGTTCCTGTCAGCCACATGACCTTGTAGTGCACTTGCATGTTTGACAATCGTACAGAAGAAATTGGTACTGCAATTTGATTTTATATATCACTATAAGTGCATCTTACTGCTAAGGTCACAAGGGATCCAAGCATGCAGCTTCTTTTCTCGAACCTTTCTAGTGCCTAAGAGATAACACACGTGCGGCCTGATAGGCGTTTCCACATAATTTGCTAACCGTGGTGCTTTGATAGACACTTAATGTTGGGTAGTCCCATCATGTGAGACCTTTCATTTCTGCAACCCAATGTCCCTCACTCCACAGGATCGAGAGAGTCATGCTCCTATTGTTATCCAAGCCCAATCGATTAATATATGTGCGAGATTAGTTAGCCCATGAAGTATCTGAGCGGAGGGAAGCCAGTATACAACCATGCAGCATCAATGTATGCCAATAGGGCTAGAATATCAGATGTCAAAATTGCAGCGTGCTTGCCTTATTCGGTAAAGACACACCGGCTTCCCCTCTGTTTCTTCCACTCCTTTGCGTCCTCTACTCATGTAACTAACATGAATCGAACCATCAAATGGAACATCACGTAAAACACCATTATCTTCTTCATTTGCATCTTTTTCAACTCTATATTCGCTGCTTAGAAGTCATTGAACGCTCCGGACCGGAGCGAACGCGTCAGTTTGGTAGCATGTCCAGGGGGGCCATTCTGTCATATCAGTGGCCATTTGTCCAAGCGTGCTGGCCGATCAACGGGGCATCTCGCAGTGTAATGAGCCGCCTTCCTGCGCGCATTGGTCTGACGCGTGGATTTATGTCATTCTACATGATGTCAGTATGCTGCTACTATATGAGGCCAAAGGTGAGCTAGTGACTTCAATAGAGAGGGTGATATAAGCCCCAACCGCATACCTCGCGGTCCGACTGTCTGGCTGGAGGAGAAGGGCATCTGCTGGTACCCCATGCTCCGTGGCTCTTACGTACTCGGAGGTGAGGTGGTGCGTTCGACGACAAATAATTTGATTAGTTATAAGAATCCGATGAAAGACAAGAGGCGCCGAAGTGGAGAAGCCCGCGAATGTCTATAACGTTGAGTAAAAGGAATGGTCTGACATTGACATTCTTAACACCATGCTTGATCTCTTCATCGAGAACCAACATACTATCGTGGTCGACGCCACTTTCACCCCAGCCGCGCTCAAGGGCAAGATAAAGTTCGTGCCGAACAGAAAGGGCCATGATTTCCGAGCTGCGAAGACCGCTCCTGGCGTGGGGACCGGAGCAAACGCGGCAGGAATCATGTTCCTCTGAGACGGTGGAAAATGGGCATTACTCCAATACTCTGAGAGAGGTCATTTTGGCGTAAAGGTCAGGCACCCAATGATTGTATGACTGTCCCTTGGTTCACATGGTCATGACTAGGGAGATTGGGAGCGCCAATATCAAAGAATATACCGTCTCAGTGCAGCTGATCCAATCTCCTGCAGTCTGCTAAACAGATACTAGGGGAAAGATACAGAGGACTATGTCTCACGCTGCTTCTACTCAGGCTAGTTTCTACTCAGGTTACTTCCTCGAAACAAGACCTGCCTCTGACCTGTCACTATGGGATCGAAGTCTTACATCGACTACTCGCTATAGTTCTGCCCGATTGAAGCTTATAAGTGATGCGCATTATACGCTGCCAGTCTTGAACTTCGAGGCTTTCACCAGGTGGTCGAGGGTCAGCTCGTTCGCAGTAACTGGAGAGTTTACGTTTGAAGCAACTAGGAGGGGATTTGACCGTCTCGTACCCCGGTATTAGGTCGAATATCGACTCCGACCTGTTACGAGAGGCTAGACCTATTTCTCACTGGGAGACATCGGATTGATATTACCTCAAATCAGGAATACTATCTTGCAAATATCTACCAAGCAGAGCTTGGCTACGCTCGTATGGAGTGCTGGTAAACTTCTACCACGAAGGTCCAGCACAAGGGATTTGAATCGACTAATGTTGTTGTATATGGGTCGATTCAGAAACATAGAACGCTATCTGCGCATAGCTTACATTAATATTCGAGAATATACTGCTTAATCCTGAATTGTATAGACATGTCTGTCCCGGTCAGCTGCGCACCTGGTACAACATTAGTTGTAGTGAGCCTGCCAATATACCACTACTCGATTACATGCGTAACCTTTCCAACATGGTACTATACTGACTGATAAGATTCGACTAAAAGGCCTCGTTGGTGTAAAACAAGCAATATTATTAGAATATGTCACAATGGCTACCTGTCTACCATGTCAAGCCAAATAGATAAACCATTGAGTCTCTTCTTTCCCTTTGTATAGGAATGTCGGTTGAGTGTTGACTTGGAAGGGTTCGTCTCCGAAGTACGATGCCCGGTCTATATACATGCAATATCTTGTCTATTCATCATATTAGTGTCTACAGTAATAGAACTGTAATATGAGGCACGCTAGCTTGTCAATCGCTCGAATTTCAATACATAATATATAACAGACCATAGAGATCAATGAGATCGACGCTTATCTCAGCCGAGTCAGAGCCGGAGGGTTCCGCTTCCGATCTTATCGGCGGCGCATCCGAAAAGTGCACATCGCAAAGCCGGTCCACCTTTCGGAATCCCCTCTGCGGGGTTCGTCCCTCTGCCCTTATCCTGGCCCATAATTCGCCTCTCCAGCAAGCATAATGGTTTCCTGCGCCCATTCACCTACCGATTGGTCCACAGCTGCGCGTTCACAACTGTGCAGTTACTCACAGCCGTGCGTTCACCACTGCACCTTCACCCGACGGACCAAACATCGGAATATTCCCGGCGCAATATTCACTACCATCAGAGTAGGCCCCAGCCGTGCCGAAAATCTTGCCTCTTAAAAGGCAAGGTTTCACCTCAACTATTCTTTGCAACTGACAGCCGTGTGGGATCCCGCGCTAACAATTTGCTTTTGCAGTTGAGGAAGAATCATTGTTGCACACACATCTACCCCCAAAGCTCCACCTAGTACTGACTGACATCATGGCGGGATCTTCCGCGGTGGACTATTCACCAGTTCGCGAAGCTGGGCGCATCTTTTCTTATCTCTGTGATCAAGCTGAACAGCTCAATTTACCTAAAGAAGTGACTGAGGGCAAGGATGCCGTTTCTTTCTCCTCAACACATGACGAAGTTTACTTTCCAATTCCATTTAAGGAAACCGAGACGCTTGCTGCCCTTAAGGGTGTTGAGGGTTCCGTAGCCGGTGCTATTGCAGACCTCCGCTATGGACCTTCTGAACACAAGCGCAATGTCAACATAAGTCTTGAACGGGCGACTGCGTTCGGCTGCCAGGCTTATATGGCTAAGGTTGACGGGCTGTCCAAGTTGGACCCCGAGGTGAAGAAGAAGCTCAAGGGTAAGCTGCCCATTCCAAGCACATCCGACTCAAGCTAACAGACGTAGATACCGACTTGCTTGCAGCCCAATCCAATGGCTACCGCCGGATGTCGGCGAACCTCTACAAGACTAAGAACGACGACGAATATTTCCACATCCACGGCTCGTTGGAGGCTACCACAACGCTCAACATGATTGGCCTGGAAGGGCAGCGTCCCGACCTGACAGACTACGAGGAAATCATCAAGGTCATTGAGAGCCACGTGCAGAAGTACAGCGCCGCGGAGTTGGAGGAGATGAACAGAGAAAGACGACAGGCGGGTGTGACGGCATTCAAATATGACGACTTCAAGAAGACCCCACATGTATGATCCCTGCCATATACCCACCAAGCAACGCTGACAAGCTACAAGGGAGCACTCAACGTCCAACAACCTCCGTGGAAAGTCAGCCGTCTGAATGGAGACTTGCCGCCGACCCCCTTCCCAGCCAGTCGCAACGGCAGCAAGAGAGTTCTCGAAGGTGTCAAGGTTCTAGAGCTCTGCCGCATCATTGCCGGCCCTACCGTTGCACGCATCCTGGCCGAGTACGGCGCGGACGTTCTCAAAATCACCAGCCCCAACCTCTCCGATGTCCCTTTCTTCCAAGTTGACGGCAATATGGGTAAGCACGCTGCCGACCTGGATCTCAAGAGCGAAGCAGGTCGCCGCCAGTTCGAGGAGCTCGTGGCCGATGCCGACGTTGTTGTGGACGGGTACCGCCCTGGTGCTCTTGAGAAGCTGGGCTACGGCCCCAATGCTCTTGCTGCTTTGGCTGAGAAGCGCGGCAAGGGTGTTGTGTACGTCAATGAGAATTGTTTTGGCTATGAAGGAGAGTGGGCCGGCCGTCCTGGCTGGCAGCAGATTGCCGACTGCGTAAGTGCTGCCTCCAATTAAACACCATCATAAATGACTAACATGCAACAGGTCACCGGCATCGCCTGGGCTCAAGGTCAATTCATGGGCCTCTCCACCCCTGTCGTCCCCCCCTTCCCCATCTCCGACTATGGCACCGGCTGCATGGGTGCCATCGCCGCCCTGACTGGTCTCTACAACCGCGCCAAATACGGCGGTTCGTACCACGGCAAGGCGTCTCTCATGCACTATGACCTGCTTCTCTTTGCCGTGGGCCAGTACTCGGAAGCCATCCAGGAGAAGATGCGCGCCGCTCAGCCAGCAGAGTTCTTCAAGCTTCGTCATTGTGACAGCGTTGATCGCATCTCATCGACCGTTCTTAAGATTATGCAGGCACGTTTCCCTCACCTCTACCGTGCTCCTGAGGAGGCGGGCGCAGAGGCCCTTACGGAGAAATGGTTCTCGAAGGCGTACAATGCGGACATTGAGATCGTTCGCCCGATTGCAGAGATCGAGGGCGTCGATAACTCGTTTGTCCGGTCCAGTCGCCCCAATGGTACTGATGCAGCGAGCTGGGAGGACTTTGAGAAGGATGTTGATAACCGGAAGGCGTAAACCTACATACATAGGACCATTTATGACAAATATTACCAGTAATGAACATGACCACAAAGCATGCACAGTAAACTAAATTATGTTGAAATAAAGAAAGACTAGCCAAATACCTCCCAATTCTTACGCAAGAAAACCAATCCTCCCCTCAGCCAAGACGGATAGAACAGGAAACAATCACCATACCGATCGGATCCGATAACCATCGCCGCCATCCATCCATCCATCCATCGGAAGTCCCTCCATCGGCCCGACAGATCTTGTTCTCCCCTCACTAAGTTACTACTACTTACATCACCGATCTATGCAGCATCCATTAAATAAAAGTATACCGTTTTCCACCCCTCACAACCACCCATACACATCCGATTCACAACACATCACCACCCAAACCACAGCAAAAGAAACACTATCCAAAAGAGAATCAATTCAAAATGAGCTACACAATCACCACCCCCCCATCCACCCTCCTCCCCCCCACCAGCGCCGCCATGATCTCCTTCCTGGAGAACTTCTACCGCATCAGCGACACCGAATCCCTGCACAACGAATACGTGACGAACTTCACCGAAGATGCGACGCTCATTATGGGCTCGAAGGTTGCGAAGGGGTTGGATGGTATGCTCCCCCTCCCCCACCCAATTCTCTTTCCTCTTTAGTACCCTTTTCTTCATGCAATTAATTACACCTACTCTCAATTAATCCGAACCACACCTCCGACTACATGAACAAACACTAACAACCCATGATATGGAATAATACAGAAATCCTCACCCTCCGCCACGGCCTTTGGACCCACGTCGCACGCCGCAAACACACCCCCGAACGGGTATATTTCGGCGCGGAGCGAGAACTCATGCTGTATGGGACGGTGAAGTATGTGCTGAGGAAGGATGTGGAGGCTGGAAAGCCTGATGAGGAGATTGAGGTGCCTTGGGCTGGGAGGGTCGTGTTTGATGAGAAGGTCGAGAAAATGCGGTTTTATCAGGTTTATTTGGTACGTACATACCTCCCCATTCTTTTTCTTTCTTGGTGGTGGTGGTGGTTCGGGGATGTTGGCTAATTGATTGGTGTTGGGTTTAGGATCCGACGGCGCAGGGTGGGAAGAAATAGGTACTTAAGTTGGGATTGAGGAGTAGGTTGTGGGGTTTAGAAGGGGAGGGTATCATGTGTTGGGTAGATGTAGGTGGGTGGGCACTGACTGCATGGTGTATATAGTTGTTACTTGTATATGATTGTATGCATTACATTGTTTTTAAGGTCGTTGATGGGCTTGCATATAGGCTTGAATACCTGTGTCCTTGGAGGCTGGTTTCTAGACGGGCTCTATACATCTATCGGGAGAGGAGATCTAGGCGGAATTTCTACACCATGTATGAATTGTCCTTTATGCCCGCAGGAACAACCAATTGATCGATAAAAAAAAGAGAAAAGGTAGTAGTAGTCAAGTCATCCTCTCCCTGTCGTAGCCACTCATTCGTCTCAATATTCCATTTCCCCATCTAACCCAACGCACCCCCCCTGGGTGGCCCCATCCAAACCGCGCGGGATTTGGTGTCAAAAGACAAACGGGGAGTTTTTAAGAAACACAGCAAAGAAGCTAAGCCTAGCTCAGCTTCAATAGGGAGTTTGCCAGGTGTAGGTAGAGAGATAGAAGGTAAGGGGTTCGGAGAAAAAGAGTAACATCAGGACTTTTTCATTATTTTAGCTCGAGCATCCGGAGAGACTAATTTACTCCTCGTCCTCCTCCTCGTCAACGGTGGTCTTGGCGATACGGTCAAGATCACGCTGGCCGCTCTGGGTGATGCGACGGCCACCCTTCTCCTCATCGTGCTCGAGGACACCGATCTTCTCGAGGGACTGCATGACCTTACGGTCGACGGAGCCGGAGGCATCGACGTGGTGGGCGGGGCGGGAGCCGCGGTTCTTGGTGGAACCGTGGACCTTGCGGAGACGGCCAACACCGACGGTCTTGCGCATGTAGATGTGGCGAGCGACGGCGGCAGCGCGGATGTAGTACCTATTTGCAAGTATTCGTTAATCACGCTGGTTCTTTTTCTTCTTCGACATGTTTGAATCAATGGCAGTTGTCGTACCAGTCGGCGTCCTGGGGAGGGAGCTCGTTGGAGGCGGAGGTCTTGACAGTGTCAACCCAACCTATTTAAACCGTATTAGTTCTTTGATCTGATGGTTGCGATTGTTCGAAAGGATCCCGTGTGCACGAACCAGGAATGGGGAGCTTTCCCTGACGCTTCAGGAAAGCAGAGTAAGCAGCGATGAACTTCTGCGCCTATAACCATAGAAAAGAATCCTGTTAGCCGTTCCGTCCATAAAACATCCTGTATCGTAGATTGTCTGGCAGGTGCGCATTCAGGCACGACATGGCATGGCATATAACATGGCACGGCACGTATCGGCAAATCTGGACATATCCTGCATGTCGCGGCGGCAGTGGTTCCAGTTCGTTCCTGACCCCATAACATCCATTTGATCCAGAATCTCCAAATTCAATATACATGGCTGGAGTATACAATCGCGTAGTCGTGCAAGCATTGCATATTCCCCAATCCATAGCCAAAACTCATCACATCTGATGCCCAGAGTATATATGTACCCAGCCTTGCTTGACGCGCCCAAATTCGATCCCAGATAGATATATGATTGTCGCTTGCTCCGTCGAATGCTGATACCAGATAAAATTTCATTTTTGTCGGTTTGTCCTGATCGTGCCGTGCCATATTGTGCCATGCCATACCATGCCATCCATCCCATTCCGCACCGACCAACCAATCTCGAATCTTGATATGACATGACTTACGTCGACATCGCGAACGGTGACACCACCCATTTTTGCGACTTGTTGAACCTCGAACGGGGAATCGAAGAGAGGGACGAGGGAGGCGTGGAGGGGGATGGGTCGGTCGTTGTCGTCGTTGAAGGGGAGTCGGGGTCAGAAAGCCTCGAAATTTCGGATTCGCACACAACTTTGCGCGAGTAGTGCTTCTCGGTTGGCTGTGGGCGCTTCGCTTAGCCTGTTTGGGTTAGCCGTACCCTAAGTTGGTGCCTGGGGCAGATGGTGCTGGGCGGTGAGTTTTTGATAGGTCATGTGACTGGGGTCGTGCGTTCAGGCAGGGAACTATTGATGCCTTACTTTTGTATCATGTAGATCCGTGATTAGTGAGCGATTACTACTAGGTAGGAAGCATGTTCAGCATACGTATTTCTCTATTTCAACTCCATCCCTACTGTACAGTCTATGGTATAATTATCGTGATTCATAAAGCGAAAACCCATTATCCTCCATTACGAGAAGGGAAAAAAGATGTAACCCGAAAAATCCCAGCCAACGCCTGCCTTCCTGCCAAACCTAACTCATTCTTCCTACAGCGTTGGCGCCCGCTTCAGCCCAACGCAGTATCGCACAAATAGGGTATCAATAAAGTGTTCGTGACGGATGCCTGGTGGACGTCGCCGTTCGAACTCCTCAATCGCTTCCGGCACACTGAACCCGCGCCGTTCGATCAAGTATGAGACAATCAAGAATCCCGTGCGGTTGAATCCGTAATGACAGTGGACTCCAACGACCGGACGTGGACCCTTGGAATTGCCGGACTTCTCCATCTTCTCAGTAATTTCATTCTGTAGTCGGTCTACTAGTGCGATGAAATCGCGAACCTCGTCTGGAGTAGGTGGGATCTTTGACACCGTGGGGTGCTTGTGGTAGTGGATGCCACCTTTCTCCATCGACGCGGGATTGTATACCGGATTCTCGTAGCTGATATCAATCACAGCGTAGATCTTGTCGCGGTAAGCTTGAGAGAACAGAACAGGGTTGTGTTCTTCGTCCACCTCCCGGAGCATCTTGAGCGCCGCAAAGGTGTCAGCAATTCTTTCTGACACTGGAGCAACCTTCTTCCACTTCGCCAGGTTCTTCACGTCCCACTTTCCCGACGTATTAAGATATTGCAGCTGCCAGCCCATGCTGAGGCGGTTATCGATGTGCTGGCTGAGAAAGTCTTGGATGATCCCGGCAAGAGTGCGGTACGTTGCACGGTCGTAGATCAATGCATGAGACGCCGGAGCAGGTAAAATAACAGTCTTGACCGACCGCCGAGATCCCGGCTGATCAGACTCACTCGTGATCTCCTTCTCTTCAATATGTGGCTCCACCCCGAATTCCTCTTCGTGTGCCCGCCGATCATACGATGCAGGCATCTTATCGTGAACTGCGGATGCATCGGGAATGGAGCTCACCCCATCCGCGTCGTCATCCACGCTGCACCCTGCTCGGGCAAAGAACCCCAGGATCTTCTTTAGCTCTGCAGGTTTGTTCACCGCATCCGCTTCACCAGCCACTAGAAGAACGGGCGTGCGCACACCTGCCCATACATCCTCGCCTGGGATGCCTCCGACGGCCTTGCCATTACTGTCGTACGACGGCAGAGTTCCCCATGCCATCCGTCTCCACACGGCCGTTTTGCTCTGCTTATTATAGCGGACTTGGAGGCCTCTGGTATCGGGATCTGCTGCTGCGCCGACAAGCCTATTCACGCTGGTGCTGTGTAAACCGCCCCGCCGATCCCAGTAGCGCCAGAGGTCGAAGATTGGGCTGGGTACATGCAGAAGCCGGCGAAATTTGGCAACATCATGTGGGGGTGGAGGTGCAGCGCGAGGGCAGACGGCAATGAGACCGAGAATATGTTCTTTCAAACCAGCGCCTATCGAAGACGTGGAGGATGCTAATAGAGCAGACAGGGAACAGCCCAGACTATGAGAGATCAGAACCACTTCTTGGCCTGCATCCTTGTCCCGGTGCTGCTCAATGGCTGTAGCAAGCAACTCTGCCAGCGCTTCCACAGTATACGCGTCCCAAGAAGTGGGCGAAAAGGACGACAAGCCGCACCCAGGGAGATCGATCCCAAAGCAAGGCCCGACATTGGAAAGACTCGTAAGCAGATGATTAAATTGCGCAAGAGATCCACCCAAGCCATGCACAAAGACCAACAACGGAATCGGCGAGGGCTTAGTGGGCAATTTGTCCTTTTGAGGATGCGGACGGAAGAACGTTCTGATAGAAGGATATGTCGCCGTAGATGTTGTGTATGACAGGTATGATGAGTGCTTCTTCAGGAGGCCTGGGTCTGTATCATGGGCTTGTCTATGTCAGTATCCAACATTGAAACACTGAGAGAGTACCAACCATTCTCGCTCTGCTTTTGTTGAGGCACTTCCGTCTTCTCCGCAACAGTGCCTTCAGTGCCATGGCGTAGAGATCCCGTGCTATCGTAGTCTTCCTCATCTGAAGAAGTGACCATTCCTTCAGAGCGCTTGGATAAGCCTTTGCGCGTTCGACGAAAACGTGCCTTTCCTGAGACTTGTCCCCAGGCCTTGCGCCGCAGGACGGAAGAAATGATTCCGCAACCCAGCATAGTGATGAAACAAGTAGTCAGGAAAACGACCTTTCCCCAATTCACCGTGCCATCGTAGCTATATGCCTGACAAAGACGGGCGAGTGAAGCAAAAGCACCAGAATTGGTGAAGGCAGTGTAAGTCGAGTCCCAAAAACGTAGAGAAGCACCCAAATCCACAAGACCGGACCGAGAGGTGGTAGGGGAGGTTAAAGGGACATCTGTCGACCCCATCCCCGGCGGCGACGAAGACAATGTTGGGGATACTTATAAGACTACCGACTGGTCCAGGCGCGAAGCTGCGTCGCCCCTAAACAGGAACCTTATTACCGCTCACCGATCGCCCACGCCTTAACACCTAGTGTCAGGGATCCCTCCGTTTAGGGACCAACGATCGGGAGCGAAGAGGATCCGTTCTGGAATGCGAGTCGAAGTTCACACGAGCCGAGAGAACGGCACCTCTTTGGCGGGTCAGGAGAGTCTCCAGGATCGATAGTGAGGCAACGGAGCGGGTCGATCGAAACACTCAGCAGCCGGGAAGCCCAACGATAGCGCGCTATGAGGCAACGAGTTTGGAGTAGACTATTTTGAGGTAAGGAGAGCTTGTTCTTAGGTACGACTTTAACTGCGCCCCGGGATGGTTTGGACCAATGAATGCTGGGTATCCGTCACGTTGGTCTGCTGGCTGCGCCTAGGCGTTCCGGACAATTTGACAGATCCACCAAGTCTTTATCTGAACCAAAGTAAGGAGGACGACGGCCCAATTTGTTTTGAGGACTGTTCCCAACCGAATGACGACGATATCTCAATTGTTGGTTGACCCAAGTACACTCCGGGTCACATGGAGCGTTTTGCGCGGAGATTCCAGTCGGCGGGAGAGTGATGCGGAGGATGATGCGCCTGACGTCGCAAAAGAACTGTGAAGCAAGTCAGCTATGATCCCCAAGCCACCCAAAATCTAGTCGTACAGGGAACTCATGAGAGTACAGCGTCAACTTTCAGATTGAATGATGGGCGGGGTTTGGCAGCGGTGGGCACACTCATACCTAGCTGTGCAGCACCAGCAATAGAAAATCGCAACCACTCTTTGCGACTGAGGAACGCAAACCTTAACTGGAGTAACTGCAGGCGGGCTGGATCGCGGAGCGGAATCCGGAAGAGAAGCAGAAATTGTGGCGGATAACGACAGGGAGCGGCGACAAACAACAGGCCTGTCAGAGGGTCGGAGGCAAGACCGTGGAGGATCTGCGATACTTTGGTTTGTCGCAAATTTGCCGGCGGTGATTCACATCCACTCATGGCGTCACGCTGCAGCTTCCTGGATGACTCATCCTGCGCTAGTCCCTTTTGGGTCTTTCGGATGCCGGAGTTCTCGCCGCTCCAAACACGAGACCATCTTCTATAACTTTAAGAGGAAGATTGTATAGAGTAATATGATATTCTTCGAATTGTAGAGAGCCAGCTAGGCATAACTTCCTTTTTTGTCATTCATTGCTTTGATTCCTGATGTGTACATAGTATCAAACTATTCCAAAGTACTACCATGACAGGACAGCTGCGTCATTGGAACAGTCTCCACAGCCAAGTTGGGTTATAGTATGGATACATCTTGGGATAAACAAATAATTTTATTGAGAAACTGGGAACGGAGCCAAATCCATACCACTCCACCTAAAATAGATCCGTCATGGCTCCGTTCGAGGCATCTCCCACCAACCGAGCATATTTGGCCAGCACACCTCGTGTGACATGCGGTGCTGGGGGCTTCCACTCCCGCAGACGCTGCTGCACCTCCTCATCCGATACATCCATGGTGATGGCGTTTGATTCGGCATCAATTGTGATCACATCGCCGTCCCGAACAACGGCAATGGGCCCTCCTACGGCAGCTTCAGGGACAATATGCCCCACAATAAATCCGTGACTAGCGCCAGAGTATCGACCGTCCGTAATCAGTGCCACGTTGGTGAGCTTGGCTCCCATGAGCGCTGCACTGGCCTTGAGCTGTTCCGGCATTCCCGGGCCACCCTTAGGGCCCTCGTAACGAACAACGATGACCAGGTTCTCGCCATGAGGGATCTTGCCCTGGTTCAGGGCCTCATTGAGCTGATGCTCCTTGTCAAACACGCGCGCCTTACCCGTGAACCGGAGCCCTTCCTTGCCGGTAATCTTAGCAACCGCACCACCGGGTGCAAGGTTACCTCGCAGGATCTGAAGGTGGCCCGTTGCCTTGATAGGGTTGTCCAGGGGGCGGATGATGACCTGGTCAGCAGACAACGATGGGTATGATGCTACGTTCTGGGCCAGAGTCTTGCCGGTCACAGTGGGAATATCGCCATCAAGCAGACCAGCTGCGATCAACAACTTCTGGACCGACGGGATGCCTCCGACTTCGTAGAGGTCCGCCATGTAGTACTTTCCGCTAGGGGACAGGTCTGCAATGAAAGGGATCTTGTTGCTGACCCGCTGGACATCGTCTAGAGTAAGGTCCACGCCGGCAGTGCGGGCCATAGCCAGGAAGTGGAGCACACCATTGGTGCTTCCTCCCAGGGCCATAGTCATGACCAGGGCATTCTCGAAAGACCGCTTGGTCAACAAGTCCCGAGGACGGATGTCCTTTTCCATGCAAACCTTGATGGCTTCGGCTGCCTTGACACACTCACGCATCTTGGTCGGGGAGGATGCAGGGGTAGAAGACGAGCCGGGCAAGGAGAGACCCATGGACTCAATTGCTGTAGCCATGGTGTTGGCCGTGAACATACCACCACATGCTCCCGCGCTCGGGCAGGCATGCCTCTCCAGATCATCCATAATCTCATCCTTGCTCTTGCTAGTATCACCTCCATCATCCGGTTGACGGAGAGTGTTGTATGTGTAGGCACCAGCAGCTTCGAAGCATGTCGAAACGCTTACACGCTTCCGAAGAAGCTGGGAATACCCAACTTCGATAGTACCACCGTAGAGCATGATTGAGGGCCGATTGTGTCTTGCCATACCCATCACCACACCAGGCATGTTCTTGTCGCATCCGGGGATGGCAATGCAGGCGTCATGGTATTGAGCGCACGTTACAGACTCAACGCTGTCTGCAATGATTTCACGGGTCTGGAGAGAGAACCGCATACCTAACATCCAGTTAGACACGACCAGCGTATTGGCGTTTATTCAAAACCAACCTTCACTACCCATGCCAATCGCATCCGACACACCAATAGTATTGTACTGCCACCCAATCATGCCTTGGTCCGTGATCGCCTTCTTCACCGTCTTGGCCAGGTCCAACAGGTGCATGTTGCAAGGATTGCCTTCCCACCACACTGACGCAACACCAACCTGGGGACTCTTCGTCATGGCATTGTGATCGGGAATGCCTGCCGCGTAGAGCATAGCCTGTCCAGTTCGCATGAGGTCAACACTCGTCCAAGATCTGCGGGGAGAGCAATATGCAAGAAACACCGATTACCAACCTTCGCGCCAGGGAACTCATGGCCTCTGGTGATAGTAGAAGACCAACGATTCAAGACGGGGGTTCCATCTTCATGCTTGGTGCCCGCTGGTACGCAGGGAAATTCGAGGTACTTGGCCTCGCCCAAGGTGGATGACACGGCAGGTTTGGCGGGGTCCATTGTGCAGAGTCAGGAAGGGTAAGAGAGAGAACAGGGCTGGTGGGGTGGACTGAAGGTATTGAACAGCTGCACTGGCCAATGAGCCATATATGGAGGGGATGGAAGATGAGGGGTGATGAGAGGCTATACCGAACTCCGTGTTGTAAGTGTGCGGTCTGCAGTCCCAAAGCCCCTCGTTCGCCTGTAGACTCGGAGGTACGGCGAGCGAGTGCCCGGTTCAATCGGCGAGCAGTCCGTTGCGGGGAAGGCACGATCCGCGGTATAATCATCCTCGATGTGATTAGCTGCACTTGATGCTCGGGGGGAGGAACCGCTGGTTGTGATTCGAGCAGTCGGGCAGCTTGGGTGGGGTTCCGCTTGTAAAGAGTGGGCCAGCCATCATCTCGAGTACAGTGCGAGATTAGTACTACTGCATCATCTCTTTACTATTACTGCACTAATTGCGAGCACAGAAAAGGTCAAGAGGAGCATACGCTGCTGGGTATCTTCCATTAAGAGCCAACTCCAAATAATAACTGTCGTCATCACCCATGCATGACACCGACAACTGTAGACTGGCAATGTGCCAGAACGATGCAATGCTATCCTCACTAACACCAAAACAGGACGCCGGTCTCTACTGTACTGACCCGTCCGTCTCTGCCTCCTCATCATGTACTACCTCTTCCAGTGCATCCTTCTCGATGGTCGACCATTGGCTTGAGTGGTGAAGCGCCTCATCCGACGTAACCTCCTCCAATGGGCTTGATTTCCCAGTGCTATCCTCCGCCCCCAGCTCGTTTGCAGTATTGTCATCGCCATCCACTGCAAACCCCACCATCTTTCCCGAGCTTGACTGGGGTCGTGTTTCTTCCAGTACATCGCCATTCCAGGGTTTGCATTTCTTCACAATCTCGCCACAGCGTAGACAGACCCAGCCTTCTCCCTCTTCCCCTTCGAGCTTCTGCACAATACAGACAAAACAATATATACAACCGCAGGGTATAGTTTCATAGGGGTTAGTTATATCCGTCTGGGCTGACCCGACGATGCCTCCCGACGAGGCTGACGCGGCTATTGCTTCACCCTCCGTCGTGGACGTGGGGTTGTTGTCTTTGTAGCATATCGCGCAGGTTCTCTCCGGAAGAAAAGCCAATTCACCCTGCTTTCCGGTCTGTTCTTCATCCTCGCTTCCGGACTTGAGAGTGGATAGTGTCTTGCGCCACAGCCTGGAGAGCCACCGGCGCCATCGGCTAATACCCACGAGCGGCAAGAGGAAGAGGAGAAACTCCGTCATCGCGTGCCACACAAGTTGACGATTAAGATATTCGAATGACACCTCACGACTCGCCTGCGCGGAAGGTGGAATCAAGCGCATACGAAGCACGCGGTCGACCAGGGTCCGATATCGGCCATTCACCAAGAATACAAGAAAGGAGACGAAGGCGGCGATCGAGTGAGACGCGGAAATGAGGTCTGTCATGCGGGCGAGCATGCGTACTTCCTGGGACGGCTGCATTTGTGAGTGCCATGCACAAGGATCCAATAGACTTAGATTCTTACCTCCTCGTACCCACTCTCTTGGTTAATCAGCCAGCTTTCCCATTTTCCCCAAGCGTATCGGCCACCGACTGTAAGCAGACCATAGAGGGATTTCTGCCACTTTGTTGGTGCCGAATGCACGGGTCCTTTGCTGCGACTATCGATGTATTTTAGGTTCTGCAACGCTGCGCCATAGGAGGCATCGTGGTCCCATATCGAGAGCTTGAAAAGGATCGCACGGAGAGCGAATTGAATCTCGTGAGACCAGTCTTCACGTAGTTGAGGCTGATACCGATGGACGTTAGCTTTATCCACAAAGTATCTCCAAATTCCCTATCTGGACATGGACTAACCCCGTAATATTTCAATGCGTCCCCCACCTGTCCTTTCAATAGTCCCAGTAATTCTTCATCTAACAGTTCGGCATCGACCTGGCCGACGCGGTACGCAGGCCTGATACCCTCTCGGCCTCTAATCGTATTCCATAACGAGAAACCCGACTGGGGCAGTTTGTTCAGGGGATAAGGGAGTCGCTGAAGACTGGGATGATTGAGCGGCGACGTCCGCTGCTGCTCCGCCAGCCGGGCGCGAGCCTCCGCTTCGCGGAGACGACGACGTTCCAGAACCCTTTCCTGGGCAGCGGCGAAATTTGTAGAACTCATCGTTGAATCATTGTCAGGAGATCAAATTTGGAGGGTCGATAGGGGCGCTTGGAGAAGGTTGTTGAAGGTCAAGGCGACAACCTCGCAGTCGCAGTGTTGGCTATCATAGTAAGTTCGTTGACGGCTCCAGCTCAGTCGGTTGTCCGTTCGGAAGGGAAACAGCCGAGGTTGAGATAAAAGCACGTGACCAGACCGATGATAAGCCTGTCTAACTAAGAGATTATCTGGTTACTGGATATGTGCATACAAGAAGTGGTCGACAAACAATTGCTCCTAGCAGAATATTGAGGACAATTGCCAATGCCGTTGAGCAATATAATAATTCCTATGTTGTTCTAATAGAAAGAAACATATCAATGCATGCCGTCCTACCGAAGAGCATGCGCACGGTCACATGGCGATAGCAATAGAGCAAGATAGGAGTCCATCTTCATCTTAATTTCCCGCCTGCTTGCCGGCTCCACTGTGATTGATATCCCCTGTGCCAGAAAAGGTAGTATATCACTTGACTACATGATAGACATGAGTCTACCCCTCACCTTTGAGCCCATCACACAAGCCGACCAGCCTGCAGTCTCACAAGTTGTGAATGAGTGGAATGCAACCCTACCCTACTTGCTATCGATGTCAGCAACTGGGAGCCAGTTGGGAATCAAGAGCAGACATCGGTTCAGCCATGAGTGAGAACAATATGTGCCAAGCATGAGCAAGGTGGCATGCGACCACAATCCCCGGCACCCTAAAATGATGCTGTGTCGGTTGACACCGACATGGAGCTCCTGCTGCTGAAATCCTCCGAAGGGGACTAGTAATGTTCCATCTGCTGCACGAAGGTCGAGCATACTGACATTCGGTCCGCCCTGGTTGGTTGGCCTCCGATCCAGGGCCGAAAAAATTCCTGGCCAGTGCCCTTGACCACGCTGCAGGGTGTTCGGCTCCCCGGACTAAACAGAGCCAGCCAGCGGTGCACGTGCGGCCCTCGACTGCCTCTGGTGCCCCGCTTGGGGTTGCGGTGCCAAGCCACTGGGAAGCCTTAGCGCTTGCGGAGCTGACTGGAGATATCTACTACTATACGACAATCTCGTACTTCATAGTTAGTCGAGCAATTATTACTGTGTCCCCTGGATGTTGTCTTACCTTCCGCCAAACTCCGCACATGATGAAAAGTGGTATGCCGGCATTCGGACGGATCTCGATTCCATCTCCGCACTTGCTAAGGTTTTGGCGTACCAAACTCCCAACAATATCGGAGGATGGCACCTTGGTCTTGGTCTTGGCCTTGGATTAGGAACAATCCTGCTGCCGACGGCCATTCACTATCCAGTAGTTATTCCCAGTCAGAGCCAAGAAAGGGCGGATTGTCATCGAATAGGAACATCCGCCTTGGCCGCGTGCTTCTCTCAACCCTCACTCTGTAGTCGCTTGGTGAAGTGTTCTCGTGTACCTGGGTGGATACGCCCTTCACTGCCAGGGTACCGAGTCGTTTGCGCCGTCAGCCCATGGAAAGGGCACATGGCCTCGCGTGCTGCTGCTCACCTGGCTGCCTGCTATTCTAGTTGTAGTACCAACGCCCGCTCATCTTTCCTCCCCTGGCGGTATAAGAAGCCGCAACCCGCTCGTTTCTCTCTCGTAGTTGACTGCCGATCAGCCTCCCCATCTGTTGCTTCTCACCTGACGATTACTAGCTTACTACCGTCAGAGAAAGTCAATTCACGATGAAGACTACTGTCGCTTGTCTGTTGGCGGCGGCCTCCGTGGCATATGCCCAGGTTACCAACGTGTCGGAGCCTTCCCTCTCTTCAATTGAGAAGGATGCTGCCACCATCAAGCCGTACTCGCCGGTGTCGAACGTTCAGGGTCTTGCCTTCAACCGCTTCTTTCAGATTTGGCTTGAGAACATCGTATGTGCCAGACGTTGGATCACGTTTGGGTGTACTCTTCTCTGACTTGTCATCTCGTTCAGGACTATACGGATGCGGCCGCCGACGATAATATGAAGTGGCTCGCCTCCCAGGGTATCACACTGTAAGTTTTAGGCTCAGTAAATGTGACCACTCAGACTAGAAGCAGATATTGAACGCTTCATAGGACCAATTTCCACGCCGTCACTCATCCTTCTGAGCCAAACTACTGCGCCTCCGCCGCTGGAGACACCTTCGGCATGGACAACGATGATTTTATTCAGATCCCCGCCAACGTGTCGACCATTGCCGATTTGTTCGACACCAAAGGAATTTCCTGGGGAGAGTACCAGGAGCACCAGCCCTACCCCGGATTCCAGGGATTCAACTACTCCAACCAGAAGACTTACGACCCCGACTATGTGCGTAAGCACAACCCTCTCGTCCTGTTCAACTCCATCGCCGAGAACAGTACTCGTTTGCGCCAGATTAAGAACTTTACCAGCTTTGAGGACGACTTGGCCAGCCACAAGCTTCCTCAGTACGGCTTCGTTACTCCTAACATGACTAACGATGCGCACGACACCAACATCACATTTGGTGCGAAGTGGGAGCGCACCTGGGTCACTCCCTTGCTCAACAACTCCTACTTCATGAATGACACTCTGCTTCTTCTGACTTTTGACGAGGACGAGACTTACGCTAAGCACAACAAGATTTTCAGCGTTTTAGTGGGTGGTGTCATTCCTGATCAACTGAAGGGTACCACGGATGATACCTTCTACACCCATTACTCTGTCATCGCTTCCCTCTCTGCGAACTGGGGCTTGCCGTCTCTTGGACGCTGGGACTGCGGTGCTAACATCTTGGAAATTGTTGCGAACAAGACTGGCTATGTCAATTATAACGTTGACACCACCAACTTGCATGTCAACGAGACCTACCCCGGTCCGTTGTCTGCTGGCATTTATTCCAAGTACTCATCTGTTTGGCCCAACCCCTTGACCAACGCCACCTGCTCCGCCGGTCATGGCATTCTGGACATTGTGAAGGAGACCTACGCCAACACTCAACCTACCTACAACTACACCAGCCCCTACCCTTATGACACCAAATCCGGATACAACGTCAATGTCACAGCGACCAAGAAGTCGGCTACCTCCAGCTCTAACTCCACCTCTTCTTCCTCGTCCCCTAGTCCTTCCACCAACGCCGGTATTTCCCTTGTGTCGCCCAGCACTGGTCTGTCCGGTCTCGTCATGGGACTGGTGCTCAGTTTGTTGTGACGGCGATCTGCACTTGAGCTTGGGCTTGACTGTAAAGCGCCAGTTGCATTTACAAATAGAACTGGGGCATAGGCGATATGAAGTGGGACAGAATCATGGAGAAAAGCGGTTTAAATGTATTTTATGAATGGTAATGACACTCACGAGATGAGAAATCAAAGCTTCTTTAATTCCGAACGGCACTAAATCGTTCAATATATTCTCAATATTTGACTTCCTGCAGAAGAAGCCGGTGTTCGTAAATGCTTACAAAACATGTGACTGCGCAGTATGTCATCGAGGTAGTCAATTTGTTTCGAGTAGAGTTAGTGCAGCTAGTACAACCAGTTACGCGCAACGGCAACGCCAACCCTAATTTGAAGTAAACAACATGCTGTCTATCCACCAGCTATCAAGAGCCCGCCTGGATCAAGATAGCTTTGGTCTCAAGATAACCATCCATGCTATGCAGAAAGCTCTCACGGCCCATTCCACTTCCTTTAAAGCCACCGAAGGGCATATCTTTCGGCATACAGGGACTCGTGCAATTCACACCCACAGTACCGGCCTCCAGCAGCTTCGACACTCGCACAGCCCGGTCAATATCCCTTGTGAAGACAGCCGCATACAAGCCGTATTCACTATCATTGGCTTTGGCGAGTACCTCTTCCTCCGTCCGGAATATGTTGATGACAACTACAGGCCCGAAGATCTCCTCTTTCATAATCTGCGCATCCTCTGGAGCATTTTCGAACACCGTTGGCTTGACAAAATACCCATTCTTGGCATCACCTCCGAGTGTCAGGTCACCCTCCTTCTCGCCAGCGAGCAAGTATGATTTGACTCGCTCATACTGGACCTGATCGACCTGTGGACCAAGGGTAGTCTCCTTGTCTAGAGGATTTCCCAGAACCGCGGCCCCAAACATGCTTTTAAATAAACCCAGAAACTTGTCTGCCACAGACTCATGCACGTAGATACGTGAGTTGGCATTGCAAGTCTGTCCACTAAAAATCTGGATACTAAAGGAAGTTTGTGCAGCAGCAGATTCAAGATCTGCATCGGGGAAGATAATGGCGGGGGTCTTGCCTCCTAACTCCGCATGCACTGTCTTCATGTTGGACAAAGCAGCATATGACTGGATCTTTCTACCCGTCAATGTTGAGCCTGTGAAGCTGAGACAGCGCACTTCCATGTGTGAGGCTAGAATAGCACCGGTGGTTGGACCATAGCCTGAAAGCACATTAACCACACCCGGTGGGAAGCCGGCCTCGGCGACCAGTTTGGCTCCAAAAGCACACTACTAAGTGTTAGTTCTGCGAATGAAAGGGGTCTTGGGGTATTCTGTGAGATTGACTTACTGTGAGGGGCGCTTTCTCGCTGCTTTTCAAGACTATGGTGTTCCCGGCTGCCAACGCAGGAGCAATCTTGATGCCGAAGAAGGCGAACGGGACATTCCAAGGTATAATAGCAGCCACCACACCATATGGCTCCTTAGATGTTATGTTGAGCTGGCCGGGGGTGTTCCAGCTAGACGACCCTTGAACGGTCCAGCCCGCTTCAGCAAAGTAGGAGAATGCATCAGCTGCCACGCTCGCATCGATGTATCGGGACACTGGCTTCCCGGAAGACAATGCCTCTAAGCGGGCGAACTCTTGTTCGTGCTCACGGATGAGGGAGGCTAGTTTATGGAAATATTTGCCTCTCTGAGTTGGTGAGAGATCCCTCCACGCTGCGAATGCGGCTTTCGCTCCTGCAACTGCATCGTTCACATCGGCTTTATTGGCTTCGTGGACTAAGAGTATGTAAATTTTACTGGACTTTGATATAGCCTTGCTAACATACCATCCGCAGCTAGCTCTTGAGTAAAGGGATTGATCACAGGAAAGGTTTTGTCATCTGACGACGATCTAAACTATTATTTGAAACTGCAATGAGTACGGAAACATCAGGTTGCAGGACATCGACCCTACCTCGCCGTTGATGAAAAGCCGCGTCTCGATTGAAGTCTGGGTATTACTAATCATCATGATGGTGTTAACTAGGAAAGCACACTTACATCCTAGCAGTATCTAACACAATGACTTCAGAATGCTCGACAAATCAATTATTATATGCACCTCACAACCATGCTGGCAGTAGAGTTAACTTACTCCAATGCCAAATGTAACCAAGTTAGCTTGGCTGTTGACGCGTACAGGGCTCTGAAAGCAGGTCATCTACACATATAGCATGGAAACAACCCACGTCTCAAGGAACTTCACGTGAACTATTGCTATGTATCTGGAGAAATGGGCAATAAAGCTCTACCGTTGTCGAGGTGGCTTACAATTTCCCAGGTAACTTTGCTCTACTTCCTGGTACCAAAACGCCATTCCCGATCAACTCGGACATTTCTACTATTGATAATCTGGAAAAGCAAGGCTAAACAAGGCAATCCAAGTTGCTTTTAATCTCTCATAAGGGTTTCATTATATCATACATAGCGTGCTTATGGAGCCAGTCCCTCACGCTTCAAATCCTGGATACCCAAAGTATCTTGATCACCAGGGCGACGCTCCGACTCCAGCTTCACCTTGTCCTCAGGGCCACCAGGGCCGTTGAATTGTCCAGCCTTTGCGAGTCTGGAAAGCCAAATCATATTAGTACAACCCATACTTGATGGATGACCTGTGTGGGTGACAAATACTCACCGGCCGCGATCATCACGACTGCCTCCCTCCTCTTCTGGGATGGGCTTGCGGTCGCTGCCGGAAGCGCCTGCTTCTCTGCCAGTACGAATGCCTGTCTCGAACTTCCTGTCCACCATCTCGTTCACTCCAGACTCAAGGGCTGCAATTGTTCAGTACATGGTTGTCGCAAAGGGTGGTGTGTCATCTCTACACGAGATACATACTGGAATCGCTCTTGGGACCAAGGCCCTGCTTGGCCTGGTAGGAGTTGAGGTCCTTTTCGGCATCGTAAGCGATGCGAACCTTGTCGTAGTCGTTCATTGTGGTAGTGAGAGTAGAGTTTGTTTTCGAGTGCTTAACAAGAGACTTGATAGAGTTTCTTCAATGGTGAATGCTAGAGAGTAAGCAGCAACAAATAGACCGAACTATATATGTGCCATCTTCAATGTCTTCGTCGTCAGGGACACTATAAGTATTGCATCATCCTACATCATAGATATGTAACGAGTAGTGCAGGAGTCTCCAGTCGAACCCCATTTCTTACTGCTGGAACCTGGTCTCGACATCCAACTCAAAGAGGTGGCCAGTTGGGATATGATATCATCACCCCCGTTACATCAAACCTCAGGCTCTACCCCTAAATCCAGCCCTAAGTAGTCATGTCCGATCGGGACTAGCTGCCAGGGTCCGGCCCTAGGGTTTTTCGGAAAGGAACAACCATGACCCGGCTGGTCCCTCCTCGGCGGGGAAACCCGAAGGAGAGAATCCGTGAAGCCCGATGACTGGCGGCGAAGCTTGCCTTGGCCTTCATTGTTGCTTTGCTCCCTTCCCCGTCAAAGGATCCGATTTCGTGTCGACAGCCGGGATTGAGGCACCAAGCCTAAATCTCTGTTCCATCTATATATCAAGTGGTCAGAGGCCCTGTTCTGGCCGTTCTTCGGTTTGGATCCAATCACCTTCCGAACTACTACTTTGTAGTAGTAGATACATTCCCCCTCATTGACAGCTTCAAGCTGCCGACATTTATACCTCCCATACAATGGCCCCAATCGTCGAGTTGGCTGGGGAGGCCAACCCGCTGACCCCGCATAATGTTCTCAATGCACTAGTTCTTGCAGCTAGCTCAACTCAGCAACAGGTGCAATCGGGCACCCAGCAACTCCAGAATTGGGAGAAGCAGGAGGGTTACTATACTTCGCTTCAGGTATATACCTCAGCTTCCCTCCACCTTGTGCTTTTCTCTACCACTCTATACTCACGCAGTGCAGGATGTATTTCTGGACCATTCTGTTCCCCCTGAAGTTCGCTACCTCTCCATCATCCAGTTGAAGAACGGCATCGACAAGTATTGGCGAAAGACTGCGACAAAGTATGCGCGTTTTCACCCCCCTCGGATCGATACGTTGTGCAACAACAGACTGACCTCCTCAAGTGCCATCAAGAAGGAAGAAAAAGAACGCATAAAGACTAGGGCCTTACAGGCAGGTGTAGTCGAGCCGGCTCCTCTTCTGGCTCTTCACAATGCGTTGATGATCGCTAAGATCATGCGCTATGAATTCCCTCAGGACTGGTGAGTGCGGACGCGCTGAGAATTTACCTTGCATTGTTATTGACCATGTCTAGGCCGGATGCTATTACCTCACTCATTGCCCTCCTCCGCTCGTCTACCCAGCCTGGCGCGAACCCGTTGCAATTGCCCCGGACCCTTATCATCCTCCTACAAATCATCAAAGAATTGTCAACGGCCCGTCTGCAGAGAACCCGCGCGAATCTACAATCTGTTTCTCCAGAAATCTTCCATCTGTTGGGGAGCATATACGTGGACAAGGTGAACAACTGGGCTATTAACCTGGAACAAGGGGGCTTTGATGAGGCATCGTTGCTAGAGGTGATCGAGCAAAGCTTGGTCTCTCTCAAGGTCATCCGACGTCTCGTTATAGCCGGATATGAACACCCCAATCGCGATAAGGATGTCTGTGACTTCTGGGTCCTGACCCATACCCACTTCAGTAGATTCTTGGGATTTATCAATGGCCCCGCCACAATGTCGGAGCCAATCCATAGGGCAGTCGAGAAACACTTGTTGCAACTTTCCAAGCTTCATGTCGAAATGGCCAAGGATCGCCCGGCATCTTTCGCGTTGCTCCCGGACAGTATACCGCTTGTCCAGTCCTACTGGACCCTAGTAGTCAAGTTGGGAGAAAACTACAGTCAATTAGGCGGGGATGGTGAGCCAGAGGGAAAGTCCCTGATGGAGAAGACTGGCCTCAGGGCTCTCCTTCTGATCAGGGCTTGTTCCAAGATGGCCTTCAACCCGGCGCAGACATTCAAGTACCAGACGCCGCAAGACAAGGAGGAGAAGAAACAGTCCGTGGAACTCATCAAGGCCCAGCTGTTTACCCATGATTTCGTCGTCAACGTCATGGAGCTTCTCGTCACCCAGTTCTTCCGGTTCAGGAAGAACGACTTTCAGGAGTGGGAGGAAGACCCTGAAGAATGGGAGAGGAAGGAGGAGGATATTGCCGAGGCCTGGGAATTCTCCATCCGGTCGTGCTCCGAGAAGCTCTTCCTTGACCTCGTCATCCATTTCAAGGAGTTGCTCATTCCGCGTCTTTTGACCGTCTTCTACAACTTCGCAAGTAAGCAATATCCACCGAGCCAATCCAGAAGCATATCACTAACGATCTCAATAGGCCCTGATAACCACGACGTCCTGTTGAAGGATTCCTTGTACGCCGCCATTGGCCTGTCTGCAGCCAGTCTGGAGCAACATCTGGACTTCAACAAGTTCCTTGAGACGACACTTGTGCCCGAAGTCCAAATTCAGGAGCAGGGATACAATGTCCTCCGGAGACGTATAGCCATCGTCTTGGGCCAATGGGTCCCCGTAAAGTCCAGTGAGCTCAACAGGAACGCCATCTACCAGATCTTCCAGCATCTTCTCAGCAAGCAAGATCCGTTGAACGACCTGGTGGTCCGCATTACCGCCGGACGGCAGCTCAAGAACGTGCTCGATCCCTTCGAGTTCTCCCCTACTGAGTTCCTGCCGTATGCACCGGCCATCCTGCAAGACCTAATGTCTCTCGTCCAAGAAGTCGAACTTTCAGAGACCAAGATGGGACTTCTCGACACTGTCCGTATGGCTGTCGTGAAGATGGAAGACCACGTAAGTGTCAAGCTCACCCTACCTTCTCCCCGCCTCTAACAACCGACTAGATCGCACCCTTCTCGGACCAAATCTTGTCCTTACTGCCCCCACTTTGGGAGAGTTCCGGCGAAGAGCATCTGATGAAGCAAGCCATTCTAACGTTGCTTTCATCCCTGATTCACTCCCTCAAGCAGGAATCCGTCAGATACCACTCCCTGATTCTGCCTCTCATCCAGAACTCCGTGGAACCAGGCTCTGTAAGCTATTCACCCACCCCTTCCTCAACAAACCCATCTAACCACCATACCTCAGGAAACCCTCATCTACCTCCTCGACGAAGCTCTCGACCTCTGGTCCGCTATCCTAATGCAAACGCCGGCCCCCGCATCCCCCGAAATCCTCTCGCTGATCCCAGCCCTCTTCCCCATCTTCGAAGCCGCAACCGATAGCGTCCCCCAGGCCCTCCAAATCGCCGAATCCTACATCCTGCTCGCCCCACAAGAAATCCTCAGCGACCGCATCCGCTTCCCCCTTCTCGTCTCCTTCGAAACGCTCCTCAAACTCACCACCAAGCAACGCCTCGGCGTGGTCCCCCGCCTCGTCGAACTCCTCCTCCGCGGCGCCAACACCGTCGACAACGGCAGCGAAACCACCTACAGCATCATCACACGCTCCCTTCTCGACAGCTCCTTCCTCCCGGCCCTGCTCGAAGGTCTCCACTCCGCCCACGAAGCCAGCCAAACCACCGGCCCGAACCGCAAACAAACCTCCGTCTACGGCGTCGTCGAAACAGACTACTTCTCCGTCCTGGCACGTCTCGCCCTCGCCTACCCCAAGATCTTCACGTCCGCCGTCTCCGCCGCCACCAACAGTCCCGAGGAAACCGTCCTCTCCTGGCTCCTCACAGAATGGTTCCTCCACTACGACAACATCGGCAGCTCCACCCAGAAGAAACTCCACGCTCTGGCCCTCACTCAACTCCTTACCATTAACGGACCGGACTCTCAGCCCCCGTCTTATCTGCTCAATAACCTCCAGTCCTATCTTACCATGTGGACCGACATCGTCACTGAACTCGCCGAAGGCGCAGACGGTGGCAGCGGAGCTAACACTGATGATCCCCGCGGAGGTAGCGACTACTTGATCTACTGGAATAATGCCCAGACGGGGGCTGTGGATGAGCATGAGCCGCCGGAGAATGTGCGCCGACGGGAATGGGATAATGAGGATGTGCTGCATAAGGTCAATATTAGGGACTTTATTCGGGAGAGATTGCATTCGTTGATTGTCGGGTGTGGTGGTGAGCAGAGGTTCCAGGAGGAGTGGTTGCTTAATGTTGATCGGGAGGTGGTTGCGTCGTTTGGGGCTTTGGGGTTGTTGTAGATCTGGAAATTCGTTGAGGTTTGTGGATGGTAGGAAGGGATGGAAGGGAGAGATTGGTGACTTGACATTTGTGTTCGCCGGTGTGTCATATCGTCTACTGGACAGTAACTTGCATCTTTATGGGATAGCATACTCTACATAGTTGAATACCCCTTACATAGATAGTAGCTCTGACTTTAGAGCTGAGCAATGAAATTACCATGCGAGTCTGACTTTACTAAGTAGTGTGGAGGAAAAGGTAATGATAATAAGGAATGCAAGACTCGATAAACATCAGTACCAGACGGGTTAAGCCCCAATTATGAATCACGACGAATATGAAAGAATGACCAAGGATATCTTGAGAGGTGATAACCAAACGTTCAAACACCAAGTTGGTGTTTAAGAGCACTGGTGGGGGTATTGTCTATCAGTAGGCGAGGTAGGGAAGAGTTGGTTAGCCAGAAGGTCTTGCATGTCCCATCCTGGGGCACCCTCGGTCTTCCAGGTCCAGAAGAGCCATCCGCTCTTCATCTCGTAAGCCTCCAACTGAGCCTCAATGTAACGACGGGTGTTCGCTTTCTCTTCAGCTGAGAAATCAGCTACAGAACCCGTGCTCTTGCCTGTGCAGTCACCATACTTAGTGGTGGACATGTATGTGCCATCGTAGCGAGCGGCATTACCAACGCCGTTGAGATACTTGGCACAGTCAGTCAGAGCACCGGTCCATTCACCCACGACGACGGGCTTATCTGATTGCATCGTATGCTGTGTGGCGAGAGAACAGGCCGTTTTGACATGGTCATCGATGCTCATAGAAAGCAAGCCAGTGTCAAAAACCTGGTAGTGATGCGTATCCATGACAACATTGCTACCTTGCATAAAGCCGTTCCAGGACTCTACAGGCTGAAAGCCGTCCGACATGAACAAAGTAGTAGATGGGTTGAGACGCTGGACATCGGCCAAAGCGCCGTAATAGTAGTTCTTGAGGCCACCCTCGTCTACCCCACCAGGAATGTTGGGTTCGTTGATGGCCTCAATCGCTGTGACTGTATCGGACTGAGCGTAACGCCTTGCAAGGGCGTCAAATGCGGTCATAGTCTGGTTGACCGTATTCCCTTGCTGCCAATTGATGGGGCCTCGGTGTCCACTATTGTCAAAACCATTCTGAGAGCCCGGCGCTATGTTTCTGTCAGAAACCCAAAAACGAATTGCGCATGAAACCTCATAACTCACCACCATGCAGATCAACGACAACCTTGAGACCAGCAGCTCTAGCCCAGGTGACCGCCTGGTCAAGATAGTCGATCTGACCGCTGACATACGGCTCACCATCAAGAGGAGCAACGGCCCAGTATCCAATGGGAATGCGGACATGGTTCAGTCCTGCCTGAGCCATACGGTCAAAGTCACTTTGCGTGACGAACGAGCTCCAGTGAGACGACAATTTGGCCTTAGCTTCGTCCTGACCCAGCGTCTGACACAGCGTCCATTCATCTACCGCACCACCCCCCGTACTGTCATAAAGTGAAGGTGTAATCCATGGCTCGGTCACCAGCCAGCCACCTAGATTGACACCGCGGACTATCTGACTCTTGTAATCGAAAGAGCTTGCGTTGCTTTGCCGGCGCCTATACTCAACAGTAAGTCAACGACCACAAACAGAAGGGATAATCTTGATGTATCCGGCACAACTCACACTCGTGGCACAGCTTGTGCACTAGCAGCCAAAAGAGACAACGCCAAAAGCGCCTTCTTTACACCTTCCACAAACATATTGAAAACACGGTTCCGTAGAAGAATCAGCGAAAAAAAAATATCAGAAGGCTGGGATGGAATATTGCCGTCTCTGGGAAGCCAGCACCGGATAAGATGGATTTTGCCTGGTTTAAGTAAACGGAGGCTGAATACGCTGGCTGTCAATCGACCGCAAGCAAACAACAAGCCGTCTCCTAGATCTGGATCGCCAAGTGATCTGCAGAAATCTTAATATCAACTGGTCTGTTTGCAGATACCGATCTCCAAGTCAACCACGACCTCCGCACTTGATCGTGAATTGGGACCCACCGAAAGCAGACGCACGACAAAGCGGTGCTCGTAAGGATAGTAGATAAGGTTAGGGGAGAATGATCCACAAGAGAAAATGTGGAGAACAGGTTGTCTCTACTTTCCTGTGTCGTCGACAACGTTACAGCATCGCAATGACAACAGAAAAGCTGTTTAGACCTAGCCCTGAAGTAAGACTTATTGATGTGCTAGATATCGATTCAGGCCGGCTGCATGGAAATACAGGATACGTGGACTTAAGGCGCAGTGAAGTCACTCTGACAGGGCAATGAATTTGAAGAATATAAACAGTGGAAAGGAGGAGAGAAACCGAGCACTGGTGATATAAGAGTGAGCCGGACACTCGCAGTCAAGATTTGCTAGGTCCTTTCCCATCTATGGTTTAGATGGAAGGACTCTACCACTCAATTCGCATGGTTGAGGAAGGTACGGCCCAGCCAAGACTCATTCTCAAGGCACAGATGCGGCATTTGCATCGTTTTGGGCATTTACAGCCACTATAGGCCAAGGGAGGCAAGGTAGAGAGACTCTGCCGCGGTGTAACATGTTCACCAATAACCCAGCTAATAACTGCAGTAGCCTTACATGTAGCCAGGGGTCAATGCAACTGCTATGCAGTGCGCATGACCTGCGGTATCATCGTCATGAGCAGCCACCGTCCTCTTCATCCGCATGGGGCTGTTCGATGCCTATTGTTGCGTACTACTCTGGGGGTGGGTAACATCTCCGCGCGAGCAACGTGGCAAGTCATTGTGTGATGCTCGATCCGGCGGGCATTCAAAGGAAGACGATACAGATCCGGAAGGCAATTACCAGAGGATAGCGCCGAGCCAAGACGAGGAAAGTAAGTATCGAAGGAAAGGAATGAGGAAGAAAAGGTTAAAAGCCCAAGAGCAAGTAGAAGAACTAGAACATGGCGGGGACGGATCCGGTGACACCCCATCACGTGGCCCCCTTCCAAGCTGGAACTTTGCTCCCCGCGCATCCAAGTTGAATCTGGAATCCAAGACAAGTTGCGTCTTCATCATTACGACGCATAGATCTCCCCAATTGGACCATGGTACGGGATCAGGAGTTCAAACGAGTGACCGGCTTACCACCCTGCCAAGGAACTTACTTCAACCTCCTTCCCAGGCACGCCCCAGGAGTTCGCGTCAGGCAACAACAATTAAATGACTAACAGCTTTCCCTTAGTTAAATATTCCTCCGGTCTCCATACCTCAGCCGCTGTGGATTCCAACGGTCGATAGTGTCTTGAAGTGGACGAACACCTGAATGATTAGGGGTGGTTTCTCCATCTCATACTCTTACCACCAATCGAATCAATATGGGAAATGTGATTGTATTTCAGGGGAACGAGGACCCCCCACGACCTGATGCCCACTTCTATACTAAATGGTGGAATCCAGTCCTGATTCATCTAGAAGCCTGTTTAACAGGCCTCCTGGACGAATCATGAGCTCGAGTCAACTTCATTGGACTCGGATAAAGAACTCGAAGCGGCTTTTTTGCTTCGAGGCTAGGGGGCGGGTACTAATGCGGAGAATTGCCCGGTTGACGTATGCGGCTGGGGACCAGGCCGAGCCACTTATGGAGAAAGTAATACTGCTAGTTATACGGAAGAGAACGGAGGACTAGAGAGCCACCACATCTGAGAAACGCCCTTGCCCCTGAGCATAGTGACGGTGAACAACCCAACTGCCGACGCTAAGTCGGCTCAAAGATCCGGACCGCCTCGCCGCCATCCCGTCTAGTGTGGCCTTGTTTGTGGCAACTTGGTTGGCGAATATTTCTTTGCCATGTGCAGATGGACATTACTTACTGGCTTCCCGAACAGGGCGGCGGATGAGACTTCTGCCTACGCAGGTCAAGGTTGAGCACAAGGACCATGTGGTTGAGGAGGCTGTGGTAGGACCTCTCACGAACTTTCGGGTGGAAGCTTCATGTCTCGCTTTACCCTTTACCCACCCTTCCGCTCTCGATTTAGATAGATGTTGCGACTGCTTGCTGTTGCCTCACTTAAACCTCGACTACTGTAAATGCTATTACTAAAAGCTCAGATCCAAAACTCTCGGAACTCGGAACCACGCATTGGAGACTCATAGGAACATGTCCCCTACGTACGACTGCTACTCCGCTTCTGCTGTCAGTCGGACCATCAAGACAATGTCAAAACATGCCTGACGGTGGTTTCAGAAATGCCGATCGTGGCGACAGCGGCGCCTTCATCTGTAGTCACAAGTATCAACAAAAGAAAGAGCGGTGACCATACCTGTCAGTGCGCACGCGAGTAGCGACTGTTTTCTCCGGTACCGACGCTCCTGTAATAAGTGCCTGTAGATCAAAACCGTGATTTCGCCTACGTTTTACCTAGCCCAGGACCCGGACAGTAGGTGGAATGGGATGACGGAGCAAGAAGTGATTGGAGGCGGACCCCTAATGGAAGGCAAATGGAAAAGAGTCCGACGTTCTTTGTTGAGATCTCTGTTAAGATCTAGTGAACGGAACTGTTGCTGATCAGCGAATAGAGACCATGGATCTTTACTTAAGATGGGCAGTTAACGGTAGGGACTACCACACGGTTCTTGGCGACCGCCTGCATCTCGGAAGCAATCAGCATTCAATGTACTGATGCGTAGCGGCTAGTGGGCTAGGGGTCAGATAACCATATTCGGACATCAGGCATTTTTGCCCGGCCGAGTCGGCGCGAATGTGATGGGATTTTACTCCAAATTGGCCATTCCACTCCCAAGGGGAAACAATACCCGTCAGTGGAATCCATTTGCCGGGTATAACCATTGACCAGCGTATCGCATTGTGTAGCAGGTATCCATTGGCGGGTGGACCGGCCCATTCGTTTCAACGGCACTGGACCGCAGCGGACCGAAAGTCTGTGAAGCTGGCCTCGAACACACGGGAACCTCCTCCTTCGTATGTTGCCCACGGCCCTGTAGCCATTCAAGGAAGTTGTATTCAAGCGAATGGATGTGAGTAATATGACTACCCACGGTCTGCAAGGAAAAGACCATCCGGAAAGCTTGTAATGTGTGGAGCTGGGAATGATTTGGTTGCCCAAGATGGTTTGCCCACGCGGACGGCTACTATGGGGCACCATTTTCGTTAGCATTACGACTCCACAGGAAGGGAGGAAGAAAATAATGCCTGCACTGGCAGACACTATTACGGCGTTGGGGCAGGAAATAGAGCCATACGCACGCTGAACTAGTGATTGGTCAGGTTGACATCATAGCTTGTAGTGGAGCGTCTCAGGCCAGATGGTGGCAAGGTAAGTAGACTAAGATAGGAGGTTGTTAGATTGACTACTACTCTGTATGATCTTCTCAACTGCCGGGTAAGCGAAAGTGCCCAGCGATGATGTGAGGGGTCAGACTTCATCTAACGATGTACGATGACGATAGCATTCTAGTGAAGCAGCCATTGCAATAAGAGTGAGGAGGGACAACGGAAGGGCAATCCGAAAGTCGTGTGATCCACGGAAGGCCTCATTTGGTTGAGTTTGGATGGAATATGTCTATATGGCCTGATGTTTTAAGGAGAACCCGGTTCGACGCGATCACCTGCAGCCCAGCCAATCGGATACGAGCTTAGTCACCCGTCCCGACAGATCACATCCTCGACACTTTCTGGGCTGGACCGAAGAGAGAGATACCTCACATTAATATACGGGGCAATATATCTGACTTTGGTCGCAAGGAGAGACAGAGTTCTGGTTAATCAAATTGATGCATCGGTTGACCACAGACTCGCTCATCTATCTAGACATTCCATGAAAACGGAGCAGGGACAGGGGTCACGAGCAAAGATGAAAGTTCGTAGTACTCCGCAGGTACTCCGTAGTTAGTAGTAAATATGAGAAAATTCACCACGCTCCAAGTTTAGACTCGGTCGCGCATCGGCTCCGACTCGTTTTGAGCCCGGCGGAGAAAGGGTTGGAGCCCAGATGACGACTGAGAGGGCTTTGTTCCCGATGTTCTGAGGCGTTGCCCCTTCTTCCTCTCTTCTTCCCGCCTAAGCGCCCTTACAGGGAAGCATCGAGATTATTTGCAGCCATTCCGATTAGCTGTCCATCAATTAGCGGACCCTCACTGGGTTGTGCCATCGACCTTTGGACGGGCGTGTCATTCGGCAGCTTCCTTTGCACTAGTAGCATCTTCTCTCCAAAGTCAATTTTCTGGAGCCTTGAATTAGACGACCCTCTTGTTCATCATACTTTTTTTTTTATTGATTCATTTTTGCTTTTTTCTGTTTCTCCTTGGTGTCGTGGTTACTGAGAAAATTTGTAGGCTGTCAATCAGCTGCGTCGAATTGCCCCACGGCTCCAGACTGTCATGAAGAGTCTGGCCCGACTCCGCCGGTCGAGCGGCCTTTTCTTGTCTCTGTCCCGGCCAAAACAGCAGGTTGTAACCAAAGTATTGAAGCCGAAGGTGGTATAATCTCATAGACACTGTGTAAACATGTTAGGGTGAACAAACTAAAAAGATTAAAATAAGAATAAAAATAAAATCCATCAGCATCAGCTGAACTAAGTCGGTTTAAAGGCCGCATCAGACCACCAAGACTCCTCAAGGCAGGCACCAGATACTGATGGCAGGGAATAATATCGCCAAGGTTCGGGATCCCCCGTGGCCGTTGCGCGCTGTCTGGGCTGATGTTGGAACTTGGGTCTCTTTCCTCTCCTAGCCTGAAACCCCGTTGTCTTGCTTTTTTCCCTTGTGCCCACCATCACGATGGGTCCGCTCTTCTCCCCCCCTTCCCGCGTGGAGGAGGGTCGGATGTCGGACTTGCTTGACTAACATCCATGCGTTGGGTCTCCCATTTGATATCCAGTCCAGTGGCCATGCATCTTAGCCAACCCTATATAATCTCATGATGTCTCCATGCCTCCCACAAAATGCCAGTCCTCCCATTTTTCCATCTTCGACCTTCCAAGCTTCGATTTGACCCCAGGGGTTCGTGAAAAGAAATCAACTGCCCCTCTCGATCTAACCGAGCCATCTTTTTTCTTATCTGTTCCTCGAATATCCACTCATACACCCCTCCTGCAAAGCCAAGGATCCCAAAATGGAATACACTCTCGAGCCGAATCGACCAATGAAGCATGTCGACCGCAAAGCCCTGTACACCCGCCTAGAGGCGCGCATCACTTACCTGCGAGACTTTCTAGACTTCAATTCAGGTTCGTCCACTTGCAGCCTCGTTGCTTCCAATCATTGACTAACCGCATCGATGTAGGTGACGTCGAGGCATTGGTGGCAGGCTCCAAGTATATCAAGGCCCTGATCCCTGCCGTGGTCAACATCGTCTATAAGAAACTTCTCGAGTCCGACATCACCGCTCGTGCCTTCCACACGAGAGATACCGCCGACGATACACCCGTTGAGGAGTTCTTCACAGAAGAAAGCCCCCAGATCCAACGTCGCAAGATGTTTTTGCGTTGGTACTTGATTAAGCTGTGTTCCGACCCTTCCCAGATGGAATTCTGGCGGTACTTGAACAAAGTTGGGTATGTCTTCCTATCTCTTAGCTGGTCAGCGTATACAAAGTATCATGTGACACTAACGGTCATAGAATGATGCACACTGCCCAGGAACGTCTGTACTCGCTTAACATCGAATACATCCATATCGGCGCTTGCCTCGGATTTATTCAAGATATCTTCACCGAAGCCCTCATGTCACATCCTCACCTGTCCCTCCCTCGCAAGACCGCCCTGGTTCGCGCTATCAGCAAGATCATCTGGATCCAGAACGACCTCTTCGCCAAGTGGAGAATCAGAGATGGCGAGGAGTATGCCGATGAGATGTCGGAGATTATGGTTGACGACAAAGAAGGGTACCTGGGTGACAAGAAGATCCTGGGCGATAACAGCAGCACCTCCGCAAGCTCGAGTGAGGATGACCGCTCAAGCATTCACAGTGGCACGGTCCCTACTTCAACCCCGGCATGCCCCTTCGCAGATATGGCGAAGCCGGCGTCGGAAACCAAGATTTGGGCCGGGTCTAATTGAGCCAGTCGGTTGCCTGGATGGTAATAGAACGTCACGGATGGTATACAAGTTTAAAGAGCATAGCGGGCGTCAGGCATATGTGTTCCGGGTATATTGTTTTCTTCCTGGTTTTGTCGTTTCCAAAGAAGTCGTTCGTATCTTGGAGCATGCATGGATGGTGTTGGGGTTCACACAGGCGATATAGTAATTAAAGATATCCAGATTTAGATATTGTGACATCACTTCTCCTGCAGTTCTCGGACAGATCTATCCGTTGCACGTCCATACTCGGTGTCGAGGCTATGCCTCTCCTTACCTCTCTAGGGGTGTCTATAACAAAACAGAACAAAGTGTATCAGTCAGAAGGTAATGGACGCTCCCTTCCTACCTCGGCAGCCTAGAATATGATCGGAGTCCATTTGAGACTGCGCACAGAGGTCCCCGACTGCTTTTTGTCAGCAACTTGCTACCAAGTAGACCATCGCGTCACTTTGGTTTGGATCCCAACCGACCCCGAGTTGAGGCATCTGCCGGAGTGGAGGCCACGAGCCGTGTCTACCAATAAGCAGACAAATTTCTGTTGCGGCAGCTGCGCTAGGGGGCCAAAAACTGACGATCATTGGATCCGTTGAAAGTAAGGCCCACCCACTTCTTTGGGACAAACGATCTGGTGTCTCCCACATTCGCAGCAAGGGGAAGAGAGGATGGACCTGCAGGATCCTATCGCGATCTTCCTTTGGGTGAGAGGACATTGAAACTCTTAGTTACAACAACGATGTTTGAAGTAGCACCCCAATTATGTGGGTTGTCCAGCTGCAAGTACTAGTGAGGGTGACAGCCGAGGCGGCGCTGACAGGGGGCTAAAGCGTTACAACCGTCAACCTTATCTCCGGGTGGGGGGGAAGTGCAGGAAAAAGGAGGAATTCCGCAGTCGGCACGCATGGTCAAGTCACTGGTGCTGAAGTTGTGAGTCGCGGCTTCAACCTTGGGAGATGATCCAGGGGAACTATCCACTCAATGTGTGCCATCGGGAAGTCTCCCCCACTCAACATCCGAGTCATGATGACATTTTCCAACAGACGCGCACATCTGCCTGCCAATTAGTATGCAGACATGCAGAAGCTTCCGTAGTCACAGATGAGGGCCCTCCAAACCATGCGCCGGAAGGGCAATATCATTGACAATCTTTCGGCTCCATCACGTCGGGAAAAGTCCCGAAAATTGCCCCCTCACTTCTGTGGCTGCAGATGCAAGCAAGACCAGTGTTTGCGACTAACTAGATTATTGGGGTCTCGCGCTGTTCCATTATCGCGCCATTAGTTAGTCTTTGACCCCGTCTGTTTGACCCTTTCCCCTCATTCTTTTTTTGCTCTGACTTGTTGGTTCAACTTAACCCCATACCCTCTTGCTCATCTTCGTCTCTCCACTTCTCTATCTATCTGTTCATCTCACCCTCTTCCCTCTCTCTCTCTCTCTCTCTCTCCCTCTCTCTCTTCCTTTCTAAATCTAATGCCATATAGACCAAACCCTTCTAGATCCAATAAATCTTCGAAGAAGCCATGATTGCCAAAAACCCCAACGGAAATACCGCGGTTATCCCGCTTCTGATCAACAACGAGTCTTCTGTGACCGAGACGATATTCGACGTCACGAGCCCCGCGACGGGTGAGGTGATTGATCGTTGCGCCGGAGCAACAGTCGATGATGCCAACCGTGCTGTCGCGGCCGCGAAAGCCGCCTTCCCCGGATGGAGCAAGACCAAGCCGTACGAACGCAGGGATATCCTCATTAGGGCCGCGGACATTATGCTCTCCCGGAAAGAAGAATTGATTCGGTATCAGATGGAGGAGACAGGTGCGGGACGTATGTTTGTGGAGAAAACATTCATGCTGGGAGTCGGGTTCTTGAAGGACTTCGCGGCGCGAATCCCGTCTATCGAGGGTACAGTGCCGTCCGTTTCGGAAGATGGAGAGTGCGCAATGGTTATCAAGCAGCCATATGGCGTAGTATTGGGAATAGCGCCTTGGTATATTACCGATTCCCATCTCGACGAGGCATTAGCTCCGCGTCAGACTCATGGTTGCTAACATCATCACCTCGGTAGGAATGCTCCCTACATCCTTGGAACCCGTGCAGTCGCTCTACCCCTCGCCGCAGGTAATACGACGATTTTGAAGGGATCAGAGCTGTCCCCCAAATGTTTTTGGGCAATCGGAGATATCTATCGCGAAGCTGGACTTCCTGCGGGATGTCTGAATGTCCTTTACCACCGTCCCTCGGATGCAGCGGCTGTCACGAACGCCCTCATCGCTCACCCGGCTGTGCGCAAGATCAACTTCACCGGTAGCACCACGGTGGGCTCAATCATCGCGTCCACTGCCGGCAAATATACGAAGCCGGTACTCCTCGAACTGGGAGGCAAAGCCTCGGCCATCGTCTTGGACGATGCCAACCTGGAAAAGGCCGCCATGTGCTGTGCACTGGGATCCTTTATGCATGTAAGAGCTTTGACGTTGGACAGTTTAGCCTGGAATTACTTGCTGATTCGAACATAGTCCGGACAAATCTGCATGTCGACGGAACGCGTTATAGTACAGCGGTCTATTGCAGACAGGTTCAAGCAAATGATGGCGGAGGCGGTGGAGAAAGTATTTGGCAAGCACGGGCCGGCATTGGTCCTCGTTGCCCCTGCTGCAGTCAAGAAGAACAAGGAGCTGGTAGAGGATGCACTTGCCAAAGGCGCCAACCTCGTCTATGGCGACACCGGGGCCATTGACTTGAACAACAGCAGCATGCGACCTGTGGTCGTTGGCGATGTGGCCAAGAACATGGACATGTACTTCACGGAGTCATTTGGCCCGACTGTATCCCTCATTGTCGTTGACAGCGAGGAAGACGCTGTAACACTGGCCAATGACACGGAGTACGGCCTTACTTCGGCAGTATTTACGGGTAACCTGTTCCGTGGCCTCAGGGTTGCCAAGCAGATTGAAGCAGGGTAAGTTATGTTGGTCGAGATCGCTCTCCGTCTGATCCGAAAGTGTCATCTGCTGACCCCTTTCGACTATGAATAGAGCTGTACACATCAATTCTCTGACCGTGCACGACGAACCTGTTCTTCCCCATGGCGGCTGGAAGAGCAGCGGATACGGTCGCTTCGGAGGAACCTCCGGTTACGACGAGTGGCTGCAAACCAAGACGATTACTTGGGTAGAATAAGGAGAGCGCGCGGACTGCACCGACTAGCGCTCAACGATCCATGGTCGAGCTTGTAATTGGAAGCCTTTGGGAAGGTGTCGTCCACTAGGAGGACGAATGGGAGGCCACATGGATTAGACCGATGCCAATAGTTCGATATTGGGTCCATGGCTGGCATTATTACAGCGAAGGGGACTGGACTGGACCCTTGATCAAAATACCCGCTCGATGCAGGGTTCAGTAGGGCCCAGCAATACGAAGCACATCATCTTATTTGGCTTTTCGTTTTTTTAATTTATTTAGCGATACCGGGAAGAGCCACTCCCGGTTGCATCCAAGCCTTTCTCAAGTCTGGACCAGTAGTTTATCACTGCTCGCTGATGGGTGGCGGACCAGGAAGTGACCGACTGTTACTGTAAATAGAGCGTGTATCCTGGGAGGCTTTGTCAAGCGCCGGAAGTTGTATACTGTGCACGACTGCAAGTGCACGGAGGATTGTGTAGACCAATGCACATCTTCGGATAAGTCCAATCCGGGATGCAATTGGTCACAATTTCACCGACAGTCTTTGGTGATCGCGTGAACTAAACTAGAAAGCTTCCGCCACCTATGATATCCACAGCAGATGGATCATGAGCAGTCAGACTGCAGGTCAGGTATCGGCGTCCGAGACATTTGAACTAGTCTCCGACGCCACTTGGTAAATTCCTGCACTCACCCACACGTGGTAAGCGATACGACTACATGCTGTGTGAGCAGCGGAATTTGGCCTCGAGCGGAGATAGCTTGCCAACGCGAAGATCACAGGCAGGCGTGCTCATGAAAGCCATCCCGTTGGTTTTGTTTGGTTGATCTGCAAGGTACATACTTGCGGGAGTGCTTGTCCCTTGAAGGTTCGCAGTATGACGGGTCAATTTCATTTTCCCTTGGTACGGAAGACCGAAACGAAGGCATGTTATCAGTTATCGTGCCTTGTTAGTGGCATTGGCAGTCGGAACGAGGGTCCACTAACCCAGTCAGGAAGAGGAATGAGCGACAGGAACCGGAGAATCTTCACCCAACATAGCCATGGATGACTTCATTGAGGACGTTGATCACAGCTCTTGCGGGACTTGAATGTAGAACGGTCAGTTTGCAGAATGAATGTCTCGTTCCGAGCCCCCTTGATATTCTGTTGATCTGCAGCCAGCGGGAGGGAAAAAAGGGAGGAAATAGGTGGGTAGTAGTAGTAACATGACTTTTTTGTGTTTCTCCGTAGCAGTTTAGGCGACTATCCGATTACACGGGGGTGGGGACACCGGACAGGTTCCTTGGTGCCTTTGGACATTATGGAGAGGACACGAGATGGATTGGGTGCCTCTGGTCCCAATATTCGGAAGTGGTAATTAAACTCTGTGCCTGGCCACTCTGGTGATTAACGCTTCGGCCTCGTGGCGTGTCTATGTCTCATTTGTGCCAGACCAGAACTGACCGGAAGAAGCTGGCAAGGCTCCGGGAGGCGAAGCCAATCAAGCACCATTTTATGAGGGGCACTGATCCATCCATCGTAAAATTTTACATGAAGGTAATTTCCCAGGTAATTTGCTCTGCGGGCTATGTCATTGAGAATGGAAAAGTCTCCGGATGTTATTTGCCAGAAATGTGAGATGTGTGAGAGAAAAAAACGCTCGAGCTTCTGGAAGTGAAACAAAGCTGGAAGGAGAGGGACGAGCAGACAAGGAAAGGAGGTAATGATGGTGTGTGGTGGTGGTGTTTGTTTGTTTTGCGCGAATCCCTTGCGGGCCAAGTTCCACCAACAAACTTCTCTTTCTACTGTTTTTCCCTTCCAGTCGTTACTCCGGACTGCTGCTGCTAGCCATCACAACATCCTCCTCCCTTCTCCGTTCTCGGCGTTCCTCCGTTGTTCCTGGCTTGGTCTGACATAAGGTTATGATTGTTTCACATGTCCCACGGCTTCGCCGGCTTAGAGCTGAGACCCTCTTCTGAGTCAAATGGTACCATTTTGCCGATTTCGTGGCTAGTTCTCTTACTTTTACGCTCTGGATTTTGGTACCGTTGGCATTAGTTTGATCTACTCCGTACTAATAACAAGCCTAGTTTTAGGCGGATATATACTGTTACCCACAGGTAGCATTCAGTAAATACCTTCTTCCACTACTCTTAGGCTCCCACGCTCAGAGCCTTGATTCGATGTCTCTCCTAAAATTGCTAGGCTGTTAGCGCCCTGGCAGATGAACCCCCGCTCATCCCTCGTATCTGCGGTCTCAATTTATCCCAATTTCTGAGTGGCCCACGCCTCCGAGTATCTTTGAGCGTATCCACGATGGAGGGGAGCGATCCAAGCGGACTAACAGCGGACTAACCCGCCGTGTAAGCCAGTCAGAGAGTCATACTGGCTTGAGGTGACATCGCCTATTCATTTCGCAAGGTTTAGACGAGGAAGGGTAGGCCCCATACATTCCACCGTTCTCAAAGTTTACCAGACATCTCTTAGACTAACCATGCAATAGTAGGTCACTAGCAGTAGTCTTGAACGCTGTTCCTGAGCAAGTTCCCAATCAGCAATTTGAAAGGATAATTTCCTTTGACCCACCGGGAAATGAGCCGCAGATTTGGCGATGTTGGGCTTGGAGCCTGGTAGGTAGTAGTGAATGTCATCCCCTCCATAGGGGGGAATTGAGAGGGGGGGCTCTGAAGGGACTTGTCCTACGCCTGTCACATCCCCATCATTCATATACTTGAATGTTTCTTCCCCCCTCCTCCTCCTTCTCTTTCTCTCCTTCCCTTCTCACGATTTGACGTCCCTCGCATTTTCGCCCTCTCCCACGGTAGTCACTCCTTTGCACTACATACACGAAGTTTTACTTCTAGTCACTCTTTGAATTACACTCCAATATCCCTACCTACTATCATTCTTTACATCACACGCAAGACACGAAAGTGAAATCGAAAAAATGCGTTTCTTCACCACTGCCCTCGTCTCTGCCCTTGCGGCCCTGGCCTCTGCCTACACTCAGCCCGACTACTCTCAGAGCCCCACCGGCAATGCCATCCTCACTCCCGAGCTGAACCAGATTGTTCCTGCTGGCAAGCCCTTTGAGATCACCTGGGACCCTACTACCTCGGGTAGCGTGTCTCTGGTCCTTCTCCGCGGCCCCAGCACCAACGTTGTCCCTCTCGAGACTATTGTCGAAGACATCAGCAACTCTGGCAGTTACTCTTGGACTCCCAGCACCACCCTTGAGCCTGACACCACCCACTACGGTATCCTTCTCGTCGTCGAGGGCACTGGCCAGTACCAGTACTCCGTTCAGTTCGGCATCTCCAACCCTTACTACTCTTCTTCTTCCTCTGTTGCCGCTGCTACTAGCACCACTGCCGCCGCTGCTGTGAGCTCTGATGCTTCCGAGACCAGCGTCATCATCAGCAAGATCACCAGCACTATCTGCCCTGAGACTGCCACCGCCACTGCCGACGTCAAGCCCACTTTCACCTCCGTCCCTGTGGTCGGTGGCAACAAGCCCTCCAGCTTCGTCGTTGCTCCCACTGCCTCCGGCTCTGCCAGCCTCATCCGCGGCTCTGCCACTCCCTCCGGCACCCCTGCTGCCAGCAGCTCTTCCGTCTCCCCCGTCTTCACCGGTGCTGCTGACCGCAACGCCATCAGCCTCGGCGCCGTCGCCGTCGGTGTCGCTGCCGTCCTTGCTTTCTAAGCGGAGCAGCAATCCAGCATTCTTAAGGAATTTGTAAAGTGATGGAGGATGTACCTAGCTGAGACAGTTGTATGTACAAGAACGCGCAAGAGCGCGAGAGAGAGTTGTTGAGAGTATTTACGTTTGCAGCGATTCGATTCGATTCGTCGACTCTTTACTTATGACAATATACCCCCATAGTTAATGAGCAAGGGTAATAATAAGAGCATTGTATTATACCAGAGCTGCATCCAAGAACAGTTGATAGTATATCGTAAATCAGCCTTAGAAGGCTTTCCACATAGAAACTTGGGATAGATAGTCTACACAGTAAATGATCTCCCACTAATGTTTCATCTAAATGGGACCCCATCGATCCTATCATTGACAGATAATCTAAGATGCCAATTTCCCTTCCATCCCTTCATCTTCAACCTAGCTAATCTAAATCTCCGCCCTATTAATTCTTTGTTACGTATGTATGCCATACCAACGGATTACACCGCACCACATCTCAAACTGAAACTGGCAAAGAATCCGACCCCATCCCATGCGCGCCCCCCTTTCTCATACCAACAGATGACAAAAAAGATCCAACAATCCAACATGCACATGCAGATCATAACACTATCACATAGTTAGCTAGCTCCCTTATTACACATACATAGTCGTGTCTCCAAAATGAAATATGCCTTTATTTATATTTATACACTTAGAATTTTATCCCCAAAGTTTAGCTTACTTAACTATCAACTATGCACTCCCTCCATCCCGTAGTAGTAAGCTAGATCTAGTCACGTGATATATCGATAAGCAACCAAACCCCCCCAGCAACCACAACTCCGCCCGCCTCCCCGATAAGCAATTTTCTTTTCTCCGACCCGACTGCGACCACACCTTACAACCATCATACATACATACACACCCATCGCTGCAGGCAGCTACCTACTCTCCTATTCACCTTTATACCAAGGAAAAGAAAAGAACTTTAATATAAAATCGCAACCATGGTCCAAGGATCCCTCAAGAAGAAGCCCGCGGGCAACAGTGGGAATCTTGTGAAGCGGTACGTTGATACCTATCTACCTACATCCCATTCATCCAATTGTCTATCTATGATTGGGATATGTTGGGGATCTTGATGGATCATTTATTACCACATACGGGGCTAGAAGAACAACCCAGCTAATCATCTTGGAATCTTGTGCAGTCCCTCAGCCCTGGGCCCCAAGCGCGGACCGAGACAAATCGCACCTAAGAAGACGACGTTGGTTAAGCAGCAGAAGTTGACTAAGGTATTTTCTTTCTCCTCCGGTTATTGTCTTGGTGGTTAGTATTTGTGGTTCAGTAATGCTAATCATTGGGGTTATGTATGTGTAGAAACTCACGGCGGGATTGGTGGCCCGGACGGAGAAGAATCTTGCAGAGAAGGCGGGACATTTGGAGTTGTTGGCGGGAGGAAAGAAGGATAAGAAGAAGGATACTAAGGGTAATGTGAAGAAATAGAGGGGGTCTAGTATAATTTGGGATTCTGTGATTGATTAGAGAGAGGGAGGTGTGTGGGGTGGGAATATTGCTGTTGCTATTACTTCATTCTGTTCAGTATATGATTAATGAACATACGATACCCTTTTACACATTATTGCAAAGATTTGCTTGTCTATATCTGAAATAGAACCGAAATAAAATGAAATCTAAAACTATGTATGAGAAAGATGACATATACACAGCCCAAATAATAATTATATCCACGAAAATTAGCACGGATCATCACTCATAATAACGCAAAAGTAGAGGAGACGAGACAAAAGTTATATCGCTTCAAAGGGTATCTCAAATTCAGTATCATTCCATCCGCCGTCTTTTTGGGGTTGTTTTTCTCCAGGTCGACTCGTCTAGGCGTTCTTGCCTAGCTTCGCAACACAGGTCGGGGCACCGGACTGCTCGACCAGCTCTTGGCCGCGATCAATCCACCTCCGGAATCCCTCGTCGGTAGGGTCGACTGGGAAGTCATCCCACACGGCATTCTCGGCATCGGCATAAGTGTTCCAGATGCCCTTGGGAACATCGGCGGCGCACCAGGAAGGAAGCTTGGCCAGAACGCAGGTGTAGTAGACGTAGAGAATCCGGCAGAGTAGGTCGACCCGATCCACGTAATGTTGCTTACTGGGGTCGGGTTCGCGACCGCCGTCACCGAGACGTCGCCACCAGGAGACTCGCCAGCGGAGGGTAAGCAGGATATGGCCGAGCTCGCTCAGGAAACGCAGGTGGGTTTCTTGAGAGATCTGCTTCCACTTGATGTTGTAGAAGTCGCGTTCCAGCTTTCGGAATCCCTCCACTTCGAGCATGCGGCAGATGATGCGAGACAACTGTGCTGCAAGGAGGATTTCGCGACGGTCCTCAGGGTTGTTGATGTCCATGGTTCTCTCCTGGCCTCCGGCTTGAAGAGGAACGAAGCTGTAGCTAGCACGGCTAGGCATGTTGTTCCATTGCGAGAGTAAGGACTATTAGAGTCAGTAATTGTTCGCATTGAGCAGAAATCAATGATCACCTACATAAACATTGTTCATCGGGTCGCAGTCTTTCACGCATGTGAGCCAGTTCTTGGACTTGTCCTTCGACTCGACAATGCGCCGATCAATGAAGTCGAGAAAGTTGGACTTTGAGTTGCCATTGTACTCGCTAAGTCCGCGGAGGAACTTGTAGGTCTCCCCAAGGTCAAGGACATAGAGGGATCCCCAGGATTGCTTGGCACGGATGTTGAATCGACCTTGTCGCTCACCGAGGAATGTGATCAGATCATTGAGGTCGAACTCAGAAGGAATGTCCATCCGGATGCGTCTAGCACCATCTGTGGTGGGATGGTTGATTGCTCGTTGAGCTGGTGCCCGTTAGCAACAAGGACTAATGCTAGTGTGTAGATATCGCAACATACAAACATAATTACATGTACCGTACTCGACGATGTTGGCAAAGCAGGCACGTGCGCATGGCTGCTCGTGGAGCGTAGGGCGGCAAGCATCGCACGGGGCGTTGCCATCACACTTGCAATTTCGTTAGACGCAAATCTAGAATAAGATCGGCTGAGTGCATACCTTGCGCTTGTTCAGTCGACACTGGACACAGGTGTCCTTGTTCTTTCGCCGCAGACCAGCATTGGCCCTGCCGACCATGCTCAGAGGGCCCTTGCGGCGCGCTCCCCGAGGTGGTGATATGAAATCTGCCGAAGCGATAGACCCGCCTTGGCCGTCTTCCTGCACGATCTGCAAAGGCTTGGGCAGATTCTGATCCAGATGCACGCTTGAGTTACGTTGCTTGCGCTTTCTGACCGTGGCCACTGTCTGTAATGCAAGAGCTTGTGGCCGAGCGGGGCCCCTCTGCGCAGATGACGAGGCTCTGGGTCTTGCAGAGACCGGCGTGAAGTAGGCCTCTGATGGGTCTTCACTGACCATGAAGGCGGTCGCATTTTGCAGGGGTTGAGATGTCTCCGAGGAAGTGCTCTCCTTCTGTGTATCTTTCCAGAGTCCATTGTCTTCGAGTTGGCGATCAGCAAAAGCGGGGATCTCGTCGTTGCTAGCGGGGTACGGTTCGTAGACACTGGGGAAATCTCCAGAAACCGAGGAACTCTCCGATTTGTATTGCAAGCCGTCATGCTGGATTCGCTCCTCCTTGAAAAACGTCGCGTCCTGGGGGATCGACAAGGATGCTGGCGATGTCATGCTGGAAGACAGCTGAGACTCCAGGCCTTCGAGCCAGCGAGAATCCAGCGATCGCATCGAACCCTGGTAGTCGCGGATGTGTCCTGGACGTTTGGCAGCCGATTGCAGACCCATCGACAGAGATACCGGGGTCTGATTAGGCAGGTTGTCCGTGGGCGCGGGCGCAGTCGGTGCGGTCCAAGTCTCAGCGGTCGAGAAGGGGAAAGCCTGGGGAATATTCTGGAAGGAGAGGAACGGATCGGGAGGAAGATCGGACAAGCCCTGTCCCTGCGGCAACTCTCCGGTATCCTCTACAATAACCGTGTTGGTGGAGGCAGGCTCCTTAGCGTACGGGTACATGAGAGGAGCCTCCATGGGAAGGCCAGCCGTCATGGCGTTGAATAGCTGGAATGGTGGCCATGACTCATCCAGCTGGAAGTTGTCGTCGGCGGAAGAGGGCAGCGTCCTCGGGCTGATCGTACCACTCACGGTGCCTTCGATAGGACCGTCGTTGATGCTGAACTTCCCGGGGGAAGTGGCGCCATGTTTGCTGCTGCACGGGAGGGGTACCTGTCAGCGGGAAGCTCCAAGGTTAGGGAAGATGAGACGGATCGCACCTGCTCTCACTACCTCGATAATCGCCAGCATGACCTACCACCGGGACGGTGGATTGGTCGCGCGACAGCGGACCACGGAGATTGCTCAGATCCACGACATCCGCATCGCCTGGACTTGAGTCCTGGCTCGCATCCCACTCGAGCGGTTGGTCGTAAGCGGAGTAGATCGGAAAAGTATCCGATTGCCAGTTATCTAGAATTTTGGGGTCGATGCCCGCAGCCGTGCCAGTCGTCCCGCAGTCCATACAGGGGGGCAGATGGAAGGGGGATTGTGATGTAAGAAAGACCTTTGTGAGAAGCCGAGCAGGTCTGTCTTTGGCGCGTTCCTGAGTCTGTTGGGAACCGAAGCGGGCGGTGGGTTTGGGTGGGTTTTGGCGGAGGTTCGGAGTTAGTAGTACGTAGTTGGTGGTGGTGGTGATCGGAAGAGGGGAAGGACCGCTAGATATATAAGCGGACAGGGATGATGATGATGATGGAGATGATGAAAGTGATGCACGAAGCAGGAGTGAAAGGGAGAAGATGGATAGTCAGTGCTGGACTGACGAAGCGAGCAGAAAATCGGCGTCCGTGGCTGACTGACTTGGACCGACTGGGTTGGCGCTGCTTGGTCTTCCCCACCAAAGATTTTGCGACGATCGGCCTCCGAGGTGCTGCTTGCATTAAACATACTTGGATTTATTCTACTAATTCTACTAATGCCTCTGATAAGTTCCGCACTGACCAGGTCCGCATACGCACGAGCTGGGTTCCTCCTCGGCCTCGTTCATCGATGGCAGCTGCCTGCCACTTGACATGTTCTACCGTATATTATATTAATCTTAATTTATCATGCAGCTGGTTCAGCGTCTATCCCTGATCATGATGAGGGGAAACCACACACACACACCGCAACCACACAACTAACGTACGCCCGCCTCTCTGTCTATTAATGGCCGTCGGAGTTTGATCCTCAGGGGTCCTCCCTACAAACCAGCGCGGTACAAAGAGGGGTCAAGCCGTGGATCGTCCCCTCGCGCCTGAAACTACTGCAACCTACGATGAACAAGGAGGGCCGACGGGCACAACGACCACTTGCAGCCATTAAGTCATTAAGCCAGTGCAAGGTGCATATACACACACACACACTACCGACCACCCCAATCCTGGTTGGTGAGTGATAGCGTTTATGGCCTAACATGACAGTCGAGGATTACGCGAGAAAATCATTTCCGTTGAAACCGACTACGGGGGGCTGTCCTCCGCGGATGGATCGATATTATTGCTAGAAAAGGTCGGTCCAGGTGCCGGTGGTCAGAGGGGCTGTTTGACTCGCGGCTACCACGGAGTAACCACAACGCCATGGAGCAAAGCGTGGATAGAACAGACCCGCCCAGAGGAATGATTGGCAACTTGGCGCCGGTGGGATGGGACCGTGGTTGTTTTTCCAACTAAGAATAAGGCGCTCCTGAGCAATCAGCGTGTGTGGTCCCGCGGCCTAGCACAGTAGTCCTGATTCTTATTCTAGAAGCCTGTCCATGGCTGGTTGGGAAGTGGACGTGGGCTTGCATTTCCCGTTCAGGACTCGCATATAAAAATTTATAGTGTGGCCCCATCAGGGTCTGAAAAGAAAAAGAAAAATTTTTCTAAAAGACAAGAGCAAGGAAAACCTAAACAACCAACAATAATCACTAATAATCAGTAGGGCACGGGACCACTCTAAGCCTGCAATAGCCGCACACACCCGCGTGCCATTCTGGACTTTTTGTGTGGATAGATAGATAGTTAGTATTAGTAGGTGGGTGTCATGATAATTGTTCTACCGATTATTCATGAGTGATGTGCAATAATTAATCGATCACTGTGATTATCTTAGCTAAGAATATGCATACACACATGACCTCTTTTACCCCGAAGAGCTCGAAACCCTCCGTAGATAAGCCAACAGCACTAAATAGCACACTGATGCCAGGATCTAAGTAGATCTGTGTGTGTCTTAATGTCCCCTACGTGAAGAAGTATGCAGACACTAGGGGCCTTCAGTGCATATGTACGGAAGAGTAGCATTCCTTGCTATCTCAACTGATTGGTGACCACAATCTCCTTGTCGGATTTATCAGGTCTTCTGCCGTCTACCTTATTGTAGTCTAATCTAGGGTATATGAGGCAATCGTTGTGTTGCATTGAACGTGCGCCGCCTGATGATGCTCTTGTTTCCTTCTTTTTCCTTCTTTGCTTTTTGCTCCGCGCCCCATAGTCAGTCAAGTCACTTTGTCTGCACCTCCTGGTGCCTTACTCTACGGGGTATTTTCCATCATGCTCGGATCACCCTCTTATCCTACTAGACATCTGGCTAGTTCGTAGTAGTTTAAAGCCATGACCGACATAGTGTCGTTTCACAAGGAGGCCCCGTCGAATGCCCTACTATTGACATGCGACGGGGATACTATTCTTCAAAGATCTACTTGACGAAATCAATCTATTATCTAAACAATAACCCGAATCACTTCTTCTTGTCTCCTCAGCTGACCGTCTCACTGCCGAGTTCTCAGGCCGGGCGAATTCCCTCCTTGGAAATGCATCCGTTCTGGATGGTCCGATTCGTCTTCTTGAAATCCCCACGAGGTGTGACTTAATCGCAGGCTTTGCTTTTCCTCACCGCAGCCTCTTTTCGGCGCCCCTCGGCTGGTCTCCGTCCCGTTCTGTCACATACAGTAATATTACGTATTGAATACTTTCAGTTCCATAGTTCAATCACTGTTCCATCCCCGTCCGGTCACCGTCATAACGGAGGCTCGCAACCACAGTTGACGTCTTCAGAGCAACGCCCCCCCGCAGCGCAACAGCTTCACCGTGACCGATTTGGAGATGGAGGCCAGATTCTCCCCGGTTTCTCTTCGAGGTCGGGGTAAACGGTGATCGAAAATGGCTGTCGGGCTCAACGATTACCCAGCTAAATCTTCCCTATAAATACCGGGGGGAAGGAACAGCTGGCAGATGTTGATCTGGAGAAGCAATTATCATATATCATATACACTATCACTGCAATACAAACTGCAACTTGAACCCTGAACCCGAGTCCGAGCCCCGAGCCCCAAAATAATCCCAGTGCGGATCCATCCACTTTTTCCCATCGGAGAAGAGCGAAAAGAGTGCAACGCGCGTGCGTGTGTGTGAAAGAGAGTGTGTGGGAATCTGAGAAGAAAAGAAAAAAAGTTGGGAAATATTATGTCGCTGCTTTTGTAAATTCCGATTTCAAAAGTCCGAAGCATCAAATTCAATCAATCAATCAATCAGTCAATCCAATCCAATCCGATTCCAGAAAAGAACAAGAAAAAGAATATACCATTATTCTTCTCTTATTGCCCCTACACGAGTCAAAAAACATTTACTAGATCTTCCTTCATCATGCATATATTGGTATGTTTTTTTGCTTTTGCTTTTGCTTTTTAACATCTTCCCTCCTTGTCATCATCAATTGAACTTAACATGTGCTGCCCAATGTCACTGTCACCGCTTCTTTGCCAACCCCCATGTTCCCTACCTACCTACCTACCTATCTGATACCTGCCCTCCGTATACGGAGCACGAAAGCTACATGACTAGTCTCAATTAGCTAAACACACACACACTAACACAAAAACAAAATAATCAGGTGGTCAACGATGACGGTCCGCCGTCCAGACGCCTCTCCCCATACATCGAGCCACTAGTGACAGCCCTCGAGTCCGCCGGCCACCGCATCTCCGTGGCCATTCCCGCCGCCTCCCGCTCCTGGATCGGCAAAGCCCATCTAATTGAAGCCTCACTCACAGCCACCTATGTCCCACCCGCTGCCTTTCGCGGTGATGGCACATGGGATGAATCCTTCCAACAAGATCCCACTACCACTACTTCCGACAATGCCAACGACTGGGTGATAATCACCAACGGCACCCCAGCCAGCTGCGTCCAACTCGGCCTCCACAACCTCTTCCCCGACCGCGGCCCCATCGACCTCGTCATCTCCGGCCCCAATCACGGCCGCAACGCCTCCACCATCTACAACCTCTCCTCCGGCACCGTCGGCGGCGCCCTGGAAGCTGCTACATGCGGGAAACGCGGCATCGCCATCTCCTTCGGCAGCAAAGATGAACAGCCCCTAGACATCATCCACGCTGCCGCTCGTCTCGCCACTAGAGTCGTTAACCATCTCATCCAGAACTGGGATGACCAGGTCGAGCTGTATAATGTGAACGTGCCCATGCGTCTGGACGTCGAGTCCCGTCCTGTCTTGTGGACTCGTACTTACCCGTATTACTGGGCGAGAGGGTACTTGTATTCCGAGGTCTCTGGGGAGAAGGCCGCGCCTGTTGGTGGAGTCAATGGACATGCTGCTGCTAATGGGGTTGAGGAGCAGCAGCAGCTCACGAATGGTAGTACCACGAAGACAGTCACGCCGAAGAGTGAGGGTGGCGGTTTGAAGAAACGTAACTTTGCCTGGGCGGCCGAGTTGTCTGATATGAAGAGGGCGTTGCAGGAGAGTCCGGAGGGTACGGATGCTCATACGGTTTTGAGTGGCTGTACTAGGTTAGTATGCCCCATCTTATGGCTTTCTTTGTCCCTGCTTGGAATCTTTCCATGGATAACGCTAATAATAATGTGCAGTGTCACCGCCCTCCGCGCCAACTTCTGGCATGTTCCCGGCCTGGAAGGACAATTGCTGCATCTGGATTGATTCGAGTTGATTCATACATGATGCGTATGCGTACGCAAAACGGAATAACGACCTTGTAGATTGAAGATGATGATGTGATAAGGAGACTTATGTGTCTTGTCTGCTTGTTACTATCTGGTTTACTACTACTACTACTTACTACCTTAGATACCCGCAAAGGTTGTGTTTGTTACTACTTATATTTCCTGAGAATTTGGAATACAAAATATGATTGCTATTTTGTTCAATTTCGAAAGTTTTGATGTGGGCACGTGTAGAGTAGATGGCGTAGACTGCGTTGATTGTATTTGTTTGCTTATCAAATGTCTGTCATATGTACATGGGACTCATTGAATACGGTTTTAGTATGTATGTATATGGTATTAAGGACGCCGCAGATGGCGCGAATATGGAAAAGCTGTCATGTCGTGGCTCAATAGAACGAAGATAAAGATAATGTGGGGGTGAAAGTGTCAGGGGAGAGGGGGGAGTCATATCGTATCATGTGGTCATGTGAAGGGTTGACAAACGCCCCAAAAAAGGCAGACAAGATAAAAAAGACGCAAATACGATAAGGAATAAGAACAGGATTGATCGACGTATCCACCACATCAACCTAACTCTAAATCGCGCGTGCGGCCTCGCCTGCGCCACTGTCCACCACGGATGCCTGCTCAGCACGCATCTTGCCCTTGGCCGGTCCGCCCTCGCCGACGCCCATTCTCCGCGCCACGTAGCGTTGTGCAACCAGCCCCGCAGCCAGGGACAGGCTCTCCTCGATCCACTCGGCTGCCCATTCTCGAGGGTCGACACCGCCGCTCTCAATAATGTCGGCGATGTCGTCGGGGATGGTGGTACGAGGGACGCTGGCGTCTTCGGACTCGGGGTCCTCCACTGGAATAGCGGGGGTCTCGAGCCAGTCGATCCATTTCTGAGGAATGGCCTGGGAGAGCGTGTGGAAGGCGATGCCGTGGATGGGGTCGTGGAGGTACAGGGCGAAGACGACTTCTTCCTCGGCGGCTTCGGGCACGTCGACAACGCCTGCTGGGGTGGCTTGGTCGGTTGTGGGACCCGCCTGGAAGAGTTCGGTGGAGGTGGTCTGACTGATGGCCTGGATCGCGAGGAATATGTCGCTGCTGCGAACCGGGTTGGTCTCGCTCAGATCTTGGGTAGCTTGTTTTGCTGCCGCTTCAACGCCGCCCTTGGCCGAGAAGTACTCAGTAGCGTAGGCTTCGGCGCTGGCCCGCGCAAGCTTGGTGGCCTCAACTGTGCCTCGGATGGCCGACAGAGTGCGAGGGCTGCCGGGCGTCACAGTGCGCCACCATGGACCATCATGCCAGCCTGGGCCAGAGAACTGGGTGCCGCCGATATCCAGTCCGCGCTTCGGGGCTGACTCCTGACCCCGCTGGATGACAAGGAGATCCCCGCCTTCGACCTGCGCCATCACGCGCGAGAAGACCGCGTACACCAGAGGGTCGATGCTGGGATAGCCAGACAAGTCATGTGTTACGTGGATTTGAAGACGTTCATGGGACGAGATGGGAGGGGCGAGCGTGTGAATGAAAGAGGTAAACGTAGGAATAGCCATGTTGCGTAGCTCCCCACCTGGTGGTTTGTCGTTAGCGGCCATTCAGAAGAAAACGAAGCTCAGGTAGAGACTCATACCTAGGTCTTTGAGAGCTCCCACATTGCCCTGAATCTGCTGAGCCCACTTCTGAGCCTCTTCATTTTGCTGGATCTCCTTGACTGCCGCCTCGGCCTGCTTCATGGCAGCGCTGGCGGTTGCAAAGATACCACCCCACCATCCACCGCCACCACCGCTCGAGGCAGGTTTCTCCTGGGCCTCTGGCTTCTCAGTCTCCGGCTTCGGCGCATCTGCAGCCTTCTTCTCTGTAGCGGATGCTCTGGCGCTCTCTTCCGACTTACGAGGCGCCTGTTTCTCTTCACTGGAACGACCGGTGGAGGGGGTTGTGGCAGTGGCAGCCGGTTTGGGCGACTTGATGGTAGGTCTGGGTTCGTTTGTAGACACGCGCGGGGTGCCTGGGCCACTGCTGGGGCGCTGAGTGGCTAGGCTGTCCAGTTCTGCGAGGATGTCCTGCTCGGACTGTGCGGTAGTGGGTTTGGGAGCCGCCTTGGAGGGCTGCTGCTCGGGGGCAGAGTCGACACCCAGGTCGTCAAATTGAGCGAGCAGCTCATCGCTGGTAGGTTTTGAAGACTTGGGGCGCATCGTGCGGATGGTAGCGATGCCTTATGAGCGAGGGTATGTTATCTTGAAAGATGGCGGGCAGGTATAACAGTCAGGAAGAAGACAATAATATCGGGGAGGAATGGACGGCAAGCTGGAGCTCTGGGGAATCCGAGGTTGGGCGGTGGAGCCCGGATGACCTGCGCCAAGGGCCCAGGAGGCGTTAGCGGGTGAGGTATCTTTCTTACTCTGCCTTTGGAGGGATTCGTCCAATGCCATACTTACTCTAAACTATAGATGGCGGGTGGCTTTCTCGCAGTGGCTTATTGTCTCACTTGAATCGACTGGCGAGAACCGTCGACGCGTGTATACTAGAAGCACTGCAGGATACTGCAGTCGCAACAAACTAAGCTATAAATAGATATTCGACGGACAATCCAACTAGTAGTGCATTGCCCATGTTAAAAATATATATATTGTCAATTAGCTAGTTATACTACTTACATAGCAAATTCTTGGAGCTGCTCTAAGGGGAAGTCACCATCTAAGTACTTAGTACCAACCAAAGTTTTGCTCATCGAGTGTAACTTACTGATTTATGATCAGCCACATCCTCAAGTCTCCATACATATATCTAATTCAACAAAGTACGCCTGCCGACCACCTTATGGTAATAGCATCGTACTATTAATACTGGCAGTCACACCCGATAACCCACTTGACAATAGCTTATATATACTGTAATGCTGAGTGGGACGGCAGCTGGTGCTTTTCTGAACATGCATTACCTGCTACCCAATAATGCAAGAGAGTCCAAGCTACACCAATAGTACCTCCTGCTAATCTCATAGTAAAAGAAGCAAAGGCCCCCCCACCTCACTCCGTCCTGCATATGAAGATTCAAAATTCAATCCTCAATCAAACAGACCGCCGCTATGTCCATTGCGCAAGATGTCTTTGTATGTACGGCCAATACCTTTGAAGATATTTTACCTATTTGACTCAATGCTCGACACGAGTTATGATTAGATGTTAACGTAGGGGTATGTGAGTGTCAGCGCTGCAAGTCGATCTTCCATGAGTTTTCACCCCCTTGCTTGCCAATATCCGGAAGGAAGACAACATCCTCGCTCAGTTTGTCGGTTTTGATGACCCCAGGAGCAATTTGGTTACTGGAGACGGCGCTTCTGCCCCAGTCCTTCATAGTCGAGGGATGAAACACGCTTTGCGTGCTAGCTTTACAATACGCTGCCGCGTGGCGGCTCCCTGTGATTCAATATTAAAAGGATAACAGCGCGCGTTACTGGAAAAATTAAGAGCACGAAAGCAGTGTCAGGCTATCTATGATATGATAAAGATAAATACATCTCAGAAACTATAGCAAGCTTCGCAGCAAGCTTAGGGGGGTGCACGGTGAAGTATATCGACGCCATAAAAATGTATAATAGGCCAAGAAACTTAGTGCTTCAGCGGCAGGGATATGGCGAATTCTATATCATTAAGCCGTAGTTCTCAGAGAATACGATGATTTCTTAGTTGTGAAAAAGCCATTGATTGCTACAGCGATACTATGTATGGACCATTCTATACGTTCTGCTGAACAATAGCGATGGGACAGCAGAAGAATTTCGCGGTGGTGGTGTTATGCCTGATAAGACCGGGAGATAACACAGGGATCAATTGGTTAGGAGCAGCCCGAATCAGTCGAGGTGAGCTGGATATTAGGTCTAGCCTGCGCTATAATAACAATAGTACCATCATAATAATACTTTGTCAATGATAATGATGAGTGTGAGGAAGACTGGGCCCACCAAAGTCTACGCAGCTACCTAATAATCATGTCAGAACCTGCCAGAACTCGATCATTTCCCCCGCTCGTCTCATTTCATAGTATGCTTTCAGCATGGATTGTTACCGAGACATTCCGTGATGGTTCATCAACCACTGGCAATTTGACTGGTCGCTCCCGAACACCATCAGCCCATTTCTCCCACATTGCCCTTTGTTTGGAAAACAGGAAAAGGTCACTCGATTCTTTCCAGCTTAGAGTATAGCGATGATGCATTGGTAGGGTATACTCTGACTACTATTGATGAGAGAAATGTGTCCCTCAATAAAGTACCGTAGTAGATGATGTCACGTAGACGGGGTAACAATACCGCCCCATGACTCAGGCAGGTACACGGTCGATGAATGTCCATCTATCAGGTTAGCAACCCGAAAGATGAGACCAAGTTGACGCCAACTGTGCTGTGATCTACCTCCGGTTCCCCAGGTGCAGTTGACAGCTACTGCGATAATCAATACTTTACCTGAACCAGGGGTACTTTTTCACTCAAGAGTAGCCCTTGGGAGGATAAAGAAAAGCATCCTCAGCATCAACAAGTCCATCTTCAGGGCGCTCAAGGTATACCTCCGACCTGGACTACAGGACTGGGGGTATTGTCCGGTAACAGACCAGCAGACCACTGCGATTATTTTGATTGGCCTGATCAAGACTACGGCTTCTGCGTGACGGGGATCTATCCGGAGCTGGTCTTTTTCCGGGCGGACCAGGGCCCCAGATTGGCTATTTGGGTGGGTCCATACAGTAAAATAAGGTAACTTGCGTATGGCGCGTACCAGCACCCAGCAGTGCCGATACCAAACCAGTGCGAAAAGTTGATTGCAAAGGCCAGTCCGGCCAGGTAAGGTAAGTGTAAAGCTCAAGTACTTTCTTTACTGGGACTTACTTACTATTCCTACTAGATCGCTTTGTGAAGGCGACCTGCTGCCTCTACAAACTAAACTCCAAGTCTTTCCCTTCCTTTTCTCCCCCAGCATTCACTGCGTCTAAACATCCCACAATCCTCTCTTGCTTGCCTCTTCTTGCCCGCTTCCCGTGTTGGTGCTGGGCTGTTGGTGGTGTTCCTCGTGGTTAATCCCCCCTCTCCGAATCTTCTCCCTTTCATTCTTCCTTTTCCTCCCTCTTTCGCCATCTGCCCGTCTTCCCCCATTCCGTCAAGACTTCATAGTTCCACTGCTACGGAAAGCTTTAACCCTCCCACCCCCAGCTCTTTTCTCCTCTCTGCAGCAAACATATCCTGCCATCTATCTCAATCCCTTCATCTGGTGCATTCTATCTTTTCTGTCTAGATCTCTCGCTTCTGGTTTCTTGTTTTGTTGCCGGCGCTGGCAGACGCATAGTTTTTCTGCTTACCCGCTCGGCTTCCTACTTTTCCTCTTCAAGAACTACGAACCTCTTAAACTATCCCTGCCAACCGTTCGCGGCGTCCACCGTGGTTGACTCTGCACAACAACCACCATACTTCTGCTCTATCGCGCTCCTCAGAGGGCGATCTTTTCACATCTTCAAATCTTGTTCCTCTCAGTTTATTGGAATCACTGACGCGATTTTCTCTCGCCCAAAGGTATGTTACATATCACCTGCCTGACCCATACTACGCTCTACTTGTGCCTGCCAAAGCCATGTCTGCCACGTTTCTGTCAACGTTTTGGTCCATCCTCCAGTGGAGAGCAGCCCAATTCCTCATGCATCTCACTTGTCTCGATTGCTCGACCGTGTTTTGGTTTCCCCTTTCCCACCCTTACGCCCTCGGGGCTCTGGTGTAGAAGATTGCGCTGCAGTTACTTCTGGCGTCTTGGCGCCGCAAGCGAACTTTTCAGCCGGAAGTTAGTCGACTAACACTATAGCCAGATCCCACGTTGGGCCTCTCGAAGGAGAATCAGATATCCCTTTCGCTAGTATTCTCACATCCTACTACTTTCTATCTGACCACTTCTTCTCCTCACCTTTTTTTTTCTGTCCATTATGGCTCCGCTTCCTCATAACGAGGCGGAACTGGACAGCCATACTTCGGACTTGGCCAGCCAGGACTCTCCGCTGCGCCGACAATTCTCCGAGCCATTACACGCTCACTCTACTTCTACTCAGGCGTCTCCATCCCCTTCTCCCATGACGCACAAATCTAAATGCTCTTGGTGCGGCAAGGAATTTGAGTCTGCCAATGATTCCAAGTCGCAATATGATGCTCTCAAAGAACATATTGCTACCGTTCATCCGCAGATTGCCAAATTCTCCATGTATGAGGGTGCCGACGAAGATGAAGAGTCTCAACTCCACGAAGCCGACCCTCAAGCAGAGGACAATGCAGAGGTCGCCGCCGAGAGTGAAGCGGATGACGAAGAGCAAGATGAAGCCGCTGCAAATGGCGTGACCGAGGCGACGGAAGCTTACGATAACGACAAGGACCAAAGCGTCGATGGCGATGAAGCTGACGGTCCAGAGGCTGACGCTCTTTCTAATCAGCTTCATGAGTTCTCCCGTGGCCAAGACTCAGTTTCGTTGGATCAACGTCTTCATAATTTGTGGAGTGTCAATGATATCCGTAAATTTTCGGAAGACTATGACGAGAAGTCGTCTGACCTAGACTACTCTTGGTCCATGGTGCTCCGGGGCCCGAAGCGCGCCCAAAAACGTGAAGGCAACGAATTTGCTGAACGGCCCGGACCGTACAAACAGGTGAAAGCTGCCAAAGGGGAATTTTTAGAAATGACTCCCCTAGAAGAGTTTTTGGCGCCGCTTCGGGACCCGGAGCACCGCTCGACCGAAGAGCTGTATGCTATTACGGAAAACGTGGCCTACGCCTTGAAAGCGTGGCAGGACGAGTATATGGCTATAGAAAAGCTGCACAAGGTAGCGACTCGCCATAATGCCAAGCCGACCAGCGACCCGAGGAAGTTGCAACGGCCTCAGGTATTCGAGGACAAGAAGGAAGCCATGCTCTACGGCTACAAGTACGAGGCCAAGGAGGATAAAGTGGGCAACCAGAACCCATTCACGCAGGGCGGGTTCAAGCCAACGCCCGCTCAATTTCGAAAGATGACGGCCAAGATCGGACCCAATCATCCTAACCCGGATGGCTGGCGCACCATCGTCAAATTCGGAGTCGAGCACGTACCGAAGTTCCAGAACCCGCCACGCGAGGAATTTGTTGGCAAGGCAACGCGCAAGCGCAGGGCCGCGGAGCTGGAGGCGGCTAACCGAGAGATGGCAGCCTCTGGCTCCGAAGAGCCCACTATCGAGACACCGGCTCAGACTGACACCGAAGAGTACGGACCCAAGCGGCGCACGCGTGGTCGTCGCCCTGGCACCGAGGTCGACGAAGCCCAGGCATCCGCGACACCCCCTCGGGGTGCGGTTCGGGGACGTGGAAGTGGCCGCGGCCGCGGTAGAGGTGCAGCTCGCGGAGGTGGAGTCATCGCTTCGACGGAGATATATCAGCCGGTGGCTGCTGCGACCTCAGCACCACGGCCGTCATCTGGACGAGGGGAACATGTGGCTAGCTCCCTTCAGGCACGACCTGCCACTACCCAGTTGGCACCGATCGAACCGGCACCTAGTAGTACGACGCCTACGCCTCCCGCAAGCATCCAAACCGGCAGCACGCTGGAGGATGGGGTGGATCCCGCTGAACAGGCCCGGCGACAAAAGATTGCCAACTCAAAGAACCCGAAGCGAACGGAAGCCATGTTGAACCACTGGGCACGTTTCAACCGCGAGGGTCGCGTGCGCAATCCCAAACGATCTAAGGCTCAAATTGAGGCTGACCGCGCGGCGGAGGCTGCTCGGAAGGCATCTGAGCCCCCGAAGCCGGGAAAGATCAAGAAGAAGCCGGAGGGCGGGGTGTATGGGGAGCCTGCGCGACCTAACGCAGGGCTCGCGCCCGCACCTATGCCTGCATCGACACCTTTGGCTCCTGGTCCTCCTGCGCATCATCAGCTCGCGCCGATTGCTGCACCACGACCGTCACTTACGCCATATGCTCCTATCGATCCTCGAGCGGTGGCACCATTCCCAGGGCCTCATGGTCTTTTACAGCAAGCGCCGCTGCAGCCGTATCGCACACCTTACCCGGAGTACTACAGTCCTTATGGGGCGCCTGCGCCTGGGCTGCCACCACCGCATCCGCGACCTGCGTGACCTACCCTGGCTTGTAACCTAATTTCGCTCGTATGTATTATTGTGCTTTTGTTTCCTGTGATTAGTGAGCGTGCTTTCAGCGACAGGCGTCGGGGCTTTGCGATCCGTGGTTGGTTGTGAATATTGCCAACCAGGAAGGATGTACATTGGGCACATAAAAGGCTGTATTATACATGATTGCCATACCTTTATTCAGCTGTCTTATTTAAAGTAGATATAATATTGATGATAATTGTATACTTGATGGGATGGATGACGCAGGTCACATGATAAGCTCCACGTGACGCAACACTTCAACTCCGCGCTGGTCGGCGACCAAGTGAGCTGCTTCACCAACCCATCACTTTTCTTTCATTTCACATCAACACAGACTCAATCACTATGGGTAAAAAGAGACGCGGTCCGACGCTGGATGAGCTTCTGGCTCGTCCATGGTGCTACTACTGTGAGCGCGACTTTGATGATTTGAAGATTCTCATATCTCACCAGAAGGCCAAGCACTTCAAGTGCGAGCGCTGCGGGCGTCGGCTGAACACTGCAGGAGGTAGGTCATCCAATGCGCCGTGGCGATATTTTACTAACAGCACAGGGTTATCGGTGCACATGAGTCAGGTCCACAAGGAGCAACTTTCGGCAGTCGACAATGCCCTTCCCAACCGATCCAGCCTCGACGTCGAGATCTTCGGCATGGAGGGCGTCCCGGAAGACATCATCCAGTCGCACAACCAGCGCGTAGCCACCCAGTTCCAACAGGCAGAGGCCGAACGGCAGGCCGTGACGGGCAATCCGCCTCCGGGAACCGGCGTTGGCGGACAGCCAGCGAAGAAGCCCAAGCTAGAGAGCGTGTCGGATCTGAAGAAGCGACTGGCAGAGCACAAGGCTAAGAAGGCGGAAGCACGTACTGGAGGTAGTAGTGGTGAAGCTACTCCAGTGGGCGCAGGACAGACCCCGACTATGGGCGGATTCGTGAGTATTCTCTCCCACAGCATTAGTGACGCGACTAACAATAAGGCAGGGCCAGCCTGCTCCTGCTGCTGCCGCGCCCGCCGCTGCACCCGCCGCCACCTCTCAGTTCTCTTACCCTCAACCCTACGGCACTGCCTCTCCTTATCCTCAAACCGCCAGCCCTGTTTATCCCAATTTCTCCCCGGGACAGCCGCAATTTCCTCCCAACGCACAGTACCCTCCGACGGGTTACTCACCACAGCCGTTCCAGGGCACGCCCGCCGCGTCGTATGGAACTACTCCTCCTGCATTCCCCGCACAAACTCCAGCAACCCACACCCCTCCGCAGACGGCCGGGGCATTCCCGCCCCGGTCGGGCAGCCTGCCTATGCCCCCAGGTTTGCCGCAGCGACCGGCCGTGGCAGCGCCACCGGTCAACGCGTATCAAATGCAACAGATGCACATGGGCCAAGCGCCGGCCTTGAACGGTGGTGAGACGACACAAGCGCCTGATACAATCTCGACATCGGTGGACGATCTCATCTCGGGGGCCGCTAAGCAGGCGGAGACAACCGCAGACAAGCCCAAGAGCGAGGAGAAGCCCAAGAAGGACAAGTCGAAGGCAGTACGACTGGTGTACTCGGATAATGAGACGAGTCCAGAAGAGAAGATGGCACAGCTGGCAAGGTACGCATTTGTTCCCGAACAGAAGGGCGAGACGGTTCTGGAGGAGGTACCAGCGTCGGTGGTGACGGGGACGACGCGCGAGATGGATACGGTGGAGGATGCAGCGGATCGGTAGGCACCAGCCACCCGCCAGACGGTATAACAGCTTTACGAGCATGCGAATACATGGAGGGCAGCGACAGAGACAAGGGATCGGATCAAGCAGCTAAGTTCAGTTTCTTGCACGATTGGAAATGTCTCTTACAGTGTAGGGCGGCGAGCGACACGAACCGTAGCATGGAGAGGTTACAAAGCGGACGGAAGCAGGACAGAGGCAAAAAGAAAGAAAGAAAGAAAATGTAAGTTCAACATCGAGCAGGTAGGCTACATACAGACTACTACACCAATAATGAAACAGCTTAGCTATATGTATACCCTGTAATGAAGACCATCAGCATCATCCATTCATCCACATAAAATAAATAAATACTAGACTACTGTATCATACATCCCAAACCAGTAGTAGATTGACTGACCCCTAGCAATCAATAGTACCCTCCCCTCCTCCCTCTTACCCAGCTAAGGAGCTAGCTAGCTAGTATCCCCCACCCATAACCCATCAAACCCATTAAATCTACCCAAGCAAAGCCTTCGAAAACACAACCCCCCCCAAAACAGCCACAACCCCCAACCCCATCGGAACCCCCTTCCCGGTCTTTATCGCCCTAGGAATCGACGCACCGCCGAGGATAATGGACGCCAGAAGACCAATCTCTGCCCCGTAGGGCTGGTTCGCGCGCAGTCGGAGGTACGAGAGGAGGTATAGGAAGGAGACGGATAATCCGGCGATGAGGGAGGGGAGGGAGCGTGCGCGCAGGTAGCCGGTTATGCCCCCGATGGAGGTGAGGATTGCGAGGAGGGCTGCTACTTTGGTTGTTGTGGTGGACTGTTTCCATGTCATTAGTTGGTTGTTGTTGGGTGGGTGGTAGGTTTGGGGGTTTTGGAGTGAGGGGATGGGAGGGGAGAGGAGGGGACGTACCATTGTGGTTTGGGGGTTGTGTTGTTGGTGTAGATGTGATGTGGTGGTTGTGTAGGTTGAAATGTAGAAGAGTAAGTAGGTGGTGGAGAGGTAAGCTAGCTATGTAATATGGACTGGGATGATGGCATGATCTAGCAAGGTAGTACCTAGGTAGGTAAGGTAGGCTAGTGTAATTTGTGGATGCTGATTGGTTGGTGCTTACACTACCATCTATATACCACTCTATAGACTACTATGTACCTCCTTTGTATACAAAAACCATGTCATACTATATAGTTATATCACTTTCATGTCCATTCTATCATATCATATCATAATATCACATCATATATATGCATGCATGCACCATATCCCAAACAAATAATCAATCAATCAATCAACTTTTCTTTTCCCCTGTCACCCCTCCCCTCTTCTCCCCTCATCATCCTATTTACCTCCCCCCAATAGCTCCATACCCTCCCTCCTCTCCCTCTTCTTCTCTTTCTTCTTCGTCATCAACTTCCTCTGCATCCCCCTGCAACACATTCTCCTCCCCAATCCACCCCACCGGCACCGCACTCAACATCCCAAACACCCCACACACCCACCACGGCACAATGCCCCAACCCCTCTTGACTCCCCAGGAATACGCCCCCCCAATCACAGCAGGTCCCACCGCCCTCCCCACAGCACTCACACTCGTACCAACCCCGTTCAACGTCCCCAACACACTCATACTACTGGCCGAGTTCGTCAACAGAATCGTCGTGCACGGGAACCCAAAAATCGAAGCGGCCAACTTCCCCAACATGAGCAGGAAGATCGCCACATTGCGCAGCCACGGAACAGGAAGTAGCACCGTGAATGGCGTGAGCATGTAGATGATCGGGAACACGCTGACCACGGCTTTCAGGCAGTTGAGTACGCCGAAGCGGTGTGCCGCCCATGGGAAGATCAGGAATTGGATGAACATGCCGAGAATGCCGATTAGGGTGTAGTAGATGCCGATGGTTTGGGAGTCTGTTCTCTTTCGGTTAGTATGGACGGTGCGGGGGATGGGGTTAGAGGGGGTGGGATGGGAGGACATACCGATGCCGAATCCACCAGTGAACTTGAAGGGCAGTTTCATGTCAGGATTGCCATCGTATTCCTGCACCGGGCTGTGGAGGAATACAGGCAGGACGGAGTCAAAGGCCATGGCGTGCATGGACATGAGAGCGTAAGCGAGCAGGACGAGTCGGGATTGGGGGGTGAAGATCTCGGCCCAGGTTGGTTTGGCTTTCTTTGCTGCTGTTGCTGGATGTGTAGTAGTTGATGGCAGAAGGGATTGGCGCTCTGCATCCGATGCATGAGACTCCGACTTCTTCTTCCGAGAAGAAGTACACGAGTTAGTCAACGCCTCTCCAACAACCAACCCATAGTCACGTTGATGCTTCTTCGCAGCCAGCGTTTCCTATATACCCATATTAGCATATCACCCCCTCAACCTTTCAAATAGAAAAGAAGAAAGGGACGTACATGCAAAAACAACCACCCCGTCGCAATGCCCACGACAAAAAACGCCGCGGCGGCAATATTCGGCAGCGCAAACGGCCAGTTCCTCAAGAACTCCGACCCTCCAAACAACCCCGGATGCTTCTCCGCGGGCCTCGCCAACGCGCCTCCAAACGCCGGACCAAAGATACTCCCGATAGTCCACACCAACGGCATGATACTAAACGCTCGTGGCTGGAGTTCCTTCTGGGGCACCATTTCCGCGACCATGGTGCGGATGATGCCCACGTTGCCGTTCATAAGACCGAGCAGGGCGCGGGAGATGACGAGCATGGAGAGGGACGAGGAGAAGCCGAAGAGAAGCGAGAAGACCATGGTGCAGGTCAGTCCGACCAGGATGATGGGCTTGCGGCCGAGAGTGTCGGAGAGGGTGCCCCAGGTGACGGCCATTAGGGCCTGCGAGAAAGAGGTCACCGCGCTGGTGATGCCGACCCATTTGGCGATTTCGGATTTGGGGACGCCGACGTGGTCGATCATTTCGGGCTGTACATTATTAGTTTCGGTTTGGGTTTGGATTTGGGGAATGGAGAGATGTACCAGGTAGGGAAGGACGGAGGTCAAGACGACTGTTTTTGTTGTATATTTATTAGAAGTGATTTACTGAGAGGGTATGATGAGTGAACGTACCCGGCTCTGCGAAGCGACATATTGCTATGTAGTATATCGGTCAGTATACAGCTACTAATCAGCTTAGGAGATTTGATTTGCAGTACATACAGAGAATGACCAGCTGCCGCACAGGCAGCCGGGCGGGTTTCTCCAACATGGTGAGCAGACTACCCCCAAAAATATTTTGAAGAGAGGAATGAAAGAAGAAAGAAGAGGAAGAGGAAAAGAAAAAAAGACAAGAGGAGTAAGACTCAACAAGCAGCGCGTGTGACCAGGGCCAACCAACTAATCGGCACTCGGCAGTAGAAGACAGTCTTAAGACACGCTAAGCAGGCCCTAAAATGGCGAATAGCCTCGCGGTGGGTCGATCGCCGGCGGGGAAAGTAAGCAATCAATCACTTGAAGATAATCGGTAAGCAATCAACATGCCCGCTTCTAACTGCTATCTATCTACTTGATACTACTCCGTACTAATCTCCCGTCTCATACTCTCCAACTGTCTCCAACGAAAGAAAGTCTTTGAAGACTTGCACATACACCAATAAGACATACATACATACACAATCTCCTTCCTTGACTTCCCTTGCTTCAACGGCAGTCACCTGGCATCCGCCAATCGGCAATCATCTCCAATCACGTCCATCTGACTCACTGCAGTAGCTTCGTCGCAGCTTCAATGCGCTCAATGATAATCGCGCGCCATTTCTAGACCTCGTTAGCCGCTGAAATTAATCAGCTACGTAGATCTGGGTTACTCACCTGAGAATTCAGCAAATCACCCGCTTCCAAGCTCTCCACCAATCCTGGATACGTCGCGCCCGAGTATCCCGTCCAGATGCCGGGTGCAAACACTACGTGCTTGAACCAGCTGCGCCCATCCAGACCCGGCTGGTACAGGAACTGCCGTTCAATGCCCTTGTACTTGTCGTTCACAATGCGGATCTGGAAGTAGAGCCGCACCTTCCTCCACCAGTGGTACCACGGCACATCGTCGCCCAGCTGCTCAGTCAGATCCGCCGCATAGGCGTCGAATCTCGCTGACACGACTTGGAACTTAGCGATCGCTGCGTCAAGCGGCCCAAAGTCGAACGACGCTCCCTCGGGGAGTTGCTTCGCCGCCGGCTTGATCTTGTCAAGATACTTCTCCAGGCCCAGCGCGTAGTCCGTAGCATTAAAGGCAATCACCGGCGTCTCCACCAGCTTGGCCGCTGCCAAAGCCCAGATCTTGGTGGTTGTCTCATGGTACTTCCAGCCCGGGTCGCCGAACCGGTCCATCCAGTCGAAGCTGTCGTAGTTCGAGTGGTAGTGGTACACTGGGTCCTTCGGACCGCGGCTGAATCCAAGGTCGTAGCTCGCCACACCAGCAAAGTCCTGGAAAGCCGTAAAGTCACTGCCACTGCCCATGGTGGCAATGTCACCATCCCAGAGGTCCCGGACGGTCTGCCCAGGTACAGTCTGGTTGGGTGACTTCACCAGACCAGTAACCTCGTAGATCAGCTTGTTCAGCAGCGGGCTGGCCCTCGGGCGCAAGCTCGTTCCTGACGCCGCCACGTCCACGTTGAGATAGGCAATGTTAGCCTTGGACAACCAGGGCAGCTGCTCCTCCACCCACTCGGTTGATCCGAGCAATCCGTACTCCTCGCCGTCCCAGCTGGCAAAGACAATGGTACGGAGCGGCTTCCAACCAGCCTTGAGCGCCTCGCCAAAGCTGCGCACAACTTCGTTGAGAGCGGCAGATCCACTGTTCGGATCTCCAGCGCCGCCGGCAATCCAGGCATCGCGGTGGTTGCCCATGATCACGACCTCATCCGGGATGGCTCCCTTGATGACACCAATGACGTTCCACAAAGGAGTTGTCACATACTCCTGCTCATTGTACAGATTGATCTGGACATCATCCGGGGTCGGGCCAATGTAGTACTCGACGCCCTTGCTGCCCAGCTTACCGCCCTGCCAGTATTCGTTCAAGTCGGACGCCTTGGGACCGTGGCCGTTCAGGGCCTTAAGCAATGGCACCACCTCCTGATACGAGATGGGCAGGGAGGGAATCAAAGGAATAGACTCATACGGATCCTGACGATCACATCCCGGCTTGGACGGGTATCCGGGGGTAGTCGGGTCACCCGGTGCGATACCTACTCAGTCAGCTCCATCCAACAAACAAGCGGGAAGATAGGATAACTTACTCAAAAACTGGGTACTTCCCCGCTGCACAGCACTCGGGTTTCTAGCCGGTCCCTCCGGATACGGAGCATAGCCATTCTCCTCGATAATCTCCCCATCGGACTCGGGATCATCATACAGAATCACCCCAGACATACCGAGTTCCTGCGCTCTCTTGACCTTCAATCCGCGGAAGATCCGTCCATACTTGGCAATAGCAATCTTGCCTCCCAGACTGACATTCCGATCCACGAGGTCCTGGAAATCGTCCACAGTGCCGTAGTTCACAAACACATACGGCGCCGTGACATTCCCACTGGCCGAGTATCCATGAAACACAGGCACGCGGTTAGGCAGCCCACTGGTGTGGTCCTCCTCCAGCACGTCCTCTTCCAGGGTTGCCTCGAATACGACCTCATCTTTCTTCAGCAATGCCAACCGATGATCCACAGGGTAATTGAGGAAGATATCATATGCCACGATCTCAGTCTCAGGGACCCCGAACTCGGCCCAGCGTTCCTTGGTCCAGACCGCCTGGCTGAGGTTCTTCCCGGCCAGGTGCGGACCAGCGGTGTAGTAGGTGCTCCATTCGCGAGCCTTCTGGGCGCTGGGGGTTTCTTTCAAGACGGCTTGGAGCTCAGCGTAGCTGAGGCCATGGCCTTCAGGCCATGAGGAGTGGGGGAAGGGATTCGCCCAGGGGAGGTAGCTCCAGATGGAACCGTGAGCGCGGGGGAGGAGGGCGGTGGGGGTCAGGAAGAGACAGAGGGAAAGGGTAAGAATGGAGGTGAGAGTGATGGTGCAGAAACGGCGGAGAGAGTGGTGTGGGTAGCGGTGACGATGGGGACGGACGCCGACCGTGGTGAGGAGAGGCGTGGATTCGCTGGGCATGGTGGAGTAATGATAGGCATCGGCCTTTTCCCGCATTTCGGGGGGCATGATTGGGATACTAGTTTATGGATAAATTGGAAGACTATCCATCTCATGAAAAAGGGGAGATGGAAGTGTGATGGAAGAGGAAGAGTCAGAGAGAGATGGGAGGTGAGGAGTAACTAGCAGCAGTAGTACTTTCTCACTATGGATTGAAGGAAGGGTTCGGACAGCTCCGCACGACGTAACCAAGGCTATCAGCTAATCAGCAGTCTCCGCTATCTTATCGCCGGCTCCACCTCGGCCGGACTGAAGCATCACCTACTGTGGAGTCACAATGGTGTCAATTCGTCTCCTGCACGCGCCATATTCTTTTGATTTCTCCCAACAATATCACGGCACAACAGCCTGGCTAGCTAGCTAGCGAACAGAGAGGTATCACTCATCGCCTTATATACAACGCAGCATTGGTCCCAGGACTGCCCAATCAACAGAGTCCGACCAGTAAACGAGTAACAATTCCCAAATAAATCATCATCACTCCTATGCATCTCACTGCACCTCAGCTTCAGACTCCTCCGGCACCGGCACCTTGTCATTTAAGGCAAAGTTCACCTTCTCCCCAAGATCAATTGTCTCGCGGAGAATCTGCCGTGCCGTCTCTTCATTCACCCCCATGTCCTCCTTGACCAGTCGCACCGCCAACTCTGGCACCAACACCGCCTGTGCATATCCGACGGGCCCGGCCATCTTCACAATCTGATCATCGGCCGCTAGCCGACGAAGCTTTCGCCCGTATCGCGAGGTGATCGCTTGTAGCCTGTTTCAATTAGCCTGCGCCCATAGAAGACCATATCAAGTAGATGCAAAGGTGAAGCGTACATTTTCCCTGCCCCTCGAGTCCCGTAATATCCACACGAGATCTTTTCCAATCCGTCTCCGTCCAGCGAGAGGCGGAAGTTCTTAGCCTGTCCGGTCTTCAACGCCGTGTCCAGACTATTCCGGTAGAAAGAGGTACTCTCCGGCACCATGATCGTCTCCAGGTCCGCGAAATGCTGAGCGATTCGCTCATCGAACGTATCCCAGTCGATCTCCGGATATCCCTTCTCCCTCCACTCCTGCTCCGCAGAAGTCTGCTTATGAGAGTCACAAAATTGTCGTTGTTCGCGCATGCGCTGTTTTGGTTGCGCGCGAAATCGCAACAGCGCCCCTGGGTCCACAGGCGCTTTGCACCATGGACACACGGCCGGTTCATCTAGCAGCGCTGCTTCTCCGTACTGCGAAAGCTCATTCATGAAGTCAGACGAGGCCGTACTAAGCGGCGTACCGACCGAGGAATCATCATCATCAAAGACCGCCGCATCCAGAGCAGACGAAGTAGCATGTGACGAGCTAGAGATCATATCATTAGGCTCAGGCATTGGAGGAGGCTGCTTGAATTCAGGCTTGGGGCTTGACGCACGCGCCCCGTCCTCAATATCCCTAGGAACCTTGAACTCCTTGCCCTTCTTCTTAGCCCCATTACTCATACTCTTGCTCTCCTCCTTCGAAGCCTTCGGCGTTCTGACACTCCCCGCTGGCGACTGCGACGAGTTCACCAACGACTTCCTCGACTGATACCCGCGACTCTTGCGTCGCTTATTCCCATTATCCAATTCGCGAAACGAGGCGAAAAACCCCTCATCCTTATCTTCATCCGCGTCCTCATTTGCCATCTCACGCGAGGTCCGTTTGCGGCCCGTTGCCGGGATACTGTTCTTTGTATCGCTCCCTCTTTGTTGGCGCGGGGCGCGCGGCGTTGTCTGCGATCTGCTCTTAGCGAGCTTCTCATCCAAGCTAGGGCCCGAGACTCGTGTGCGGGTTTCCGGCTCGGAATCGTCCTCGTTCACGACATCGTCTTCGTCGCTAGAGCTGATGGGCTCGTCGTCCGTCGCGGGCTCCGGTTTCACGGGCTTCGGACGCTCATCTTTGCCGTTGCTGTTTCGGAAGGTGGAGAGGAGGGATTGGCTGGGGCCGGATTGTCGAGTGAGTCGGTTGGAGGCGTAGCTGGAGTTGGGCTTGGGTCGGGTTTGCAGGACCATGGTGTGTAGATCGTAGCTGTAGTGGAGATCAGTTGGTCGTGGAGATGGATGCGTTGGCTATGGCTGTGGTGGAGACTCGTCGATATCGATATGGGACAAAAGAAGAATTGCAAATTAAAATGATACAGATAGAAAGGAAGGGAGAGGGAAGTGGCTTGAGTAAGTATTGGTTTCAATGATAAATAATCACGTCGCAACTGTGGCCGAGCTGTTTGAATGAAGAAAGCACGAGAGCAGGTCGACCCCCGTTTGAGTGATCGAGTGAACCACGGAACGAGTGTGAGCATGTGCATGGGCCGCCCCCTTGAATGTAAACAGTAGAGATCCCCGGGAAGATCTGTGCTTGCGGGGTCTGGGCTGGGTGTCGTTCGGTGTGGAGGGCAGAGAAGAGGAGGAAAGTCATGAATCAAATTGGCTGGGGATTCGGATGAGGAGGGACGCGTGTGGTGACACGCTATTCTCCGCACCCGCTGCTATAATTATGATCCCGTCGGCTTGGGTTCTATGCCGACCTGTCGCATTTACCGTCAATAAACGAATGGAGAACCCCTTTTTGCATTCAAGAGGTAGAAGATTTGCATTGTATAACTGATATTCGAGGTAGTGATAAAACTTGCTTCTTGCTAAACTGATGGGGATGCCGACCAGCACATCCAAAACACCCGATATCCAAACAGCCACACCGCAAGGTGTATCAAGCATGCATGAAATTAGACTGGCTGTATCATGTCTCAGAAAAGTGTATGCAACAAAGAATGAGGCTCTAACTTGGCAATCGCATGCCAGGCTCTGAATCTATCATAACTGCAATCGTCCTCCTGCGGCGTCATGCACGGACACAAGCAAGTAGAATGACAACGAAAAAGAAATCATAGCAACCCATATTAAGAAAAGTAACCTCCGGCACAGACCCGGCTCGGTCTATCAACAAATAGCTTATAAACAAACAGAAGCTCGTTCCCCATCGTCTCGTTCATCGTCACTCGAATGTCATCTGAATCTCTTCTTCGCCGTGGCCAAAGTCGTGCTCGGCCCAAGCATTTGGCTCCAGAGCCATAGCACCTAGAGTGCTGGCCCCAAGGGCCGGCATCGTAAGGGAAGACCGAAGCTCAGGTCTTGTGGGGTGTACATCGTGAGAGGCGGCGGGCTCGAAGGACGACTGAGAACGGGGAGGGGTATCGTGGAAGGACGTATCGAAGGTCATCTCTACTGCTTCCTCTTGGTGTGCAGGCGTGTGTGCGTCACGAGTAGGACTGTATTCGCGGAGTGTCCCGGGAGACGCACGAGCCGGAGGCGCTGGAGTTTCAGGGCTCTTCAGCTCTTTGCCGGTGGAAGCAGGAGCAGATGGAGCCGGGCTTGCTGGTGAACTCAAGTCTAATTTCATCGGGGGAAGTGTGGACTCAAGCTGCTTGACTTCGATACTTTCCGAGGCTAGCTCGGCTCGAATAGCGTCAATATCGAAGAGCACCGTTCCGGAGCCGTTGGTGTCGCTGGAGCCCCGGCGCATCGCATTGTTGCGTTCAACGTCGTACGTTTCCCAGCCTTTCTTCTGTGCCAACTTTCCACGTTTGAATAAACCAAAACGCTTCTTTTCCGGCTTAAGCTCAGCTTCTCGTCGCGCCTCGTCAATCTCACGGATGAGCTCCCTTTGCCGCTCGGCGTGGTTCTCAGGATCAGGATCCTCAATCTCGGCGAACTCTTCGCTCAGAACTTCCCAGCCGACTTCCTTCAACAGCCGAGGAATTGCTGCACGGTAGTCCATATGGCCATTTACAATCTTGGTAACATCGAAGTTCTCCAAGCCGGGAACCCCCTCCACTGGTGCAAGACCAGCCACCCGCATGATACCACCACTGGTGGCGCGGAAAAGATACCCTAAGATCCAGTCGTTGGAGGCGAATCCATTGACAAACCGCCCAGATACCACGCTGCGGGCTTTGAGGTACTCATCTCGGTTGGCCACGATCGGAGACCCGAAAAGATACACGTTCTGAACCAGCCCATGAGCGCCCTTGTCTGCAAGCTCCTTCAAACAAGAGAAGATGACTCGCGAGCCAAGTGAATATCCGAGAAGAGTCACTGGCCTCTTTCCCAGATTGTGGTCTCGTAGCGAGTCAGCCAGAATCAGTCCGGCCGCATTTGCGCGTGTAAGCGATACGTTCCAAGGATTGTCGATCAAATAGGACAGCTTTGTCAGGACAAGTGGGAGTTGCAGTGAAGCCATCAGGGCAACCAGAACTGTCTGGCCAAGGACCTGTTGCAACCCCTGGGTCAAAGCCTATTCCAAGCATGTTAGTGTCCGCATGAGCGTATCTGAGCAAAATGTCGCAGCCTACCTCCGTAGCGAGAATGTTAATAGTGTCACCCATACTTCGGAGCATCTCAGGCTCCCACAAGACTGAGTACAAATCGCCCATGATGGGATCAACTGTACTGAAAGGCAATCGGACGTCATCAACCTTTCCTGTCATCCAACCAGCGACGGTGATAATCAGGTTGACTCTCTTGTTATTGTGCAAGGGGCGGTATTCGAATGTCTGAACAGGGCCAGTCCGTCTTTGAGAAGCCCTCAGACCGATGGTACTTCCAGTCAAGGTAGCGCCGGAGGCAATCAACGCTGTACCTCCAGCACCGCCCAAGAACGCGCTCGTCCCCGTAATCCCGACGGTGGTGAATCCAGCTGCTATACCAGCGCCGATGACCGGGGCCAACAAGCCAGCCGAAAGGCCTATCACCAGGCCACCACCGACAGTGGCTAAGCCCATAACCATATACTTGCGCTTGAGGGCCATCTTCCGCCGCTTCTCCATATGCTCCGACTCGTCCCATGTCTCCTTTTCTGCAGCCTCCTGCATTTCGAGAGCATCGATGACCCGCTTTTCGAAGCGGGCAATTTGCAGCCATGACACCTCCATCGAAGCACCAACCCTTTCAAGCAACGTCCGTGACCGCGCATCATAAGCCGAGTCTGCAATGAGGACGAGGAACAGATCGCACAGCACCGTCCATCGCAGATCAATGTCGATCTTCGCGGAAGTGGGCAGCTGCGATGGAGTCCGGACCTCTGGCAAGTCTTCCCCTTCGTGCGTTTCATATGGTGGAGGGGAAGTTGATCGGGAGGACCTGTCCATTTCGGTGGATATGCTACTCCGGTAATCCTCCCTGAGCCTAGGGGATGAAGGCGACGACATCGACTTCTTTGGTGTTTCGGGCTCATCCGCCAATGGATTCGCAACACGAGCGTTACTCATTAGCGGTCGGACAAGGTCTGCCGGCTGCACACCATGTTCAGCCAATTGCTCTATCATCACCTGCTCCGCGGTGTCGATTTCCATGTGAGAATAGAGCCTGGCCATCATTGCTTGACCCCACTTCCGCATAGCATCGATACCAGCCTGCCTTGCCTTGCGTGTGCCCTTGATGGCGGGGAGCTTGTTCATGTCCAATGTCATTTGATGAATAGTCAGCCTGGTCACACCAACATAAGCGATTCTCTGGCTCTCAGTTAGAAGATCCTTCGTCGCCTGCATTTGGCTCACGCGGTCGCGCAGCTCCTCTTCTACACCGGCTGCAGTGTCGGCGGAATCCTTGAAAAGATAGCTCGTATCTTCATCCAAGCTGGTTGCTGATTGGGCATCTTCGTCGAACTGTACGCGAGTGTAACCCTTTCCTGCACCACCTAGACCACTGTACACAGCTTCATTATCCTCCTGCTTCGCACCACGGGCAACTAGCCGGCCATAGTCATCATAGTAATCGAATTCTCCCAAAGCGGGCATTTCTTTCCAACCCCCATCGTCCTCTTCTTCCTCGCTATCGTCATCCGACTGCCCGGCCACATAGAGTCGTTGATGAGACCATTCGGAAGGCTTCACAGATGCACGCTTCTTCTGCATGGAGGTCCGATCGGCACTGTTATCATGAATCTCCTGAGCAGGACTCTCCGTGTACGGCGGTGGGGGTTCCTCTTGCGAAGGATGGGACGGGTGATCAGAAAGAGCACGCTTTTCGCTAGCCGTGGAAGTCTCTGGGGCTTGCTCGGGAGAGTGACCATGGTCCTCGGACACAGATGTCGCAGACGGCAATGACGGATCCTTATTCACTTCCTTTGCCGCTCCTTGAGGCTCTTCCTCCACCTTATAATTCGTGCTCGAACCCTCCGGAACAGTTGCTTGAGCTTCTCGTTTGCTCACATCGCCACTATCATCCGCATTCCCGTGTGGTTCATCAACTTCGTGAAATACTTCCTCGCTCTCGGACGACTCCCTCGTAGGACGCACGCGGATCGGCAAACCAAAGTCGTCAAATTCCTCCACTTTGGACTCTATAACCCGGCCAGAACCAGCGGTCTGCTCTGGTGCAGATTGTCCTCCATCCGGTCTGACATTCTCTTTCTGTGTGGCAGCATTGTCGGAGGTCGTGGTGCTTTCCGAGGCCGCGGCCGGAGCGGAGGGGGTCGGAGTATTGGAGGGTTGTGAGATAGGTGGCTGATCGGCGGGATGGTCGACAGAATGGTCAACAGCCGGACTGGAGACTGAGCTCATTCTTCATTGACGTGTCAAATCAAATGCATGCAGTTGCCTCGTGCCGTTTTCTCGGAAATCCCTAATATCACCGTGCAAGTTCCGACATGAATGGGGCCAAAGATGACCCATTCGTGCGAAAAGGCACTTTGGGTGATTGTGGCTGATCTTGCACTGAGTTGCTCCCTGAACACTCGTTCTATCCCATGTGCCTGACAGGGAAGCTGAGTCGTGTCGGGGGGGGCTGAGTAGGCAGCTGGATGATCTGGAGACGATGAATGGGACTGGGGTAGTGACGGAGGTGGGAAGGGAAGGGTCAAGGTACTTTTGCGAACGGCGGGGACGGAGCAGTGACGGCGCAAGAGGAGATGAGATCCAGTTGATTATAGGAAGGAATTAGGGGGGATGTTCTAAAAGTCGATTGAGTCTGTAGGTAGTAGTGGACAGAATTGAAAGGATGGCTCCTATTTCCTTTCCCTGCTGGTTGACAGTCAGCCCAGATGAAATCGGGGCCGATTGGGAAAGCAGCCTGCGACCGGGAGACGTGGTGCCGCATCTGGGGAGGGAAAGTGGGCAACCACCGCTCTGCTGGCCTCTGAAAGCGGTCATCCCCCTTCCTGCGGAGGCAATCCATCCCCCTCATGTTGATCGCGGATTATTCGGTTCAATTTCCCTCTCCCAACATCCTCTCTAGATATAGAGCTGAACATGCTTTCGAGCTAGAGTGACAGATTTTGGGTTTCAGGTCGTGCATGGACCATTATTGGGACCTTTCTCGATCGCCAACAAGCTCATGCCACAGCAATTTGTTTACATAGCTCCCCCTTCCGTCAACCCAATACATGTCGGAACTTACACTAGGCTGCCATTTGCATGATCGGATGACCACAAGCCACTTTCTTCAGCGTCACCTTGATTGGAGCTGAAGACGCCCTCAAGCACTACGGATTATGTCAAGGCTCAAAGCTTGATTTTTGACAGCTGATGCAGGACCGAGCATGTCTCTCCTAGTTGTACTGCGGCTGTCCCATCCGCTGCATCGTTCAAATCAGCCTGTCTGTACCAAGTACTGTCAAGCTATCTGGAGACTTGAGGTCGCCACTATCTGTAGATAAAATAAAAAGTTATCAAGAAGCAGTCTGGTCCTCTGCCATTGAGGCAGAAGAACCTCTCGATCTAATGTCGCCACTGTTATAACGCCGGAACCATCTTGGACAAGCAATAACAGGCACCCTGGCATACAGGATAGTTCTTACTAGATAGCTTCAGCGCTTTCAGCGAACACAGCAATATATATATATATATGTGCGAGAGTATAAGAGCATCCGTTATTCCAACAATAGTGCATAACCTGAAAGTAGCTTCCTATAAAGCCTGGTGGGGACGTGGCGCGGCACGTGGCTTGATGGAGTCTTCTGCTGAGCTCTGTACGATTGTACAAAGTATGAAGTCATGAGTCTTGCACCGATACAGGTAATACTTGGGCGTTGAGCACAGTATGACTCCCAGGGACTCGAACCCAGAATAGCAAGGAACATGGTCATCGGCAAAGAGACGAGAGATTCGGCCCGATTCCGAATTGTCGGCCGATATCCAGAGACACTGGAACGGAGCCAGGCCAATTATTTGCCGTTGTGCAGTTTTGCATAAATCTCAAATATGCCCCAGGTTCATGACATCTCACGATCATCAGGCGATCCTCTCTGATGGGTTATTTCTCCGTGGGTCAATCGCTTGCTCGATGTGCAGCTCCACATGGGCCAGTGGTACCTCCCAAGTCCCAACAGTCGAACTTGCAGCTAGCTGCACAAGGCCACAATCCACATGGTGACCGGGTCTAAATCAGCAAACCATCATTGAAGAGCGAGCTTGAGGAGCCATGAAAGTCTCCACATATTCCCCTTTCGGAGAACCCCGACAGCCGTGGACGCTGATGTTGGGGCCTTGGGGGAAATATACTACCCCAACTGGATGTCGGAGGTTTCATGTCTACCGAGCCCCCGACGGAGTAACCTCAAGAGACCTTGAGCATGCATATCGCTTACTGTGGGACAGTGTTGTTATTCTGCGGCCCCATCTTGGACTCTTATTCTTTTTTTTCTTCTTCCTACTGTGTGCTCTCATTCGAGTCCTCTCTCGATCCTGAAGACTTCTTGTCGCAGTGTTCATCAATACTGGCCTTCTGGCTGCCTGCCTCTCCATATGGCAGGTGGATGAAAATGATTGGGAGGGCTTTCCATGTCTATGCTAATGTGTGCAAACAGATGACCACTTCCAGGTGGTCCATCTTCTCTATCTAGATTCGAGGGCTTTTCGGAGACTGCTTTTCAGAATCCAGGCAAGCTGGGCATCGCGAAAATACTGCCGTCTGGCATCCACTCATCAAGCTCCATGCCCGTTCTGGCTGGTGATGGGTTTCCTTGCTGACCGCTCTCTGGCGGTGTTCGCTGTTGCTGTACATCATATCCATAGTGAGGCGGTAACATTGCAGGCTGATAGCCGGCAAAGGTATTCATGGGAACCATGTTTTGGTAACCTCCGCTCTGGTCGGGTTGCCACATCTGATCTGTCGTCTGCGGTACGCCGTAATTCACATTCATCGCCTGGAAAGGAACCATGGAGGAATACTCCGTCTTCATTACCAGTGACGCATTTGGCTGTGACGGGTCAAATGGCAGCTGATTCTGGGAGGCGGCATGACTTGAAGAGATTGGCGTACCAGCGCTCAATTGAGGAACAAAACCAGCACTTCTCTGCATCTGTTTCTGCTCAAAGCGGTCATACCAATTTCGAGCCTTAATGGCAACGACAAGATACCATCGGCTGGGTATTTTGTATTTCTGACCACCGCTTGCCTCCGCTAGTCGCCTGGTCATTGCATCCAGATATTTCTCGACATTTACGGACTCGGCAGTCACAAACTCCCCTAGGGCGCCAGATCTAACGGAGAAGTAGATTTTGAGCAGAGACAGGATGGCCACTCCGACCCGGGTGTAGATGAGGTTGGGGATCTTCCGCAGCATCTCCGTGTCACAGCCTAGGAAGAAGTCGAGCATCTCGTGGGCGGCGTTCAGCCACTTGATCGTGAAGTCTACACGGACCGCACTCAGTGGCGCGCTTTTTGACTTGTCACTGTTTTCCAGTGATGGGAGAGTATAATATTGTTGCTTGATCGCATCAGGATCTCGATAACCTTCTCCAACAGCGAGCTCATAGATCGCGAGGTTGGTGTAATGGTACTCGAAATTCATGGGCACTGAGGTATGATATTAGCCACTTCACGTGCCCACATTAACCGTTTCGGGAACAGTTTACCTGTATGCATCTCCATGGATAGATCTTTCTTCCATGTTTGCATCCGGTTGTCAAACCACCTCAGGACGGCTTGCAGCCGCGACTCGGTGAGCGGGGCAGTCGAACTCGTGTCGTCAAGCCCAAAGGATGTCATCGCCTCATCAACTACTCGCTGAAGCTCAAACCAAGTGGCCATGTGTCTATCGACTGCATTTGGCGAGCGCTCCAAATGCTTCACACACTCGCTCATCCAGTCGTTGAAGAGAAGCAAATTCGGCCGGCGTGTTTTCATGGCGACACTGTTCTCCATTAGCAGGTCAGTCTCAACAGGAACCGCATTGAAGCTTACATGGATGTCAAATGATAGCAGAACAAGATGGCTCTCGCTTGTTCCGCCATTGGCTCATCATATGCTGTCTTTTTATTCGTTCTGCGACTGGAGCTTTGGGGCACTCGTCGTTTTGAAGCCAAGCCGATCTCCAGGGCCATCGTGGCCGCTATATGAGTATACTGATAGAATTGCAGTTTCAAAGGAGAGTCGGGCGGGAAGTAGAAGACAATCATGAGCAACAACGCCTGGACTAATTCCAAGGACTTGTCGCCATTAATGAAGAAGCGTTCGGCATACACTCGAATCATCTCACGGTTGAGAGCAGCGGCCAGGTTGGCATCCAACGAGACAGCTGCTGCGGCAATGACCGAGAGGAACAGCACCGGCTTCGAGCAACGCAATTGGTAAGCAGTTGTATCTGGGGGCAGTACGACGATTGGAGCAAAGGCTGTGAGCTCAGTGATAAAGAAGGCGACTAAGTCGTTGGCGTATTCCAGTGATATCAAGCCTTGACCGACGACATCCCTTTCTAGAGTTGCTTCAAGCGAATAGCTCGACGATACAGGATTGGAAGCTAAGCCGGGAGTGGCACCGCCGTCGAAGGTATTGGGATATGGAGAGTTTGAAGGGAAACTAGGTGAAAAGTCCATGGGTCTAGCCGATCCCGATGCGCTGCTTGGAGGATCTGAACCTGCGGGCATCGAATCATTGATACTCGGCCCCAGGTCGGGTTCCCGAGAGTCTTCTCTTTCGCTGCCGACGCTTTCGGCACTGCTTTCATCCACGCGTAACCTGTCCTTGAGTAGAGAGCGCATCTGTCGCATCTCTCTCTCCAGCTGAGCGACCCGCGAGTCAGTCCGCTTGCGTGGTCGCCGCCTTTGGGGCGCCACGAAGATACAGGGTCTGTTGGCTTTCACACATCGTTGGCATTGGTTGGGCGTCGCAGGATCGGGTAAGCAACGGACTTTCAGTCCTCGACACGATTCGCATGATCGGTTCAATTGTTGCGCGGTCGCCGCCTGGGGTATCGCATTTGAATCGCCTGGAGGATTTGTGGGTATTTTCGACATTTTGGCCCCCACACCTTGCAAGAAGGCGTAGTATCCGGGCCACTGGTGATCGACGATAGACGCAAGGGTCGGAAGATGGTAACTAGATCCAGATTAAGTGTGCACAGCGTCTGTTGAGGCTGACCAGGCGATATTACTGGTCCTTATGATTCGTCTCCAGAAGCGGCAGGTATCAATTGTAGATGTGAAAGACGGATATTAACATCGTCGTTTTCTGTCTGACAAACCAGGTTTCAGAGGGCTTCAGAAGTGATAACGTGGAGGATATCGCGAGACTAAAAAACAAAATCGACAGATCTATCGAAAGTCGAATCTGGGAAGAAGACATCCAATTGGACGCCCGCCGGCAGGGGAAACTGCAGAACTCGCCATGTACCCGGTGCCGCAAGTAGTCGGAGTTGGTGCAGCAGCAGAATCCAGCTGAAGCAGTGGGACGCATACAAGCCTCAGTCATGTGAGAATCCAGCCACAAAGGGGGGAAAGGCTAAAGAGCCTTTTTCGGTGCTTTTAAGGGCCAAGATGGTGCCATTGCTAAGAGGGGTTTGGCCTGTAGGAAAGAAGGTCTAAGGCTAGTGCAATTTAGTCCCCTGTTCTCTTTGGCGAGCGGAAAGCCAAAGTGGAGAGATTAGATCAAGCTGGAACTATGGTACAGTTAGTCTCTCATCTTGGGTACAGAGTAGTCGGGAAGATCCAAAGATTAATTAGTGCCCAGTGATTTCTTACCCCATGTAAGCTCCAGTCCTGATTGAGAATAAATCTCCCAGTGCGCTGCTGGATATGGGGTGGAAGTATGCCGTTGAGCGGGTTCAAGACTCTATATCGCTCATGAATGTCTCCAGTAGAACAAAGTTCTCAGGCAGCAGGAGAAAAGTCTCTACATAGAGAGAGAGAGAGACAGCCTAGTTCTTGGTGCACCCCGTAGACGATACTTGATTAGTACTATTAGCCCCCCAAATTAGCAGCGATAACCCCGAAGTCAAAGATAGAAAAGGAAGACATCCCAAACCTGACGAATCATCGGAACCGATTTCCCCGATGCGCCGGCACACTTCCTCCACATCCCGACCAATCAGGCAGCCACTTTCGGCGGTATCGAGCGCCGCAAGGCACCACTTGGCCCGATGTGGTAATCTATAAGGGCCCGTGGATATCCTTGATTTTTTAGTGGAGGCTCGTGTTTACTCTTTATCATGCGTCAGCTTCTATACCTAGATAGCTGCTTGTCTCTTACTAACTTTGGATAGATCCCAAGCCAATGGACGTATGCAAGTCACGGTCAATATCCTTCGATTCACTTCCTGGTCTTATTTCGCCGGTGTTATCTTCCACTACCACCTGGCAAGTTTGTAAGTTAGTTGTGACAATTTACATAATCACATGTCGAGAATGATCGCCTGCCGGCAAGCTGTCGGAAGGAGAGCAGTGAGCTCAAGCATCAACTATCCAAGGCAATAGTGTATCTTGGAACACCAAGCAATCAATGATACGTTTTATGCTTATACGCAGCTTTCCAGTCCGCGCTGAGTGCGCTTTCCGTAGTAGTTCAGTGCGCACGAGTTTTCGACCCCTTTGTATGGCTTCATTCATAAAGCTGACACTGCGTGCAGGCCGGTCATTGCTCGGATGAGCACAGCTCAAGTCATTCGGAAATATTTTTAGGTTTAGGCTCTACAGACTGTGTACAAGCAACGTCCTCAGGATCGACTGCGTGTTATGGTCCCTAAAGTCGAGCAATATGTCTCGGCAGCCTAAACCCGCCTCCCCGACATGCGATACTACCTTTCGTGCAGTGATAAGGCATGTTTGGTAAGTACTTGGATGGTACTTGTTATGCATCCTATTTTTTGTCTCTTGTACATGACTCGCTTTGAAAACAGGGAATGTGCATAGAGTTTGCTGACGACCAAAGAGACCCGATCCCACATTATTTTGAGTAGGGTATCTTGTCAGAGATCTCAGTCGGTTCGTTCAGAACAAATTTGCTTGTTAATCTTACGAGGTCCCTTTGGTCGATGCTGAGACATTGTGGTCCTTGGTCAGCGCCCGAGACGGCAAGCTATGGCTGTGGCTTCTATTTATGTGTGAGGGCACAATAAAGGAAAAGAATGGCAGGAACAGCGGAGAGCAAGAATAGCATGATGAGCGACGATCGCCGTAAATTCTAAAGCCAACGTTCTGTTCGATGCAGCGGAGGTCCCCCACTTTTAACACTGCAGACTCCTCCCTACCCGTACAGTTACTGCGTGCAACACAAACCGTCACCCCGTCACCCCGTCACATTGGTGAGGGGGCTTTAGGGGAAAAGCTTGATCGGAACAGTGATTAAAACCCATTCTCGTCATCCGAGCTAGGGGTGATGACAGCAGCAGGAAGGACAACTGTCACCTGAAACTAGAGACAAAATGGATGCACAGCGGGTAATTCAAGGAAGGCATTGGACTCTGGCGGAGAGGGGGAGAAATGCCGCTATCAGACTATGACGCGGCCCCAGTGTTTAGGGCCACTTTGCACGCATTTTAGCACTATAAACTGGCGAACCCAGGACAAAGGTAAACGCCATCGGACCAAGTCATTCGGAACAGGCCTTGCGAGGTTCGTCATGCTATTGGCCTGAGACTACGCACGCAAGGTACTAAGACGGGCGTCTAGCGGATTTCTAGTGTCGGTGGTTGGTAGCAGTCGACTATTCATGTAGTGCTACTAGTCCAGTCGGAGAGATCAATCCCGAGATGTCCTGGTGGACTGGTGTATTGATGTATTGATGTATTATTGATGTCGTTCTAAAACGGTCTTTACGTGACGGATTGTGTGAACCGACCAGGGTGCATCCGTAGGTTGGACACCCAAGGAAAACGATGAAATCGCTGACACCAACGAGTCAGACAGCACAGAGCGTGGCAGATTCTTCCAGGCGTTCCAGTCGGATCGGCACGGTAAGCCCAGTAAGCCCATCGCCAAGACTGGCAAGGCTGTTCAAGTTGTTTCCAAGGTTCCTTGCCACTCTTTGGGCTGGACGGTAACTGAGCACGCGACCGGGGCCCCCCCGTAACAGTACACAGTAAAGTAGCACGCCGGTTTGGCGGCGGTTCTTTTTATTCTTTTTATATGTCTCTTCCCTGCCGATCGCCCTGGCGATTCGTGGTTTTTTTTTTCTAGGCGCCCCCCATTTGTACTCAAATCTAATTATTGTTGACGACTATTCACATTACTCCCTCTTATGCGCCGCACTGATTACGTCGCTTTCCACTGAATAATTATACTCTTGTTTCTTGTTTCTTGTTTCTTGTTCAATCTTCTTCTCCCTTTCTCTTCTGTTCTGATTCCTCCACACACATACATACATCTTCTCTACCTCTCTTCTCGAACTGGGTGGCCCCTCCAACTTGTCTTCTCCGCTCCCCCTTTGGCCCCTTCGGCCCCTACAACAAATCCCGCCCATTCCCGTTTTATTGGCAGCGCGGACATTCCCCGTCTTATCTACGGCATTGTGCAACCTCGGATAAGAGCATGCGCTTTACGGTCTCTCGACATTGAAAGAACAAGTATCGTCCATCGTTTCTCGCCACTATGTGGTCTTCGACGCCCCGTTTGGTTCTCGGCCTCTATGGGTTATTATGTGCTGTTGGATCGGCAAGCGCTGATGTCGATTTCATGAGTGTGCGACCTGACATGGTCAAGGATTACTCCGGAAAAGGGGGAGAACCGGGAGAGAAATACTTCAGTAAGTCTGGCCTAGTGCTGCGGTTGTTATGGCTTTGTCTAACAAGTTACAGAGGAATCTAGGTATGCCATAGGATCTACTCGGGCGGTGTTTCTTTTGTTGTCTTTGACTAACTCTAATCTGAACTAGCTTCCACTACCACTATGATGGACGGTATGTCTGGCCCACCACCGGTTGACGTTCACGATTGCTGATCCCCTTGATAGCTTCGCAGATGAACCTCTCTCCGAGGCGGAGACTGTTCCGCACCTGTCGGAACTCATCCGGACCTATCTTTCGACAATGGCAGACCTTGGGGCTGAAACCTGGATAATGCATGGAACTCTGCTGGCTTGGTGGTGGAACCAGAAGGTGTGACACAAACCATGGGTGTTTACGATGCGCCGCCGCTAATGGATGGATAGATCTTTCCATGGGACAACGATCTCGACGTTCAAATTTCCGAGCCGACCATCCATTTCCTTGCCGATTACTACAACATGACCGAGCACCACTTTGAGATTTCAGGCGTCGACGGCGGCCGAACCTATTTGCTGGAGATCAACCCGAACTACGTCGTCCGATCGACCGATGACAAGCTTAACGTGATCGATGCGCGGTGGATAGACACATCGTCTGGGCTTTTTATCGATATTACGGCGGTACGCAAGGACGACGAGCGGAGGCAGAACGATCGCGAGCCTGGGGCATTGATGTGCAAGGATGGGCATCGGTTTGATGTGGGTGGCGCGTGAACTGGTGACACAACAATGTGACTGACTGGGGTTAGGAAACCGAGATCTTCCCACTGCGGAACAGTTACTTCGAAGATGTTCCGGTCAAGATCCCGTTCGAATACGTTCGCCTACTAAAGAAAGAGTACGGGTCGAAGTCGATGACTGCTTCCGTGTTCCAAGGGTATGCTTCGATTTATTGTCACTCTCTTCGCTCTCACTAATGCGTGGCACAGATACCATTTCAACCAACAGACTCAAGTATGGGATAAGATGAGGTAGGTTTGATGCGCCCGAGCTATTCGCGATTCTGGCTGACATGTTTTGATTTAGCCGGAAGAGGCACTTTGGGCGACGGGAGACCGACATTCCCGTTCGGACCACGCCCCTCGGGCGCCTGTTCAGGGGTTGATCGTGCGACTGTATGATATCGACCGAGCTCCCTTGATTCGCTTGTATCACGTCGGGCTTGTGTATGACGGTAACGATTTGAAGTGGCCCAGCACCTAGACTTTCGACTTCATTTGCATATACGGCGTTTGCCTTCGGTGCGCTACCAATTCCGCATGTTGGCTATATGGCGTTTGGGCATGTTTTTATATACTCTGGATCTTGTTTGTTTACTCTGGGACATGGGACATGGAATACCTTGTGAAAATGTGGTCGCCCCATAGTTGAAATGGGCTGCTGAGCATCAAAGCCCGTTGTGTGGCTTCTGTGAACATACTATATAATACGACTTACTACCTAGTAGTACTACACCATGGTGTGAATGTATATAGTGGGGGTGGGTCCCAATAACAATCAGATTAGTGTCTGCGATCAAAATAGAAGTTACTCGAGTGACATCCTTGCTCTTTTCGTCTTGGCTCTACACTATTTTCAGCAGCCAACTGTTAAGCTTGGGCACTACCACAATAATCTCCGATTGACGAACAAAAGATGAACAAACATGAACATCTGTCATGAGAAGCTGTCTAATGCACTCGAATTTATGAGAGGGACTGATTGTTCCTTTTGTAGAATCATCCTACCGATAAATACCAAGTTAAACCGGATCAAATTCTCCGCGGACCACCCGCGGACCATCCGCGGACTGTCAAGGAGGCTGGTGCAGTTTGAAATAAGTACAATCGAAAAAAGCTTGGGCGTCCGGAATTAGAAGCGTGTTGACTTGGCGGACTTTGGGGGTTAACTCCGAGGTTGATCAGATAACCACGGAGTACTGTGTGTGGACAAGCCGGTGGTGACAATCAGCAGCCCTGACCATCAGGACTGGCGGCACCTTGCCAGTGACGTGTGTCTGTACACTGACACTGCATGATCGCCCCAAATCCCGCAGCCAACAAAGTCCGAGGATGGCGCCGTCTCAATCTTATCCTTCTTTATCCTTTCAACTAATTCTTGCCCTACACCTCCCCATCCACGTGATTGTCAGATGGGATTAGTAAAGCAGGGCCAGACATGACCAATCACACACCACCTATCCAAAGTGGCGGGTCCAGAACAGCTCGGGTGTAGCCAATAGCGAGAGACCATCCATCCCGGGGATCCACTAAAGTATGAGTCGATGACTGAAGATCCAAGTCAGGCGCGACAAGTTTGATAATTTATCTAACCATTATTGTTGAAGTTAAATCCTTTATTTCTCACTCTGCTTTTTCTAACCGCTCTGTTCCTGTTTTCCATGTCCATCAATCGTCTCCTGCTACACATTCTCCTTGCGTGAGGATGAGGTTTGGTGGGGCTCCTGTCATTATCAGCAACAGTTCCACGCCATGTCCACTTCGTCTGTGATCTCATTCTCAGCCCCATCGTCCCTCTCGCCCAGGAACGGGTCTGACGTTGTGCCTGGCCCGCATACCAGCCACGACACCCACGGCATCCCTTCCCATTCCGCACAAGACCACAGCTTGCGCAGCTGCATCACCTGCCGTCGGAGAAAAGTTCGCTGCAACAAGAAAACCCCTTGCTCCAACTGCGCCAAGGCCGGTATCCAGTGTATCTTTCCCCCACCAGGAAGGGCACCGCGCAAAGTTAAACGACCACAAGATGCGGAGCTCCTGTCTCGCCTAAGGCGCCTCGAGGGCGTCATTGAGCATCTCAGCGAAAAGAAAGCGACCGGTGCTGCGGTGTCATCTCCTGATACGCCTTCCCCGCGTGTACAACAGCATCCTCAAAACCCACCCGCACCCCCGGCCAATGCACAGGCCTCGGTGCCTGATGGTGATGGCGATGGCTGCCCGCTTCTTATGGATGCAGCCAAGCTGGATCCTACCAGGCCGATAGCGCCGCGGAATATTGAGCATGAGTTTGGTCGATTGGTTATCGACGAGGGTCGAAGCCGTTATGTTAGTAATCGATTCTGGGCGAGTCTCGGAGATGAGGTGATTATCCGTGTTACCTTATCGTTGTATTTATGCTAACGTCCATAGATCGAGGAACTGCAAGATATCCTTGATCCGTCGTCTTCGGACGAGGAAGACTATCCGTCTCCTGAGACGTCGTCAAGCCATTCGGCCAACCATGATGGGTTTCTATTCGGGTTTTATTCCATCTCACACTCTCTACACGAGTTCCTACCGCCGAGATCCCAGATTCCCCTCTTATGGAATACCTGGTTGGAAAATGTGGCGCCCTTGATACCAATCGTTCATAAAGCAAGCGCTAGGCAGCTATTCGCTACAGCTTCCCAAGATCCAAACAGCTTGGATAAGAACTTTGAGGCGCTGTTCCTTGCAATGTGCATGGTCGCGATTATCAGCATGTCGCCAAGCCAGTGTTCAGTTCACCTAGGAGAAGAGAGGGATGTGCTTGTCAAGCGTTACCGGTTCGCAGTCGAGCAGGCGCTATCCAAAGCGGATCTCTTGAATACTCAAAATATCACTCTCTTACAAGCTGTGGTCATATTCTTAATAGGCGTTCGTCGAGAAGATGACACCAAATTTGTCTGGTCTATGACAGCGCTTGTTCTTCGCCTTGCGCAAGGGCTTGGTCTTCATCGTGACGGCACCAACTTCGGCCTGAAGCCTTATGAAACGGAGATGCGCCGACGACTTTGGTGGCACATCTGTTTGTTGGACATCCGGGCAGCCGAGGATCACGGATCTGATGCGCAGATTCATGAGCGATTGTACGATACTCGACTGCCACTGAATATCAATGACGAGGACATCACGCCGGACATGAAGGAGCCTCCTAAAGAGAGAGTAGGCTGGACTGAAATGACATTTTGCCTGATTCGCTGCGATATTACAGTTGCTGTGCGTCGAGTCAGCTACACTTGTCCGAACGCCCCTTTCATTTCGGCAACCCGACAGCTCAACCCTGATAACTGCTCCAAGGTGATTCGGGCGATCAACGACCGCATTGAGGACCGATATATTAAACATTGTGACATGAATATTCCGATTCAGTGGGTCTGCGCAACGATTGGTCGCCTCATCCTGACCAAACTCTGGCTTGTCATTCATCATCCGATGACCCGGCCTGAACGGGGTTTAACGCTGAGCCACGCAAATCGCGAGAGCTTGTTTGCTACTTCAGTGGAGGTAGCTGAATTTCAGCGACTGCTGGATGGCGACGTCAAGACGTACAAATGGAGCTGGCTTTTTGCCACGAACATGCAATGGCATGCCATTGCCTTTGTGCTGTCGGAGCTTTGTGTCCGCCCACTCAGTCCCCTTACCGACCGGGCATGGAAATGCGTGAGCACCCTATATACGGAGTGGATCAAGAACAGCAAGCAGCGGAAAGGCATGCTCTGGCGTCCGCTTTCCCGCTTGATGAAGCGAGCAACCGCGTTCAGAGCCAAGCAAGAAGAGATGCGCGCGCAGATGAGTTCCAGCATGATTGCAGCTCACGATGTCACTGCCCCAAATTGCCCTGAAATCTCAATTATACAGCCCCCAGTCCTGCCCCGAGCATTGGACCTCCAGGCTTCACCAACAAACCAAGAGAATGAGTCCTTGCATGGTGTGCCCGAGAACGGCGGACTCGATTTCGATCTGCGCGACGGACCAGTCAGCGTGATCAAAGATTTATTCCCCGACACGGACTGGCTGAACCCTGCCACAGCAGCCAGCATACAGCAGGAGTGCTCGGGCGCGTCGATAGACACGCTAGTGAGACCAGCGGAGCCGAGCGAGACCCAGCAGGAGATGCCTAATGCGAATCTCAACTGGGAAGAATGGGATCAGGTCATGACTGATTTCCAGATGGACCTGCAAGCGTCCAATACGCAGAATCCTTTTGGCAATGCCCTGGACTGGCTTGCTTGATGATGATACCAGTTGTGTTGATACCTTGATGGCCCTGGTGGCTATTATCGGCATCATGAAGATGCCTCTGTACTGAATGTCTCCTCTCTAGACGACCACCGAAACCTCTCCATTCACGATAATGAGAAATTTAGCTAGGAATGAGCTAAAAGCTAATGATGAATCATGTATGTACTATGTACCTTGCAATGCAGCCGAGGCAGTACTTTACCTGTATACCATACAGTAGGCAGTACAGCAACACTGAATGAACATAAACACTCCAATTAAACCTTTAAATAAAGAACACTCATAAAGCTCCTTTAAACTAAACAACCAAAGCCCATCCAACCACCCAATAAAACAATAACAACACCCCCGATCTATAAATCACGTGACACCGCGTAACCACCACCCGCCCAGGACAGGCCAGCTTGCGTAACTATACCTCCACCTACCTCCCCTTCCCAATCCTTCTTCGCCCTCAACTCAACCCCGACCTCAATTCCATTCTCCCCAATATAAAAGAAGAAATACAGACAGCGACAATGGCCCCAAAACGCACCGCCACACCAGCAACAACAGGCCCCGTCCCCGCGCCCTCACCACCTACCATGCCCTCCGCATCATCCTCCTCCGCACCCGCAGCATCCTCCTCCCTCTCCTCCGGCCCCAAAACCCTCACCCAGAACTCCTCTATCTACGACATCGCCCACACAGTCTGGCAGCAGTATTTGGCTACTACGCCGCAGCGCACAATGCTGCTTGATGCGTTCATGGGATTCTTGGTGCTGGTTGGTGGTGTGCAGTTCGTTTATTGTGTTGTTGGGGGGAATTATGTGAGTTTACCTTTACCTTTTCTTTCCCCATTCATTATGGATGAGGGGAATGGGAGTGTACGTATGGGTTTGGCTAATATTGGGAATTTGTTTTTGTGTATAGCCGTTCAACGCCTTCCTGAGTGGTTTCTGTGCCGCTGTAGGACAGTTTGTTCTTACGGCTAGTTTGAGGATGCAGACTAGTGCTGCTACTTCTTCTTCTTCGACTGGGGGAGTTGGTGGTGGTGGTTCGAAAGGGAAGGGTGGGAAGAAGGTTGTCAAGGGGGATGCTGGGGAGGAGGGGAGTGGTGTTTCGGCTGAGAGGTGAGTTCAACATTTACTTTAAACATATTGACTTGGGGAGGGTTGGAATTGTGCTAACTGGTTTGGTTTGTGTAGGGCATTCGCGGATTATGTCTTTGGGAGTCTGATTCTGCATTTCTTTTGTATTAACTTTATTAACTAGATGCTATCGGGTCTGTGGTATTCATGGATGTGGATATGGATATGGAGCTGGGTCAAGAGATGTGATGGATGGAAGGATGGAAATGGTGACAAGGGAGGAGAGGATAGGATAAGATAGGATAGGACGGGTGCATGCAGGCTGTTTCCCTGGTGGATTAGCCTTGTCCGGTCTGGTTCCTATCCCAGTGGGTGAAGGTAAAATAAGTCGAGGATCTGTTATTGCGTTATGTTAGCTAGCTATTACTATTTATACCTGTGTATCAATGTATCGATTCTACTGTTCACGCCTGGCTTCAACACTCATATAGCAATAATACAGCCAATAATCTATTCATATATCCCTGGGTATAGTATATCCTATATTCTACTAGTATAAATCAAAAAGCCCGTCCCGGTTTGCGCTTGATCTGCGGCTTCTTCACCACGCTTCCGCCTCCACTTCCGCCATTGCGCGCACCACCACCACTACTTGATGCCGTCACACCTCCTACACGTCTTGCCGTCGCGACAGGCCTCCGTACCACAGAGCCCACTTCGATCTCCTTTCTGCGTCTGGTCGGATCGTTCCTCTCCGCTTCGCGCTGCTTCTCGGCGGCTGCGCGTTCGCGGTCCGCCGCCATCTGGGTCTCGATCTCCACGCGCCGGTTGAACTCTTGTTCCGTGATGCGGCGCTCGCGCTGAGAGTAGCCTTTTTCTTTGACGGAGTAGAAGACGCCTCCGAGTTCGGCGAGCCACTGTTATCAAATGTCATTAGTACTTGACTTCTATCGGGGTATGTGATGGAATCTGGTGGACTTACATGTGGATCTACAGCAGTCACGGTAGACATGTACTCCTTACTGGTGAGGATCAATTCATGGTACACCACGTACTCCGGCACATATCCCAGACCGTAGAGGGCACTAGTCGGGTGGAGTTGCATGCTGACGCTGGTTCGGAGGTTGAGGAACTCGCCGATACCCTTGACGCGCGCGGCTTGGTGGTAGAAACCCGAGCAGATGCATTTGCGGATCTCGTCCCAGTCGGTGCCGCAGCTGACTAGTGGCATCTTCTGCACCGTCATGATGTCGTGCAGTTGGTCGCGCACTTCGCGCGCCCGCCGCAGGGCCTTGGCGTGGAGGAAGTGACGTGTGCACCAGCCGTCGGAGTAGCCATTTGCTTTCCATTGCGTGTAGACATGGAGTAGAGTGAGGTGGTCAGATTCCGGGACGAAGAATTTCTCGCGCGCAGCGTCGGATTCTTCTTGGCGCTCTTTAGGGCGGTAGAAGACGCTGGGGACGGATAGCATGGATACGATGGTTAGCATCTCCTCGCTGCAGCCGTAGGTCTCTGCGGCAGTGATGATGAGCTTTGCGAGCGGGGGATCCATTGGAAATGGTGTCATCTGACGTCCTAGTGGGGTAAGATCGCCGAGGTTGTCGAGTGCTCCTAGGGACCAGAGTTCGAAGAGCGAAGTGGTGATTGTTTCTTGGGGAGGTGGGTCCATGAAGTCGAAGTCGAGAAGGTCTTTGACGCCAAGGGATTTGAGGAGGAGGACGGTGTTGGAAAGACTGGTCCGCTGGATTTCCGGAATCGTTTGCAGGTATAGCTCGTTCTTGTACGCCACTTCGGTGTACAGACGATACGCCTTGCCCGGTCCCGTACGTCCTGCTCGACCAGAACGCTGGTTGGCATTGGCCTGTGATATAGGCGTGATCTGCAGAGTGTCCATGCCCATCTTGGGGTTGTACACCTTCAGCTTGGAGTAGCCCGAATCCACGACGAACATGATACCGTCAACTGTCAGACTGGTTTCGGCAATGTTGGTAGCAACAATCACTTTGCGCACGCCAGGCTCAGCCCGTTCGAAAATTTTGGCCTGTTGCTCCGCAGGCATCTGACTGTAGATGGGCAGAATGCTCAACTTCGGCGGATCGTTCAGTAGCTTTAATCGTTCATCGACCAGCTCGCATGTTGCTTCAATATCTTCCTGACCTGTCATGAACACAAGGATATCACCAGGACCTTGCGACACGTGGATGGCCAAGACCTGCTTGACCGCGCTGTCAACATAGTCCTCGCAGGGTGTGCGTGAGAAATGGGTATCGACGGGGAACGTTCTTCCGGGAATAATGAACTCCGGTGCACCACCATAGAATCGGGAGAAGCGCTCTGCGTTCATGGTGGCCGATGTGACGATAAGCTTCAAGTCCCTGCGTCGAGCTAGAACCTTCTTGAGAAGACCCATAAGCACATCTGTGTTCAATGCTCTCTCGTGCGCTTCGTCCATGATGATACAAGAATACTTGTCGAGGTCCTGCTGGACAAGTGACTCTCGTAGAAGGACACCATCGGTCATGTACTTAATGACCGTCTTCGGGCCGGTACAATCTTCGAACCGAATAGCATAACCAACTTCATCACCAAGATCCACCTCCATTTCCTCACTGACACGCTTGGCAACACTCATAGCCGCTACTCGACGAGGTTGTGTGCACCCGATCATGCCAAACTTCGAGTAACCGTCCTCGTGCAGGAACTGCGTCAGCTGTGTTGTTTTTCCAGACCCAGTCTCACCAACCACAACCACAACCTGATTATCCCGAATGACGCGCAACAAATCCTCTCGGACCGCAAACGCTGGCAAGAATTCTCTCTGCTCCCGAAGCGTCTTGCTCTTGCTGAACGAACTCTGTCCACCTTCATCCTTTTTCAAATGTTGGGCGAACTTGTTTCCGCTCTTGTAGGCATCCTCCACTGGCATAGCGACCGCACTGTCACCCTCATCCTCCTTTACACCCATGAGGTTTCCCAGCGCCGTTCCCGCCATTGTCGTCGCCTCCTGCGCTTGCTTCTGGCGTTCTCGCTGCTGACGTCGTTCGCGAACCACTTTGCTTCCTTTCCGACTGAACACTGCCATGTCACTCTGCGGGTCTCGGACAGCTGAGATAGGCTCGAGCTGTTTGGTGAAGATCGTGCGGCCATCGAGGAACGGCGGACGGAGGTCATGAACCAGCAAATGAACTCGGGTGGCCTCTTCATCTTCGGGCATGAAGTCGCCATCGAAATCGCGTCTCTGGGCGACACCAGATGTGAGCATGCGGTTCGTTTCCCAGTTGTCGATATCCTTGCGCTTTGCGTCGCGCAGCTGTGGCGGGAGATTGGAGCTCTTCAGCCTTTTGGCTGGCGGCTGATCGTTGGAAGCCATGATGGTGTGTGATTGATGATCGAGCAATACGACCGCTTGGTAGAACAATTGTTAAGTTAAAGCTTCGCAGGGGGCTACAGCTGTCTGCTCAAGCCCTCCCGCCGATAGTTGGAGAAGATGCAATCACCGCGAATTGCGGATTCCATCATTTCTATCGGAGTTGCGGCAAACACTGCAAACATCGCCGCCCGCTTCGTCACGTGGAACATCCCCTCCCAAGAACAGGCAGAAGATGGTGCGGAATACATTAATATATTATATAGAGCTCTGGTAGTTAGTTGTTTAGTTGTAGTCATTTGCACCGTTTTTCCCTTGTTCCTGCATTAGTAGTGGTTTGTTCGTTAGCAACGCAGACATACTAGTAGCAACAGAGCGACGCCGCAAGCACCGCCGATCCATATCGAAACTCCCCGCATCGCAACTCCGGCTTTGCAACTGCGCTTTCTATCAGATTTCGACATCATGGCCAGCCAAGCACAAGTCAACCCCAAGAGGCAACAGGGTATTGTACCTTTTTTCAGTCTATTCTCAGTCGTCGGTTTGAAGAAGCCAAGCTAATTCGAAGCAGAGCTCCAGCTCCAATACTCCAACTACAAAAACACGCTACAACAATTGGCGCAGAAGATCGGTGATATCGAGCAAGAAGCAGAGGAGCATAAGTAAGCTGCCCTGTTGGAAGTCCCTCGCTATCGAAATTCGCACAATAGTGCGCCTTTTTGCGCTTGTTTGAGAATGGCAACTAACGCACACTCAACGCTAGGCTTGTTATCGAAACCCTCGACCCCCTCCCTAAGGACCGGAAATGCTTTCGGATGGTGAACGGTGTACTGGTGGAACGGACAGTTGAGGACGTTCTCCCGTCTCTCAAGACAAACTCGGATGGATTGAAGCAGGTCTTGGAGGAGCTATTGAAGCAGTACAAGTCGAAGCAGACGGATCTGGATAACTGGAAGGTAGGCAGATTGTTCTCTGGTGGTCCACGTATGTGGAAGGTTGAATGGATTGCTAACAGTTCTGTCGCTTTACAGAAGAAGAACAACATCCAGGTTGTACAGCCTTAGAGCAACGGTGCTTGTGTTTTCTCACGGTTTCTGTATCCTCTTCATGCAGCGTTATACACTGAAAAATAATATTTCTATAGTAAAATCATGTAATTCTAGACATCCGGTCTGCAATTATATAGTAAATTAGAGAACACCGTAGATGAATGTGAATGACATACAACAAAAATTATATGAAGTACCATCGTTGAAGATAAACCTCTGGAAGGCCTGCGTTACTAATCTGCCCTTCCACCAGTCTTCATCTACAACTTCAATTGAGCCGTCAACATATCCATGACCCAGCATCATCAAATTGAAATCGCTTTACTACGCACCTAAATCTTGAAAATGTGACAGCATGTCACAGCGCCGTCAATTTTCCAGTTGCGATCCATGCCGTCGCTCCAAGCGACGCTGCTTTTTCGCCTCTCCCGGAGGAGAGAAGTGTACTAACTGCCAACGACTGGGCCATTCATGCACCTTTGACTTTGCCAGATCTCGGAGGGTAAAGCCCAAGCACGACCTAGTGCGGCCTTCCCCATCGACAAACAGCAATGAGCTACCAGGAACTCCACTTCTAGGCTTTGATAGTCCTGATGGTTACTATCAGGCCGGTACCACGCCTCCCGGGGATACCCTGGTCCCGGGGCTCAACCTTAACGAAGGTCATGATACACTGAAGGACCATGACGATCTCATGGACCTCTATCTGGTGAATCGATTGACGTCGGATCTTGCGCCTCCAGTGCAAGTATCAAACAAGGCGCAAACGTGCGTACGCAGTAATCTGTCGGGCAGAGTGTCCTACGCGATGCCGTTACTTGCTGGTAGCTCACTGGCGAGTCCTGTCCGCCTGCTGAATTTCAAGCTGGATGCAAGAATCTTAGATGATCGCCTGGCAAAGATTTATCACGCGATCATTACGGGATGTGCTTCCCGGTTTGTGGATTACGACTGCAATTTGTATGCAACGGCGTCATGCTACCGACTGGAAGGTTGGAGTGAACAGTCCACGCAAAGACATACGCCTGCTACCTTGGATACTAGCTCTATAAATACTTCTTTTCCGGACACCCCAGCTTCGGTTACACCGCTAGATGCCATTTCTTCTTCGGAGTCAGGGATATTATCAAACGATCTCTCCCGCACTTTTACTGTTATCGGGGCCGTCCGTTTCCTTGATCATTTCGCGGTTCTTTACGGCAATCGCATCAGTGCGAATGCGCGTAAACAGTCTGATGCTGCGCTGAAATCAGTGCTTCGCACGTTCTCCCTTCAGTGGCTGCCTACCGAGAGTGTATTGGCCGCTGATAGTATCTTGCAGGACAGTGTTTATGGGATACCCACGAGCGAGGCATCCCAGAACGCATTCTACGATTCTTGGTTTCAGACACAGGGGGTTCTCGAACAGGCAAAATCTGTCCGGTCGTTCAGGGTTGTCTATGCCATTTTGCTGTTTGGTGGCATTACGGTTCCGACTAAAGCTCCAGTCGAGTCAACACGCGAGATCCTTGACAGCGGCCTGCAAAGCCTTCGTTCTCTGAATGTGCTTGTTAGGCAGCACTGTAGTACTCTGGGAGCTCACTCTATATACAGTGGTCTGCTGGAAGCCAGTCTGGATGCTGTGCATTGGGGCGGGTACATCCGTGACCTTGGGGCATCGCTCACCATAAATCGTCCATGCAAACTTCCTATTCCGGGTCATAGTAAAGGTAAGCTCATTGTCATGGACGATTAGTCATGGATATTCAAGCTGAACTCAAATAGTGCTTTTCAGTACCGGCTCGATCTTGTCCACATTCGACTGGTCGAATAACCACAATTTCCCTCCCGGTCTTGATGACAGCATCCCAAGTATCTGTAAGAAGGCAGTTGCTGAGGCGTTTTACATATGCAGGCAGATAGTTGAGGTCAAGAATTCACTACACTGTGATCAGTCTTTGGCTTGCATGGATGATGTCACCTCAACAGTGGCAGCCATGAGCAGGTTCAATGAACTGTTCCGCCCATTCATCAACTACTGCATCAACAACCTGGAGTGCCTTTCCTTACAGTCTAGAACAGCTTTGTGGGTCCTCAAACTAAGTTATGTGTCCACTTACTGACGATTTGAATAGTCTCACTCGTATTATTCTGGGATCTGAGCATCCTCATCCTAGCCGAGGCGTTGGCTCTCAGCAGGGGGAGCGACTCTGTTGACGAGAATATCATCGCAAGTATGCGCTCCTACCAGGCTGAGGCAGTTGCATCGGTTACGAAAACAGTAGAACACGTACTCTCGCTACCGCCAAACTCTGCCTTCAACATTGAAAACGGTCTTGATGCCGAAGTCCCTCTCATCGCCTATCACATTACCCCAAGTTTAACGGCAACGGTTTATCAAAAGACCATTGAAGCCTTGATGAACTCTCAGCAATCACCGCTTTATATTGAAGAGATAGCCGACGACGTTTGGCAACGGCAGGTTGATATTATGCTGAAAGGTCTCAGCTCACTGGGAGTGACCGTCGGTGGATCCGAGGCGGCCACAAGAGTTTTGCAGTCACTAATGCCGCGATATGGGGATATACTCTCTGAGTGCTGGACTTCTGATTTCAGCACTTGACTGGTGTTTAGACCACCTGCGAAGTACAGCGGGTCCGACATGCGGCGTCTGCTATAAGTACGGGCGAAGCTAGAAATACGATCACGCTTTCCAGAAGGGCAGTGTTATCACGCCTTTTCATGCCTGCGGAGATAAACTAAAGCTGCAAGTTCTGCGATCACTTAAGCTTAGCTTACTCGCGGCATGTTGAAGATGCATTGACCTGCCCAGATGTGGGATTCTGCTCCCGTAGCGAAGGCAAGGCCCAGCACCCCATCTTTCAGACAATCGCCTATTATACCAACAACTGATATCAATAATATCAAGAACGACATGAATTTACAAGTTAGATAGTGTTTCTTATAATTCATCTGTCACTGTCCGCATACGTCATTGAAATACTATCGGTTCCGCTCTGTCGGCTCCGACCATCGGTTCCGCAATCCAGAACTTTTCTCGAGATGCAGTCTGCTGATCCTCGATATCATCAAACAATTCTGAACATATTAAAGCAAGCAATCAATTGGCTTCACTCTTCCAGGGTCAGTCATTCAGCATACTCAAACAACAACATTACTACACAGCTCCTACTTTCTCGGGAATATATACCTTCTACTACCACTACCACTACTACTATATAAACTACAATGCCTACTACAACCTCCACCCCCCTCCCAACCCTAATCTTCATCTCCGGCGCCTGGCACCTCCCAACCTGCTACACCAAACTCATCACCTACCTCCAAACCCACCACCCAACCCTCAACTGCACGACCATCACCCTCCCCTCCACAACCGGCGACCCCAGCGCCACATTCAAAGACGACCTCTGCGCCGCCCGCGCCGCCATCACCCACGAAACCCTCCACCACGGACGCAACGTCGTCCTAATCGCGCACTCCTACGGCGGGATGGTCGCCAACAGCGCCATCAAAGGCTTCACATCACCCCAAACACCCACATCCGGCACCATTATCGGCCTAATCCTCATTGCCTCCGGCTTCACCCTAACCGGCTTCTCCTTCATGGACCCCTTCCTCGGCCACCCGCCACCCTCCTGGCGCGCAAACCACACCACCGGCTTCGCCGAACTAGTCACTTCCCCTCGCGAACTCTTCTACCATGACCTCCCTGAGGAAGAAGCCCGGTACTGGGTCTCGCAGCTTAGACCGCAGAGTCTGAAAGCGCTGTTCGAGGGCGGTGAGTACTCGTATGCGGGGTGGAAGGACGTCCCGTGCTGGTATATAGGGACGGAAGAGGATAGGGGGTTGCCGGTGCTGGTGCAGCGGATGGGTGTTGGGATCGCGAGGGGGTTGTGTCCTCCGGGATGGAGGGTGGTGTATAGGGAGGTGGTGGGCGCCAGTCATTCGGTGTTTCTGAGTAGGGTGGAGGTTGTGGGTGGGTTGGTTTGGGAGGCTGTAGAGGGGTTTATGAGGATGGATGTTGAGGTGCAGAAGGAGGAGAGGGAGGGCGTGGTGATTGTGCCTGAGGCGGATGTTTGGAAGGTGTCGACGTGGTTCAAATATGGGGTGCCCGCGGCGCTGGGGAGGGGGGTCGGGTGGGGTTTTGGGTTGGTTGGGTGGATTAGGGGGTGGTGGTAGATATGTTACTCTGTCTGTATATTGAGTAGTAGGTGACACTTGGTTTGATGTATATGTTTAGCTGTGGGCTGTCTGATTACATTCGAATCTGTTTTCTTATGTTGTTGCCTTATATGGCGTTTGGGAAATACTATCTTCGCTCTCATGTGATTACTTAGCCCTCGGTGTATGTATGTATGTATGATTATGGCGGTGTATACAGTAGAATAGACAGAGCATACTGAGTACTGTCTATCTGCATGATGAAATACAGGTTGTCGATGCCATCATACTACTTCTCTCAATCATCATATCGTCTCATGTGTATCAACTACTAGATGAACGTGTGATGTATGACTTCACCGATAGAATCGCCAGGAAGTATATACCGAGAACACCTACATCATATTATATCCACATCAGTGGAATGATAGGTAAGTAAGTATGTACCTACGTACCCAAATCTCATCATCATCAGCCTTAACGATTGGGACACTAGAATCTCTTCGAAGTCCGAACAACTAATAGTTATATACTTATATACGGACTGCATAGATACCCGATCCCGGGGCAGTTCTTTATGCCTAAGAAACCTAAAGTAAAAAAATTGGAGGAAAATGAAAAAGGACCAAAATATTTCCATGTCTATGGTTCGTCTGTTTGTTTCTTTCCTCTGTAGTAAATAGGAGCGGGCAAATGCAAAAAAAGCCCACCCACATTTCAACATCAATTTCGTCATTCGTGATCGTCATCATGTACTCCTAAATGTGTTCAGTCCCACCGCCGTGAAATTCATTCATGGCCACACCATCCAAAAAACAAAACCGAATAATCCAAAATAAAAATATAAACCAAAATGCAACCAACAGGGTAAATAGATAGCCCTGGTCCGAGCGCCGACTGAGTGGCGGATGTTGTTATAGTAGTAATAAAAACAGGTATATCGTAGTGGGAAGAAGAAGGGGAAGGCGAAAATATCAGAATCGAAAGGGGGTAAATGACAAAATTATGACATGGTACTCATCGAACATGGACCGTATACGCAAAACAGTGATAGCTCGGAGGCCGTGGCATGTATTGACGTCGAACGGTCAGACATGAAAGACGTCAAGGCATGCGGGTGCTCAGAGACTATCGACGAAGAAAATGAGCTTCTAGAGCGGGGAGGGTGTAAGGGTAAGAGGGTGGCTTGCTGTTGCAGCAACCTGTAGACCTGACTACTCAAGTCATCATTGACGCTCAACCAGCATATGTGGATTGCCGCCGTTCAGGGGGCGGAACCGGGTACTCCCCGTATGGCTGTCGCATGTAAGCATCGCGGGGTGCGATGTAATCTGGCCCCACCTCTCGCGCATACCTGTACTCTTTGTCCTTGGGCGAGCGGACCTCGCCATACACAGGCCGGCTTGAGGAGTGCCGGGACACACTGGGACGAGCAGCAGACTCATACCGCATGTGTTCTGTGGGGTAGGTGTAGGTGCTACTCCGAACGGGAGGCTTCGGCATAGGGCGTTCTTGACGTGGCGGTGAACCCCCCCTTGCGTATCTGGGGGATTTCTGGGGTAGCGGTATGCTGGGTTCTCTGAGCACGGTGTCCGGTTCCGTCACGATCTTGTAGCGAGTCGACTTGGGCGGACTCTCGCCGGTTGCCATCTCTGGCGTGCCCGGACTCGAGTAGCCCGAATCGTACTTGTCCGTTCGCAGTTTTGCGGTCCGACTCGCCTCATGAACCATGTTATGCAGTGGGTTTTCGCGGCTCATTCCCCTGGGGCGGGAATGGGTTTGCGCAGCGCTCGCAGAGCGTGAGGGCTGAAGGGACGGCCGGACAGAAGACGGAATCTTCACTGATGGTGAAGTTGCCGCAGTTGGCATGCTAGGTATCTTGACTTCGTAGGATCGGGCCTGGGACCCGAGCTTCTCATATGATCCATTGCGAGAACTACTTGTCCGAACACTTTCCTTGCTCGGTCGTTTTGTGCGGCCCGAGTGCCGTGACGAGGAAGACTCCGGATCAGCGGATTCATAGCCATGATTGCGCGGGGGCGAGCGGGAGGTTTGCGGACGTCTGTCGATTTCGATCGGAACGGATCCCTTGGAGCGTTCAATGTAATCTTTAGCGGTGGTGTGTAGCTTGTCATGCTTCGACTCAAGCTTAGACTCATATTCATCCGTGTACTCGTCGTCGTAGCGGGTCGACGTGTGCCGGCGCGGGAGATCCGCCGGTCGGGACTTGCGAGAAGATGCCTCCCGGTTGCGCCTTTCCGAGGGGCGCTTAACCTTCACATAAACCGTGGATGAGGCGCTGGAGTCAGATGCGCCGCCAGCGTCTTCGGAGTCGCTGTACGGAACGGCCCGCTCATACTTCTCGTAGGCATCCCGTTGTCGTTCCCTGGTACGATATTTGGCACGACTGCTGTGGGTCGTCCTCGAATTGTCGCGAGCCATATCCCTCGCCGCACGAGTACTTGGGCCATCACTCTTGCTCTTCTTCTTCTCGCTCGGGGGTTTGGAGGAGTATCGTTTTTTATACTCATCGTATTTTCGGGACGTGGAGCGCGACTCTTCGGAGAATTGGAGGTCGTCATCGGAATAGGTGGCTGCATCAGCCGGCATCCTCTCCTCGTAGTACCGTCCATTGCGATACTCGCGAGGGGCGCTTGCGCGCGGGGTGGCATAGGCCGAGGTACCATTGACCGGTACGCCTTGTTCGTGCATTTGGCGACGCAGCTCAGCCAGCCGAGCTTTCGCATCGTACTTGGCCCTTCTTGTCTCATCCGAAAGCGTCTCGTAAGCCTGCTGCACCTTCTGAAATTCATCCTGAGCCTTGCTTCTCAGCGACTCATCTTTGATCTTATCGGGGTGACATTTCAACACGAGTTTGCGATGAGCAGATTTGATATCCGACAAGGCCGCATCCCTTGCCACCCCCAACACTTCATATGGATCGATATCTGGCGCTGTTGCCATGGTCTGTGGAAGACACTAGTGAAAGATGGGGTAGAAAACATATAAACCAGTCTCAATGCAGGATTGACAGGAGATTTAAATAGACAGTATGATGATAAATGCAGAGCGACGAGAAAGCGATAAGTGCCGCGGTGTGGCGTTGTATAAGAAAGCGTGGAGGACAGCAGAAGCGGTAAGTACCTGAACGGAGGGAGGCGAAGCCGGAGGGTTGCAGCGATAGCGCGGATGTGTAAGGTACGCTGAGATGGACAAGGCGGGCGGATAGACGGCTCGATGGGGTGACGTGGGTGCTCGACGATCAATGGCGCATAGTCAGGATTGTCCCGATCGGATATGCGGCCAATTCATGGAGAAGGCCGGCGAAGACGAAAGAAGGGGAAGAAGCAGGATGACAAAAGGTAGGGTGAAACCGGCAGGCAGGAGGGGAGTCAGTTGTAGTGAATTGGGAGATGTGAAATTAATGAGTAATAATGAGTAAAAGGAGAGACACGGGGAGTTTATGGATGAGTGAGAATCTGAACCATGCAGAATAAAAGTCACTAGTAAGAGTCTGGTTTGGAGTGTGCAGCGGGTTTAAACCAAAGAGAGAGAGAGAGAGACAGAGAGGGTGGAGGGGGGGTAGAGGGGAGGGGGAGGGAAATTGCGAGGCAAAATAACCCAAAATAATAATGAATTAGTTGGTAGGTTTTAGGTATGGTTACTGATGGATCCCCGAAGTTGTATGGCAGGAAGATTCCCAAGTACCCAAGAAGAAAAAGTAAGAGGGGAACAGCTGGGGGCAGTACTTGGCCCGGGTAATTTCGCCCAGCAAACCAAACCCGAAGTTAGTTAGTAGCAAGAGTGGATGCACTCCAGTTCAATCAAGAGGGGGAATATTCCTATCTGGTCGGGAGAGGCGACCAGCGCTGAGGGGCAAAAGGGGAAAAAGTCAAAATACTAAAGAGAAGAGAGGAAAAATGCGAGAAAATCAAAAGGGATTTTCCCCCCAACGGGCAAATACCGCCAAACAATCGGACCCAAGCACACTGCGCCACGCTGCTTCAACTGGAGACCGGAGAGTGTAAGCTAAAAGTAGAAAAAGCAGCCAAATCGACTAAGACTAAAGGATGGTCAGATGAAGTGGCACCACGTTTAGTCAGGGTTGCTGGTCGAGTGAGGGAGGTAGTTAGCTGGTCAGACGCCAACGTCGATGAATAATGGCTGATGATTTAACTAGAAGACGCTCGATGATGCCACCAGCTGCGTCTGGTTGGATTGTCCTTGCTGGGGTTTAGGCCAAATGCGAAGTATATCGGTGGTATAAGAAGTGGGCAGTAGTAGCAGCAGGGAGGACAACTGGATTCAAACAGGATTGATTGGCAACAATGACGATATAAGAGTCGGATCGTCTCGTTAATCTCTTGGGAGTGATGATGATTATGATGAGGAGGAGCAGAAGGATGACACTGAAGAGAGTAGTAGTATGATTATGATACTCTCTGCATTCGAATTTCTGGTGCAGAGGGAGCCAACAGATGGACTGCAAAGCAGCGGTGAAGTGGGAAAGTGAAACCAACGATGGGGTCTTGTCACAACCAGGAAGCCCAAGGGCCCGCTTTGCGAGGAACAACAGCAACCACCACCGTCAACAGGCAAGTTGCAATAATGGAGAACCAACGATGAACGATTGGCAAGGAGCGGTCAATCACTTGATGCCTCTCAGGAGGAAGGCAGGATGAAAACAGGACAATTGGTTCATACAATGTCCAAAAAGTAGATCACAGGAGGCATAAGAATACGGAATACAGGATCGAAGATTATTATTATAAAACAGCCACCAGAAGGTGATCTAGAGAATGAGACGTATCATCCTGCAAACGAAGGGAAATGAAACTGGACCTGATGTGGTACAAATACCCCGGTGGTGTTTGACCGTGGGTTTATCTCCGATCCATGAAGGAACCTTTTTTATTGGAGGGATTGGTACCTGGCGAGACGACATCAAGGTACAAAAGAGAAAGAACTATTAGTATCTAAGCCTTGACTTCTATTGACCTTCGTATCATGTTGGCTTCTCGCAAACCCTGAAGCCCTATGTGCGACTGCGGCATCGAGTGAGAGGGAGATGCTGGGCCGTTCTCAGTCACATCTTCATCACGGTCACGGCGGGCGCTTGGCCAGAAATCCATCTTGCCTGTCCCATTGCTAGCGTCAAAGTTACGACGCAGAGGAGACTAAGCCATGGGTGTCTGCAGGACGAGTGTCTGTTTGGTCATCCACCTGGTGGTCCCCGGCAGATGAGCGAATTCGACTTTGCGACCGTCAGTCATCAGCCTGATTGATCTGCGGGGCCTTTTCCACGAGGTGTCCCTCTATGGAGTAAACTATCTATCTATCCGGTAGTACTCTGTAACTAACTAGCAGTAATAGGCTAGTAGTCAAGTAGCTGAACAGGGCGCTCTCTGCCTGGTGAGGATCTATCTAGTGACTACTCAGCAGTAAGTACTACTATGTGATTCTTAGGGTTGATAATGACTAGCAAGTAGTAGTATCTACCTACTGCGTACTACCTCCCATAAGTACTCCGTGCCTATGGTAGTACGTCGTAACAGAATCTTTCCTCTCTCATTGCTCTGATTGAACCACCGAGACTACCAACGCCAACTAATCATCGACGTTTGCTTTGATCGGAACACACCCTCTCCCTCAGCACCGGGGGGAGTTGACCAGTCAGGCCGAGTTGTCAACCACCCAAAGACGCCGCGAGGAAAGAAACCCCGCACCACCTCCACTTCCCTCACTTCCCTCACTTCCCTCACTTTCCTTCCCAAACGCCGACTGGCAAACTGCCACTGACTGGATCGACTCCCACACACCACCTTGGGTTTGTTTTGCCTCCTTATAGGCTGACCCCATTAATGCTCACAGCCTTTGCCCTTCACCGGGAGGGATTTACAATCCAATCACATCAGCAGTCACCTGCGTATGCGCTCTGCTAGCTGCATCCTATTTTGGGGTCGCCTCACCGGACACGATGCGCTGGGTTCGGCAGTCTGTCTGGAATTGGCTCAGCGAATTCGCTGCTCTCCTTCCTCTTACCTCCTCCTCTTGGCTTTGGCTCCTACAGCAGCATCCTTACTACTTTGAAAGGACTAGTCCGGTGGAGTGGAACCAGCCCATCGCAAAATGGACTCATCCGTACAGGGATGATACCTCTTCCTATGCGTGGGGTAGAGGAAGAAGGAATAAGGTACCTCGGCTGGCTGACTGAACTTCAGGAACATGATGGTTATGGTACCTGGAGGGGCGTCGTCCATGGTTACAGTCCATCATTATCCATCGATCCGGTCCGGGCGCGCGTGAATTAGTCCCGTGGATTGTTCCCGAAAGGTCCCGCCCTTCAATTGTCTCCGTCCCTGGGCTTATTCAGAAACAACTACTTACTACTGACTAACTACTTACTACTCCCGGTTCCTCACGGCTATCAAGGGGAAGGAAAAGGAAACCCATGGATGCCCGTCAGTGGTATGGTCTTCCATCCCTCAGGACGGTTATCTTCTGTCACAAGGTGTATCCTGCGAGTTTCGCGGGGTAAGGCCCCGAATCGTGTAGATCTATCAATTTGATCGGCATCAAACGGCCAAAGTTAAAAATGGCTGATACAGAGCATGGCAACATGGCTGGCTTGCTCATCCTGGGATCGTAACTAGTGGTTGCAGGGCTTGTCTTGTACCACGCAATGGCCTGTCAGCCTATCTCGCTTGTCCCACCCCCAGGTTATCCGTGCCCATGACACGCCGCACCGAACGTTCCTCGCCGAGCTGATTGTTCTCGAAGGAGTAATTGGACCCTGTGCAAAGTCATCTGCACCCGATGTCTGCTGCACGGCTCAGCCAACAATTCGCGCCCGCTGTCCATGCAATGATTGTCCCGGCATTAGTTTGCATGGTGCTGCTTCACTTTCGCGATCCCGCGCATCCAATGGGACGCTCTCAATAGCCTTGGATCAAGGGGCGCTGGTGCACCAGCTCTTCGTCAAGGCTCGCAAGTGCAGAACTGATGCAAAACGTTAACAGGAGCTTAAAGCAGCTGTACTCAGGTTCGAAAGCTTTGCCCGGGCTCTGGACCCATCGTCGGCTCGGGCGCGCTGTCAGATGAAGCGCCCATTGTTTTGACTGCCAGGCCGAGCGAGTCGGTTGATGCGGCCCCGACAATTACCCATAGCCGAAATGGTGTGTAGGTGTGTACTACTACAGCATTCGTATGACACGTTCCGATGAACGCTGAAATCCCGGCCTGTTCCTTTGGGGGTGACAGGCAATAAGCAGGGGGCTTCCTGTGAGGCCCATGCCGGTGAGACTCGCTGACCACAATGTCCTATGGTACGTACCTTGCTGCCTCACATCATCCGCCAATGCAGGCCTTCATGTGGGGTGTGGAGGTCCCAAGTGCCTCGTGGTAGAGGTTACCTACGCGTTCAATGTTAGTGTTGCAGTAAGAATTGCGAAACAGGCCCCCCCTCATCAGCCAGCTGCACCCGGGGGGGTTTTACCACGGCGCCCACCACCAATGAAGTTGGCGAATATCAACCCCAACTGCATCTTATCAATCCAGTTTGGCGGCTACCTAGCCTTCTTGAGAATCGGTCGTTACCCACCGACCCCATCACAAATCGGTGGCTACGGCTGAGTGGAGGGATATCAAGGCCTCTTTAGCGCGCTAACCTCACTTCTGTGGCGTTGCTCGGTTTCATCCCACGCCCTGATCCCGGCAGCGTCGTTACGGGCGGGCTGCCTACGTACGCATCTCTTAACCCTTTCAGCTTCTGCCTTCACAGCTGACTCTGGATGTAAAAACTATCTCATGCCTAGCACAGCTAATCACTACAATGAAAATTGGAGGAAGTGGTGACGGTGTGGGTTCAATCCGCAGCATCAGGTCGACCAGACGTCTGCCACCTTGCGACACAGTCAGGTGCTCGAGATGGTGGCTCGGTGCTCATGCTGTGCGATCGTAGGATGTCTCAGCGATTGAACCAGTTCCATCTAGGAAGCGATGCGTGGTGCTGTCTCGACCAAAAGAACAATCGACACCAACAGGTCAGTCGCAGGTTGTTGTGGCGCACTTGCGAAAGCCTCAAGTGCAAAAAACATCTCCCCGACTGGGAGTCGAACCCAGGTCTCCCGCGCTTGTTCCTATTAAGGATTGACAAGCGGAAATCATGACCGTTAGACCATCGAGGATGTTCAGTTGTAACCTGCTTGATTATTCCGCTTCAGAACCTTACATATAGGTCAATCGGAAGATTGGCCAACCCGATTGACATCATAGCTTGTAGCGGAGCAGATCCGTTTCTTTCCAAATCGTGAACCATCCAAGACCCACTGTGGGTAAGGGGCGTCGATAACGATACAGATAACTTGACGATCCGATTCTCCACGCAGACAGCAGCACAGTACACGACACTTTTCTGGGAGCAATAAGGGAGATGGGCTCACAGGGTCCGCTCACACAATGCAGTCAGGAGCCTAAGTAGGAGTTGGTAAGACCCGATGCCTCGTCTCAACCCCGCCACACTCCATTACTGTCACTCATAGGACAGCATCAAGCGCCTCCATTCCGCGGCCTGTTTTGGACAGCTTCTACTCCTGGACTTTGACTGGTGTATGCTCAAAGGAATGGTCATGGCTATGTCCGTCTGGCTCTTGGCACAGACCTCATACTGCTATTACCGTCTCAGAGTGACTTGGTGATCCTGCTCCAGTCTACTAATGAGCAAAGGATGTCATTCACCCACATCACGTTTCAGATGATCTTGTATGGCCATTCGACACCTGGAACTGCCGATTTAATTTGCTGCTTTTGGATTTCAACTTAAGCTCCCAGTGATCATTGTGCTGTTTACATCTCCTCGGCTACCACGCTGCCCCTGCTTTCCTGATCTTCCACTTGTTCCATCCCGGGTTTTCTGGTTCATCAAATGACGGCCCGACACAAGACAAAGAGCAAGGGAGCTAGGGAGCATCACCACCACACCACCGCCTTGCTGCTCTTGAGTCACAGCGTAACTTATTCCCGCTCCTCTACAATGACCGACAACCAGACCCATCAGGCCGGTGTATATACTCAAAACAGTATGGGGCGGAGTGCTCTACATGGCTGAAGTGTCTCCCAAATCCAAGGCAGCCAGTGATGCATCCCACCCGAAACGGTCGGCCATACGTCAAACCGCAGGTCAAAGCTCAAGCTGCCTGCTGCACGACAAGAGATATTCCACCTTGCACAGCCAATCGTCGGAGTTGATGCTAGCCTGGCCATTCAGGACAGACGATATGAGCTACACTTTCTAGCCGTGGGGTTCATTTCCTCCCTTCTCCTCTTCCCAGACTGGTAGTTCTAGATCGACCACAATAGGGGCATGGAACCGCTTCCCACCCCGATGCGGCCAACTGGTCGCCACGATGGCCGCATTGACAATACATGTTTCGCGTCGCCTTAAGTTGGACCCGTCTTCATTCTCAGTTTGTCCTTCTTCTAAGCACAAAGGCCGGAAGGATGACGTTGATTTATCGGCTTCAGAGCCTTGGAATCCTTCAGATGGCCATCCATAAGACGGTAACAGCAGGGCCTTTTGTAATGATTGGAACAGTTGACTGGCTGGCGCTCGAAGGTTGTTGCCGGCAAAGTAATTGTTATCGATTTTGGGTGCCTTCTTGCCCGTGAGATCGACCAGGCTCTGCTTCTTACTGCCCGGGGCAGGCATCATAACTGGATCCTTGTGCTCTTGGACATCCACTGTTGGTGATGACGATGCCTGCGAAGAATACCATCGCACCCTCTCCGAGCCTCGCGACTCGTGTACATGGCCACATACTGCTAGTGATGGCCGAACTTTGCTTAATGCACCCCGCAGGGCTGTGCATCCGACTGAAATGCCTTCAACTCGGCTATCGCAGTGCGAATAAGGCGGCGTATGGGTCACGGTGATATCCGTGTCCAATGGGATGCTGTTCCAAAGCGCACCAGCATCTGAAGACTCGTATCCATACGCCCAAATTCCAGGTGACTGGGAGTATGGAGAGCCAAAGACCTTGAAGATGGTATTTGGGCCGTTAGGCCGGGTCAACCGGATTAGTGCTGACTGGTGCCTGAGATAGACTATCGACGGTGATGCTTGAGTTACTATTTCCAGACACTTCTGGGTATCTTCTAGATGTTCGCCGTGAAAGCTAGACCCGTATTCAGCGTAGAAACCCGGGTCTAGTGTGATATCATGATTTCCTGATGATTACCGGAACTCAGTACGTATTCTTTGGCCGTCGAACTTCCCCGTCTCCTTCAGCCCTACGAATGGCCTTCTCGGACAACAAAGACCGTACTTAGAGGCCCAATATTTGGCAGTCTGGGCGGGAGGGAGACGAACCGCAGCAGATGATTTTGACTTCGAAGTCAGCTGTAGCAATCCAGCTCATTGTCTTACGGAGTTCAGCAGCGCTCCCATGGTTGGTGAGGTCACCAGCATGAATTAAGACATCTCCAGCGGGAAGCTTGAAGCCGGCCTCTGACGGCGTGTAGGCATGCGTATCAGAGACACAGACAAAACGTGTCTTTCGACGCATCTCCAGGCTTTCTTTTCTTGATCCGACGCCCCCTTCGTGTTGAGCTGTCAGCACAGCCCGATGGCGTTACTATTTCAGTCAAGGCTTAGCGAAGCCGTTCTGTGTTACCTAAAGCGGAGCGGACTATAGCTGCAGTGACAAAGGCGTAGTTTCAAATGCTGCCGTCACTCTAAAGTTGTAGTTCGACATCAGCTGTCGTCCATATACGGATGTCAGCCCTAGGCACAGAATTTGCTAGAAGGTTTTAGCACGGTACCCCGAGGATTGTACCACCTGACGAAAGGACAAGCCTGGCTCATATTTTTATGTGAATTAACATTAAGCAGCAGATGGAAATGCAACAAGGTGCGCCCATGTGCCATCAGGCCATGCTGAGTCAGCGGTCTGGCCAATGAACTCCGAAAGTCTCCGCCTGGCCCGTCGGAGGCATCCGGCATCAGCCACCAATAATCGGGCGCCAATCTCACCCCCGAACAAGCCGAGTGGAACCGCCTCTCACCATTACATGATGGAGGAATCACGCTTCAGCGACCTCACGATACAACCTTCCCCTGTTCCCCTCCCCTTCTGACCTCACCCTGCCCAGCCGCCGTTATCTTAGCTGCATTCTTCCGCATCAATATTATTGCTAGCTGTGGCTGAGGGTCAACCGTCAGCCCCTCTGCTTCATGATGCCTCGCTGGAAGCGCAGTAAACCGCGCCCCGAGAAGGATGCAGCAATCAGCGGCGGCAATTCCGGTGTATCCCCCGACTCCCCTACGGCTCATTCTACAGCTGTGGCCTCCCTTCGCGCTGTTAGTGGCTGTTCTCCCGATGCCATGAGAACGACAGCAGTAACCCAAGACCAGGCACCATCCGACCCAGAAGCGATTCGAAAGCTAGCCAAGCAGCACGCCGAGTTCGGACCCCTGGGCGATCCGTCACATCTCTACACCAGCGAGCATCCCGGCGGAGAGATTCCTGACCCGGTCATTGATGAGCCTCCGTACTTCGTCGTTCTGACCACCTACGTCAGCTTTCTCGTGCTGATCTTCCTTGGCCATTTCCATGATTTCGTGGACAAGTGGTTTCGCTCCCATACTTACCGGCACTTGAAGCCCCAGAATGGCTATGCGTCGTTGTACAGCGACTTCGAGAGTTTCTATACGCGACGCTTGAAGCAACGGATTAATGACTGCTTTGAGAGGCCGATCGTTGGTGTTCCGGGCAGACATGTTACGTTGTTGGACCGGACGACTGAAGACAATCTTCATTTCAGACTTACGGGCACGACGACGGATACGCTCAATCTGAGTTCGTATAATTACCTGGGTTTTGCTCAGTCGGAAGGCCCATGCACCGACTATGCCGAGGAGGTACTCCGGCGGGATGGCATTTGCATTGCATCGACTCCCGAGGGAGGAATCACGAAGCTGCATGCCGAGGTGGAAGATCAAATTGCCCGATTTGTGGGGAAAGAAGCCGCCGTTGTGTTCTCCATGGGCTTTGTGACGAATGCGACTATTTTTCCCTCCATCATGGAAAAGGGATGTCTGATCCTGTCTGATGAACTCAACCATGCGTCCATCCGGTTTGGTGCCCGTCTGTCTGGCGCGGCTATTCAGGTCTTCGCGCACAACAACATGGCCGACCTCGAGAAGCGTCTCAGGGAGGCAATCTCTCAAGGTCAGCCTCGCACGCATAGGCCGTGGAAGAAGATTCTTGTTACCGTGGAGGGTCTGTTTTCTATGGAAGGTACCATGTGCAATCTTCCTCGGATACTGGAATTGAAGAGGAAGTACAAGTTCCACCTTTTTGTTGACGAGGCACACTCCATTGGAGCTGTTGGACGTCACGGACGCGGAGTTTGCGACTACTTCAAAGTAGACCCGGCGGAAGTCGACATCCTGATGGGAACGTTTACCAAGTCCTTCGGGGCGAACGGTGGTTATATCGCGGCCGACAAAGCCATCATTGACAAGATCCGCTGCACAAACGCTGGTCAAATCTTTGGAGAAGCACCATCGCTTCCTGTCCTGGCTCAGATCTACTCCTCGTTGCGACTCATTGCTGATGAGGATCCTCTTCACCCGGGCGAGGGACGGGAGCGGATGCAGCGCTTGGCCTTCAACTCGCGCTACCTTCGGCTCGGATTGAAGAGACTGGGTTTCATCGTGTACGGACATGATGATTCTCCAATCGTGCCCTTGATGCTGTACAACCCTGCCAAGATGCCTGCCTTCTCGCGAGAAATGCTGCGACGCAAAATCTCTGTGGTTGTTGTGACCTACCCTGCCACGCCCCTGGAGCTGTCACGGGCGCGACTCTGCATCTCAGCCGCGCACACTAAAGACGATCTGGATCGCATCCTGCAGGCGTGCGATGAAATAGGCGATGCATTGGAGATCAAATTCTCTTCGGGCATTGCAGGTGGCCTGAGGGAACCATTGTCTGCGCACGATAGCTCGAAGGGACCCAGGACGATTGAGCCTCCCCGTTGGCCTCTCGAAGAGGTCATTGCGAGGGGTACTTACGACGCAAATCAGCCTTTATATTAGGTGGATGTCACCGCTTAATGTGATTAGAAATAGGATATTCTAACGCCGCATGATGTTCAAGAATATACACGCCAAGAACATATAGCTAATGCCCTCTTTTGGATTCGACTTGGGCGTTACGGGTTGTTTGAATTCTTTCGCTCCACGAAAAAACGCCGGCATGTGAAGACGCCAAAGCGTACTTGATGATATTAATATTAATGTATACAATAATGTTTTCTTTCTAGACAATATACAAACCCGGAGATCTTGTTCATATGGCGCTTACTCTTTTAGATAATAAGAATACTATGCTAATCAGAGGTCATTTTCTGATTGAGTTGCAATAAGAGTTCCATTTGCTGTTCTTGGGCATGAATGCGACCGTGGGAAAATTCATATTGTTGAGTTTGAGTACTAGTAATAAGGAGTGCCTGAACTGTCTGGGGGAAGACTGGGTCTCTATCTAGTGTCGCGATACAGTATTTGCGGGGTGGACTTAGCATTGGTGTCGATGGAACATGACGGCACGCATAGTCACAATGAAGTCTAGCATTCAAGGGGTGGAATAAGTTACACCCACTCCCAATACAAGTCGATGTAATACTAAGCCAACCTATCAGACCTCCATGGCCAAACCCAGAACCACATGGACATTAGGACTCGCATAATAACAACCATAATAGATAAAGAAAATCAAAGGGCCCCTTGACGATCCGGAACGGTTCACGTGACCTACAAGCCACGGGCGTTAGGGCTGTGGCCCTCGAACGGGGCTCTTCCCGCACAAAGAGGAAGTAGCGCCGCTCGCTTAGCGACGACCAGCGAACTCATCCGACATCGTTGTGTGCGTTGAACCTAGCCCACCAACGACAACAACCGCCGACAACATACATCCCAAGGGAGTATCCTAGAGCAGCGCTCTTCCTTTCGCTGGATATATCCTTTTTGAACCGGTGACAGAGAGCAGGATGTCCGCCATCGAGCCAGTCGTGCGTACCGCCCCATCCCGAAACCTATCATCCACATATACATACAATCTCCTTGAAATTGAATATACACACACAAAGACATGTCAAAAGGAAGAGGGCGTCACAGGGCTCTGGAGTCGGGGAATTCACACATATATACAAAAGTACAATTTGTCGCTGACTTGAGTTCTTGGGTTTTTCGCAGGTCGTCATTGACGGCAAGGGACACCTCTTGGGTCGCCTGGCCAGCACTGTTGCTAAGCAGCTGCTCAACGGTCAGAAGATCGTCGTCGTGAGATGTGAAGCCCTCAACATCTCCGGCGAGTTCTTCCGCGCGAAGCGTATGTTCTATCCGACCCGGTTTCTTTTCGATTTCACTTTGCAATATGGATTTTTCTTTGGGATGGCTGGGAAGAAGAATGGGGAATTGTGCGACGAGTTGCGGCATATTGAGGAGGACATCGACAATTGCATGGAATAGCTGTGGAGGAACAAGCAACACATCTATGCTGGTGGACAAACGGGCTGACCTGGATTTCGCGATATAGTCAAGTACCACGCCTACCTTCGCAAGATGACTCGTTTCAACCCCACCCGCGGAGGTGAGACTACCCGATGACTTTCCCCCTTACGATAGGGGGAAAGACGACGTTTGATTGCTTTTTGGGACTCAGTGCTGAATCGCTACAGGTCCCTTCCACTTCCGTGCCCCCTCCCGCATCTTCTACAAGGCTGTCCGCGGCATGATCCCCCACAAGACCGCCCGTGGTGCCGCCGCTATGGAGCGCCTGAAGGTTTTCGAGGGTGTTCCTCCCCCCTACGACAAGAAGAAGCGCGTTGTCGTTCCCCAGGCTCTGCGTGTTCTCCGCCTGCGCCCCGGCCGCAAGTACTGCACCGTTGGTCGTCTCAGCCACGAGGTTGGCTGGAAGTACCAGGACGTTGTTGCCAGGTACGTTTATGCTGCATTGGAGAGGATGAGTTGGGAGAATTGGATTAGTGGGTGCAGAAAGCTAACGGATTCGTTTTTTCTACTTGTACAGACTTGAGGAGCGCAGAAAGGTTAAGAGCAGTGCATACTACGAGCGCAAGAAGGCCGCTCGCCGCCAACTCGTCCACGCCCAGAAGTCGGCGGGTGTTAACGAGCAGACCAAGAGCCAGCTCGCTTCCTACGGATACTAGATACCTAGTTGCGCGGCTGGTTGCTTGTGTTTGTGATGGGATGGGATGGGATCGCGAAACGGTTCTCTGCGAAGAAGATGGACAGCAAACCGATCGACCTTTTTCTCACTGTCCCTACCTTTTCATGAAATACCACAATTCTTATGTTGTGACGCACATGGAGGCTGGAGAGATCGATTCTTTCTACAAAAAAAATACAGGAGTCACTTGGGATGAAAGGTTGTTCAAAATAGCTGACCCGTTATTTCGCGCCGTGGCGGTTTAATCCAAGAATTTCTTTTCAAGAGTTCAAATGACTTTGCTGTGACGAATCCGATGCACCATTTACCACCGCTACTACTTACTACTGGCCCCTTGCAATTATGTGTATTTCTAGCCCGCCCCCGGACGGAGAGAGAGAGTACTGCCTATCTTGTACTTGATTTGCGATATGCGACTACCCAGGATGCCGGACGAGGCTCCATGTTCCATCACCTACCATGCCGTGCCCACGCGATGCTGCCCCTATTCTGTTCCAGTGTAGAATGATGCCCTGAGCGCCACCGATTGCCAGTCTAGACGATGTGTAGGATGTCCCTTGGAGCCGTATCAGTGACCCAGTAGAACCCCAATTTGCCCATTGGAGTTCCGATATCCACTCCTACGATAACCGATACAGATAGTAGAGATAGATCACGATACCGCCTGGACAGCGGATAGGATCACAGGATCCACCTCTCCCTCAGAATAGTGGTCCCGACTTAGTTATTATCGCCTGACGTATTAAGTGACCATCTGTCTGATTTCTACTTACCTCATATCTAGATAGATTAAATAATCCTCATCAGCCATTCCGCACTAACATAGCTGCAGACTCTCAAACACCGGTCTCGTCCAATTGATCATTAGAGGCCATTAGCGCTGGTTCCCATATGACAGGCTGGTAATTGGCTGACTTGCAGAATTTTTTTTTCAGTGGGTTTGTGCGAATCATGATCCCTGTTTGTATTCTGCATACTACGTAGTTTCTTTCTTCTTCAGTATATGTACCTCAGTTGTAAAGAGGGTTCAAAGCACGGGCACGCGAAGAGTGTGACCAATTGACCATAGATTGAATTCGGCCCCGAGATTTGTTCAACTAAGTGGGTACAGACAGGCACTACGGAGTACGGACAGGAAAAACTGTGGGTGGAAACGGATCCGGATCCGGTGAGTTTAGTCTACAGTTTATTAACGTATCTGTGTCTGTCAATGGCTCTGAGGAAGCAATAATGGTATGATGGTGGTATTGAGTAAATAAACCAATTGATTTGTGTTCAAAATAGTAGGATGATACTTCTTCAGGATATTTATTTCTTGAGACTCATCATACACAAGGAATGTTGAACAGACCTTTGTCAGGTATAGATGGTCCTCCCGGCACTAGTAGTTCCAGCCCCAGCCCAGCCCAAGAATTGGTCCCCGTCCGCTTTTCCCTTCTCCGTCTCCGCTTACCGACGGTGATGGATGATCTGCTTCCCCCGCATCTTGTTCCTCTCTTTTTACTTTACTATTACTATTACTACTACTGTCTATTGTAGTACTACTTACCCAGTCGTATTTAGTCTATTACCCTCGGTTCGGAGGTATCCCTCACTAAAGATCAAATGTCCCCTCCCTTTCCCTTTTCCTCCTCTCATCCTCCACCTCCTTCTCTTCTCCTCATCACATCCCTCTTCTCGTCACACACACACACACACACACTTGATTATCCCCTCTTTCTTCCTCTCTATTGGCCATTAATTCCACAGATCCCCAAACATTACTTACTTAGTAGTACTGGCCCTCCCCTCTTGAATCAATTCAACCATGTCTTCCGCCAAAGATAGATTATCCGGCCTCTTAGGCCATCTTATCCCTTCCTCTTCTTCTTCTTCTTCCGCACCATCTACACCCCATACCCAAGGTCCTTCTATAGATCAGGGGCAGAATAACAATAACAACAAAGTCAACTTCCACACACTCTCGCCCGCGTATTTCCTGCAGAGGTCGGCGGCGATTGAACCGGACGTAAGTTGATCTACATTGTGTTCCAACTGAATAGGCGGTGCAATTTAAAAACGTTAGCGAATTGTGGCTAAATGATGTCTCTTTTTGGTGGTTGTAGGCAGAAGCTATCTACCACATCACATCCGATGGTCAGGAACTACGACGAACCTACCTCGAATTTGCGGACCGGGCAAGAGGATTAGCGTATTTCTTGAAGAAGCGCGGCTTCAAGAGAGTCGGCATTCTGTGTCCGAATACCCCGGCTTTCTTGGAGTCTATTTTTGGGATTGGGGCCGCGGGGGCGGTGAATATTGGTGAGTCCATTTTTCTCTATTTACTTTGTGTTTTGCTTTTGTTATTTGAAATAAGGAGTATACGCTGACGGTTATACCCTCTGCTAGCTGTGAACTACCGACTTAAAGAAGATGATATCGCTTATATATTTACGCATTCGGAAGCGGAGGTGATCATTGTGGATAAGGAATTTCTGCCCTTGCTGCGCGTATATAGGGAGGCGAAGCCGGAGACTCCCATCATTGTTGATACGGATACCGATGCCGCGGAGGGCCAATTGTCGGGTCCCTTTGACGAGGCGGTTTTGGAAGGTCTCAAGTACGATATTGCTACCGGAAACAAGGGCTGGGAGGGGCTACAGGCTCAGGCTGGTTCGGAAGATGATGTTGTTGCTTTGGCATATACGAGTGGGACGACGTCGCGGCCGAAGGGTGTCGAATATACAAATCGGGGTGCCTATTTGGCAGCTTTGGGGAATGTGGTTGAGTCTGGGTTGAATGTGTTTAATGGTCGTTGTCGGTATTTGTGGATCTTGCCGATGTTTCATGCTGTTGGTGGGTGCTGTTGAGCTCAATTGCATTTCGTGGATGGCTACTGATATTGTTTTCTAGGTTGGACGTTTCCATGGGCTGTTACTGCTGCGCGCGGTACGCACTATTGCCTGCGCAAGGTGGACTATGGGCAGATTTGGAAGTTGTTCAAGAACGAGGGTATCACCCATTTTAATGCGGCCCCTACGGTGAACACGCTGCTTTGCAATCACCCGGATGCTGAGCCACTGTCAACGCCGGTTATTGTCCAAGTGGCGGGTAGTCCGCCTACGCCTCATCTGTTCGAGCAGATGACCAGTCTGAATCTGCGTCCCGTGCATGTCTACGGTATGACGGAGACGTATGGTCCTACCACCAGGTGCTATATGCTACCCGCATGGAATCAATTACCACGAGACGAGAAGTTCCGGAGGATGGCCAGGCAAGGCCATGGTTTCCTGACCAGTCTGCCAACGCGGGTCATCAAAACGGATGTGCCTGAGGGCACCATCATCGACGTCAAGCAAGACGGCAAGGAGATAGGCGAGATTGCGTTTGTTGGGAACATCTGTGCTCAAGGTTATTACAAAGATGCCGAGGCGACGCGGAAGCTCTTTGCTGGTGGCGTTCTTCATTCGGGCGACTTGGCTGTCTGGCATCCCGATGGAGCAATCCAGATCCTGGACCGAGCCAAAGACATTATCATCAGCGGTATGAGGACACCTTGACTATTGTGGTAGCCTTCGTAGGAATCTGGGCGGTGCATGCTAACGTCGTACAGGAGGCGAAAACATATCGTCTGTCGCACTGGAATCCATGCTGGTGACTCACCCGGACATTTTGGAGGTGGGCGTGGTGGCAGTGCCTGACACACATTGGGGAGAGCGACCCAAGGCGTTTGTAACCACGAAGCAAGGTCGGCACCTAGAGGGGAAAGAGGTGATTGACTGGGCCCGGAACCAAAGTCAAATCAGCAAGTTCATGCTTCCGCGGGAGGTGGAGGTGGTGGCGGAACTACCCAAGACGAGTACGGGGAAAATCAGGAAGAATGTTCTTCGGGACTGGGCGAAAGGGGCACCGCGATGAACCCTAAGCTGAGGGTTGGGTTGGGTTGTGCCCAGGAGAGGGGAAGGAGGGATGGTGTGATGGTGTGATATAGAATAGAAACTGCGTGGTGGTTATTTATAGGGCTATATGTAAGTGAGGTTGTTATAGACTGGGAGGGGGACTCGCTATCACGGTCCGTGTACTTTCCCTTGTTCTTGGATAGCATAGACATTTTGAATGTTTTGATCCGGATTTTTCATTCTTCTGAGATTGAACTTGGGACTTATGAGCCGTGAAGAAAGTACAGGTATTTTTAGACGCGAGTTGAAGATGGAGCGGAGCGCACAGACATCCCCGGGGTCTCGGTGATGCCCTGAAGAGGAGAGAGTTGGACAACAGTGGCATTGTTTGGGCGACGGACAACAATGAAACGGGATATGCAAGTAATGTTTGATGGATGAATCAGGCTACCCAAATGGAAACTTAACACAGATCGTCACATAGTGAAGCACTCAAGTGCGTCGATAGTACTTTGTAGCAGTTGTGCTGTCTTTGGGCGCATCAGAGAGGCAGGCAGGCAGGCATACTTACTATGCTCCCTCTGCCAGCATCCAGGCCCCGAATCAAATAACCCCAGCCTATCGTCTGTGCACAGGGCAGGGCGTCAAAGGGAATGCCTTAATTCACTATCCAATACAATAAACCTCCCTCAGTTAATTGATCATCTTCACGCCACTAGGGAAAGTCAAGATTGGGCAGTGCTGGTTGCTGCTGAGGCTTACCTCACCAGGCACAGTGACGGTGGGCTGCCGACCGGGGCTAAGATGCCCCCTCTCTTCTTCTCTCACTCTCTTCTCTTTCCCTTTCACATATCGTCACACCCGCCCATGCGATAGTTACCCGCCGCCCTGCTTTGCCTGCATCCCTCCCTCTCCCTCACCCTCTCTCCCCTCTTCCTCCTCTGGTAGAACACTCATCTACCTCACAAGCCTCTCCCTTTTCCCTCAATATTTCACCTTTCCTACCGAATCTCTCTACTAAATCCCCCAGCTTGCCTCTTCCACGACTGGCGCCTTCTCTTGCTCCCCTCGCATGCCCTTCCGACGCTGGGCCTCCTCCACACCCCTCCTCTCTCCCTTCCTTGCCTTCCGCTCGCCTCCTCCTCCCTCAGCTGCAACTGCTGCAGGCACGCCCGACGCGCGTTCTCTCTTATAAGCGCCCTTAATCCGCTGTTCGCTCAAGTGGAACTCGATTCTCCTTCGCTGACTTGGGTCTTATTGGACATCGACCCTTTCCTTCCACATCCCTCACGACCGGCTTCGATCTCAGGAACCAACCGCTCTTACACCTGCAGACCACACCCCCCCCCCCCCCCCGGTTGGATCCACTCGCATCGGACCCAACGCGCATCCCACTCGCTCTCTCTCTGTGTGTGACGACAGTCGATGAGACACATTCCATGCCGATCAGCCTTCCATATTCACGGTGAGCGAAACCAGGACGCAACTGAGCACGACCAGGGCTCCGTTCCCGCACACTTGATCCCCATCCCGACGGCGGTCCTAATGCCCCGCCAAAGGCAACCCGCTCGGTTCTCGAGCGAAGCTCCCTCCGAATCCTCGACCTCGTCGACGTCTCCGGATCGCACTGCAGACGAGGATACCGACTTCTTCACAGCCCAGGCGAATGACTCGCAATCGTCGGTCGGCGTCGCGACCCGTGATGCCCATCCCCACCATGACGCCGACTTGTACCTGCCGCCGATCGGGCGTCTACCCCCGGAGATTCTCATCGCCATCTTCGCGAAACTGTCTTCGCCCTCCGACATGTTGAGCTGCATGCGCGTATGCAGGGGATGGGCAGCGAACTGTGTGGGCATTCTCTGGCACCGGCCTTCGTGCAACAACTGGGACAACATGAAGAGCATCACGGCTTCGGTGGGCAAATCGGACAGCTTCTTTCCCTACTCGCAGCTGATCCGGAGACTCAACCTCTCCGCGCTGACGGACGATGTCAGTGATGGTACTGTGGTGCCCTTTGCCCAGTGCAACCGCATCGAACGTCTCACGTTGACCAACTGCTCGAAACTTACGGACAAGGGTGTGTCGGACTTGGTGGAAGGCAATCGGCATCTGCAGGCTTTGGATGTCTCTGATCTGAAACACCTTACGGATCATACTTTGTATACGATAGCTCGGAACTGTGCGCGGCTGCAGGGCCTCAATATCACGGGATGCGTGAATGTAACGGACGACTCGTTGATCACGGTGTCTCGGAATTGTCGACAAATCAAAAGGGTAAGCGCTTGTGCTGGTGTATCTGTACCATGTTTTGGGGCTCGACTAACCTAGCGCAGTTAAAACTGAACGGAGTGACGCAGGTTACTGACAAGGCCATCTTGTCGTTCGCCCAAAGTTGCCCGGCCATCCTGGAGATTGACTTGCACGACTGTAAGCTCGTCACCAACCCGTCGGTGACATCGCTCATGACGACGCTCCAAAACCTGCGCGAGCTACGACTAGCCCACTGTACAGAGATCGACGACACGGCTTTCCTGGAGCTCCCCCGGCATCTGTCGATGGACAGTCTCCGCATTCTTGACCTGACGTCATGCGAGAGCGTCCGGGACGATGCCGTTGAGCGCATTGTGGCTGCAGCCCCGCGACTACGGAATCTGGTGCTGGCCAAGTGTCGGTTCATCACCGATCGTGCGGTCTGGGCCATTTGCCGGCTCGGCAAGAATCTACACTACGTCCATTTGGGCCACTGCTCCAATATCACTGATGCCGCGGTGATTCAGCTGGTCAAGTCTTGCAACCGCATCCGGTATATCGATCTGGCCTGCTGCATTCGTTTGACGGACACGAGCGTGCAGCAGCTGGCCACATTGCCCAAGCTGCGGCGAATTGGCTTGGTCAAGTGCCAGAATATTACGGACAATAGCATTCAGGCCTTGGCAGGATCCAAGGCGGCCCACCATTCAGGGGGCGTCAGTAGCTTGGAGCGGGTGCATCTGAGTTACTGCGTTCGCCTAACGATTGATGTATGTTTCTGAGGGAGCCTCTACTTGGCATTTGATAGCATGCTGACTAGCGCACAGGGAATTCATGCTTTACTTAATAGCTGTCCGCGATTGACACACCTGAGTCTGACGGGCGTTCAGGCTTTCCTGCGGGAGGAGCTGACGGTCTTCTGTCGCGAAGCACCTTCGGAGTTCACGCATCAACAACGAGAGGTATTCTGCGTGTTCAGCGGCGAAGGCGTCAACCGCCTGCGCGACTTCCTGAACCGCATCATTGCGCCTCCCCCGCCGCCGCGAGACATGACCGAGGCCACGATGTATGACGATGATGAAGAGCTAGAGGACGAGGAAAACCAAGTGACAGGCTTGATGCATGCGACCGCCGCGACGGCCATTCACGACGACGACTACATTGACATTGGACATACCCATGGTTGATACCCCCGCCTTCTTACAGCGAGTCTATTCACATCGGAGCCTATCATTTTGCACTTGCTTGCTTTTATTTTTCGTGGCCTGTGTTGTACTTATTCGCGCTTTGCCCTAGGGGAGGGTTGATCTTCCCTCCTGGCTGTTGCAATGGCTATTCGGAAATTTGCATCGGATCGCGGCTCATGGGGAGCTGCCTTCTAGGACAGAGGGAGGCTGTGGTTTATTTCTCTTTCATTTCTCTTTCTCATTCGATTGGGACGAACATCTCTGTGGACTTTCCCTTTTACCGGAATGATATATACCAGGCGATGGCATGGTGCTGTAGAGAAGCAATCCACGGTGTGCGTGAGTGTATGGGGGGAAAGAGCAAGGGAGCGAGAGACTAGATAGAGTATCTATTGTTATCTGCAAAGGATGGCAGAGCGACCATGTGCATGGACGGAGTTTTAGCTAGCAGCATTTGAATCCCAGCATCGGCTTATTTTTATGGTGACTTTTTTATCTCCGAGTGTATACAGTGACCGGAAGTACTTAATGAACAGTTAGTGGTACAACGTCACTTTCCCCACCGCCTTTCCGCCCACTTGATCATCAATCAATCGGCGTCTCCTCACTTCCTCCGCATCGCTGCTCCAACACTAACCCAGCACTCCTGCAGAGCTGCAATCCTCCGATGGCTCCTCTCAGGCTATCGCGAGCCAATCCACTGGCCTTCACTCCCTGGCCCGTCACCCTGATCACCACCGTCGTCTATCTCGCCTTCCTCATCCCACTGCTTATCGTGCATCATGTCGTCCCCTCGCCTCCAACTGCCAACCCCAACGGTCTCGACCTCACCCAAGCCTGGGCCGATCTCCAAGTCCTAACCGACGGCTTCCACCCGTACAATTCCCGTCGCAACGACGAAGTCCACACCTGGCTCCTGCAACGCATCCACGAGATCCTCGACGCCGCACCTTCGGCCGACCAGTACCTCTCCGTCGATGAGGAGAAGCCGAAGCCCGCCGTCTTCGTCTTTGACGATACGCAATCCAACCTCTCCTTCGTGGGCAACTCCCTGTCCAGCTCCAACACCGCCGTTTACTTCGAGGGCACCAACATCCTCGTCTACATCCGCGGAACGGACGATGATCCCGAGAACTGGTGGGAGGAACCCAACGGTGTGCCCTCCGGCAAGGGCGGCGTGCTGGTCAACGCCCACTACGATAGCGTTTCAACGGGATACGGCGCCACCGATGATGGTGTCGGTGTCGTGACTTGCTTGCAGCTGATTCAATACTTCATGACACCGGGCCATGCGCCGCGGAGGGGCCTGGTAGTGCTGCTGAACAATGGTGAGGAGGATTATCTAAATGGCGCGCGCGTGTACGGCCAGCATCCGATCGCTAAGTTCCCCCATACGTTCCTCAATCTGGAGGGTGCGGGGGCTGGTGGTCGTGCTATCCTCTTTCGCAGCTCGGATACCGAGGTCACTCGTACGTATATGAGTTCGAAGTATCCGTTTGGGTCGGTGTTGGCGGCGGATGGGTTTGCGACGGGTCTTATTGCTAGTCAGACGGATTATGTGGTGTTTGAGGGGGACTTGGGCCTGCGGGGATTGGATGTTGCGTTTATGGAACCGAGAGCTAGGTATCATACGGAGCAGGATGATTCGAGACATACGAGTAAGAGCTCGCTCTGGCACATGTTGTCTGCGGCGGTTGCGACTACGGAGGGATTGGTCTCGGATAAGAGTGCGCAGTTTGATGGCGCGCCCAGGGATGATGCAAAGGTTGCGAGCGGGTCGGGATCCAAGGCTGTGTGGTTTGATCTGTTTGGGACGACTTTCGTTTTGTTCGAGCTGCATACGCTGTTTGCGCTCTCGGTGACGCTGCTCGTGGTTGCGCCGCTGGCTCTGCTGGTGACGGGCATTGCGCTGACCCGCGCGGACAAGATGTATTTGTTTAGAACGACTGCAAAGACGGATGATGGCCTGGACTCGACTTCTCTGCGGGGTCTACGCGGTTTCTTCCGGTTTCCGTTCCTCTTTGCGATCCCTACGGCTGTCACTGTTGGTCTGGCGTACCTGGTGACCAAGGTTAACCCGCTGATTATCCACAGCAGCGAGTATTCCGTCTGGAGTATGATGCTGTCTGCCTGGATCTTTTTGGCTTGGTTTGTCTCGCGGGTGGCTAACACTGCTCGTCCCTCTGCGCTGCACCGCATCTACACCCTGACCTGGATGTTCGTGCTGGCCTGGGTACTCCTCGTCATCTCCACGGTCTACCAGAACCAACGCGGCCTGGCCGGCGGCTACTCCGTCTTCTTCTTCTTCTGCGGCACCTTCCTCGCCACTTGGATCTCCTATCTGGAGCTCTTCTCCCTGCCGCGCAAGTCCGAGTTCGCGAACCAAAACCGGCCGATGTCCCGCCGGGCCAGCAGCTACGGCGGCAGTCGGCTAGGCACAGCATCAGGCGAAGACCACGAGGAGGACGACCACGACGCCGAAGAAGAGGAAGAGGAGGAACATGAGCCCACCGAATCGACCTCCCTACTCGGAGGCGGCCAGCGCACCACCTTCGCCAACTACGTCCGCGTTTCCGGCGACCACCGCGGCTCTGACACCGACGAGCACCACCACTACCCAGGCGTCTACGAGAACGAGCAACGCTGGAGCGGCTCGCTCCCAGCCTGGATCTGGACCCTACAATTCCTCCTCATCGCGCCGCTAGTCCTCATCATGGTCGGACCCCTCGCTCTCCTCCTGACCAGCGCCCTCCACCAGACCGGCCAAGACGGCAGCTCCTCCCTATTCATCTACGTCGCCATCGCAGCCCTAACCACATACCTCCTCACGCCCCTCCTCCCCTTCATCCACCGCCACACCTACCACCTCCCCGTCTTCCTTCTCCTCGTCTTCCTCGGCACTTTGATCTACAACCTCGTCGCCTTCCCCTTCTCCCCGACCAACCGCCTCAAACTCTTCTTCATCCAAGACATCGACCTCACCACCGGCTCCACCACCGCCTCCCTCGCCGGCGTCCAACCCTACGTCCACGCCGCCGCTTCCACCCTCCCCAGCACGACTAACCAAAACATCAATTGCACTGAACACACCACCCGCGGCACCAAATGCGCCTGGCCGGGTCTCGCCCCGCGCGTTGTCCCAGACACACCATACTCCGACTGGCTCGACTTTACCATCTCCCAGCAACACAACACCACCACCACTGAAACCAAAGACAACGACAATGACGAAGATACCCACCCAAAGCAAGCCCGCATCACCTTATCAGGCCGCAACACCCGCGCCTGCAAACTCCTCTTCGACTCGCCCATCTCCTCCTTCTCCGTCCTCGGCTCCGCCACGGATCCCCGCTTCCCAACGACTTCTCCGCACGGCACGAAGGAGATCCGTCTATGGAGTAGAGAGTGGGAGAATGAATGGGTCGTGGATGTTGCGTGGTCGAGTAGCAGCAATACTACTTCTACTTCTACTACTGATGATGATGGAGAAATCAAATTAACCGGCAAAGCAGTCTGTCTCTGGAGCGACAACAACTCAAAGGGCGTCATCCCCGCGTTGGATGAAGTCAGACAGTTTGCGCCCAATTGGGTGGCGGTTAGTAAGGCTGCGGATGGGTTGGTGGAGGGGTGGAAGGCATTTAGCATTTGATGTATTCATTTTTTTTTTCTTAGTTTGGAAGTTAGGTGGTGAATACTTACCCTCTCTCTTTCTTTGTTGTTGTGTGTGGTCTTGTGTTTGTTTGTTTACTTGTTTTTGTTGCTGTTTGCCTAGCTGGCTAGCTTACTTACTTTTGTTTTGTTTTTTCTATTGTTTCATCGTTCTATTGAGTGATTGACTGATTGTGTTGATTGATTATGAGGCGATAAATTCCATGCGTTGCGTTGCAATGAGATAAGAGTATATCTCATTCATTCACCATCATCACTATATCTCCCTTTCTACACTTCTACACTCGGCACTACGTTACTACTACATCTCATCATCACTACATGTTTGAAAAAACCCAGTATGGCATTGTAGCAATACAGGTATAATACATTAACTGGGAGCGAGAATCAGGTGTGTGTGTGAAAACAGTAGAAAGAACTAGGATACATGTTGGTTTGGTAAAAAGGTAGAGATGTAGATGTAGGTGTAGATGTAATAGGTGAAAGACAAGATGAGAAAGAAGAAAGGAAGTAGAAAAAGGGAAAACAAATCTATCTTCAAATTTCAAGGCCGTCCGTCCGTTCCATTCCAAAGGGGGAAAGTTAATCTCGTAGCACTCCGAATCATTCGTTCAATCAATGAGTTAGGTCTTGATAAAAAAAGGAGAAAAATAAGACAAAAACACAAGGAGTAAGAATGGTAGAATAACATGGTAAGGTAGATAAGATAAAACCAAATGTCAAGTCAACTCCACGCCGGCTTCCCTGATAAAGAAAGTAGTTTAACACAACACCGCGTAATGGATGGATAAAGTGGTAGATAGGAAAGGAGAGAGAGGATCCCTGAACGCCTTGCTGGATTTTTCTTTCTTTTGGTACATGGATGTGTGTGTATGCGAGGATGATGAAGGGGATGATGTAAGTAGTAAGTACTAGCGCTGCTTGTTGCAGATGCTAGGGTATTGGCATGCCCTGGATTGGGAGGGCGGTTGGGGAGGTTGGTCATGACTTCATTGTGGCCAGGAACGAGTCCAGGTTGTATTCTTCCTGGTATTGGCGGTCGTCCCAGAGCTCGCCGAGATCGTCTAGCCAGCCCTTCTTGCCCTTTTCTTTGACTTCGCCGTCGATGTCGACCATGTCTACTTCGTTGCCGGCTTGCTCGTTGGGTTTCTCGGCGTTGTCGGCCGTTTCTCCGAGGTTGAAGAGGTCCAGAAGTTGGTCGGTGTCCATTGTATTTAGGCCCGCGTTTTGTTGATTGACCACTGTGGAGGCCACGTCGATCTTGAATCGTTGGAGACTAGAGAACGGTTAGTATTGGCAAAATAGATCGCTAACTGTAGGAGCAACTTACTTCAGGATCTTCTCCTCCAGAGTACCGCGTGTGATCAACCGGTACACGTTGACAACCTTCTTCTGACCGATACGGTGAGCACGGTCCATAGCTTGGATATCCTTCTGCGGGTTCCAGTCGTGCTCCACGAAGATGACTGTGTCGGCTCCCGTCAGGTTCAGACCCAAACCACCAACGCTGGTCGTCAAGAGCAGAACATCGTAGCTGGGATCCGAGTTAAAGCGGTTGACAATGTCCTGACGCTTGGTAGCTTCCACGCCACCGTCAAGGCGGAGATACTGAACCGAGGGAAGAAGCTTGCGCAGCACTTCGCTTTGGACGATGTCAAGCATCTCCTTCATCTGACAGAACACCAGAGCACGGTGTGGGCTCACATAGCTTGCCCCGGTGCCGAGATCACCCTCAGTGGGTGGGTCGACACCGATGCCACAGTCGAGTAGCAGGTCGCGTAGAGCGCTGAGCTTCGGTGCATGGGACACATCGCGGATATGGGACTGTTTCGTGGTGAGGTATTGCTGGACCTCGTTGTACTGCTTGTGTCCTTCTTTCACGACCAGCGCAGGGGAGTTGCAAAGGCGGCGCATGTATTGCAGTGCTTGGAAGATGTGCTCTTTGTCGGATTTCTCGGAGCTACCCAGCTTGTTTGCCAGTTCCTTCTGCTCCTTCTTGGTAAAGTCCTCGAAAAGTCTCTTCTGGAGGTCACTAGGGTCACAGTAGTAGTTCTGAATGATTTTCGGTGGCAGATCATTCAGGACCTCCTCCTTCAGACGACGAAGCAAGAACGGAAGCACCTGCTTGTGCAAGGCCTCAATAGCAAGAGCGCCGGCCTCTTGTTCCTTGGAAGACGACTTGCTGAAGCGACTAGCCGCGATTGGCTTGGCAAACCGATCTAAGAAGACCTTCTCTGTACCAAGGAATCCGGGCATAAGGAAATCGAAGAGTGACCACAGTTCCAGGACATTGTTCTGAATCGGGGTACCAGAGAGGATCAGCCGGTGGTTGCTGGCAATCCGCTTGACTGCAACTGTGACCTTGGCCTTGGGGTTCTTAATAAGGTGTCCTTCATCCAAAACACAGTAGTTCCAGCTGATCGGTCGGAGAACGTCGTTGTCGTTCCGGCAGATGTCGTAAGAAGTCACGACAATATCGGCATCCGCCAATTTACCCTGCAGCTTTGCGCGCTCCACCGGGGGACCAACGTAAGCGACGCAGTTCAAGAACGGCGCGTATTGTTTAACCTCCTGCTGCCAGTGACCGGAAAGAGACGGGGGGCAGACGATCAAAGACGGAAGCTTCCGAACTTCCGCTGACTGGGTCCGTGCATACTCATCAGCACGCAGATGGTGGTCACTTGCGACAATGCAGATTGTCTGCAGAGTCTTACCAAGACCCATGTCATCACAAAGAATACCATGTAGGTTGTACCGGTTAAGGAAGGCAAGCCAGTTGACACCCTCTTGCTGGTAAGGCCGAAGCTCAGCTTTGATCGCAACTGGCAGCTGGAACTCTTCCACCTTGCGAACATCCAGCATCTGAGACATGAACTTCCTCTCCCGGTCTCGTCCCTTGAGCAACTCCTCGGATAGGCCTGGCGGATCGGGAATGCCAGCTTCCAGGGGAACAAGCTTGACCAGGGTAGCAAAAGATGTTGTAGCCAAGAGGCGCACGTCATTGTCCGAGTCGCTCATCCGCCCCAAAACCGGCACCACAAGGAAGATGACATAGGGAAGGATTCCGTCCTCCATCACATGGATCAGGTGGTAGATGCACTCCACAGCTCCCTGGCGGTGGTGAACATCCAAGGGATCATTGATGGTTGGCAGTACCTTCTCAACCAACATGGTCATACCCTCAACAGTAATGACACTGCAGACGGTTGCGAAGCACTTGGCGGCGGCATATCGGATGACTGAAAGTCGGCACTGCAGAGCCTTGACAATGAGAGGCATGAGCCCGATAATCCAAGGGTGGAGACCCTTATCGAACTTCGGTAGCAAGGCGCGCAGTGTTGACAGGCCATCGACAACCTCCTGACCCAACTCGTTGTCGGGATTGAGGATCTCCTGGGGAAGTTCGCCGGCAAGAGCCTCTTTTAGAGGCCGCTCTACCAAGGTTGCAAGGTTGGGAACCTTCTCCAAAAGCTGGGATCCGAACTTGACGGCCAATTGCTCGAGGGCTTCTTTGGCACCACGGCGCATGATCCTCGCCTCCTTCGCCTCTCTCTCGAATTTCGCCGCATCCGGATGGTCGCGCCTATCCTCTTCCTTGCGCAGAGACAGAATGGACTTCTCCAGGGTTGCATTGTGGTGAAACTCGGGCGTCTCGGAAGTGTCCACACAGCAATACTTGACCAAATTGCCGATTACCTTGTCGACGGGGCCTCGTTTGGTAGCAGTGGTATAATATTCAACCAAGAAAGCAATAGCTGTGGCAGAGCGCTGTTGCAGCTCCGCATTCTCTTCCTTCTTGATACTGTCCATCATGCCCTTGATTATGTGGCTTGGCTTCTTGGGAATGTCGTGCAACGCCACCAACGCACCCGCGGCGGCAGCCCGCACACGCAGATCCCTTTGTTCCCGGACACTTCTAGCTTCCTCAATGGCGCTTTCTGCGGTCGCACGGGTGTCATTCAGAACTTGGAGGGCAGTAATACGCTGGGCTGGGGCCAGACCCTTCTTCAGCCGCTCGAAATCTGGCCCAGCAACCTTTTCAGCGTCGGCAAGGGAGAACGCACTGGGCCCAGCCTGCTCTTCTCCTTGTACAACGACCGCCAGCGTGGGTAGTCTTGACCCAGGAACATGAGCGTGATCTTTGAACGCATAAAGGAGCGAGTGGCACTGTGCGCGGGCGACCTGTAGATAGCATGCAATGTCGCTGTACCACAGGGGGCGTTCGCCTTCAATGATTGGGCGTAATTGCTCAGTGAGAATGGAAGCATACTTACTGCCAGGTCCAGAGACCCTAGCGTACTCCTCGACGATCATGGCTGTCGACAATTGCGACGTCGACGCCGTATGCTTGAGACCAGCCAAGATAGTTTGCCACAAGCTGGGAAGTTCATTCTTATCCCAGAGGAAGAGCAACTTGCCAAGTGCTCTGGCCGCGTAGATCTTCGATCGCAGCATTGTATCTGCGCCCACCAGATCAATATCGCCCTGAAGCATGTGCCCATCCACGTTATGAGCTGAAGGCGGGGGGGCTTCTTTCTTCTCCGCTTTCCGTCCGCGCTTCTTCGGTCCATCGGCGGCGGCATTGTTCGCGGTGGGCGAGGACTTTGCGGGGGCCGCGGCACTATTTGGGAAAGGCACTCCAGATGGCTTGATGAAGAGTGAGGCGTCCATGGGAAGAGGATATCTTGGCACACCGAATGGTGACATTGTGAGGGTGATGAGCGGTTCGATGTAGCTCAGGAGGTCGCCATCAGCCTTAAACAGCCCCCGAGATTCCAGGGAATTTAGCAGTTCCGACCACACTTGGAGCGAGAGCTTGAGCACCCCTTCATTTCGTTCCACCAGTAAATTCTGGAAGATCAAGCGCAGTGCTTTTCCATTCACCCATTCGTTGGTACCTTCGCCTTCCAGCTGCAGGAAGGTCATCAGGGCGCGAAGGACCGCCGAGCGAACGCTGGTGATCGTATGGCGCAAAAACGGGTAGAGACGAGGCACGAGGTTTCCAAACGACGACTCTGGGTCCACGGCCGCGTTAGCCTTCATGGCATCCAGGACCTCGCGGAAGGTACACAGCTTCGCCAGAAGATCCATGACTGAGCCGGTACTGGCACTTAGGTCGTCCTGTAGGTTTGAAAGACAGTCCCAAACAATGTTCATCAGGCTTCCTAGCGTGCTCTGCCTGGATGCAACAAACTCCTCCGCCATGGGAACAAGCGTCGCCGCACTCACGGCACGAACATCGTCGTCATAGTCACCCAACCCTTTCATTACTGCCTCTAGTACGCCATCCATCAAACTCCGGTCTTTGATCAAGATGTCTTTCCGAACAGCTACCAGATACCTTAACCCAATCATACCACCGTGACACACCTCCCAAATGGGACGCTCCAAGCCCAGGTCATTCTGCATGACAATGCGGTAGAGGCACTTGTAGACAGCGACCACGGACCGAGAGGGGAGCTGTGATAGAAGGGCACCCAACGTCTGGCCTACTGTTTCTCGGATGGGGGCCACGACATTGTCGGAGATGTAGTCACCGAAACGGTCGAGCATAAGAACACAGAGAAGACGACAGGCCAGATCATCTAGCCACTTACGGTTTAGCACATCGTTCTCCGGCCTGCTTTTGCCTCTTAAGCGCCCAGCTCCAGCACCCTGAACACGGATGACCTCTCGGAGGGCCATGGCAGCCCCATGACGAACCTCCCAGTTAGGATCAAAGATGTCCATCGTGAGAATTTCGCACATAGGATCATACGGCCAGGAGTTACTCGGTCCTTCATCGGAGGTGTCTGGTTGAATCAAGGGCTTCTCGGGGGCGGTTGACCCTTTGAACTCCGAGACAATCTTTTGGTCGTCGTCGCCTGATGATCTTTCCAGGGAGAAATAGTCTTGCTTTGAGTCGCCATTCTTCTCTTCGCCATTTTCCGCCTTAATGGGGTGGGGAGTCGTAGCCGACGGGGTGGTGACATTATCCGAGGGCCTCCGCGTCGACAAGTCCACGACACGAACCTTGTTGGCTCCCATCCTCGCGCTCTGCTTGTTTTTCCGCTTGAGCTGGTTCAATTGCCGCTTACTCAACCCCGACTCTTCTCCGTTAGCGCTTTCCATGGGAGATGCCAGCGGCGGCGCAGAGTTGTGGTGGTTTGTTTCCTTATGCGGGGCTTCATCCTTGATAGCGGGGGTCTTCAAGACGAGATCATTATCGTCGATCAAGTCCTCCTCAATATATTCCCCGGCCAGTCCTAAACGGGAGGTTAAAGTTTTCTTCTGGTGTTGCAACCGGGAAACCGGATCCATCGCGGCTAGCGAGTACTCATACTCCTTACCCGCGCTACCCAGTAGCCGCTTGCCGTACTTGAGGATTGATGCCAAGTCCAAAGTCTCGAGCTGGAGGAGGGAATCACTTGGGGAAGAGGGTTGCTCATCCTCCGACTTGATCTCTACATCATCCTCGTCGAGCTTCTTGATCGTTTCACCATCTTCCTCATTGGGATCGAAGGTGTCGGCATTGGCCACGATCAAACCAATCGCCTTGGCAGCTGCTGTTCGGGTGTCCCATGACTTGGACTTGAGATAAGGCAAAATGCGCCCGAGCAGGTTGAACAGCTCATCGGGATGCTGTTTCTGAACATCTGCAAGCTGTTGGGCTGCAGTGTTGCGGATGAGAGGCGTGCTGCCCGTCTCGAGTAACCTACAAAGGAAATCATTGGTCAGTGCATTCATCCCGGCTGCGGGCTGCTGGCGCGGTAATACTCACGTGACAAGCCGGTCAAGTCTAGTGCGGCGCAGTTAGCGTCATGTATCAAACGGATGCGGAATGGGCGGGACGGCAGATGGAAACTTACCTGGAGGACATGGCTGGCTGGCTGTCACTCCTCGGAACTTTGAGGAACGAATTATTTCACAAATAAAATAGTTCAGAATCCGCAAGGAAAAGGGGTATCAGCAGAGAATAACATAAAAAGAAAATGTAAAACGTGGTCGCAAATGATCCACAATATTAGAAAGAAGTAATTCACCACAACCCCCACAACACCTCTCTATGATTATTAGGTATAGTAAGGTATGGTAAAACAGAGGGAGTAATAACGAAGAGAAGAGAGGGAGTGAGAGGAGAGTGAAGTGGACGAAAGAGGTAAGGTATGTAAAGTATACAAGACCGTTACACCCACGTCACAGCCATCGAGAAGCGTCGAAGCGTGACTAATTAAGCAAAGCTGGACAGTTTCTGAAGGGCGATCGGGAAACAGAAGTGGAGATCACGGCTTAGTAGAAGAAACGCGGGTATTGTATTGATGATCGGGGAGGAAAAGGCGGTTTGGACGTGACGCGGACCAAGGCGATATTACTTTTTAAGTATGGTCAAGTAATGAATCATAAAACAAGTCACGAAGGGCAAATGCCGGGATGGGGAAACGGGACGAGAAAAATAAAATGAAAAATTGCGGATGACCAGGAGATGAATGGAATCGGATCGACAGGGAGTGAAGAGGTGGTGGTGGTGGTGCGTTGACTGGAATGGAGGTGGTGGTGAAGGGAGCAAGCCTTGTCTGGCCTGCAAAGTAAATGCGCAGGAGTATCAACAAGTCGTCCTCCGGTCCTGCTTTGCCTCCCCTCGAGGTCACGCAGCCTGTTTATATCATTGGGGGCATCTTTGGCTGGGCGCGCCTACCCATACTTGGGCCCTGCGCGCTAGCCTGCCTCGGGGTTAGCGCCCCCCACTCCCGTAAAGGTTTTCTACTGGTCACGTGATCCCTCCCTGCGCCAAACCGCCGCTTGGATCGACAGGCGCGAAATTGCTGCACTGCGATTCCCTCCCATCTGGAGTTCGAGTTCCCTTTCCCCCAATGCTGTCTGTCCTGCGTGTCCATGAGGCTGACCGGTCGGTTTGATCCACGGAATTTTGCGCCGCCCGGGATACCTTCGCGGCTGAACTCTTAGTTTTGACCCTCTTTTGTCCTCTCAGCTTCCCCCCATTTTCCGATTGATGAGCATCACGCAGCACAGCTGAGGTCACCTCCTCTAATTGGTGCCTGTAATGTAAAAAAACAAAATGGAAATGGAAAAAAAATCTACTCCGTACGTGTAGCGGTAATTCCCTTGTCTTTTTCCTTAAGACTTCGTTTGCCTACGTATCACCTACATACTACTACTACTACTAGATAGCTACTACTAGTAGTTAGTTAGCAGCAAGATAAAATTACCTTCTCATCAAGTCCGCCATGTGAGCTTGTTTCGATCGCCCACCAACAGCGCCAAGGAATGCCAGATGGCCTCCTTCAGTTTCGGAATCCGGTCGTCCCCCAAAACCAATGTTTCTTTCTCGGCGGTGATTCCCTCTCCTCTTGTTGTGACAAGGTTCTTGACAGTTGCCTGAAACTGCTGGTAACTCCGTAGTTACCAACCAACCAACTACTTACTAGTTCGATTCCTCCCAAGCTGTCATTTCCCGCGTAGATGACGTTGGTCATTTCCGCCAATCAGATAGTCCGTATTTCAAGTGAAACCTATTGAAAAAATATAGATCACATACTACTAGTCCTACCACTACTTCACGTCTAGGCGCGAACTATTCCCATCAACGGTCTATTCAACCATTTTTGCTCCTAATCAATGGCAGCTTATTGTTTTGTTCAATCAATAGACCATCCTGATCCACATTTGAAAATAACGTATTCTAGTATTGGTTGTGAATTTTCGTTTCATGGCGCCATGTAGATCCTGAGGCCAAAATATATATTGAGAGTTCGCTACTATATATCCCCGCATATGTTGGCAGCGGCTTCACCAGTATGACCTTGGAAACACCACTTCGTCAAAGTTCGCTCCCCTTCACATCTCAATTGACAGCCCTGCGACTAATTACTAGCCGGAAGCCGCTGTTGCAGCTACCAATAGCTACTACTCACAAAGCGTTAGAAGCTACGGTGGAACTCCGCTACACCCAGACCACCGATACCTGTCACGTCCTACAGGGCTTAGTCGACCGATCAGATATCCTACCCTCCATCGAAATCGCAGCAAGGACTCCAGGATTGATCAATGAAACTGTCCATTTCTATACATCGAAGGACTCCACAGGGGTAAACAGAAAAAAACAGCATAGCTTTAGTGACAATGGAAAAAATCAATACGTATTCGCACCAGATATGCGCATATCATCCCTCAAGCCTTGGCCAAAAATGCCGCTGCCTCCTCCTCTTTCCCTAGCAGTCCCAGACTGCGAATCTGTTCCGCCTTGGGCGCGTTTTCACGGGGGGTTGCGGCCTCAGCCTTGCGGTAGGCGGCCTGCATCTTCATCGTGCGGAGAGCCTAAGCGTCGAAATGACAATGTTAGCAAGATCCGCATACTTGAGTATGAACTTGATCGCATGAAGCTAGACAAATAGGCGTACCTCCTTCTTGTGGTGCAGGCACTCGTAGTAATCCTCCAGAGCGGGCACACACTTCTTCTTGCCAGCTTCACCCTCTCCGCCGTTAACGACGTAGCAACCGAGAACCTCCTGCCAGAAGTTGTAGCAGCGGGAAGGACCTGCACAGAGCGATTGAGATTAGCCGGGAATGTCCGCGGGAGAGTCACACAGCGGGCGCCCAATGTAGGCCAACCCGGACACTTTGGCTGTCAATGAACCTTGACAGCTAAGGATAGATAGACGTACCGCCGTTGTTACCGAAACCGGAAGCCATTGTGAGTGAGTGTGGTGGGGAAGGACGGGGGAGAGCAAGACGAGGGGATTAGGATTGCGAGGGAGCGGAGGTGAGGATCGCGATTGAGGTTCTTCTTCCCTCGCCGATGATTCGCCTGTTCCGCCTTCCGCCCCGGCCCTGGCCCGTGCACCTGACGTCTTTGTGTCTCCCGAACACATCACCCTCTTCCATCATGCTCTCTCTGCTGCTCCCTCTCCAGACGTCATGGCGGTCCTTCAAGGGCTCTCAGGTGCTCATGCGATTCTTCTAGCGACCCATATCTGTGCCACCGGCAATGTGGCTGCTCTTCCGCACTTGCAGGCAAAGTTCCCTGCCCACCTCCCGCTCGAGCGTGTCTTGCGCATCATCTTGACCTTTCTGCCCGAGAGCACAGAGCCTAGCTCCTACACACAAGTGCTGCAGGCGCTGGTAGATGAACAGCTACCTGAAACCAGTGGTGCTAGCATCGATACCTCCTCCGTTAAAGACCTACCCGCCGCGGTCGTGAGGAAACGTGTACGGAAGATCCATTTACTACCATTACAGTATCCCGGCGACGAGGACAGCCAGGATCCCTCTGACCTTCTCACCAAATTCCTCATTCACCGGGCCCATCGCATCGATTTAGAAACTGCTCTTCAACCCCTCGTCCTCGATCTTCTCCTCCCCTTCTACCAACGCTCCGAAGTATTACGCACATGGTTGATCTCCAGTCTCTTACCGCTACTCCGATTGAACTACGAGTATTACCCCAGCCAAGACGAAACATTCTCGCTGGATATCTTGGAGTCGATGGACAACAGTATTGCGATCAACGTCCTTCTTTCGATGACTGGTGCGACAAAGAGCAGCATGGACTTGGTACGGAACCTGCGCGGCCTTGTGGGTGCGTGGATGTATGGCAGTAACCGTTCTAAAAGACGGAGACTCAATGAAGCGATGCAAGAGACCTCAATTGTTCTACCTCAGGATGAAGCGCAACCAAAAACCGCCTCAGGTGTCGGATGGCAGCAAGTCAATGAGTGGCTGCTGGCACGAAGCCTGGTTGATCATGAGAGTGCGGTGAACGCCTTCGTCAATTGGGATGGGCCTGAGGATGTCGATTTAGGCGGATACTCCGAGGAGAATGAAGGCCTGTCCGACGATGAGCTGCGAAACTTGCGAAGGAGGTACGGACAGACTGGGCTTGCTGTCGTATATGCGAACGCTGATCCCAGCCCTCCGGCGCTGGACGGCTCCGTCCGAGTACTCGCGCGCATCGCGGAGTTCCTGAAGCTCGAAGAACATTCGTTCATTTCACCGGACAACTCAGAATTCCCGAGCGTGAGCTTCGATCCGGCACCGATTTCGTCGGCATCAAGGGTATCTCTGTTGCAGAATGCTCTGCTGGTGGCCTCAAACCCTCTGACGCGCCCTTCAGCCTCTTCAATCTCCTTCCTCAGTGGTATCTGCCTCTCTCTTCGGATACTAAACGAGTTAGGCCACCCGACTCCGTGTAGGACGGCGGCAAGCATCTGTCTCCTGAATAATCAGGAAACGCAGCTGCTCGAATTGCGCAGTGTCATAGCCTCTGTCGTAAGACAAGCAAGATCGGGTCATGACTGGAGCAAGACTCGCCAACAATTGCTATGGCTACGTGACTGGCAAGCCGATCACACGGAAAACACCAGCGACCATCCCGCCTACCATGGTCTCTTCTGGAGAGTTTCGCAGGATGTCGTCGATGCAGAAATATTGAAAGCGTTGCTTGAAGCCAAAGGTGAGCACGGAAAACGCCTTTGTTGTTCTGCCTTTACTGACAACAACAGAATACCACCTTGCTGTGAGCATTTACATTGTCTCTGGCTCGACCCTGAGCTCTACGCAAGTTGAAGAAGCTGTCAAAGAGGCCATCTTCACAGCCTACGACAACGCGAGCAATGGAAATAGGACCAGGGGCGGAATGAAGCGAGCATACGACATGTAAGTCAAGAAAATAAACGCGCATTGCCTTGGACAGACTCTAATGCCCTGCAGTCTACAAGCTTTCCAACCTCACTTCTCAGATTCTGCCTCCTTCAAGCAGATCCAAGCTCTCATATCCGCCACACACGCCCTGTCTTTCTACTCCCTTACTTTGCAGCACGGCGTCCCTTTCCAGCCAGTCAGCATCCGTGTCCACCCAGACCCTCTCTCCCTGATCGAGAAAGTTCTCGACCAGAACCCTAAGAGCTACACCAAACTGGACGACTTATTAGCCATTGGCCGGAACCTTGTCCTCGCAGGCGTCTCCCACTCTCCATCTGACGAAGATGTCTCTCCCTTCCTATCCCCTCCCTCACAGGAAGATGCCGCTATCACCGCCGAACGCCGTATCATGTCCCTCGCCATTTCCTCCGCCCTCTCCTCAAACGACTTCGGCACGGCCTACTCCTACATTCTCACCCGTCTCACACCCCCATCCCTTCTCCCCACATCCTCCCCTCTCACCAATCCTACATCCCCCAAAGACGACATCACCTGGCGAGCCGTCTACAACGCCGGCCGCTACCGCGCCCCAGCCACCAGCGCCACCCCCAACAACCAAGCCCAAATCACGCACCTCTCCCAACGCATGGAACTCCTCTCTCTCGCCCTTGTACTCGCCCCGACCCCCGAACCTCTTCCTGAAATCCTGGGCGCCTGGCGCCGCTGCGACGAGGAGCTCGCAGCCCTCCGCGCACGCGAATCCGAGGAAGAAGACATCTGGGACACCAAAGCCGACAACCTCACCTCCACCACCCTTCCAGGAGGCTTTGGCCCCACGGACAGCGAACAAGACGCGTTCGAAACGCGACAGCACCAAGCCCGACGAGCACGGGCACACGCCTCACAGAACCGTCTGCATCATGAAGAAGCTCCCATGGGTCTGTTCGAGGTGGCCCGTGGCGCCGCACTCGCGTTGCAGAAGAACGCCTTCCCTCTCCGGTCAGCTGCATCGTCCGCAAAGACAAACACCCACGACCAGGATGATCACTCCGTCCCCTCGTCTCATCTCCGCAGCGGCTCCTCCATGTCGAACGAGGACCCAGACGGCGAAGGCCGCGTCCGCAAGCGAGACGTCGTCAGTAACATGGTCACTGATGGACTTGTCAGTGGTATTGGCTGGGTGTTGGGTGCTCAGCCTGTAAATCGGTGATTCATTCATAATTATCCTTTGAGAACCCACTTAGTTCAATGTCAGATTACGAAGTACGACATGATTGTTTGAAGTCCGTGACATGGAATGTCCCATCCAACACAGAAAGAAAGCTAGAAGCTATCTTATCTTATTTGTCTGTTTTCAAGCGTGAATTTCCTACAACATTGTTTTCTTCTTACTTCTCTCTATACATATATCATCATATTTTCCATAGCTTTGCATGAGTGATTGAGTGAGTGAGTGAGTGAGCGAGTGGGTTTAATGAACGAGTGCAAGGTTGCATAGTAATCTAGCATGTTAATGAATGAGAGGATAACTACAAGTCATAAGCAGTTCTTCTTCTTTCTTCTTTTTCTTGTTCTTTTCTCCCACACCCCTCTCCTTTGGTAGTATCTGGCCCAAGCCTTCTTCTTCTATACATATCAGTAAATAACCAATAAACGCTTGAGTTATAACTATCTTCAATGTTCGTCTGTAAACGACATTTATAAAGAGGAGAGAGAGAGAGAGAGAAAGAGAGAGAAAGGAAGGAAGAGAGGGAGTGTTTTCTGGGAAGAGGCGATACTTTGACTGATCTGTATGCCGATCTGGTGATATAAAGTGCTTTCTATTCTAGTTCTTTGTTTTATTGCCAACTATTTCTTCTTCTTTTGTTTTCCTTGAACTGGCTAGGTCTTTTTTGGCTTCACAAATCTTCTAGTAGTTCGTTTACTATGAAATCACGTCTTAGGAGGTGGTTGATTGAGTGAGTAGTAGATCCACTGTACCCCATACTTGATAATTATAGAAGGACAACTTTTCTAATGAAATCAGTCTTGATATTCCTGTATCGCTATTCCGGTGCCAATCACTATACACAATATGCGGACCCTGCCTTGTCACAACGCACGCTCACAAGCAGAAAGAACAGGCTAATCAGACTGTAAATGAAGATATCTTCCGTGTGGCTGTATGTATGTATCTGCATGCGTACAATCGGAGAATGAAAGCCGGAAATGATGATGAACCAGATCAATGGATGAGGATGATAAGAGGATAATGTATGTAGTATGATATATGGAACAAACTCGACAGGATAGATGATCAATAGAAACCAAGGATACCAATCTCTCACCGTCTCAACCGGAAAAGAGGAACAAGCGTCAGCACCGCTGGCGATGGTTTTGAACAGAAACAACCTCAGGTTGCTGGATGAAATGACAACGGTTTTGGGTAGAAATAAAGAACCGAGATGACAATCGGACGCAATGCACAGGACGGGATAAATGCTGAACCAGCGGGGAGGCAAATTAAAGGAAGGCGTGATCATGTCGGGTGATGATAATGAAGAAAACATTCCCAACTCCATGATTCCAATAAAGGATAGACAGTGCCGCGAAGAAAATGAGTGTCGTCATGATCACAATTCGTATGCTTTTGACATCCGGGTCAACCAAGGGCCAGCCACTTGTAAGCATCAAAGGAGAGACCGTTATGTGCGATCGTATTAGAGGTGGAGCATTCCGTCCGGAAGGTGCATGAGTAATTGCCGAGATCCAGTTGCTGCAGGCAGGCAATCTAGTCTTTCCAATCCCAGACTTGCCTTACGAAGTTGGCCATGTTGACCTTTTTGTTTTTCATGTCCAGCATCCAAGGATGTTCGAGCATCCGCCAGGGAGTCGCTCGTCGCGGAGGTTCTTTCTCCAAACTAGACGAGAAGTTAGCATGATCCAGATATAATGAGCATTTCAGCACGTACCAGCATTCGATGAAGTATTTGAAATTCTCGGACCATCGGATACCGTTGTCCGGCTCATCCTTCAGCTTGGGAATCGGTTGGCGGACAATGTAGGTCAGGAGATCGATCAAACCGGCGCGTGGCTGCATTTCGGTGCCGTCGGCAGGGAAGGGGAAGCGATGCTGGGCGACTTCGAGCAAGGTCACACCGAGTGACCACACGTCGGAGGTGATGGTGTATGATTGGCCAGTGATGCGTTCAGGGGCCATGTAGTACGATGTGCCGATAAACGTATTGGCGTCTCCCTTGGTGCCAAACTCTCCACTGACACCAAAATCACAAAGCTTGACCTGACCATTTCGGCAGAGAAGAATATTTGATGGTTTGATATCTGCAATCAATGTTAGTCGGATAATGAACAACTGCGAATCTAGAAATTGACTGACCTCGGTGAATAATCTTTCTGCTATGAAGGTAGGTCAACCCGTTCAAGACGCCCTCGGCAACCTTGCCTAGCACTTTCTCTCCCGTCCGTCCACCAAGCTTCTTGACCTCCTTGTAGATACTGTCCAAGCTGCCACCTTCGCAAAATTCCATTGCGATAGAAATGGTCCCCGTTGACTTGTCCATGAAAGCACCGTAGTAGCGACAGATGTGCTCCGAGGCACAATCTTTGTTGAAGTTGAGTTCTCGAACGATCTGCTTCTTCACATCGGGGTTGGGGTCCGTAGTGATAATCTAGAGAGTGTATTAGCATCCAACTACCAGACAATGCGAAATGAACGAAACCCACCTTCAACGCAAACACTGTCTTGCCCTCCTTGAGCTTGCATCGAGTGACAGCACCTCCAGCGCCCTCACCCAAGCTACCCAACTCCACGATCTTCTTCTGCTCACTCGCTGCAAGCCAAGCCTCATCATCCAAATCATCCACATCGAGGGGCCTGCCCTTTTCCAGACTCATCTTGTCCAGATCCGGAATTAGGCTGTTTACACTGTTATCGCGCTCCATCTGTACCCCACTCTCCCGGTCGGAATAGACAGAAATCGCTGACGACGGATCCGGAGTGCTGCCGTGAGGCTGGCGAAGACCCATGGCGAACGATAGGGCTGAATAGTTGGAGGAGGAGGCGGAAGCGGGCCCACTGGCCTTCCCGTCCAGGTACGTGAAGCTACCCGATCTCGAGTGTCCGTTCGGTTCGTTCAAGCCGGTGGTCGCCAACGGTGGGGGAGCGGGTCGACTCTTCACTTGTTGCACATTCTGACTGCTGCCCATGGGAGTTTTCAAGCGTAGCTGGGGAGGCGCTGGGCGAGCTGCTGGGCGCTGCAGCTGAGGGACCTCTGCTGGAGCAGCAGGCGCGGGAGCGGGAGCGGCGGCGGCGGCGGTAGCGACAGGAACGCCGGTTCCCGTGACCGGACGAACATTTGGAGATGGAGGGATTCCCAAGGTGAGTTTGGGAGGTCGGGAACCACTGTTGTTGCCGCGGTTGCCAGGTACGGGCGGCTTGAGGAGAGGAACCGGCGAGGATGACATTGCGAGATTGTTTTGCCTCTCACCAGGCAAAAACAACTCGTTGGGGTCAGCCAAGGTAGCCAGATCGGCGGTGTTTGAGTGGGACACTTTGAAAGAGGGACGGGGGGGAAGCCGGGGAAAGAGATTAAGTGAAAGAGGAGGAGGAAGAGGAAAAAGAGGAGAAGGTGTGATAAGTAAGAGGAGAAGAAAGAGGAGGAGTTGGACGAGGTGGTCGGAACAAAGAGGGCCGTGGGGTTAATTGGCTGGACGAAGCGGCGGTTGGCTGACAAGAGGGGTTGGCTGATCGGAGAGGGGGGAATGAGAGGGAGAGAATGAAGAGAGAATAGAAGAAGAAAGACAAGAATACAATAAAAACGATGAATCAAAGCACTAAGCGAATGTTTGATCCCCAGCGATGATGATAAAATAAGAATGGAAGACAAGCGTAAGTAGATAGTAGATAGTAAGTAGTAGATATATAGGGAAGAAGGAGGAGGAGAGAGGAGAGGAAGCAAAGAAGGAAGGAAGGGAAGGAAGAAAGAGGAGAAGATGTGACTCGGCGAGGCCAGCGATTCTTGCTTTTGAAACTGGGGCCGAGTTTTGTGTCGATTTTGTCAGTTGGCGGCTGGACTCCACCGCTCGTAGGGTGACCACTCAAGATCCTTCTTTCTTTTCCCACTTGACTTGACTTGAACTGTCGTTTGTTATTTAGTGAGTGAGGAGTTAGACTAATTTATAAACTAGTCAGGACAAGAAAATCACTGCAGCATTGGTTAAATAGTTAAATAGTGCAATAGCCCATATTCCTGTCATCAGTACTAATTCAATGCTCCGCACTCCCGACCGGCGAGGGATCGAATGGAGGCGCTGGAGGGTCGCCGGCCTGGTGGAACCGGCCTGTTTCATAATGGCGCCTAAAACGAGAAGTGCTTGCGATGAGAGATATTTTGGGAATCCAATGCTACTATTCTTGACAGCTATAGAGCTCCAGTTCATTCCTATGTCTAAGCTTTGATGTCTGTGGGTAGCAGAGCTATGATTGTTTCTAATCTATTCTCATACTTGTCAAATTAATATAGTAGTAGCTTTCTATATTGTTTTGTATCAAGTTGATGGTTGAGTGGAAGGGGGAATCTGCTCGGGTGCCTGAATCATTTGGCCTGGCCAGTCAGGCATCCCACATCAAAAAATCTCTGAACTTAAAGATCGACTCCGCCTGAATTGAACCATGTTTCCTCAAATCTTGCATTTCCATGAACGGCCACCCCGACAGACATTCTTGATGATGTCGATGGAGCTGCTGTCCTTCAAGAAAACAAAAAAAAAATTAAATTAAAATAAAATCTTGTGTGTCAGGGTCCAACATCATAACCGGATAATGTCGATGGACAATTCACCCAAAACGACTTAGTAGCGTGCGGATGTTTTACATCATCCGCCGGTTGAGTGTCTCTGATATTCGGTGCCACTATCGATATTGATGGCTGCTCCATCCAATCTGCGCCGGCATCTTGCTCCGGGGCTCCACCCTCATTATGCCCCGACGGTGCTTGTTCAGCAGAATTTCATCTCGGCGGCCGTTACGCAGTTCTAAGAATACACACAACACTCACGCATTAGGATTATGGTCCTCGATGCTGTCCGATCATAGTAACACGGGCCCGATATGATCAGACAATCGCATTGACATCGGACATACTAGTAGCACTCTGGCGCATAGCACGGCTATACATGCACCGTAATATTAATCTATCCCAGTCTGATTCTCAACGGTAGATCCTCAAGTCACCACTACCAAGCAACTACTAATTACCGTGCATCAACGCGTCAGCTACCGATACCGATTGACACGTGCTATTCTCAGCCTTGTCAAATCCCTCACTCTCACAGACACCGAACCGGACACTTCTTTCCCACTCCCCCCTATATGGATAGATAGCTACTGGTTAGGGACAACTGACATCATCCGGTCCATCTGTGACGAATCTCTCTACCGTCTCTCCTCGATCCCGATGCCCGCCAACTTGGACGATTTCCGCAGCCACAAATCGATCCAGACCCACTCCGGTTTAAAATAGCAATCCCTCTTCCCCCCAAGCCTTTGCACCGCCATAGCAACGGGGCCAAATGGCAACACTGCGCCCCCGACTGACAGGCCAATAATAAGGATGACACCCAATCTAAATGGACCACTAAAGAAAGAAACACATCCTCTTAATCATCATCATCATCATCAATCAATCAATCCTCGCAAGCCCTGTCCCTAACGGTTCGTCGTGACATCTAAGCGAAACGCTCGGGTCAAACCATGACGTTCACGGGGGGGTTAGCAATGTTCATCATAGGGAACGACTATCTTTCCATCTATCTATCCACCCGGACCATGTTAACCAAGTAACTAGACTAGTGCCAGTAACTCCATAGAATGAACAACACGCCTTGGAAGTTTGGTGCAGGGTCCTGCCCTGCTGACCAAGTGTTTGATTGTGCGTACCTGGAAAATCTTCCCGTAGACGCGCGGCATGACGATCCTCGCTTGGATAAGCCCTCCCCCACCCGATCATCCAGCCGTTTTGCTGGATCTGTGGTGATTTTGGCCCCAAGGATGCTTACTGTTGATGATTACTGTGGAGTAGAGGGCAGTAGGTCATAGGTGTAACAAACAGCAAGATGTTGTCGCTTTGACGCCGGCATTTGCCCAAAAGTACGGAGTACAGATTAGTAGTTTACTATGTATATGCAGGGTTCCGTCACCATCTGTGCGTTCTCGTCACACATCACAGGATCTAGTTAGTCGCAAGCCTGTTGTTGACTTCATGCAGTGTTTTCAATCATGCTCCTTGCTCTTCTTTCCTATAGGCCAATATAGCGATCTCGTAGACGCGACGATCCAAGAAAGAACAAGTCAAGAACAAATAGCCAAGCACATTGGCACTCCTCTCTCCCTCCCATAGAAGTAGTTAGTTAGCTATTAGCCGTCCAAGACGGCCCATACATACCATCATCATCCTTCCAACAACCCCAACACTTCCCCAGTTGGCGTCGCCTATTTGCCGCACCGATGCCATATAGGGGCCATTCATCGAATAACTCAATCCACACGGGACAAGAGGATGACCCATCGCCCATATCCATCGTCCACAAAATTGAGAAAACAACAAACACAAACAGATACACACACAATGTGAACTTATCCATAGAGAGGGAGAGAGAGGGGAGGGGGGGGGAGGGAAATGCCTGCCTTTTGGACGTACGCAACACTCCATGGATCCATCGCAAGGAGCCCCTAAAACTGGGGTAAACCGTAAAGGATATCCGCCGCTGTCCGCGTCTCCCCTTTGGTAGGTAGTCTAGTAGAATTTCACGCCGACTGCCAGCCCGCCTCTCCCCTGTTGATCGGTGGAGCATTCAAAACTCAATTCTTGCACACATCATCATCAATCATCAGCAGCGTCGGCTCACTTGCAATAATTATGATGATGGCATGTGGTTCGATGTCTTTTCCTCGGGATTTATGTATTTATTTACTAACGAATTGGGGTCTAGTTACTTACACATGATTACTAAGTAAGATCCTCTTGCTTGCTAACTCCTCCTCTACTTTGTAGTTATAGTCTCCTCTACTATAGCGGTTCACACAACAAAGAACGAAGACGGAAGATAGTATATCCTCATATACTACTCCATATATAGAGATAAACTACGACTAGACACTGCAACTATTGATTTTCCAAATCAGGGATTAACTGTCGTCCCTAAAAGACTGGGCATAAAACCCTGACAGATCCCCCTTTTTCGCAGTTCGTCACGAGAGCGCGCGCCCTAAAAAAAGAAACCAGGAAAAATCTCCGTTTCTCAACGGGACTGAACTAACTAGTACCGTGGGAAGGAATCCGGAGACCTACTGTAAACTACCTAGTCCCTTAAAGTAGGTAAGTAACTAAGTAAGTAGTATGAACCAAATATTTGCAATGGCAGCACAAAGTCTGAGCTTTTAATAGAAAGAAAAGGGTTTCAATAGTTTCATTGCTGATAATAGCCATGATGTGCACACAGATTTTTAGCCTTTGTGTTTGTTATACACACATATAGCTCATCACTCAGATGGTAGACAGACTGGGCAATAATTCAAGACTTGGCATTTGGCCCTATTTATCATGCCACGGCAATTGATTCATAGATTCCGACTTTGAAGATCCATCCAGTGTAGTTCACTTTCCTGATTGCTACATGATTGTCAACCGCCGTCTTTTCTCGGCGCTTAAGCTACTACGTACTGTATGCAGTCTTGCGCACACACAATCCTTCTCCATCTCCCTCTGGCTCTTCCAATTAGATCATCGCTTGCTATTGCGCCATTAGCTAACTACAAGGAACACGGTTCTGACTCGTGAGGACCACGTCAAAAGTTGACGCACACCCAGCAGACATATGGTTCGGAATAAGTGCGCGATAACATCAACTTATTTTGAGCCATATAATATTATTATCCTACCTAGCTAGCATGCTAACTAATATGATAGCTAGACTACTAACTAATACAATGTCCGACATCCAGACTAGTCAGAGAGCAGCCTAGTCACTACGCACTAAGCTTTGATTAAGCAATTAATGAATGCGACCGTGGCGCCGAGCCAGGCCTGGCTCTCAGCAAATGAAGCCCCCTCATACCCATAGAAACGGGGCCGGAGCTGTATGGAAGAAGTATTTTACCTTGTTGGAGGAGCTTCTAGACCGATGCTGACAGGGATGCCAAAAAAGCGCCGAGAATTATTCACTTCTTGACTTGGTAGAAGAGAAAGTGCCTTGTAGGGTATATACTGCTCGGGATGGAAACAGCGCGTTCACATTTAAAATAGTCGGCATAACTACTACATCGGAAGATGTGGTAGGCGTCATACGTGGGGTGACAACACCACTAAGTTGTATCTACTTCCCTTGTACCTTACAGTAGTAGATCGGCTGCAATCCACGCAAACGACGGGAAAGAACGCTTCCGCTGACGAATGCTTCTGACATTGAGAGACGGTTGAACCCGACAATTTTTTTTTCCCTTTCTTTGCTGTTTCTTTATTTTATTCTCTTGTTTTACTCTCCTGGTTATTTTTATTTTTAATATATTTTTACGCCCTTATCTTATGGAATCATTTTTTTTTGTGGGACTCTTGCACCTGTCACCCAAACAGTTAACAATAGTAATAACAACCAACCCATGAGCACTTATCCGAAGCGACCCTACTAATGAAACTCTCAGATAAAATTGGTACGTATCGAGGACGAGATTAGTTAGTAGTGGTTTCCAGGTGGAAAAAAGAGAGACAGGGGGCACAAGTGGGTCCAGCAGCCAACCAGCCATTGGGCCAAAAGCGGGGAAGAGAGAGCCACAGCGGGATGGTGGCCAGAGCGATGAGTGGCCAACGGCATCAGGAACAGCCTGCAGGCTCCACTTTTCCCAAGACTGATTGGACAGCAGGGAGAAACATGAAACAAAGTCTAAGTTGGCATTCAACGTCCTGTGGCTCAGTAAAGCGAGGTTTCTGCCCCCTGAACTTATTTCCTTTTGATTATCGGGAGGGTGGATGATGATGACATCCTAATTTTTTGGAAGGTTTACTTACAAGTGATTGAGGAAAGTGACCAGTAAACTGTGCCCATTCTTTGCCGCTTTTACCGTTGGGATGTCGAATGTTACTGCCTGTTAGACCAAAGTATTTATTAGTAAGGAAGTAAACTACTCATAGTGGTGATGTACTCCGTAGTTAGTGCTAGCAGCAGTGACGGGACGATGTGCCTGAAATTGATGCAGGTACAACAGAATCCCGCGCGGTCCATCAAAGTAAATAATTGCTATCTACTATTGCTTGAAATCCAAAAAAGTTCGAACCTAAAAATCCAGTAGGGGAACCATTGATGACCCAACTAAGTATCTATCTACCGACCCCATTAATTCCACCCCCCTCCCCTGAGCCGAAGAGTTAGTCGAAGTGTTCTTCCGGTCGAAAAGAGCAATGGAGCGACCGATCAACAGCACTTGTCTCGCAACGCATGGACAGCTTGGACAGCATGGACAGTAATTCAGGGCCAGGGACGAAAGTCACTTGGCGGCACTAGTTGGTCTAGTCAGACAGGCGAAGGGGCTGGTTGGACCAACCAAGAGACGTGGGTGAGACGGGCGCAGAACCCACGAGGTGCGAAACGAAAAATGGAGCCATAGAACTAAAGAAGAGAGGAGTGAGAGGGGGGCCAATTCGCGGGATTGCCCCAAACTTGCCTATGGAAAGGTTGCTCTTCACCCTCTCACTCTCTCACACCGCATCGGCGCTCTGATTGACTCGGGGGCCATCAACTCCACCCGCGTGCAGTTGCGCTCTCCCCTTTTCGTCCCTGAGACGATCTCCAGGTTAATCTCCCGGCTCATACAAAGGCCCCCCGGTTCCCCCCTCTGCTTCCAGCTCGTTCCTGGTTCTCTCTGTTCTTTCTCTTTCAAGACCAGACTTCTTTGCCTGCTTGAAGCATCCCATTGACTTCGGTCAGCCACTCTTTTAAACCAAACCCCAACGCAAAACCCCAACTAGCCACACTCTCTTTATCTAAACGCAGCTCTCCCTGTGTTTCACATATCAAACAACCCACACATAAAAATCAAATTTATCGACCTTGACGGTTTTATTTTTTAACCAACACAACATTCAAGATGCGTTTCTCTGTTGCCACCGTCGCTCTCTTCGCCAGCCTTGTTGCTGCCATCCCCCAGGATGTCGAGACTGTCTACTCCACTGAGGACGTGACTGTCGTCTCCTGCGCTCCCACCGTCACCAACTGCCCCGGTACCCTGCACGCCACCTCCACCCCCGAGGCCGTCGCTGCTGCCACCACTGGCGGTGCTGAGGGTGTCTCCCCCGTTGGTGTCACCAGCGCTGTCCCTGAGGCTCCCTCCGCCACCCCCGCTGCTGGCAGCTCCCCTGCTGGTGGTGCTGGTGCTGGTGCTCCCTCCGGTGCTGCTCCCTCTGGTGCTGCCCCCAGCGCTGTTCCCTCCGGTGCTGCTGCCGTCGGTGGTGGCGCTGGCACCACTGCTGCTCCCCAGGTCACCGTTATCCCCGTGACCACCTGCGTTCCCACCGTCATCATGTCCACTAGCACCATCGGTGGTGGCTCCGGTGCCGGTGCCTACGGCTCTGGCTACCCCAGCGGCAAGCCCGCCAAGTCTTCCTCCCCTGTCATCCCTAGCGGTGCTGCTGCCTACGGCTCTGGCTACCCTAGCGGCAGTGCTACGTGAGTATCCCGACACCATTCCTCAAAAGTGAACAATCATACTAACAATACGCACAGCCCCTCCCCCTCTTCTGCTCTCTACACCGGTGCCGCCAGCTCCGTCAACGGCAACGGCTTCGCTTTCGCTGGTGCCGCCGCCGCCGCCGCTTTCTTCCTGGCTTAGATTCCCCTTCTTGTTTATAGTAGCCCCGGGTCACTCGTGAGTCCGGTTGCCGCTATAGGCGGGGATCTTGGGCGCATGTGAATTGGTGAAGAGTGTCGGGGATTGGTCCATACTTAGTTGCGGTTTTGCTTTGGGAGAGAAATCCGATTCGTTGCTTTTTATATCCTCTCTTATACCACTTTTATTCGAAATTTCCTTCTAGATATTTACGCTTCCCGGATTGCTTCGGAGTTTTGTTGTGAAGCAATTGGTGGCTGGATACGATTAATGTAACCCATGAAGCTTTCACATACCCAATCGAAGCAGTTTATAGATTTAATCAATGCCGTGCCGTGCTAGAGCTATCATTTCCATCCGGACCAGATCACCACGCCATACACCTGCTGTAGAACTGCCAGACGATCGGACATGTCCGACAACAGGGGGCCGGCCCGGATCTCAATGAATGGATCTACCCATCACCTAAGTAACTGCCGTGATGACATGGGGCAAGTTGGGAGAACTCAGCAAACAAGTACTAAGCAGGAGGCTGAATGGAGGGCTGAATCCGGGGAGACCGCTCGATCTTGGGGGCTACAGCGTAAATGTTTCAAGATCTCGAATTAATTTTTTTTTCCTTCTCTCTTTCATTTATCGGCGACCGGCTGTTATCCGAATTTTGCGGTTCGTCTCGTTGCTGGTCTGCGCCCACTGGTGTGTATCACATTGGTCTCGCCAGTGCGGGCGATTGATTGGGTGGCTGTTTCAGATATTCTCTGGCTTAAAATCCGAGTGTCGCCCTCAGCCCTATTTGTGCCATATTGATGACTTCTTTAGGGGGGTTTTGCCGGGCGATTCTGGAAGGAATTGACGATCGTCAATTTGTAGATGCTGTCAGTGTGTAGTAAGTAAGTATTTCACGATCGTGTGTGTGTGGCTGTGTTTGGGGGTTTGGGAGATCCGTGATCTGGAGGTCGTCGGGTTTGACGCTATTCTCCTTTAGCCCCGGGGCCACCAACAAACAACACGTGCTGTTTACTTGGTTGACAGCGGCAACATCCTCGCTGTGTTTGACTCGACTAAGGCTACCACATGGCCATCGCGATGGATAAAGCCATGCAGTATAGATTAGGGATGGAAGCAGCATCCAGTGCTACGCAAAATACTTTTCCCCTCTGAATTGGACTCGTCCAAAGCTCGGACGACAAAGGATGTGGCAGTGTTGATTTTCCAACCTCATTCGGAATCCTTCAACCAACGAACCAAATGCCCCCATTATCGCGCAGCCTCCACTTGAGGACATGCTATATCGCTCAGACCCATGGAATCTCTCCAGATGGCGTCTAAATTCATAGGGGCTTCTATCTGCGCTTATGATCGTCTCCACGATGAAACTACAACTTCATGGTTACGATGACAGCACATCCAGTCTCGGACCCCAAATCCTTCTTCTGCCCCAGTGCCGGGCCCATCCCGAAGGGCAAAAAAGGAACTATCGAGCACCGGGAGATCCTTCTACGGCGGGGTTTAACGTGAGCCGACGGATTGGTTTCCTTGTTCGCTCCTGAACCAAGGCGAACATCAGCCGGTCAAGCCGAAAGCTTTGCCAACAGGGCTTGCGCCCTTTCCGCAGCTGCAGTCCACTATTAGGAGGTTGGAACGAACTGCGAGGAGGAATCCACTGTGAGGCGCAAGGCGATTTCCTGACTGTCATGGGTGTTGTTGGCTCGTATTATTGTGTCTTTGTTGCTGTGCCCGTCAAAGAAATTGGCCATAGCCGTGCAGACAGAAGACAACACCACCCTTTTCCCACAGGGGACATTGTTCCAGCACTGCCTCAAGTATCAACAACTGTCTGATATATGAACTGTGCTCTTCCCTTTTGGACCCCCCAAGTATATTTTCACTCGATTATTGACGATCATACTTTTCCACACCGACTTTAATTCCTTCATCGGTACATAGGTCGCGTGCAATGATCTTTCTGTGACATTTGCGTACAATTGCTTGGCCTACATCCACTTTTTTATCTACCTTCTCTTAATACCGTCTTTCACATCTTCACAATGGACCTTTCATCCTTAGAAGGCCCGCCTATCGCCGACACTCGGTTCACCGTCTCGCCGCGACGAGCAAATGTCCCCAGTATTCGTCTGGACACGTCCACCCCAGTCAGCCCGATCAGCCCATTAACACCTCATGACCTCCCTCCACGACCAAGCTCGACGGACGCGATCTTCAGTCCCGTGTCTGAATCAGAGTACTCATTTGCGCTATTCCACCACCACCATGAGCCGGAAGCCAATCTCAATTTCTACCAACGCTGCCACAGTCCACAGCCCCCGGTCACAGCCGACGAGCATGAGTACCAACAACAATCAAGGCCACAACCAACACTAAACCTACCTCCTCCCCCTCCTTCGTCCTCCTTCTCCCTTCACCCGTGGAGCTCCCGAACTCGAAGCGTTTCAGATCTTACCCCTCACCAATCTCCCGGCCCTCTGCTGAGCACAACCACCACGACAACAGTCACCACTCAGGCCGTGACCACCACCATTACCACCGAAGGTAACCGTCTCGTCTGGCTCGAGCACGAGAAGCTGTGGTTCTTGAAACCTTCCACATGCCCCTCACCACACCTAAGCCCCGACTACGCCGTGACCACCAGACCCACCCCTGATGCTCACTATGCGCCTTACCGCCCTTCTTCGTTTCATGGCCAAGTTCATCTTGCTGCTTTAGCACAGAGGCGAGATGTACCCCCGCCATATGGGCGGCACATCCTTGATCGGCCCTTGCCTCCACTACCTACGGATGACGACGAAGACGAAGGCTCGTGCGGATCTCGGTGGACGGCGGTTGCGAGGAGGAGGGCTAACCGGGCTGTGTCGAGGTGAGGGTTCCCGTTTAGTGTGTTAGGAAAGAGGCGGAGTTGTAGAGACGGATTGGAACGGATATTATCAGCTGCTGGCCGGCTATCCTAATTTACCATAATCCTTGTTCTAGTTTAGTGGCGTCGCCAATTATCAAGCATAGCCAGGGTGTTTTAGGGGGTGCATGTGTATTACTATTAGATTGTCTGTTTCTTGATGCCTTTCATCCTGTACATTACCTCATTCGCTCTTATTTCTTTGTCTGCTTACTAGGTGGTTCTGCTTCGTTCGAGATACCCAATCTGTGATAGATCCTTTACTCCTTTCCCTCACTTCTCACTGCTTACCTCGTACTTACCACTTCAGTTCATCTCAGCCCGTTCTCACACTCTCTTTAGTCACTCACCCATTGCCATCATGTGATACAATATAAAGCAAACTATACCACTATAATCCCGCACCTTCCAGTCCCCATCACCACCACAACCACCACCACCTCATCTCCCCTTCCTACCCCACACCTAATCACCATGGCAAACCCCAAGACGAAAACAAGCACAACCCTACTCAGAGACGCAGTGAATGACCATGGATAAACAAACATGATATGCTCCCAGTACACGCTCAATTCACTCCACAGCTCCGCGTCTCCCCCTCAACTAACCATGTTTACTATCTTGACCTTCGCGTTCCGCTCCCTCTTTCTCCTCATCTACTGGATCTTCTACATCTCCTTGATAGCAGTCTCCGTCTTCATTCTCTGCTGCTTCTTGTATGCTGTGTTGCAGTACTTCATTGAGGTTTCGTCTTGAGGTCGCTGGGCCGGTTTAACAATGGAGCAACGCGATCTCCTCTCGAGACCGAGGTCGATGTCCCGGGCTCCCGAGGAAGAACCCCAGAGCAGCCAGCATTCGGAGATAGACGTTCTACAATTTGCTGAGTTGCATTTCGTGGCTGAGCAGACTGCGAAACATGCACGGTGCTGGGAGGGTCAGGTGGATAGTAAGTGTTTCCTTTCACCTCCCGCTTGATTACTGTATACTTGTGGTTGGACGTGGAAGCTGATTGTACGTAAAGGACCTGTTTGTCCTGACTTCAAGGCCATCTGGACTTGTATCACGCCTAGGATGCGGGAGCTGTACGTTGATCGTGTCAAGTATGTTGAAACCAAAGGCTGGGATTGGATGCATGCGGACTATGAAGGTTCTTTGAAATGCTGGTATGAGAGGTATTTTGCGGGGGTCGATCAGGGGAGGGCTGAGATGATCTCTTGTGTTGATTGTGAGTGGGCATTATACTGGTCTGGTTTGAGAGTTGACTGACGGGGTGCAGTTGCCGATTTCAAAGCTTTGGTTGACAATGTCGACTTCGAATCGATTGTTCCCCAAACCATCGTGGTTAAGGAAGAGGTTGATGATCATGATGTCGTTCCTGAGTCTATGTCTGTTGATCAGGACGAACCAGAACCAGAACCGAGAGCTGATCTTCCAGACGAGGATGTCGCCATGGCGGACTCGGTCGAGGAGTCTCCGCAAGAGTTGGATATCAAGATTCCCGAAAACGAAGAAATCGTCGCCTTGGAGAACGCCGTGAGTAAAGGACTTGAGATTCTGAAGAAGCTATATGCCATTTTTGCAGGATCGAATGCCTTCGGCAATGAGACAGACTGGAAAGCTGAGATTGAGCGGACCCAAAAGTATGCCTGTACGGAAAAAGTGATCATCGGACTAGTTGGAAGCACCGGCGCAGGAAAGTCGTCACTCATCAACGCGATCCTAGATGAGAAGAATGTCTTGTCTACAGACTGCATGCGTGCTTCTACTGCCGTTGCAACGGAGATCTCCTACAACCAAGGAGCCACGAAGTACAGAGCAGAAGTCGAATTTATCGAGCGACATGAATGGGAACGCGAATTGGAAGTCTTGTTTGCAGAGCTCCTTGACCACCAGGATGAAGTGACTCGAGGTGCAATCCCCAAAAATCCCGATGCAGCGGTGGCCCTTGACAAGATCAAGGCCGTCTACCCCATGCTGACACCCAAAGACATTTTGAACACATCCGTTGCCGACTTGATGGCGAGCGAGAGAGTCACTGATCTCCTGGGAACTACTATGGGCTTCGAGGGAGATGACCCTAAAGCATTCTCTGTCAAACTGAAATCCTATATTGACAGCAAGGGAAAACGCGGCCGACCCAAGAAGTCTGCTAAGAAACAAGATGCCGCTGAACACCCAGACTCTGCGAGCGACACTGACACAGCCAACCAGGGCATCGGTCTTTGGCCTCTTGTGCGTGTTGTGCGTATATACACCAAAGCCCCAGCCTTGGCAACTGGTGCGGTTTTGGTGGACCTTCCTGGCATCTTTGACTCCAATTCCGCGCGAGTTGCCGTCGCCGAAGATTACATGAGACGCTGTTCGGCTCATTGGATTGTGGCTCCCATCAACCGGGCTGTCGATGATAAAGTCGCGCGTGACCTGCTTGGAAAGAACTACAAGCTGCAAATGCAAATGGATTGCGCATTCAATGACATGACCTTCATTTGTACTAAAACCGACGACCTAGTTCCAACTGAAGTCATTCATTCTCTGGGCCTCGACTTGCCAGCGTTCAATGAAGTTCAACAGCTGCCAGCTAAGGTTGAATGGCTGAAGAAAGAAATCAACGCTTTCGAGAAGCCCAAGAAAACAATACTCTCGCAGCTGGAGTGGATAGAATCCGAGATTGAAGAACTCGAAGAACGACTAACTGGCGATGAGTTCGGCTGTGATGTATTGGAAATCACTCCCAAACGCAAGAAGCCACACGGAAGCGAGCCCTTGGAGATGCCAGCCATTCAAGAGGCAGGCACCACCGAGATTCCTATGGTGGAGAAGCTCAAGAAACGAGTCTTGGACCTCAAGATTCAGCGCAAGGATCTACGGTCTCAGCTAAAGCATATCAACGAGGAAATGGACAGCAAAGTGGAGGAGCTGGAAGAGCTAGAAGACGGAAAGAAACAGATGGAGCACTCTGTTATAAATTCGTGCATTGAGGCGAGGAACAAGTTTTCGAAACAACAGATCAAACGCGACTTTGCCTTGGAGGTTCAGAGTTTGGACCAGGAACTTGAAGATGACACCGAAAACCCAATCCAGGCCGCAGGTTGTGATTATGACGAGCTGGAAAGGAACCTTCCTGTGTTTTGCGTGTCGACCCGGGCCTATCAAGGTCTCCGGGGCCGGGCTGATATGGCCAAGCTCGTTGGTGGCTTCTCCGAACTGGAGGAGACTGAGATACCACTTCTACAGCGTCACTGCGTAAGGCTCACGGAAAAGGCCAGAGAAGAATCGTCTCGGAGGTTCTTGACCCAACTGAACCAGGTCCTGCAGTCGATGAAGCTGTGGTGTTTGGTGAGCACGGCAACAGGTGACGCCTCAGAGCAAAAAATCAAAGAGATCAAAGCCGACTTCGAACGTGTGTTTGGCGGACTGACAGAAGTATGTTCACTTCCTCACTTCCTAATCCAGTTCTGACCTTTTAGGCTGCGGAGGCGCATATGAACCATTTCGACAGTGTCGCCAGGGAGACTGTCCAAGTAAACATCTTCAATAAACTAAGTAAGTCTTTTGATGGCAAATCCTAGCAGCGCTAATGGTACAGACCGAGCGTCGCGACATGCAGTTGTCCAATTCCCCGAAGCTGTCTCTCGCTGGAATGCCCCAGGCAGTTCCGGGGGACTCCGATGGAATACATACAAGGCCATCTGTCGCCGACGGGGAGTATTTCATGAGACAGTAAGTCCCTCCATACAGGTGCAATAAACACAGCTGACAGCTATTCAGGATTGGAATCAAGATTTGTAAGTCAAACATTAAGCACTAGAGTCCAAACTGACCTAATCGCTTGCAGAGCCCGACCAATGCTTGATAAGATAGCTTCATCCTGGAAGAGGTGTGTTTGCTATCTAGGAATACTCTGGATCAGTCTAACGCGCAACAGGACTTTCACGGAACTTCTCCCGCATTGCCTTCGTTCTTTAAAGGAAAATCTGGAAGCTGTGGTCAGTCGATTCCACACACAGGCGATTGAATCCGTCAAGCAAGGTGTCCCTGAAGGAATCCGAGTCCAACTGCAAGATACGCTCGTCGCGTGCCATCAGACAATGGGAGAGCAGTTTCGACAGGCTGAGAAGTGGACCATGCAGGAGCAGAAGCGTATCAACCGAACGTTCGCCGAAGCGATCGCTGAGCGACTGAAAGAAACCTACCAGGCCTGTGCCTCCGAAACAGGTGAGACTCTATCGCAGCTAGTCGAGAAGTATTCTAACATGCTCGTCACGACAGGACGAGGAAGCTTACAGCGTATCAGAGCGTTGATGCAACAGACAGCAGACGACCACGCCAACGATGTCCTCCGAGGAAGCACGGAGAATGCGAAGCACGAGCTTGGGAAGCTACTTGACGGCCAGCTAGCTGAGGTGGATCGGATTATCCATAATAGATTACAGCGGATTTCAGAGGACTACCATGGGGCGCTGATCGCACCACAGATCAAGCTGTATACGGAAGAGCAGATCCGCATTAAGAGTGAAGTCGCTAAGATCGTCAAGGAAGCTGAGGCGGAGTTGCTACTGGGACACCTTTTGGGAGGAGTTCGTTCTTCGTAACAGGGGAATAGCAGCCGTGCCTAAGAAAGTGGAGCACTGTGGGGAGGCAGGACCGATGCAGATGGAAGGCGGGAGAGCAGGAGGAGAAGAACAGAGAGGCAGCGAGAAGGAAAGCCATGTTACACGTCTGCAGTTAGGGTAAACGTGGACTGGACGCACCAACATGCGGGTGGCCCCAGCTTGGGTAGAGACAGAGGTGGACGGAATGATAAGCCAACCGCAGTGTCAAGATAGTCTAGGCCACATAGTAAAAAGAGAAAAAAGCTTGTCAAACTGCGACCGCCATGACAGACTAGAGGCGTAGGATGGAGGGGAATCATTGGCAGCGCGTAGTGTTGCTGTTGGCAACTCGCATGACGAAGGCAAGACGCTAGCCAGTGATGGTCGGTGACCCAGCCTCCGAATTTTCGAGCGACTGGGAGGGTCGTCTGGATGGAGACTATTAATATTAGTAGCAGCGTGACAGATGGAGGCCAGCGCCGTTGAACTTTTTTTCACATCACTTCATTCATCTGTGTTTGTTGAGTATTGACTTTGACTTGAGTGTTTGTGATATTTGCTGTGCTGTGCTTTGCTTGTGTTTTATTCCGCGAGCAGTGAAGTGACATTAAAAGTTGATTGATACTACTCCGCGCTGGCATTCTTTTCCGAAGCTGCAACTGAACAGATACGACCGATCATGATGAGTGCTTGAGACGGATTAAGACCGATACGAGCAGTGATAAAAATCGGGATTACGACAGGACCGAAAGAAAGAAAGAGAGTGACAGAAACAGTGATAGATTAACACTGACTGTCCACCGACACGACTAATAATAATTGATAAATTAACAGGTTGCAGACCCGCGTCAAGTGAGGGATAACACCAGCGGGATCTGAAGAGAGAGAGAGACAGAGAGAGAAAGAAAGAAGAAAGCAGAGAAACAAATTCCACCGCCTTCGCTGCCCTTCGATCGGCGCCACCAATCACAGTCAGCCCAGCGGCGATGGGGCTCCCGCATCTTTTCTCTCGTCACAAATCTTCTTCCTCCAAATCCTCTTCTTCCAAGTCTAAATCTACTCCGACAACGACTGCTTCTGCTCCTGTTCCTCCTACTCCTCCCACTCGCTCGATTCCTGCTTCTTCTCCCCCTCCGTCTTCCTCTCCTCTCCCCCCTCCTCCTTATTCTTCTTCATTTTCAGCGAGTTCCCCTCCTCCCCCGCGTCCATCCGCAAGAGTCAAGACCGACGACTCATTCCCGACTCGACCTCCGCCCCCTCCTCACCGGGCAAAGACCGTTCATTCGGCTCCTTCTCGCCACCCCCATCCTCCTCCTACGCCGCCGCTTCACCATCCGCAGTCGTTTCCTACTCCGACTCAACGTCCTTCCATTCCTCGAAAACCTACTCGTCCGGCGCACAGTCGTTCCACCTCCACTCCCTCCAAATCAGCCTCGGTCCGGTCGAAACCCTCGTCCGTCCCCCGGTCCGCGTCGTCGCTGTCTGCCGTTCATCATCGGTACTCGCACGACCCTAACTTTCACCCGCTAAACCTTCATCCCGACGAACTACGTCGTCTTTCCGCTATGGCTGCCGCTCGCGATGATATGCGAAGCTCGATGGACGTCGACACCAACGATCCCCGCCTTGGTTCCCCTTCTGCCACTAACGGTGTGAATGGTACTCACACGGAGAAGAGTCCGACCCCGCCCCCTCACCGGTCCAATGGGAACACCGCTGAGGCCGACTCCTTCAAGCTGGCTGGAAACAAGTTTTTCAAGGATGGCAACTATGCCCGCGCCATTGAGGAATTCAACAAGGGTAGGTTCATACCTGACTTCAGGCAGATTTTGGTGGCAGTTTAGTAACGATGGTACAGCTCTCGAGATTAGCCCCAACTCGTCCGTCTACCTGTCCAACCGGGCTGCAGCATACATGGCGGTCAACCAATACCTGGCTGCTCTGGAGGACTGCGAACGGGCCCGCGAGCTCGACCCCACCAACACTAAGATCATGTACCGCTTGGCCCGTATCCTGACCGCTTTGGGCCGCCCGACGGATGCCCTTGATGTGCTGTCTCAGATTGAGCCCCCGGCCTCCGCTACTGACCGTGCGGCCGCAGAGAAGATGCTCCGCTTTGTCAGCCAGGCGGAGGAGGCTCTCTCGCAGGACCGTGGTGTCTCCATGGTGCTGTTCTGCCTCGACCAGGCCCGCCAGCTCCTCGGACAAGGTGTCAAGGAGCCCCGCAAGTGGACACTGATGACTGCAGAGGCTCAGTTGAAGATGGGCAACGACAACTCGTACGGCAAGGCACAGGACATTGCTATTAGCATGCTCCGGGTGAACAGCCAGGACCCTGATGCGCTGATGATCCGCGCCCGGGCTTTCTATGGTATGGGTGACACGGACCAGGCGCTGAAGCTGCTGAAGATGTGCCTGGGTCTGGATCCGGATATGAAGGCGGCGATCAAGCTGCTGCGTACCGTGCAGAAGCTGGTGCGTACCAAGGAAGAGGGTAACACGGCATTCAAGGCTAGGGACTACCGTCGCGCCATCGACCTGTGGGGTGAGGCGTTGACAGTCGACCCGAAGAACAAGGACCAGAACGCCAAGATTCTGCAGAACCGGGCGCAGGCCTACATCAACCTGAAGGAGTACGACAACGCAGTGGCAGACTGCAACGAGGCCCTGCGGCTGGACCCCGGGTACCTCAAGGCGCAGAAGATGCGCGCCAAGGCGCACGGCGGTGCCGGCAACTGGGAAGAAGCTGTGCGTGACTACAAGGCGGTGGCAGAGTCGAACCCGACCGAGAAGGGCATCCAAGAGGAGATCCGAAAGGCCGAGTTTGAGCTGAAGAAGGCGCAGCGCAAGGATTACTACAAGATCCTCGGTGTGTCCAAGGACGCGGGCGAACAAGAAATTAAGAAGGCGTACCGCAAGATGGCGATCCAGTACCACCCGGACAAGAACCGGGACGGTGATGCTGGTGACGAGAAGTTCAAGGAGATTGGTGAGGCGTACGAGACTTTGAGTGATCCTCAGTAAGTTCCTCGCTAAATGTGGTGTCTGGCATTTGCTAACCAGCATAGGAAACGTGCTGCCTACGACAACGGCGACGACCTGATGGACCCAGCTGACATGTTCTCGCACGGCGGCTTCGGCGGCATGGGAGGCATGGGCGGCATGGGCGGTATGGGAGGAATGGGAGGCATGGGTGGTATGGGAGGAACCCATATCAACATCGATCCCAGCGTGCTGTTCAACATGATGAACGGCGGCGGCGGCGGCTTTGCGCACGCAGGAGGACAGCGCGGAGGATTCCCCGGCGGATTTCCCTTTTAGACAGCGTGCATGCTAAAAGTTGCTGCTGTTCCTGTTGATTGTTCGATTTGCTTCCTCTGATTCCCACCCGCATGACAGACTGGGCGATAGACTGGTTTTTTCTTCTTCTTTCCTTTGGTTTTTTCCTTCATCCGTTGTGGACGGAGTGTCTTATTGATTATTGATTGATAGTATGCTGGCGGATGCCAGAGGCGTTATATACCTGGGATGACTGATGAGTTGGGATAGGATGAATGTATGATCCTAATGCTGTACTGAGTATGTTCTGAGTAAATTTAAAGTAGTGAAAACTGTATTTACACCCAGCCTTCCTCCCTATCATCCCTTCTATCATTCTTCTCACCCCTCCCCTCCCCTCCATCCTGATCATCACCATCATCACACGAAGCAAGCAACCCCCCAGGATCATGAAGCACATCCTCCGGCGAGCTCGTAATAACAATCGGCGCCGCAGTGCCCCCACTACTCGAAACACCCCTATCCCTCTTCTTCCCACCACCACTACCACTCCCACTCCCGTCCCCAGACGCAATAGCAGAAGACCCTTTCCCAGTCGTCGTACTCCTCGACCTCGACCCCTTCCTCATCTTCGCCTTCACCCTCGAGACTAGGATATGCAGCGCAGGGATACAGCTACAAATGAGCCCGAAACCTCCTTCCGCGTTCCTACCCCAAAACCAACTAGTTAGCAAGCACACAACCACAACCACACCAAACCCTCATAAACGATCGAAATAGAGGAACAACATACCCAGACAACAGTATCCTCGCATAAACCTGACTATCCCCCAACCCCGCAGCCCCAACCCCAACCACCAGCACAACCCTATAAATACTAAATCCCACAGCCAACCCGCCACACCCCAGCATAGCCCCCACTTTCACCTTCTTCACCACCCCCAGTCTCAGTGGAAACATCAACCCGATGGGCAGTAGTAAGATAGCAAGGTCTGTGATAACGCTCATCACCGCATCAGCAAGAAACACGCCCCCCTCGGAGAGACAATTAGGGTTATGTGGGTTGTTGGGCGACGTCCAGAATGTCGAGACAGGGTTGCAGATGAAGATCTTGATGAAGAAGATGATGATGTAGTAGATTGTTGTGAGCGTGATGGTGAGGTACACGGTTAGGGTTTGGGATCGGCGGACGATGAAGAGGCGGGCGAGGATGGTGAGCAGGGTGAGCTTTGCCAGGAGGACCATGGGGACGTAGATTATTGTTAACGTATAGAATAACTTGATGGAAAGGGGAGGGGTTGTTAGTATAGTGTGGAAACTGGGGGGGAATGGGTATGGGGATAGGGTAGGTGTTGTACCTTGTACACGATGGTTGTTTGTGATGGAGTGAGGGTTGAGGGGGGTTGGGTGCCGTTGTTGAATATATCTATGTTTATTTCTTTGTTAGTATATAGAGTATGTATGTGAGGTATATGTATGGAGAAGGGTATGGGGACATACAAAAAAGAATTAATATGCAGTATGCGTCGAAGAATATCTACCCTTTCCCATTAGTCTCTCCTTCTATACTCCGTACCGTACTCAGTATAAATAGGGTAGTATACCAACGATACAAAACAAAACCCTATCAACCCATTAGCTAACACATTCCTCTATGTAGAAGGTAGGGGGCAGGTATACCATCCTCAACATCAACCCCCTTCTTAAACCTCCACGCTACAACCCCCCGTAGCGCGACAAACCCAGATACCAGCGCCAGACACAGGATCTGTGTGACGAGGCTGATTGTCCAGAGGGACATTCTCTGTCTTTCACGGGTATCATTCCATTGTTATGTTCTGTTATGTTCTGTTGTTTGTAGTTGCTGTAGCTATTCAATTTTTCAATCGAAGGTATGGTGGTGATGGTGGTGGTGGTTTGCGATGGTTTTGCCGCGTTGATGTCAGTTGGGTCAGGTTGGGGTTACGCGGGGAGAGTATTGTTTGGTTCCGACGTCATGACCCTGGGAAAGTTATAAGGGGTTTTCCATCATGCCTTGATTTATTGATGTGGGGTTGGTGATGATGGATACTATTTTGTTTATCTGTGATTTCATTTGTCTATGGTGTGTGTTCATGGTATGTGTATACATGTGTGGAGGGATATCTGCTTAGGGCTAACACAATCTATCACCCTGGTATGTAATAAGTAAAAGGCTCATCATTATGTGCTATTGTATATACAAGGTATCATCACTCATATCCTAATCCTGATAATATCATCCGACTCTCATTCACTCCCAACCCCATCACCCCCAATGCCCGCGACAACGTCCCCCGTCGCAACCGCTGCAGCCCAATCGCCACCTTCCACCCCTCCGTCTCCTGCAACACAAACACATATCGTTTGCCCTCGTGGTCGCGCACCGACGCCCGCAACACATGCAGCGAGCGCTGATCATCTCCTCCCCCGGTCGATAGTCGGCACGTGTTCTTGCACATCTTCAGCAGGTTGCCCAGGAATGCTTCCGATTCCTCTGGCGTCGGTTCGTTGCCCCGCCGATTGAATGGCCCCGGCGGGGGCTTCGGTGGTTGACGCTGCGCCCCGAATTTCGGACACCATACCTCGACGAGGTTCATCGTCCATGCCTTGACGTCCCATTCGCGCTGGCCGACGCCGCGTACATCGTCGTCGATGAAGAGTCCCTCTGTCGTGATCCTCAGAACCAGTCCATCGCTGACCATGCCCTGGCCCGAGACGAGTTGCGCCACAGGACTGCGCACAAAGTTGTTGTTGAACTCGAACACACCCTTGATAACAATCTTATCAGGGTCTTTAGTCTCATAGGCCCCACGATTCGATGGCGGCGGTGTCGTTCGTGCTGTTGTCTGTGACGGCGCATATGAAGAGTCCGAGTACACTGATGACCCCGAGGTGGCACCGCCGTACGGCCGGCGCGGACGGTCAGTCGGTCGAAAGTTGGAATATGAGCTGTCAGTGTCGGTGCGGGGATACGCAGGCTTCTTGGGTGATGGTGTGCGGGGAGTGGACGTGCTAGATGCCTTTTGGCTGGCGGCCTCTTTGGCCGCTGCCTCCTGTGCATCTTTGGCTTTCTTCTCGGCATACTTCTTCGCGGCAGCCTCTTTGAGCGCCGCAAACTTGGCATCCGCTTCCTTCTTAGCTGCAGCTTTACGCTCTTCCTCCTCTTTCTCTGCCTTGGCCTTTGCCTCCGCAGCCTCACGCTCTGCTTTAGCCTTGGCCTCTGCGGCCTCGCGCTCAGCACGGGCCTTGGCTTCGGCGGCGCGTCGTGCCTCTCGTTCTCGGGCTTCCTTTGCCCGACGTGCTTCTCGCTCGCGGGCCTCTCGAGCCTCTTTCTCTGCTTTAGCCTTGGCCTCCGCGGCTTCACGCTCCGCCTTGGCTCGAGCTTCCGCGGCCTCTCGCTCCGCTTTGGCTTTGGCCTCGGCTGCTTCGCGCTCCGCCCGTTCTCGGGCCTCGCGGGCGGCCGCCTCCTTGGCGGCAGCCATCTCCTTCTCGAGCTGCTCCCTGCGCTCACGCAGCTCTCGCTCCATGGCCTCGCGCTCGCGCTTCTGCTGCTTCTCGCGCTGCTCGGCCTCCCGCTTCCGCTTAAACTCCTCCATCTTGCGGCGCAGCTCCTCCTTGCGCCGGGTCTCTTCACGGGCCTTCTCCCAATCAGCTCCACTTTGAGGTTTGCTTTCAGAGCCGGTGGCAGACGAACCTGTCTTATTTGATCCGCCTGCCTGCGGTGGCGGTTGCGGGGGTGGTCCACTTCCGGGCCCACCAGTATTCTGGTATTGATGGTTCCCACCATACTGGCCTGCACCCGGAGGCGGACCCGAATTGAAGTTGCCCCCATATTGCTGCTGTCCTTGCCCCTGCCCACCAGGATGACCATTCGGGCCCTGATTTTGGGCCCCATGCTGCTGTCCCCGTGCATACTCACCCCCGGCGCCATTGCCGGAGGGTCCACCCGCGCCTGGACCCCCGCCGGTATTAAATCCAAAATTGGGCCGTCGTCGGCCTCCCCCAGAATCGGATTGTGAGGCGCCCACGGCCCACCCGGCGACCCCAACTCCGATAGCCAGCACGGCGATGGCCAGGCCATTGCCACTGGCGACAGTGGCAGCGCACCATGCTTTCAGAAGGGGTGATATAAGGGTCCAAAGCAGGACAGCAAAGAGTGTGCAGGCGGATCCTGCGATGAAGCTGTTACGTTGTGGCTGGAGGGAAGGTAGGTAGAGAAATCCGGAGCCGGCGGAGTGAGGGGGGATGATAAAGATGTCGTAATTCCCCGGAGGGAGGTCGGAAGTCTTGCGATATTCGCCCTGGGTGGTTTGTGGTTTCTCGCCGTGAGGGGGAGGGGGTGGAGGAGGACCGTCGTCCATGGTAGGCGGTCGTTATGAATAATTAAGCTTGATGTTTATATAATTTATATCGCTTGTTGATGACTAGTGGAGGCGCACTTGCGATCGAGGCGACATGATCAAACAACGGCAGGCGCTGGAATCAGCGCGTCTAGATCGAGATAGGAGGTCAGATAGCTCAGCAATCGTCAGTGAGAGCACATACCTGGTGGAACAATAATAGTAGGTGACACAATAATAGCGAGGGAGGAGAAAGAGGACGAAGAAGAAAGGCGACGTGGGATAAGAGATCGGCTGGCGGCAAGAGGAGCGCCTAATCAGGATCGACTCCGTTTGTGTGATCCTCGCAGCAACGCTAACGGATCCCTGGCGACCAGCGTAATGAGATAGATGTACTATGTATATACAATATTGCTCCCCCGTTGAGCGGTGGGATAGATACTGTGTGTGTAACGTAGCTGATGTGGCAGTGGAAGGAGATGGAATAGTTGACAATAAATCGGGACAAACGATGATCAATGGCTGGGTTTCAGTTGCTGAGCACCACCGATTGATTGTCTCTGATTTGATCCCTTGTCAAATGGAAATACCGATGGGATCGGCTTCAGCTGTCCACTACATTCTGGAGAGCGATTGGAATTCTAACTGCACTACCAATGAGCACCGGTGCATCCTGCTATACAATGTCGCGATGAATGCAGTGGCACGTCCACATTCCAGCGGAAATCTATAGAGCACAAGCATCCGCCGCGAACCCGGCTGGGATCTCACAACCTTAATTAAAACCCTGGCCGGATGGGCTTAGAGTTATCTACTGGGTAGACGACCATGGGTTCCTTGTGGTATCCGCTGATTGCAACAATAAAGATCAGATATGCCAACATCTCTGCAGGATCACCAGATATCGATGTTTGTGTTTGTTTTGGTTTCGCTGTTTTGGAGCATCGCGTGGGGAACCGGCAGTCGTCTGATTGGTCGATGTCTCCGCACTCGCTGGTTGGTGCAATTCATGACTAATGACTATCACGTGTAAATCTTCTCTCTTTGCTGCCTCAGGCAACAGACGAGTCGGATGGCCTCACGGATGACTTCCAGTCACATCGAACACTAATCCTAAATCTCCGTCCAGTCGCAGTAGATACTAAAGCTAAACTGACCGCTGCCATCACTACTATGGTCGGATTCTGACCGCCTGCAGCCGGGATGATCACGATGATGCCCGTCCGTGATCTCCAGGCACCAAGCGATCACGGGATGCGTTAAGTCAGTTGCGGAGATGGAAAGGAGAGAGAAGAGGGGAGATACTTTTGCCTCCAAACTTCTGTCTTTCTCACACTCTCCCCAGTATATAGTAAAACCACTTCTGTCAGCCTGGAATCCGAGATCCGCCTTGTTTCAGCCTTTTGCTGCACCAAACTTACTGCCAGGCGGTGACTCCACGCTTAACGGAAGCCGGCCGACGCCATCCAATCCATTCAGTCTCCAGTCTCCAGTCCTGACGCCTGCTGCGTTGCTGCTGCTGGTCAGTCTGATCTCCATCCGGCTCTGCTGGCTGCTGTTTCCCATCCCCTCGACCTGTTTCCCAGAAATTCCTTTTTCTTTTTCCTTCCTCCGCTTCCTCTCCTCCCCTCTCCTCTCCACCCCCCTGTTGGCGTCATTTCTTGCCCCTGGCCCTGTCAGGTACCGCCCCCTTCCCCGCCGCCAACTGTCCTCACTCGGTCCTGCCCCGGCTTCAGCCTCACCCGACCTCTATTTCTTACTCTCTCGCGCATTCAGCGTTTCCCTTTGATGCCGCTATAGCCTGTCCTTGTTGACCATCGCTCTCGTGCCCCTCGAGGGCCCGTCCCATCCACCATGTCCTACCAGTCCCAGGCGGCTCCGCATCTCCCGATCCCCGTCTACAACCCCATGGCCGCCATCAATGCCCCCGCCGGCACCTTTCTGCCCGGGACCAAGGTCCAGGTCGGCAGCCATCGGGTCGTGGTCGAGAAATACCTCTCCGAGGGCGGTTTCGCCCACGTCTACGTCGTGCGCCTGCCTCAACCCGTCGATGGCTCCGATCGTGCAGTGCTGAAGCGCGTGGCCGTCCCCGACAAGGCGGCCCTGGCCAACATGCGCACGGAGGTCGAAACGATGAAGAAGCTCAAGGGACACCGCCATATCGTCACCTACATTGACTCCCATGCGTCGCAACTGCAGGGCGGCGGGTATGAGGTCTTTCTCCTCATGGAGTTCTGCGCCGGCGGCGGACTGATCGACTTCATGAACACGCGCTTGCAGAACCGGTTGACCGAGCCGGAGATTATCAAGATCTTCTCGGACGTGGCCGAGGGTGTCGCATGCATGCACTACCTCAAGCCTCCGCTGTTGCACCGGGATCTCAAAGTCGAGAATGTGCTGATCTCCCGTCACGGAGGCTCCACGATTTACAAACTGTGTGACTTTGGGTCTACTGCGCCGCCGCGCCCCGCGGCCACTTCGGCGGCTGAAGGTCGGCTGATTGAGGATGACGTGCAGCGCCATACGACGCTGCAGTACCGCAGTCCGGAGATGATCGACGTCTATCGGAAGCAGCCGATTGATGAGAAGAGCGACATCTGGGCGTTGGGAGTCCTCCTATATAAATTGTGCTACTACACGACTCCGTTTGAGGAGGTGGGACAGATGGCCATTTTGAATGCAAGCTACAAATTCCCTAACTACCCACCCTTCTCCGACCGCTTGAAGATGCTGATTGGTAAGACCCTCTGCTCGAAAGGAAGGCGCAATGCTGACTTCTCCAGCCTGGATGTTGAAAGAACACCCGCAAAAGCGTCCGAATATCTTTGAAGTGGTGCGCGAGATCTGCCACATGCAAGGCAAAGACGTGCCGATCCGAGACGTAAGTCAGTTACCTGCAGACGCAATGCGAAGGCTCACACAGATAGATTTACGCCAATCGCTCGACGTCGGAAGCCCGCCGTTACCAGGAGCTGCCGCCATCCCCCACAGAAACGCCGCAAGTGGGCGCCGTCTTTTCTCCCCCAATGCAAGAGACGCAGATCATCCCCGAGATTGCCCCCATGCGACGAGGCCGCCCGACCAGACCAACCCCGTCGCAGCACAACTCGGCCAAGCCGAGTCCGTCGCCGTTTCGCGGAGGTGGCGATCCATTTTCCGTCTTAGATGCTGGGAACCGACAGCGGGAGTCCGCGGATGAGTTCTCGAACCGGTTCCCGTCGCTGGATCAGTTCCAGATCCTGCACGAAAAAGGGGGCAAATTCGACTTTGAACCCACCGTGTCCGAGAAAACGGAAGATGAAGATTTGGCTCAACGACTCACCAATGCTCTGGCAGATGATGCGTTTGCCAAACACCCCGCGGCAGAAAATGACCCTCTTCCCAAGACCACTTCGGAGCCGACCATTCAACGTCGTCCCCAGCCGGCTCCGATCAAGACCAAGTCGTCCGAGGTGATCGAGACCTACCGCGAGGAGGCCCGGCCTCAGGTTCCCTTGTATCAGCCTGTGCCGCAGAAACCCGCCATGGTCTCGACTGGTACTATGACCTCTCCGCCGGCGACGCCTGGCGTGCCGAACTCCAAGCCATCCAGCCGGCCCATCTTCAAGTTCCCGTCCAGCGACCACCAGCGTCGGCCATCCAGCCAACCGTGGCCGACAGAGGCGGACAAGAAAGCAGGCCGGCAAAGCAAAGCTCCGTCACCCACCTCTTCGTCCTTCCCCAACCCGCGAGTCTCGAACGATCGCGTCTCTGATCTGTCTGCTTCGCCACGGCCGTCGCTTGACGGACTCCGACCTACCAATCTGGATGTGGAGGAGCCTGCTCGATCTCGGTCAGCCAACAGCCGCTCCCGGCCTGTTTCTGTCCACGCTAGCGCACGTTTTGAGCTGCCTCGCGGGTCAGAGAGCGCGCGCTCCTCCCTTGACCTGCCACGCAGCCCGTATGAAGGCGGCGCACCGCTGCAACACGCGCGCACCGAAACGGACCAGCCATACGACCGCAACATCTCGTCGGACGTGGACTATCTGCGCGCACGCGAAGAGGAGAGCAGCCGGAAGCGTGAGAAGCGGTACAGCGGCACGGCCAAGCACACGAAACGGTCGAGCTTATCGACGCTGTCTCTGTCGGGCACAAAGACGCTGTTTGCGGGTCGATTTGGCGATGCGTTCCGGCGGTTCGAACACAGTAACCAAGAAAGCAAGGCGCAGTCTCCCGTGGCGGAAGAGTTCCCCAGACCGGTGCTGCCTTCGGCGGAGGTGACGGCAGAGCCGGCCAGCGACCTGATCGAGATGGACAGCGAGGACATTTCGCCGGAGATGCGGCGGGAGCTGGAGCGGCGGCGGCTCTCCCAGGAGGAGAAGCGCGTAGCCAAGGCGGCGGAGGAGTACCGTCGGCGGGTGGCCGAGGGTGGAGCGGGTGGCTTCAAGGGCGGCGACGGGTCCCGGTCGCAGGCGATCCAAAGCAAGGTGCAGTCGCTGCTGAGCGAGTCGAACCGGCCACCGGTTCCGCCCAAGACAGCGACGGGCTACGGGCGATACACGGACGAGTCAAGCGCCGCTTTGCAGGCAAAGCCCACGGAGGCGCGTCCGGACACGCGGGGATCGCGGGTCAGCGGCACAACAGCGTCATCGATGCAGGAGCGACACGAATCGCGCGGACTGCCCCGACAGGAGACGGCATCGACGGGATATGCGGCCTCTCAGCGCACCGGGTCGTCGCGACCGGCTCTTCCTCCCAAGCCCAAGGGGCTCCGGGTGGGGGGTATCGAGACGCGGACGGAGAGCCAACCGGCTAGCCCGACGGTGAGCTCGGCAACGACGGCAGGCGATGACTGGGAAGCCAACTTTAGCCGGCGATTTCCAAGCCTATCGGGGCTAGAGATGGAGACGGAGATCGAAATGGCGCGGGTGCCGCTGCGGACGCGCGAGATATAGCCGAGTCAGATGTGAGGGTTGAATATGGATAGAGCGTAATCTGGTATACATAGGTAGACTTGTATCAGCGAGCGAGCATTGCATTGAATCATAGTTCTATGAGTATACACTACTAAACAGCCGACGGCTTTCCATCTTCACAATATGTTTAAGGCCTTTTCCGCTCTGGGATCAGCTAGGATCGTGGCATGAGCGCGGCGGTGCGTGTGCTGATTGCTCATGGACTGTCAGAAGACTACTAAGAGAACATGTAGAAAGGTTACAATGTATAAAAGAAGCCTTTGCATTTGCATAACAGTATAGGGAAACCTAATTTAATAGGGAAAACCTAAACCAAGGCGTTTTAAGAACCCTGTTCACCTAATCATCCATGACATGCTCACAAAGGATCAATACAGTATGATTCGGACATTCTAGTAAAAGTGCGTTAGTGGACAACAACGAGCATAATGTAATTCAGAGGCCTTACTTACCTGGATAAGGGTTTGGCGATACTGCAGTATCCGGCAGTTACGGCAAGACGTTTACTATTTCTGAATTAGTATAATAAAGACATGCTCACGTCAAGATCATAGACAGAAAAGGTCACTCACAGGAGGGCCCACTATTCAGATTCCATCACTGTCAACCTATACTAATCTCAAGGCTTCTCTGAGGAAGGCAGAGAAGGTTAATTACATACCGCCTATCAGGATTTCCATGATATCAGTCTATAGTACTATGGTAATTTCCAGTCATGTCTGAGGCACAGCAGGAAGGTCAATCACATACAAACTATTCAAATCACATCATTGTCAGCCTATAATCTGGAGATATCTCTCGGGTAGAAAAGGTCAATTACATACGAACTATCCATATTCATGTCACTGTCAGCTTATATCATGTTATTTCTCTCGGCCAGGAAGGGTCACCCACCCCCAGGTAAATCCTATCCATATTCGATCACTGTCAGTTTATATTCTCTGATTATCTCTCTTATGGATGGGAAGAATCAATCACATACACACTATTCATATGTCGTCATCTCTGTCAATCTGTAATCTCTGGTTATCTTCCAGACAGGAAAATTAATCACATACAGGCTATTCATATCCCAATACCGTCAGCCTATAATCTTCAAGTCATCTATATCTCAAGCAGGGAACCAGACGTACACTCTGTCTCTTCTCAACTGTGTTCTCGTCTTGACCATTGGTTTGTGCTGGCCCTGCTACCGCAAAGGTAGCGAAGAGCATTGCATACAGAACAGTCAATAACTTCATCTTGACGATATCCTTGTGTCAGTGTATTGTAAAAATAGATTTAGAAGAAAAAGAAAAAGCTGTTGCAGGATAGGTATGTATGTTGATGATCTGATCGTAATTTTTCAATGGAAAGGGGACAAGATACGGGTTCTATGTATATTTAAGCCTTGGTCTTGATAATTGCTTCTTTCTCTGCTTAGATACTGTAGATACTCACGGTGAGTCCTTTACGGATTTTGTTCGCTGATCAACGCATATTGCATAAACTGCATGTGGGTTACAATTTCAGTCTCAACTTCCAATAAGAAATATCAGGGAGAATTTTTGTATGGCTTGACTGTGGTGATTCTTTTGGGTATTTTGTTCACTGATCATTCATGTCTTTACGTTGATTGTAAACGTTGCGTGGGGTTCTACATGTCCTCGCAAGACGTACAGAATCAGTCAGATCGGCTTAGTATTCAAGTATTTCTCGAACAGCTTCAGTGGCAGAGTTAGGGACGCGACCATTCAAAGCAGAGTAAGATGTGGTGCATGCTCTTTAAGCAACGAGTGTAAAGCGGCGGGATCCGTAGTTGAGCTGAATGGATGGAGCATCGTATTACCCAAAACGGCTAGTCTACCCCGGACTCGACTCTTCTCTGCTCTCGTCATCATCCAAACAGAATCCGCCTCAGCTCCAAGCTTCACGTTTCAGAGCAGCACATCATGGCTCCCATTCCCCTCAGCACGGTCGACAGTACGTATACCCTGTTTTTCAATCTAACTAATACTAAAATCTGCCTCAGCCGACCTGAAAGACGTAATACAACACCTGTTCGAAATCCAATCCGCCGTCCACGGCTACCTCGGTCCCGAAACCCAACAAGAGCTCGTTCGCAAAATGTACCTACCCTCCTTCCTATCCCTGCCATCTTCCTCGCCTGATATTTATAACTCTACTAACGGATTACGTGTTACGTGTATAGAAAAAATCTCACTCTCGCGCTCTCCACACTCAGCACACACACCTCCGATAATCACCCCGACGCACAATCCCAATCACCCGGAAACAGCAACGACCCTCCCATCCACAGCATCCAACTTCCCCCTGAGATTATCGACTACGTAGACGCAGCAAGGAATCCGGATATCTACACGAGAGAATTCGTCGAGTTGATCCAGCGCGGGAATCAAGATCTGAAGGGGAAGAAAGAGGCGTTTGGGAGTTTTCGGGATGTGTTGGCGAGGGAGATGAGGGGGGCGATGCCGGAGATTAGGGGGGAGGTGGATAGAGTGGTTGCTTCGTTTGGTGGTGATGGGAATGGGAATAATAATGGGGAGGGCAGGGGGTGATGGTTAGTTCATTATGATGATGGTGATGATGGTAATGGAATAGAGGGATAGAATTATCTTGGGATGGAGTTTGGGGGTGGAGTTATTTTTCGCATGCTTTGTTTTGGGGGTTAATTTATTATTACTATGAGTGATTTGTGATGATGGATGATGAGAGGAATGTGATGATCGGAATCCAATGCCGACTAGACTGAAACTCAAGTCAGCAAGCAAGTAATGGGTTCAGCCTTGTGTGTGGCAGTGGCTGCTGCTGCTGCTGCTGTTACTGCCCCCTGGAGTTATTATTATCTCTTCAGACAAGGAGCAGAGGGATAAAAATAACATGATGAACGATTAAAATAAAAATAATGGGGGGATAATGCACGTGGGGATGCAAGGACTGTTTTTTTCCCCTTTATTCTTCTCCTATATGATTTCATATGGAAGGGGAGTATAGCATAGCAGGTATGCCAACATAACCCTATCTAGTATCCACCTCAGGACGGAGTATCTCAGAGTTTAACACAACATTAACTAAGTAACTAACAGGTTAAATGCTCAGCTGAACAATAATAATGACAACAGAGAGGACAGACTCCCCGCCCAATAAATCAGGCGAAGGGCAACTGCAAATAACAATGCACCGCGTCACGCCAGCCCCCGCCCGTCAGCCGGGCACTGACTGCCTTTCAATGTCCCCAGACGGCAAGGATCTGAGCCCGACGACCTGTCATGATTCTTGATTCATTACATGTCGGGTAATTGCCCGCCTGCCCCGGATCCTGCATCGGCCTCTGCTTCTGTCTGTCTCTGTCTGCCTCTTCCTCTTCTTAGTCGCTCTCTCGTCTAGCCTTACTCTGACTCGCTTAGTCTCGCTTCCTCTCTCCTCTTCTTCCTCTTTCTCTACTTCTGCTTCCTCTTCCTCTCTTCTCTACTTCCCTTTTCTTCCTTCCCATCGTATATCGTCTTCTCTGCAATGGCATCATGATCACCGGCCCTACCGCCTCCCCCGGCAATGGCGTGGTTGGGCCCTACTCAGGCAACAGCCTGGCCCTGCGCATCGTCATCGCTACCATGGCCGCTCTATCCTGGTATAACGCCATCGAACTGGTCATTCTCGTCTTTGTGACCTTCTCCCAGTTTCGCGGTCCCTACTTCTGGTCTCTTCTGATCTCCGCTCTCGGTCTGATTCCCTACTCAGCCGGCTTTTTGCTCAAATACTTCGCTCTCACGTCCGCTACCGCCCTCTCCATCACCCTCATTACCATCGGCTGGTATGCCATGGTAACCGGCCAATCCGTGGTGCTCTACTCGCGCCTGCATCTCGTCCTCCCCAATCCGAAGGTCCTCCGCCGCGTCCTCACCATGATCATCGTGGACGCTTTCCTCTTACATATCCCCACCTCCGTGCTCACCTACTGCTCCAACCTCTCTTCCCACCCAGCCATCTTCATCTCCGGCTACAACATCATGGAGAAAATTCAAATGACCGGCTTCTGTCTGCAAGAATTCATCCTTTCCGTCCTCTACATCTGGGAAACCATCCGCATGCTCCGCCTCGATCCCGACCGCGGCAAACGCAAAATCATGTACCAGCTCGTCGCCATCAACCTGATCATCATCGCTCTGGATTTGGGACTTCTCGTCATCGAATACCGCGACCTCTACATCCTCGAAACCATGATCAAACCCGTCATCTACAGCGTCAAACTCAAGCTCGAATTCGCCGTCCTTGGTAAACTCGTCCTTCTCGTCCGCAGCGCCCACAACCTCACCTGGAAGCCTGATTCGCCGCTCTATGCTGCCGCCTCGCCTGTTACTATCCCACCGCAGATTCCGTGCCGCAACGGCGACATTGTTCACGGCAATTTCAACAATAACAATGACTTGCCCGACTTCGTCGATGCCACTCGCGTCCCCTCAGATCTCAACCACGCCGCGGCCGGCGCCGCACCCCGTCGACGGCCCCCGCCCCGCATGGACTCGGAGGAACTCTCCATCGCCATGTTCGAGCACTCCGAGAGCGGTGGTGCGGGGACGGGCAATATCCTGAAAAATGGAATTGGTCGAGACCGAAGTTTCGAACGAGATCATGGACATAGTCTGGATCTCCCGCCCACGGGACACTCGAACGGCTCGCAATCGTGGAGTGGGGAGACGCAGACGAATAACTCCGCCACGGAGCGGGAATTAAGTCCGTTGGACTTTACCAAGCCGTTTGGAAGGCAGGATAGTAGGAGTAGTTTCTAAGCTGCTATGACGATGATGATATTGATGATGATTACGGTTTGATGATTGATGATTGCTTTTTTGTACAGTACTGACAACCCTTCTGACTACTAACATTGTGTGTGCAATAGTTAGTAGTTGTTGTGGTTTGGTTTGGTTTGGTTTGGTTGCCTTAGCGGAGATACCCGATACGATACCCACTTTTGATTATCTTTACTTTTAACATTTGCCGTGGGTGGGAATCGATCCATGGGACGGCGTTTATCTTTCTTTTTCACATATTTGAATTGAGTATATATTTATATAGCAGAATACATATATGAAATTTAATCAAATAACCTCAGCTTCGGTGAAATAAGCACATACCAGGAATACTGGTAATTAATCAGGGAAAGTAAAGCGACAACCGGTAACCGGCAACCGGCACGAAATCCCACCCACAGTTGAAAAAAAGAAAGATGAGTGAGTCATCTCTTCCCCACCAATCAGATAAATTATCAAGCATGGTTGATAATCTCACTGGCCCAACACGGAGTAAAGTATTAGTGTAGTTGGTAAATGGTTAGGGTTAGTAATTACCCCTCATTTCTCCATGAATGATAATCATTGATTCAGAGAGAGGAAGTGTGTAGTGTGTCCACTTGGTTCCCGTTCTTGTTTCTTGTGCTATGGTACACTTTACCTGTTTTGGATTGGGGGTTGAGTTGGTTTGGGTTGGTTTGGGAGGGTGTTCACCGACTTTTTTTGCGGGTGAGTAGGTAGAGGTGGAGGTGGAGGTGAGGTGAGGTGGATGGATGGTTGTTGGGAGTAGGTTCTTACGCTGGTGGTTTTTGGGTTTGGGTTTGGGTTCTGGTTTAAGGTTTCTTTGTTTGTGTGGGTAGGTGGGTGGGTTGTTGGTGCTTGGTTATTCTCACAGGGGGAGTTAGAGTGGTAGGTATGGATGGTTTGGTGGGTTTGATTATATAGACTTTTGGACACATCCACCACAGTGGATTAGAGTAGTGCCTTCGCAGCAGCATGGGTAAAGGAAGATGTTAGATACTTTCTTGTGTTATAGATCTAACACCCTCACAGGAGAGCTCGAAAACGGGAGACTTGCCAGCAACCTATCTCATTGTATGAGCTCGAACATTCTAGCTCGTACGTAGATCCTTCAACCAAAGTTTACCCTCTCCATATAGTCTAGACCAGAGTGAAGTTCCGATATTCAGGCGACGCAGCAATCCAGTCATGAAGCTCGACTGCACCTATAGCCACTCGCCGACTCAGTCCATCTCGAGTTTCGACGATCAATACATTGACAACGAATTTCACCATAGTCCTTTCATCTGAGCCGAGGAAGCTTCCCTCGGAATCATACCACAAGCCCCATTCGTCTGGACAGACATAAGTAGCGCATTCCTCACACATCATTGAGAGAGCAAGCACATCCAGTTTGGTACCATGATCCGTGCTGTAATCATGGTCGAGAAATTGCCAATGGAGAGGGTTAGGCCGTATCCACAAGTCTACCTCGATTTCACTGATGCTGTGCAAGATTAGATGCACGTATCCTTCGATGGCAGGGCTTGGGCACTCTTGGTCTCCACGCTTGACAATTTGAGCATGGATTGATTGTGTATGTGATAGCAATGCTCCCGGCTGATCGGCATTTTCCATGTAGAATAAGCAAGACATTCTCTCGAAATGCATCTTCCCCGAGCTACTTGCTATCCCAAGTGCTTCCTCGAAAAGCTTATTAGCTGACGCCCATCTGGACATAATTAGAGCCAATAAATTTTTCCAGGTGGTGCTGATATTCAGCATGGACGGCGATGGCTTTGGAAAGCAGCCTTCCTTCCACATCAATGCGATGCCAATCCCTTCATACGATTGAGGTTTCTCATACCATGACGGTCTCGGATTATGAGACGGGATTATGCGCACCAATTTCTTAGTCTTCGAAGATGGGATGCCCCACGCACCCAGCATGATACCGGGCCCTACAAACGAGCCTCTTCCTGCGCCTGAATAAACCTCAACGGGTGCTATCACAGAAGACCACGACCAGGTTGGAAATATATCACCGGTTTCTGTACTCCTGACCTCTGGCGTTTCGAGAGCAGAGAGTCCACGGGGAGACCAGAGCATACCCCCCAAAAATTCAGAGTGTGGTAGGCCAAAGTAATGCTCCGTGCCAAATTTCCAATGCATGACGCCAGATAATGCCTTGAGAATATCCGCACTGAAGGTCAAGTCTCTAGAAGTGAAGTCCTGCACTATACGATGGTATCGTTTGATCTTGTTGAACAGTAATGACATCATGATATATTTCAATTTCGGCCTTCGGGCAAATCTATCTTCCTGATAACCTTGTGAGCACTCAAAATATACACCTACATTTGCAAACATCAGCATTCTTGGCGACAACATTGCCTCCTGAAATATCCAGCCGCGGGAATTCCATTTTGACTTCTTGACAAGCTTGGGATATTCTTCATCGATGATTCTTAAGTTCATCCCTGGTATCTTATAGGTCATACGGACTACTCTTGCTTGCGAGACCCCGGGGAGACCGTGATCCATGTTGGCGCCTTCTAAATCCACTAATGTAAGGTAAGAATGGCTGTATATATCACCCATGGCATTGATCTGTGAATCTTTCACGGCAGCAGTGTCGTCTTGCACAATGCACAGTCTGTCGATCCAGAGGTACCGTATCTTCAATTCGATGCAGGCACGGATGCTATCCCTAATAGTCGCCGGTAGAGGTTGCTTAAATAGGTAGCCTTCTTCCTCCAGTGTTCGGATGTTGCTTGTTGTTGCCAATGCATAGTTGTCAGCAGTGCCACCCCACACGTAGCTCAAGGTAGCATATCTGCAGGCAGGAGGAGCCATTACTACGCATCCTCTTTTAGTGTCAATAACTCGAAACCCGCGTGGCGGTGTTTTTAGGGGCCCATTGTCGCATGAAATTTCTCCATGCCTTTGGTGATGCTTTTTGTAATGCTTTATGTCACACTGTCTTAACCATGTGTGAACGGTGCTCCAGTTCACCATCGGCTGCTGCCATATTGTTCGTTTGGCAAGAGCACAAACTACCGCTTGGGAAGAATCAAAAACCCCACCAAATGAGCCTCTTATATCATCTAACTCAACTTATCAGATTAGCTTACATTTAAACTAATGATAGAGTATTATACTAACCGCCTGTCCGGACTTGTATGTTCAAATCGATATCCTTGTACTCAAGGTCAAAATCAAGTTCCAGGCTACAATGCGACTCGGGATTGCACTCCTCTAAGCACTCTTGGACAATCATGCGACACAATACACAGCTTTCAGACCGTTGATGTACGTCCTGAAGCTCCCCGAGGTCCACCTTAAATTCGACCAACTCCCGTTTATGTCTAAGGTGGCACAGCCTGAGATGCTTGCAAACATCACAGAGAGAAATATCAGAGACATCATCGCATCTAGCGCAGGGCTCGTGGAAGTGGGAATGCCGAAGATCTGAAAATTTCCGGTTGTGTTGCCAATTGAAAAGATCACGGTTGTGCAAGTGAACCCGTATAAAACACAGACACAAGGAACATGTTCTAGCCACATCAACGCCAGAGTGGTTCGCGTCCCTATTCTTGCCCGTAATGCCTATTCGACAAGACAGACCACGTAGTAATCTTGACATGTTCTGAAGGAACTAAGACTCCTAAGAGCGAGAATGCAACAAGCTGTAGCAGGCAGAACGACTGTAGTGTCGGTTGGCAGGAGGTTGGGATGGAGTTTATCTCCAGTTCAATAAGAAAACCTGAAAACCTGTTTGCTGAGCTGGCAGAGATGAAAGACAGGGATCTGCCTCAATGCATGAACCCCCACCTTTAGGCGCCTGGGCGGTTGGTCGAACTAATCATATCGCATGGTGTGGTACTCGCGTACTTAGTGCTGAATGGATCATCGACTCAAACGTAAGCATCGTAGATCAGCTGAAAGATCTCCGAATGTGTCCGATACTATTTTGATGACTCGCTGGTCATCGTAAGTGGCAGATATTCAAGAAGGTGAAGATTTGCAAGTCTCCGAGAATTATGGAGGAGACGAGAGGAAGAAAAGAGGAGGGTGTAGTCCACTGGATCACCTGATTCAACTGTCAGATAGGCTGCTTCTAGCATAGTATCCACACCTCACTAGACATGCGATGTGTCAGTATCAGCGATGCCTTGCACTGGTACAGCCTCAGCCTGTATCTTATGCGTTGCTCCCCAAGTGCCTCATATGCACGCAGTGTTATCAAAACCTTCTTTTTGAATCTACACCCGATAACAACAACAGGACCTAAGGCTAAAACAAGCTGCTGAACTACTGATACCATCTACTTCATTCGTGTACTTGAGGGAATAGCTCATTAACAAGTAATATGATACAGTCTCAATCTCTGTATTCACCAATCAATCAGATCATGAACGCCTTGCATACCGGATGCATCCCAGCGCCTACAATTTCACAAGAATCAAAGTCCCGCAGACACCAAGCCAGACCACTAAATACACGGCAGCCGCCAAAGAAAAGAAGCATCACAAGAAATGTCGCAGTAAGTACCATGCGTCCAACGCTCAAAAATGCAATCAATGTTAGTCTCATTCAATTTAGGCACGGTTCTTCGGCTGCGCCAGCATGTTCAAGCGGCTGACGCTCAACACGCCCCGGTTGCGTGCGCGCACACTGGCCGGAGTGCTGATGCGCGGAGTGCTCATGCGGCTGGTCGTGGCCGATCGGAGGGGAGTGTGCGAGCGAGGCTTGGTGGGGCTGGGAGTCGCGGCTTTGGTTGGGCTAGGGGCCGCAGCCTTGCGGGCACTCAGAATGGGCGCCTTGATCGGAGAGGGCGAGGTCATCTTCATTCGTTTAGCACTGCGCGCGTCCGCGGCTGTGTCGACAGGCGGCACATTCTCGGTGTCGGTCTCATCCTCGAGGGCAGCGCGGTTTCTCTTCTTCTGGCCGATGCCGTGAGGGACACCCGCGACCTCAGGGAGATCATTAGACTTGGTGTCTTCACCAGTCTCACGGGTCCTCTTCTTGTGGCCGATTCCGTGCGGCACGCCTGCAACCTCAGGCAGAGGATTGGCATGGACATCTGACGGGCGGACATGGCGGATGGTAGGGGTTGTCGCTTGGGCGGGAGACTTGGCGCTGACCCTGTTCTGCTCCGGAGTCAACACCGGCAGTGTGGGATAGACAACGTCGGAAATGGTCCGCGATGGACTGGCAACCGGAACCTTCGATGGAGACGGTGAGAACATAACCTCCTCATGGCGGGCCTTCACACTAGGAGTGAACTCTACGCGTTTCTTTGGCGACGGCGTCTGTGCAGGCTCCTCGGTTGTGCCTCGCGATCCGAACAGCAGGTTCGGGGTAAAGTCTGGAGCCGCCACATGGGTGCCCGCGGCAATCTTAGCAGGATCCTTGGAGAACAAAGGCTGGTGGCGGCGGAGGATCGACTTCAGGTTACCCAAAGTGGGCAAGTTGCTCTTCAGCCGAGGGTTGAACTCTGTCTGAGGCGTGCGCGGCACATCGGCCGGCTTCGCAGCTGGAGACCGGACGAGCGACGGAATCATCGAGGTGCGGGGCGGCTTTGCGGTGACGGACGAAGCACGCGCCGCAGAGGACCGCGTCGGGGTCATCAACGAGCTGCGCACTGTAGATCTGGGCCGGGGTTGCACAGGCTTGGGAGGGCTGGCTGCAGTGGGACGACGCGTCGATGCATCATCGGCCGTGTCGTGCTTGACGCGTTTGTTGCTAGCAGGGGCAGCAAGGGCAGGTGAAGGACGTGCAATCTTGGATGGCGATGGCGAGTTGCGGTCCGAATCGTCCAAACGCGCCTTGGAGTTGGTTCTCTTCAATGTCTTGACCACTGGCTGGAAGCGTCCCCGGGTGGCACGGAAAGCCGACGCGTGGCCAGCAATGGAGTCCATCTTCTTGAATTCGGCCATGTGCACGTCGCTGAAGCGGCTGGCCTTGCCCTTGGGCTGCACAATCTTCCGGTCCGCTGCCTCGGCGCGGTTCTGGCCGGGCTCCAGGGTCATCTGAGCTTTGATCTTGGCTGCATCCTCGCGCACGGTTTCCATGAGCTTTTTGGCATCGTCACTGAGCTGCGAGTCGCAGGAGAACTTAAACTCGAACGCGGGTGTGCCGTAGTAAGGAGCGGGTGAGGCCTTGGCTTTGGTAGGGGTGTTGTCGGCGAGGGTGTCCTTGATCACCTTGCCTTCGGCATCCTTCTTGATGGGCTTGAAGCCCAGGATCAGACCGGAGTCTGCCTGTTTGGTGGTGCTCTGGCGGACCTTGCTGGGGTGCATTTCTTGGTGGGACGGACGCACGAGGGTGCTGGAGGGAGTTCTGGTGGGTGTGCTTTTGTGGACGGGCGTGCTTCTGTGGACGGGTGTGTTCTTTTGGACTGGCGTATTTCTGTTGACAGGCGTGCCCTTGAGAGTTGGGATAGATTTCTTAGGAGTCGATAGCTTGGAAGCAGGTTCAGGAATAGCCTTGGTAGTAGGTTTCTTTTCAGTCTCAGCAGCAGCGGGTTCAGCCATAGCCTTGGGAGTAGGCTCCTTTTCAGTCTCAGCAACGGCAGGTTCAGTCGCATCCGTCTTGGACTGAGACTCAGCGATCGCCGGAGTCACCTCAGCAACAGGCTCTTTAGCTTCAACCTTGGACTTTCTCTTAGACGCGGTCTCAGTCTTGGTCTTCTTCCGCGACCGCTGCACGGGGGCATCCTTAGCAGCATCAGCTGGCTCCTCGTGCTCCACGACGGGAGGCAATCTCTCCGGCTGTTTGCCGAGACGAGCCATGGTTGTGTCGATTTCGGACGTGTTCTCGGAGTTGTTGTGATTGTTCGTGTCGCAGGGGGCGTTGTTGTTAGTGACGACGGGGTCGGCAGGGGCCTCAGGCTCCTTAAGGTCGAGTCAGTGAATGTCATGCAAGGGCGCGAGCAGCCCATCGGAATGGAGGCTGAGTGGGATGGGTGGTGTGCTCACCTCGGTGGCCTGGCGGCTGCGCAGGCGGGCGGACCGTCGAACCGCCATTGTGGTAGTCAATGTGTATCGGGTGACGTTGGAATTGGGTATCGAGATGTCGAAGAATCGGCTTGTGTGGGGGGATGGATCATGAATTAAATGAATGCAGGGCGAAGGCGAGATTCAAGAATAAACAAACACCCGCAGGCGGTGAGCTGACGTCAGGGCTTAGCTAAGCGTGTTGTGCTGTGCATGAGCTAGTTATCACATTGACTATATCGTCCATCATCATTAATTTGAAACACTATCTACTTTTACTCCTTACAGTCCATTCTACCATTACTTACAGTCTACTCTACAATCCAAATGGATACGTCTCCTCCGTACCCATCGCCGTCCGCGGCTGCACCCGCTCCAACGGCTTGACAGCCTCGGTGCTATCAAACCAGACATACGCATCGAACTGGTTCTGCAGATCAGCCTGCGAGTAATGCGACATGCGCTCAGTATCAGGCCGATAAATGACGCCAATAAATCTCTCCAACCGCTGATCCTCCGCCGCCATCAAGCTCCTCAACTCCGGACTCATCCTCGTCGGCCTCAAATCCAACAAGAAGCTCTCAATGCCCGTCTGATGTGCCAACCACTCCCAACTATCCGGTCTCGACGGCTTGACCTTCATAATCTCCATATCTTCATCCCACTCATGCGCAGCCGCCACAGTCCCGGTATGTGTCCCACAGCCGATCAGCGCAACCTTATCCCGACCGAACTGCTCGCGACACAGCTGTCCGATATTCACCTCATTGCGCCGACTGCCCATGCTCGTGTATCGCGCATCCCCACAATGCGAATTATGCGCCCACACCACGGCCTTACTGCCGGGGGGCTTGTGACGAAGGATGCGCCGTAGCGTATCCACCATGTGTGTATCACGTAGAGTCCATGACGACGCAGAGCTATAATACATCGCCTTGTAGTATCTCTCTGCGTCACGCACTAGATACGCATTCTGCTGACTACTATGCGACTCTTCGCCATTATGCGGATCCTCCTCCGCATACTGCAGTCGCTTTCGCAGCAGGTCGCGCAGCATGTCCACAACGCCCTTCTCGCAGTCTGCCAAGCCGCGCAACGACGCGAGTCCGTATGCCGTTGGATCATCCACCCACGGTTGCAAACAGCCATAGCGACGACGCGCCAGTTTTCCTGCCTCTGGGTCCAGACGGTCGAGATAATCTACGACGGCGCGGATGGATGCCCCCATGCTGTACAGATCAAGACCGTAGAATCCGGCCTTCTGGTGATCAGGTAGATTGGCGTTGTGGTCGCGCATCCACTCGACTAGGTCTTGCATTTCGCGATTGCGCCACATCCAAGTTGGAAATCGCTGAAAGGGCTCGTCCTTGTCATTGGTGAGATGGGCTTGAGGGCCGGGGCGTTGGCGCACATAGCGGTCGATGGCTTCAGCGTCAGGCCAGTCGGCTTCGACGGCGACGGTGGTGAAGCCGTGGTGCTCGATGAGACGCTTTGTGATTTCGGCGCGGGCGGCGTAGAACTCGGAGGTGCCGTGGCTGCCGTCGCCGAGGAGGACGACGCGGTAGTTGGCGAAGCTGTCGAAGTGGGAGGCGAAGTTGGGGTCGTGGATGGGAGGGAGGGGACGGGCGGCGGTGGAGAGGAGGTTTTGGAGGGACATATTCTTCTTTCTTTTGGATAGGAATTTGAACATAGATTATACCAGTACGGTATGTATGATACTGTGGTTAGTCCATGATGGTTGTAGTTGATAAGTATCGGGATGTACGAGACTGCGGTATAATAGATGTGATTAGGGTTAGATGAGATCACCTCCCGCTCATGATGACTTCACTGCATAGACATCAAGCATACAATAACTGAGCTCTTCTGCCGAACAAGCCAATTCATTCCATGCTAGTTTCAGTATATACTCCAACTCTGATTTGACCTGAACAGCTCTTACTAGTCTCCCCCTTTCCATGCCACTATACTACCATACATCCAACCCCATCTACACCCACACCCACCCATACTACCCTCACCACCATCCCATCTATACAACAACCATGCCCCCTCCAACCCCCACCCCCCAAACCCTCTCCCTCTTCCTCCGCGCCCAAACAACCCTCTACGGCCCCTCCATAACCACCACCCCCAACCCCCAAACCTGGACCCCACCCCCCTCCTCCGGGGGCCACCTCGGCCGGTACCTCTGGACGGACGCCATCGGAGTCCTAAACTTCCTGACCCTACACCGTATCCACCCTAATCCCCCCAGCAAAAACCACTTCCTAACGCTCGCCTCCCAACTCATCACCTCCGTGCACAACACGCTCGGTCGAACGCGCGATCCTCCCCACGCGCCCCTCCCCGGCGCATCCCCATCCCACCCGCTCGCCGGCGGCCTACGCATCGGCAAACCCTCCGCGACAGGCCACGACTGCGACGGCCAATACCACCATTACCTGACGCTGTGGATGTTCGCGCTGAACCGGATGAGCGTGGCGAGCGGCGAGGGGAAGTGGAATAAGCTGGCGGTGGAGTTGGGAAGGGCGATACATCCGCATTTCTTCATCAGGGGGGTGGATGGGAGGAGGTTGGATAGGATGGTGTGGAAATTGGATACGGAGTTGAGGAGGGTGCTTGTGGGGAGTGAGGGGAATTTGGACCCTGTTGATGGGTTTGTGGTTTTTAGGGTGGTTAGGGCTTATGAGTTGGCCTATGGCGGTGGAGATGGGGGGATGGGGGAAGGAGTGTTGGAGGAGGAGATTGAGGACTATAGGAGGGTGATGAGACGGAAGGGGAGACAGAGGGTTAGTGATGATTTGTTGGATTTGGGGATGGGGTTGTGGACGGCGCATCTTGTTGAGGGGGAGGAGGAGGAGTGGGCCGGGGAGTTGTTGGGGAGGGGAGTTGAGAGGGTTTGTATGTTCATTCCCCCCTGGGTCTACATCTTTGCTGGTGTGGAACTGACTGACTTGGGATGTGTGTAGATGATCTGTTTGAGATTAAGCACTATCTACAGCGTGATCCGCGGTATCGGTTGGCGTTCAGGGAGTTCGGTGCCGCGATGGGTATTAAGTGTGTTGCGGAACAGCTGGCCGAGAAGGATACTGCAGTTGATTTGAAGGTGTATGCGGATCAGATTGTGGATTTCTGGGCCCCGTATATGGCTGGGGAGGAGGAGGATGATATTGAGGATTTGAGACCCATTACGCAGGTAATGTATGCGGCGGCGTTGATTCCGGGAGGTGAGTTTATAATACCAGTTCTCTTGAGAGCTAGTTATTGGGCTAATTGGTACGTAGCTTTCTGTCGCGGCTTCTTCGACAATGAGCCTGTTGTACCGCCGGTGCTTAATGTGTATTAAGGTAAGAAATGTATTCATCGTGTACTATACTCTACACCATCTATCATGCCATAATCATATCATGTATACTCAAACACCCGGCAAGCCTACCACATTCCTCCACGGCAAGACCCGTCGAGGCAAGATGTAGATCGTATAAACTGTGCCGAGGGCAATCAACAGCCCCGTCAACTGCAACCATTAGCATCGTCATCATCACTCACCCAGTCAGATCGTAACATACCTTCTCAAACCACGTATGGAACCAAATCCCCGTCATCAACAACATCCACCACCCCAACCCAGCAACCGCCCAAGCAAACCTGCCAGACCATACCCTCACGACATCCACCTCCTCACTGACCTTCTTCTCCGCCTCCCCATTCCCATTCCCATTCCCATTCGCACTTCCCTTCCCCCAACCCTGACTCCCCCCGACCAACTCAAACACAACCAACGACGTCGCCAACACCAACAAAAACACATGTCCACTAACATCATGACCACCCCTCCACGCTCCACCCGCATGTTTACACGCCGCAGCCGTCAACAGCGTCTTGACATCCGCCGCGGCGGGCTCGTTCTCCGCCAGCGGCACCGCCCGCTCACACTTCCCGCCCGTCAGCACAAAGCTGCGGTCAATAATCGGCGGGCCGAAGAACCATTGCGTCGTGAGATACCATACTGTCGTGGCGAGGGCGTAGCGGAGGACGGCCTGGCCAGTGCGTCGGGCGCGGTGGCTAGCGGCGAGGGTGTAGGCGGGCTGGGAGAGCAGGATGAAAGCGAGAGCGGCGGTGGTCCACAGCCAGCCGACTTTGACGAAGTATAGATTGAAGATGTTGTCTTTGCGGGCGAAGTAGTTGACGGGCCGCGGCGGAGGAAAGGAGAGGTTGAGGTCTGACGCGATGGACGGGGCTAGGGGCTCAACGTGGGGGTGGAGGGTGCTGGAGCCGTCGTCGCGTGTGCCTTGTGCGGTGGGAGAGAGCACGGAGAAGAGTGAGCCCACGATTAGGGTCGCTGGGTAGATGAGGAGCGCTGTTATGGGTGGTTGGAAGGGTCGTATCGCTGGGGTTGGAGGGTCGGGCGAGGGCATGGTTGTTCGTCTGTTCAGGCTGGTGTAGTTATGTCGTTGTTGTGGTGTATATACTGAGTAGAAGTAGGGTATTATAGTAAATGGCTGTTGTAGAGGTAATGGGCAATGGTTGTTGGCTTAAGCGGAGGAAGAAGGCTGAAGAGGAAAAGAAGAAAGACTGGCGAAGTCGGCAGCGGATGACGTCGCTTGGTTTCCGCCCCAACTAGCGCCACTCTTCCTACCATGTGTCGGCATCGCTTGTATCATGATCTACACACTACTACGCAATACTCATTCTACATCTACATCTACAGTGGTCTTGTTGTTGGCATAAATCATTAATTCATATACCACGGCCATCATGGTATGCCATTTAAGAACTAATTAGTGAACAGTAGGCAGAGACGCCCGGAGCGGCAGCTTCCGCGAGGAGCTTCCGACAAACACCATCTTGGGATACGACGTAATCTCCCAGTCCTGCTTCTCAACATTCCAGTTTGCAAGGTCACGGCGCGTCAGAGTCGTGTTCCACTTCGTCTCCTCCGACGGCTGCAGCGTGATGCGGTCGAATTGACGCAGCACGATCTTCGGCTCGTTGGGACCGCCAAGCGAAACATACTGCGACTGATTAGCTTTGTTCAACCTCGTTTGGTTCTTTTGTTACTTACCAGTTGAGGAACTTCATCACCAGCAACCTTGCCGGTGTTCTTGATGGTCACTGACACGCGGATAAGCTCGTCGTAAAGGCGAGGGTTGCCGCCAGGACCGCCACCAGCAGGCAGGATCGGTTGCGCAGAGCCATCGGTGGCTCCCTCGGGAAGATAGTCCGAGGAGTCCTGTCCGTAGCTAGCATCTCCAGAAGATGCCTCGAGATCGGTACCGTTGAGCCAGGGGTAGATGAACTTGGTGATTCTCTGCAGTCCGTCGGGGTAGAGGTAATCCGACGCATTTCCAACCTCACCAAAAGTTGGCGCTGCCTCAGTCTCACCCGAAGCAGGCTCGTACGCAGGGGCGCTCAGAACCTGCACCTCAAGGTTCGAGTAGTTAAAAGTGGTGTAGCTCAGACCATAGCCGAACTCGTAGATCGGGGTCTCGTTGCGCTTGTCGAATCCGCGGTAGTCAATGAAGACGCCCTCGACGAAGTCTTCCTGGGGGGCTCCGTTGCCGTTGTTGGGCTCGGTGACCAAGTAATCTTGGTAGGCCTCACGAGTCTTGCCCCAGGTAAAGGGCGACTTGGCACCGGGGTTGACACGGCCATAGAGGACGTCGGCAAGAGAGTTGCCAGACTCCTGACCGGGCAGACCGCCCCAGAGAATAGCGGTAACATTGGGGTTGTCGTACCATTCGTTAACCAAGACTGGGCCGACAGAGTGAATGACAACAATGGTGTTGTTGCAGTTGCTAGCAGCCGCCTTGATCACATTATCGCCGTTCCTCCACAGGGTCAGGTTCCTACGGTCACCCAGGTTTCCGTCGACATTGATGTAACCCTCGCCAGAGTCGGCGTTGACAAAGACAAGAGAGACACTAGCATGTTGTCAACATCCATTGCACAAGAAAGAAAAGAGTTGGAGATCTTCCTACCTGGCGGTCTTAGCAAGCGCCTCAATCTGATCGATAGCCCAGTTATCGGTGGCGGTGAATACACCATTCTTGTTCTTAAGCACCTCGTTTGAGATGGCCTGCTCGGGGGTCACCAGGTATGGGAAGTTGGCAGTACCACTTCCCCAGCCCATCGCCAATGTTCCATTGTCGCATCCACGGTCACTGCAGCCGTTGGCACCATAAGGGTTGGAGCCCGCATCTTCTCCGATAAGCGCGACCAGGCGCTCCTTGCCAGTCAAGGGCAGAGCGCCGTCGTTCTTAAGGAGCACCGTGCTGTCCGCTCCAATGCGGCGGATCAGTTCGCTGTGGTTGCGTTGCACGTTCACGTACTGGTTGACCTTCTCGTACGGCCCCTCCGACACATAGTAGTACTTGTAGCCGTATTCATCTCTAGTCCATGAGCTGAAGTTGGGAGGAGTCCACAGACGGTCACGGCCGACCTTGTAGTAGGCGGCCATGATGCGGACAGCCATGTCATCAACACGCCATTGGGGCACCGTTCCGTTGAGCACGCTAATGGTCAAGTTTGTACCCCAGTAAGACGTACCACTGTCGTAGTCGACGTCTCCTGGCATAGACATATCCAATCCTGCCAAAGCACCACTCACACCAGCATGGTGAGCTGCCCAATCACTCATAACAAAGCCCTGGAAACCCAGCTCAGCCTTGAGCAGCTTGTTCAGGGTGTAGCTGTTCTGGCAGCCATAGCTGTTGTTGATCTGGTTGTAGGAGCACATCACAGCGCCAGCACCCGCACGGATGGCATCCGCGAAGGGCCAGAGGTACAGCTCGTGCATAGTCTTGTCGTCGAGGTTCGCGCTTCCACTCTCGGAAATATTAAATCCATAACCTTGGGCTTCAGGCGCCTGACGGAAATGCTCTTGCTCGTAGGCAATGTAGTGCTTAGCCGTCGCAACCACACCAGCATCTTGGATACCCTTGATGGTCTCTGCAAAGAGCACACCACTTAGGGCCGGGTCGGGGGAGAAGCCCTCCCAATTACGGCCACCGTCAGGACTTCTACCGAGAGGGCCGGCAGCTGGACCCAATTGGACATCGGCACCCTTGTCACTAAATTCCTGGCCCATAGCCTTGCCGCGAAGGTATGCCAGATTCTTGTCCCAGGTTGCAGCCACGTTCATACCGGCAGGGAAAGCAGAGTTGTAGTCGGCTGCGCCGCGTCAGTAAGAGCATCAAAGCCTAACAACAGCAGATGGCTTACAGTCGCGAACGCCCAGAGGGCTATCCTGTAAACACATTCCCGGAACTCCCAATCTGTCATCATTAATCAATGAATGCCCCTGTCTCGACAATATTTTCTAACCTACCGGGGAACACCGCCAGTCTGACCAACACATAGTTCCAATTCCCATCTAGAAGTTGTTAGCCGGAGCATACGCATTGCGCCATGTAAACCCTACCCAGTTCCTGTGGTCAGATTGACCTTTTCATCCAATGTCATTTGCGAGACAATATCAACAGCGCGCTGGTATGCCTGTGCCCAGTCGCCCTGGCCATTGGCCCAAGGGGATGGGTAATATGGTGGGGAGTAAGCCAATTCATCCTATGAATAAACCATTATCAGCGATGATGAAACAAACAAGTGAATCTAATTGAGCACAATTGCAATTCACAGGACAAAGTAACGGCACGTACAGCGCTGGCCAGCGAGACGGCAGTCAGAGCCACCGCCTCGATCAAAGTGAACCTCATGTTGGCAAGGTTGCCCAAAGGGGGAGCAAAACAAACCAGGTGAGCAACCGTGCAACACCTGTCCGAGGGAAAGACTGGAGGTTTAGGGAGGACAGAAACGAAAACAGCGAGAGAAAGGGGAGCTGGGCCATATTAAATAGTTTGAGCGCCACAAAGTGACCGTCCGCCACGGCATGCGAATTGAGGAACCCAACGATGATGTATGCCAGTGCAGCTGTCTCCGCAAAGCTACCCACTCATGCAATTCACAGTCCCGCATGCAGTGTCAAAGAGAGACACGCTAAGCATGGGCGATGGATGTTTGGTCCGGTATGCTGATCGACGTGGGATGTCCCGATTGGGAGACTGGGTGGAACAAGCCAGTAGACCGGCCCTGGAGGAGTCGGAAATTAGGCAAGCAAGGCACTGTCGGAGAAGCTGGAAGGAGCTCGAGCGATGATGCATTCGGGCCGGCAGAGCCATGTACAAACTCTACATCGGTTGGCAAAAGAGGTCGGAGGGTCAGGTGAGGGTTAGTTGACCGGGGTAAGGATTATTCCCAGCCTATAGACCAGCACAACATGGGGAACGGCGACCGTGGTCTAGGACTGGAACAAGTCTGGAGCCCCGCTTCCTTTGACCATTTTTAGTGCAATAATGACCAAGCTGGAGATGGTCTTGGAGTCTGGGAAAATACGAAAAGCTGGGGGGAGAAGGAAGCCATTCGGGGAAGGGGATTTAGTTTAGTTCACTAGTTTGGCCAGGGGTCGCCCCGGTAATTACGTTACACAATACCTCGTCCAGTCCCTGCAGCTGTGGGTAAACCGGCATCATTACCTGCACCATCCAGGTTTACGTCAATACCACCCACCATAGTTAACTATTAACTAACTCATAGAAGCATGATATTTTGCCTTTCTCAACTACTTCCTTGTTGATGTATGTCTGATTTGGAAGGTGTATCAGATCAGCTTTTTACATTCTTCACTGAGACACCAGTCTAGCAGTTTATCTCCATGCAAGTCTAGCTCATTCCCGCCAACACTCGAGCCAAACAATACTCCCTCCAGAGCGAATCCCGAGTGGCCCAGCGCATTTTAGCCTCTACTTACTCGGCGTGAATACCTATGGCGCATGGGGAAATTGAGCATGAAGCAGAGTGAGTTTTTCCGCGCTGTCGTCATTGGAGGAATTCAGTCCTCAACAGGTACTACTTCGTACTAAGTTACTACTAGCCAGAGTCCCATGGATCCGTGCCGTCAAGTCTATTGTTGGTCCGAATCTGGCTGGGCGTCTTACCGTCACTCTTGTGTGTGTATCCAGTATCCACCGTGTAATCCCGTCTTCTTCCACTCATCACCCCAGCATTCCCCGCATTTCCCTTCACTATCCCAGCAGCTTCCCAGCGGTCAGACCGATGGCACAACCAGAGTACATCATAAACCCAGTTAGTTAAACAGGTGCCTGGCGACATGTCAGACAAGCAGATACCGCCAAGCGCGGTCTCTGAGCACAACAAATGTCATCGTACCGACATGGCTCCAATGCACCTTACGTCGACCCAACGGCCTCCCGCAAGGGTCAGCCCATACTTACCACTTTCTAAACAATGCAGTCCTCCCTTTGGAATCTCTAAATTTCGGTCAACAGTTGAAGGGATGCTCCACTTTGGGAGGTGAAGAGATGAGGTAATCAACTCCTTCTTCCTACAGCACGGATGGGATCCCGTAGGAAGAAGAACGGGACGTCTTCACTACCAGCGATGTTCCGGGCGTCACTCTTGACTCCGACTATCCTCGGTGTCGCCTAAACACAAACGTCGCTCATCATTTATCCAGGTTAGCGGTTAGCCTGGGGGGAAGAAATTACCCCACTTTCGGCTAAGGTGCTGCTGACGGTGGACGGTGATGGGGCGCCACTGCAAAATAATAGTGGCCTTGTCAGAGTACTCTCTGAAGATGAGAAATTGCTTGCATGACTGTGGATGTGTTATCCAAGTCCTAGTTAGGACATCCACTGCTCGTACGCAGTGAGTTCTCGGACAAAGTCCGGACTGTTGATCGTCCACGCATCGCCGGTAGAGCGGACATTGCCGACCACATGGCACTCTAATGATCTTAAACCATAACGCTTGACCGGGTTACAAGAAAGGCGTCGTTTTCGTAGAATTTTCTCGGAGGGTGGCTGCTCTCGGTCAGGTGCCGCATGCGCTCATGCAGAGACAGGCCATTCGGGGTTAGTTGAAGATGTGGGGAATTTCTCCGTGGGGTAGATTGCATGATCGAAGATGGGTTCTAATCTTCGACTCTGAATTGCCGGCTACTCCGGTTGCGGCCCCCTCTGAGCCCGACGTGCATTACTATTTGCCTATCGCTTGTCTTGCCTAGTTTTCTGAGGTCAATCCTGATCTGTCCAGGCGTCATCTGCCAAGATTTGGCTGGCTTCGACTCGAGCCTCCTACCCCCGCACTATCCGCGCTCCTGGTCTCACACACCCAAAGTAACAAGCAACGGCATCTTTCCGCCTGACATCCTGTTTGCTGCTAGGCATGCCGATATTCGAAAATCACTTGACGCCGAAAGCCTCGAGACGGGAAGTAAATCAGCTACATCGACCCGAAAGCCCCGAGCCAGGTATCCGACGTCTACGGGAGAAGCAGAAAATCGCACCTGTATCACTGATATAGAGCCGGCTCAGGTAAAGGGTCCCAGCCACTAAAAGCTTACAAGCCGCACAACTTTTCCGTACATGCATTGGAAATGAAGCCAGGGCTATTCTCCAACTGCATACTAAACAAGCAAAGCCCGGCAGAAGGTACTCATTAAACGGTGCATTAGATACCCGAGTTACCCTTCGCAATTTCAACCCTTCCCCGTGTGGGGTGTATCCCGGAACTGGGGCCTCCACCTCCAGCCACAACCGCGACAAACCCGGGGACATGTAGCAGCACTCACCAAGGCTCATTGACGGATGAACCCGAACGGCATCCACATTGAGCCTGTCTTCCTGCCGATGATTACCCGTACGACAGGCAGGTGGTATGTCCGGTAGAATAATTCCAGTGTTCTCGTATCCTACAATTATAAGCAGTTCTATAGGGTATCCACCATAGAATACCAACGGACGGCATCATGTACTGTACTCCGGATATTCATCGGCGATTTAGACATTTAGTAGAGGGGTCCGAGCAAACTGCACTAGGCAATCAGAATATGAATCTGGGGGTGGTGTTAAATCTCGCCTAGAGAAAGTATACTATACTTACTAATGCAAAAGATATCTGGATTAATGTCTGCCTTGTCGGAAAGGAAAATAACACACACACAAGATCAATTGCTTTCTTTGTCTCTTCCCTGTCAACTATGACGTTACCTTGCATGTATCCATGCCTATAACTTTCCCCATTCTCCACGGCGCGGTGCTCAGCCCTTCTACTTTACACTACGTAGCAATTTGATTAGATACTGCGCTTCGGATCATCGGATCGGTTGTACCCGCATCTTATACAGTTTTATTATTACCTCTTTCTCTTTCTGGGGGTTTACTTTCCTTTCTCTCTCCTGCATTTCATTCCCAACGTGTGTGGTTTATACTGCTGCTAATTGGATAGGAGAAGGGATAATGTATTATCATTTAGTGGGAGTAGACGAGACATTTTATCAATCAAGTCACTACTAACTCGCTTCAGACAATTTTAGAACTCCTGTGACCTGGTCTACAGTGTGTACTTGCTATGGTTGGTTTCGAGCACGGGTTTTTGCTTCGATAGTACCCGGGTAGTATTCTTTCGAGGGGGTTGTTTTGGGGAAATTTGGAAGAATATATGATGCTGTGCTCTGGTATATTTCAAATCACTCAATTCTTATTGTTCGATGCCCTACATCAATATACTTCTTCATGCCTTGGGCTCTTATATCACGTGACATACAGTATGTCACTGCTCGATTCTGATTGGTTGCTCGACTTGGCGTCCCGATGTATGGCATCAAAAAGCATGGCCTATGGAATGCTCTCTCATTCTACGCCTGAGCAATCAATTATATTATCAAAGGTGTACTTCGCACTATGGCGCCCGAAGAGAAGGACCATCCCGATGTAGAGGCGTGCAGTGAGAGTCAACATGACCATTTCGAAGAAGGCCCATCGTCTGCTTTCCAGCAATTGGCTATACTGGATCGCTTCCTTGCGGTCTGGATCTTCCTCGCCATGGCGGTTGGTATTATTCTGGGAAACTTCGTTCCGAATACGAGCAAAGCGCTAGAGAGGGGGAAGTTTGTGGGTGTTTCTGTGCCTATTGGTACGTTGTTGTCCATTTATTGATTTAATTGAATATGGAAGAGTGCATGCCAACAGCATCCTAGCTATCGGTCTCTTGGTCATGATGTATCCCATCTTGTGTAAAGTGAGGTTCGAAACGCTGCATCGGTCATTTCGGGAGAAGGGACTTTGGGTGCAGGTGGGCTTCAGTATCGTCGTCAATTGGATTATAGCTCCGCTGTTCATGGTAGGTCCATGTCACACATTGTGGGCGATACTGGGCTAATTGGGATAGCTTGGTCTGGCCTGGGCGTTTCTTCCCGACGAGAGGGGCCTTCGAGAAGGCCTCATTCTTGTCGGTATTGCTCGATGCATTGCCATGGTATGACACTCCTGCCTGGAAGCAGTGCAACAAGCTGACGTGCATAGGTCCTCGTCTGGACAGGACTAGCAGGAGGTGATGGGGAATACTGCGCAATTCTAGTCGCCATAAATTCGATCTTGCAAATGGTCCTATTCGCACCTCTCGCAATCTTTTTCATTCGCGTCATTGGCGGAGCGGACCACGGTCTAACAATCGACTATTCGCTGGCTGCAAAAAGCGTCGGCGTATTCCTTGGTATCCCCCTGGGAGCAGCCATCGTCACCCGTTTCTCCCTTAGGTTCCTGATCAGCAGAGAGTGGTACGATAAGCATTTCTTGAAATGGATCAGCCCGCTGTCCCTAATCGGCCTGCTGTTCACCATCTTGGTTCTATTTGCGTCGCAGGGCCGACATGTGGTCCACCAGATCGTATCTGTTATCCGAGTAGCAGCGCCTCTGGTGGTCTACTTTGCTGTCATTTTTGGTGTCACTCTTGCCGTAACACGGCGCTGCGGTTTCGGATACAGATTGTCTTGCACGCAGAGTTTCACTGCTGCCAGTAATAACTTTGAGCTCGCTATCGCAGTCGCGATAGCAACATTTGGCGTGGATAGTGACCAGGCTTTGGCAGCAACAGTTGGACCTCTCATTGAGGTCCCCGTGCTTCTGGGATTAGTATATGTGGTCAAGTGGGTTGCAAAAAGACAAAAGTGGGCTCCTTAATCGTCTTGATGAGCCCGTATTAGTACCACCACAAAAAAATAGACATACTATCAGCTGTTGCTTATTTCATCCAAGACCTGAAACAGTATATGGTTCTGTACTCTGCATCCCTCCTCTGTAGTGAGTCCTTTGGAGAAACCGGCCCAGAGTTTCCTGCGGATCTCTGACAGCTCCACTCCACGTGTATTGTACTGGTCAATCAATTCATCTGCAATGGCACAAAGTGTGGTATTCAAAACATCACCATTGCTCGGCCATGACTCCACGGCTTCCCCGGGGCCACAACCACAGACGGATCGGTCTCGGACGGGCACTTCAATGTCCGAGGCCCCTTGCACAATATCCGAACAAGGCTTTGTAAAACGATCACGGCTTTGTCCTGGACTAAAGAGGCCTGGCTCAATTGATTGTAGTGCACTGGTAGCAGCATTTCTCGCCTTTGGTATACAGGCTGGACTGTCTTGTGACTGGCATTGTGCTTCAGTCGAACGAAGCTTCGGAATGGCTACCTTCTCAGTCAAGGCTGGATCATCAATTTGCAGATACTGTTCTAATAACTCCGACGTCAAGCCCGAGCGAGTCAGAAGATATCTCAACTTTCTGTTCTCCGCCTCAAGCTTCTGCACGGCCATTCTATGTTCCACATCCCGGTGGCGTGCTTGTTCTTGCAAAGCAGCCAACTTCTTTTCCAACTCGCGGGTGTGCTGTTGTTTCCTCGCGCGACTATTCCGCTGATTTTCTCGGATGCGAGCAAGTCTATCGAGATCCTTTACAGACAAGTTAGTAACTTGTGTACATCGCATAGGCATGCTTGGTGAGCTTCAACCTTTTGGTGCTTCTTTGGGTCCATCTCTTACCGGGTGACGATATGGTCAGTGCTCACCCGACGTGATCTTCCCCGCGAACTGGCAATTCGAAACGACTATAACGTAACTGTATGCTGCCCAAAAGAGTGGGCTTTTGTGGAGAAAGCTAGCACTGGCTCTGAGGACTTCGGCGTATCTTCTGCGCTCTCTGGTTTTATGGCAAACCGTAGTCGCTTCGGGGCATCTTGCCCAACTGGGATATATGGAGCGAAGGATAACCGGAACGATCGAGGCAGATTGATGGATTCTCATCTATGACAAGACATTCTCGGTGGGACTGTAGAAGGCATGATTGGGCATATCTATGGACTGTTTCCAATGCTTGGTGAGTGGATTCTGTCTCGGCCCAAGCTCCATTGAAGCCATAAGCACTTTATTTGGTGCAACGGTCAGATTAGGGGACAATAACACCCACGACGACCCACCGGTTCGTGAAACAAAAAGGACCAGGTGTCCGCTAAGATGAAGATCATGGCTAGGCTATTGGTTCTAGACTTTCAGATTCTGCTGCAGAGCGACGTCCAAGCGGAAGGTTTACTACTGTGTGCCTGTTAAGTACACTACGACACTATATCATGTTACAAAGCAGAACATATTGTTTTGTAGAGATCAAAGCTTGTCTTCACTCTATTGAGCTCATTTCTAATAGTGAAATGTCTAGGATCGCCTGACTAGCGAGCAATGCCACTACGTGTTTGTTTAGAGGTCAGCGCAGCAAGAGATAGCTATCTCGGCTAAACGTAAAGAGCCAGGCGGCGGAGAGTATATCCCCCTTCCCTTCCGCGCACCGCTGCAATTCCCACGAGTGGGGAGATCTTCAATCTCCCGGATCTATTTTCAACGAAGATTAGATATATCCGAGCTGTCTAGGGTCCAGTCCAGATCGGGTCATGGAAGTCTCATGGAAGGGAAAACGAACCCACCCGTCATGCCGGCGAACAGGTGGCGCTGGAGCTCAACTTGGACGACGTCACTAGCCGTCACTCATACTTGGGAGCCCCCCGGAAGGACTGGTTCACTTTTCGCATCCATGCGCTCAATCTTCTTAAATGTCTTTCACATCTTTATCCTCACATGGATCTCGTGATTCTCTTGCCCCGCCAATAACCTAACTCCCTATCGATACGCTTCATTGCTTAGACGAACATCATCATGGTTTCCACGCGACACCATCCCCGCGACTTTCCTCCCCCCGCGACTGGGAGAGCTTCGCCGCCATCAACGCCGTCTTCATCTTCTACAGGTGCCAATGGCTCCGGGAAAAAATGGGTGCATGTCCCGTCTGGTGCCATTACACTGTGGTTGATCTTCTCTGTTCCGCTAGTACTATGGGACGCCAGCTATGTGTTGCTGCGCCCTCACCTGAAGCTCGAAAGCAAGCTACATTCCCCGATCTGGACTCCGTATGCGCTGTATGGCACAATCGATTACCTCTACGGCTGGCCGGCATTCAATGCGCGCAATGAGTTTACCATTGCGCAAACAATCCTGAACCTTGTCGAGACCGCTGGATATATCTACTACCTGGTCATTGTGTACACACATGGGGTTACAGCGGGAAACACGTCTCGAGGCCAACGCAAAACCAAGAAAGGACCAATGTGGATGCTCAAAGAGTCCAAGGTTGTTACTGGTCGTCCCGGCGCGACTGCGCTTCTGGTGGCGTATAGCGCCTCGGTTATGACCCTTGCGAAGACGGCCCTATTCTGTGAGTCGCCATTATGCTGTCAGGATTAGTTTGGAATGTAACTCTAATAGATCTGCTGTAGGGCTGAATGAGGCTTTCTCTGGTTTCGCGGACGTTGATCGCAACGACCCTTGGACCTTGTTCTTCCTGTGGATCATACCCAAGTAGGTTTTGGTTCTTGTTGGTGTTGTTGTTTCATCTAACGGTCGCATTAGTGCTCTCTGGATCGTATTTCCTAGCTATGGCGTCTATGCTTTGGGTTCGGAAATTCAGGCGTCACTAGAGAGTGCCACACCGCGTCAGCGAGTTGGGCGGCCCAAATCTTCGTAGGATGGCCCCGGACCGCAGCAAGCTCGGATTAATGCTAGGTTGCATCCGGCTAGAGACGCTTGACCAGGATACGAGAGGGGAAGTCGCGTGCACCACACTAGCACGAAGTTTGAGCGCCGGCCATGGTTGAACTGATTGGGGGGAGTGAGAGTGGGAGGAATAATGGAGGACATATTCGGATGTGGACATGTCGGAAGATTTGGGTTATATATCCGTACCGTAATACTATAAGCCCTGGAGATACAAGCTTAGATAAATATGACAATCGAGGAAATTGAGTAAGGAGGCGTCTGTCAGCAAAGAAGCCAGCACTAAGCTAGTAGTTGATAGCGTAACTTTTCCCCGGGATCATTGCGGGATAACAGCAGCCAGTGATACTGCGGGCTAGGAACGCCATGCATTCGTTGGTATTTACCCAACGTCGCTGCAGGCTTCCGATACGTTCCCTCGCTGCACGATTCCATCCACCGCTATTGTGTACCTCATTCCCTTCTCGATATTATTTGTCTAGTTTTCCTGGAGATTGGTCTTGTCTAGTGGGTTCCGCAAGGGTCTGGGTGGTTGAGCCAGTTGATGGTTGTCCAATAACCGCAGCCCCATATATATTACCACCGATGACACTCCGGACTTGCACGTTCAGCTATTGAACCTTCTTCTTTACAACACCCATGTTCTGGAAACTGGGTTCCTTATTGGCGCTGTACCTTTTTTTTATGGGCATCATTATCATCACCCAGCATTCCCAACTTGACATTTCTACATCTATCTACTATAGTTGAAAAAGATATCCGGGGACGGCGAACATTTAAATTACTAAAGGGCAAATTCCCCCAGGATGACGACGGCGAGAGGTGCCAAGCCTCCAGTCAGCGCCCGTCCCAGCCAGCCTTCCCCATACCCACCGATTTCGACCACCGCCTCATCCCGCGGTTTCGTCCCGTCTTTCTCCCCAGAGCACCAGCAGGACCAGACCCTGTGGCCAACTCCCTCCGCATCCACCCCCTTCCTACCGAATGATGATCCGGGTCTTGTTCTTGGGGTACCTGCGCCCATCATGATCCCTCCGGAGTCCGACGAGTCCCCCTTGGCCTCCGGCCTGACCCTGGGCCACGACGATATCGTCCTTCCCGAAGACCTCGACAACCACAGCCGAGCCAGCTCGCGTGATCCAGGCAGCGCCATTACTGCCGGTGATCCGGGTACCTCGCACGAGTCGGGGATCGATGCCCACCGGGACGACGGCAGAGGCGACCCCGCACACAATCACGATCAACAGGGAGGCGAAAAACCAGCGTGGAGCGAAATGAAGACCAAAGCCGGCAAGGAGCGAAAGCGCCTACCCCTCGCCTGCATTGCTTGTCGAAGAAAAAAGATCCGATGCTCGGGCGAAAAGCCTGCGTGCAAGCACTGCTCGCGCTCTCGAATACCATGTGTTTACAAGGTCACTACCAGAAAGGCGGCGCCCCGGACGGACTACATGGCGATGCTGGATAAGCGCTTGAAGAGGATGGAGGACCGGGTCATCAAAACCATCCCCAAGGAAGAAACTCGGGATATGGGTGCCATTGGCCGGTCGGTGGTTCGACCGCCTCAACCCGGACAGACCAACAAGGCGCAGAAGAAGCGGACAGCGGAAGAGGCTTTTGCTGCTGAAATGGATGAGTGGGCTCGGGAGAGCCGCAATGGTCCGCAGGATACCTTTCCGATGCGCCGTGAGAGTAAACCAGGTGATGCGTCGGGCTTAATGAGTGCAGGTGCCGAATTTTTACCGTCATTGGAGATCCAGGAGCACCTGGCAGAGGTGTTCTTCGATTGCGTCTACGGGCAGTCCTACCTCCTCCTTCACAAGCCAAGCTTTATCCGAAGACTCAAGGCGAGAACCGTGCCTCCAGTGCTTATACTTGCCGTTTGCGCCGTTTCCGCTCGATTTTCGACCCATCCACAGATTAATTCCGAACCTCCTTTCCTGCGTGGCGAGAACTGGGCCAATCCAGCTGCTGCTATAGCCCTGAGTCGCCATGACGAACCTAATATCACTATCCTGACCGTTTTCTTGCTTCTGGGTCTCCACGAGTTCGGCACGTGTCATGGCGGGCGGAGTTGGTCATTCGGTGGCCAGGCACTGCGCATGGCGTATGCCCTGCAATTACATAGGGAGCTCGACCATGACCCTCTACTAATCCAGAACAATGGCAATGGATCGCAGCTTAGTTTTACGGATCGGGAGATACGAAGGCGAACCATGTGGGCGTGTTTCTTGATGGACCGTTATAATTCATCTGGGAGTCAGCGTCCGCCGATAGGAAACGAGAAATTCCTGCAAATACAGCTCCCTATTAAGGAGTCGCATTTCCAGATGGAGATTCCAGGGCCAACGGAAGACTTGGACGGCAATGTTCTCAATCCAGTTCCAGACGATGTTGGTCAGCTATCTAATGCGAAGGAGAATATGGGTGTATCAGCCTTTATCATCCGTGCAGTTGTCATATGGGGCCGCATCGTTGATTATCTCAACCTCGGAGGAAAAAGAAAAGACACGCAGCCACTGTGGTCGCAGGAGTCTGGGTACATGCGCCTCAAGCGGCAGATTGAGGAGTTTTCCGCGTCTCTCCCTAGCCATCTCTTGTTCACTTACGAAAACCTTCAGATCCATGCAGCCGACCGAATCGCCAACCAGTTCATCTTTCTGCACATTATCATCCACCAGAACATGCTCTTCTTGAATCAATTCGCCATACCTCTATCACCGGGAGGACGACCTCCGCGTGACATGCCCAAGGCATTCCTGAGCAATGCCGGCCGAGCAGCAGTGGAAGCTGCTCACCATATTTCTATCCTCATCGATCGTGCATCCGCTTATCCTCTCACTGTTCCATTCGCCGGATATTGCGCTTATTCGGCCAGTACTGTCCATATATGGGGCATATTCTCGAAGAACGCACAATTGGAGGCGCGTTCCAAGGAGAATCTGCGCCATACATACCGTTACCTCAATAAGATGAAGAAATATTGGGGAATGTTCCACTACATGGTAGAGAGTGCCAAGGACCGGTACCGCCAATTTGCGGATGCGGCCATCAAAGGCACGGTGGTTACGCAGAATGGCGGGCAGATCGCGCCCATGTTCCAGTATGGTGACTGGTTCGACAAGTATCCCCATGGGATGTCAAGGTCACATTGGGAGGAACCTGATCCTCAAAAGGCAAAGAGTGACGATGGTGTCATGAGTCAACGGCCAGACCTTCAGAGCGTCGAGGAGTTCTTCGCCAGTCTTTCTCCTACACCACAGCCGAGCGCCCCGCGTAGGCATTCGAAGAAGAGCAGCAAGGCTGACAGCGTGAGCGGGTTCGATGGACCAACTCCCCCGCAGTCAATGAATGAGATCGCCATGGACGGCGCCCCGGGCATGCTCGGGACCACCGGTACAGGATTCCCTCAGCCGGCCGTATTCAACCAGAACCGCGCGGGACAGCAGCCCTTCGCACAATCCGGTTTCGACTTTTCCATGCCCGCAGCAGATCAACTCCCGCAGCTGGATCGACAATTTGTTTACGGCTCCTTTGGCGACTTTGACCCGTCTGCATCCCTCGTCCCACCCGAGAATCCGGCGATGCCCGCTCCCGTGAACCGCCCCGAAGCTCCCCCTAACCAAGACCCCTCCACCATCTTTACCGGTCAATTAGACCCTAATGCCCCGTCCGGTGCAGGTGAATACTACCAGCCCAGCGCCTGGTTCTTGCCCTTCAACCTCGATCCCGTTGGCGCCGGTGGTGGCCTTGATCCAAATTCACAAGCCGCCGGTTCAGGTAACCCCGTCGTGGGAGGTCCCGATCTCTCTGGGTTCGGAAACATACCGATGGGGGCATTTGACTTAGGACTGGGGGTGAATCGCGGTTCACAGGCATAAGCAATTGTATTTTTGTGTCTGGGGTAAGGAGGAAATATCATTTGGTTTGGCTTTTAGTTTTCAGCGGGGTACATTCGGGCTTGGGGCGGACGGTCTGGTTTTGGAAAAGATTTGGAGTTAATGAACGACCTTGGCTATGTGGTTCATGCGATGCGACGCGACGCTTTAAGTCTGGTCTGGTCATGACATGCCTTGATGCTGTGTATTTATATTATGGTTATATATCCAACAGAGAATAAATATACCTCAATCTAAGAATCCCATCCAGATTCGCTTATAAGTCGATGTATCTTAATTACAGTAAGCCAGATTGTGGTTGGACACAAGTCATGAAACCACCACGAACATATTCAATGAAACCCACCAACCACGCCATCTAAGCAAAAAGAACAAAAACAGTAAATCAAAAGAACAAAATACATAGGTACAGAGAGGGAAACAACAAAAAATGCATTGTCGGGGAGTCGAACCCCGGCCACTCGCTTGGAAGGCGAGTATCATAACCGTTAGACTAACAATGCTTGGAAGAATGCATCATCCGTGAATCGAACACGGGCCTCATCGATGGCAACGATGAATTCTACCACTAGACCAATGATGCTTCCTTGGAGAAAGTTGCCATTTATTTGTCTTATACCCCACTATGCAATACCAGTGAAGTAGGATGCGGGATTTGCATGAGGTGGGGTGAATTGAAGTTTAAAATGCATGTGTCGGATCAAATTATATCTTATTTTGCATTTATTTAGAGTAATTTGAAGTTAGTTTATGGTCAATGAGAATAGTAACTAGTTAATATGACAGTATGTATTCAGTCAATTAAAATTGCTAGCTAATCACACGTTTACATTTACTGTCTAAGATGTAACTATTATATGGTCGCCTTGACTACTTTGGTCGATCTACATACAAGTACGTTGAGCCGTACACGCTCTATCATCCGATAAGTCATTTCCATGTTTCAATCATACATAATCCCATCAGCGTCAACCTACGAAAGTATACTCAGTTCGTTAGCTCAAGCATCATACAGTGAATCTCATGCTAAGGCACTGCGGATTGTGAATTGTTGTAGGGACCATATTTCAACTAGCAAGCATTGTTAGTCTAACGGTTATGATACTCGCCTTCCAAGCGAGTGGCCGGGGTTCGACTCCCCGACAATGCATTTTTTCTTTTTCTGGATCCTCCTCTTGGAGGATAAATGCAGGAAATCTATAAAATGCTACAGAGTAGTCGAAACATCTTTCCGCACTTGCCAACCTGATGTGCATTTCCGAATCCTGTGCTTTTGTTTTCTACTCAAAATAGGACCATCACATTAGTAGTGTGGTACTAATCGATTTTGAATTTGGTACTGCGTCCCTTTTATAATTAGGGATGGTAGCCTTGGATATATATATATGCACTACGGAGGCCTTGTTCCACCATAGGTTATCTAAGACCAGATGAACCTCACAGTGTAAAGCTTGGAACGTATAGCCCGCGAAGAGACAAATACCGTGACAGAGGGCGAAGAGGACATCTCAGTGCTAACTGGATTTCGGAGAAGAGTGGCCACGCACTAACTCATAGGTACAGAAAAAGGATTGTTGACCGAGTAAGTCAATTCACATTAATTTGTTCGTACGGTACATGCAATTTGGGCCAATGTATAAAAGCATTTTTGAACTCACTGGCAGTCCGCAAGTCTGCATAAACCTCACAAAATTTGCATAAACCGACCCCTCAAACCAAATATCACCGGCGAATTTGAGGAACTCAAGACAGCCCTACCATAATATGACGTGGCTTATGCTCAGGATTCCCTGTCATAGGTCTGTTCTCCTGTATAAGCGTCACACTCAGAATGTATCCTATCTTTCTGGTCCTCCTTCCCCTCCAGTCCTTGGTCTTTTGATCAAATTGGACCGCAATTTTGTAGTCCTTTTCACTGAAAACCACAGCCCAGTCACTGCCAACTCCATTGCCCACAATTGCCCCATATTGGACAGAGCCCACATTAGGATCCAGTCTGGCCGCTTCCACTGTAGCAGCCCGAAAAGCATCCATCCTGCCTTGGGCGTGCCCTTCAGGGCTTAAATCCACACCTTAAGAGAGGTAAATCTCAATATAAAGCACCATGACATTGAGCATAAAACTCACCCTTATGGTAGAAGGCCTGGGTATAAGGTGTTTCATATCGCACTTCAGACATGATGTTCACTCAGAATGACAATCAGTGAAGTTGGGTTATATAATGTGTGAGCTAGTTCTTGACAGGAAAAATGCAGCGCAGGGTCATATGGGAAGGGCCTTTTTATAAGTTGGGGTGCCCCCATGAACCTTTGATCATATACGACGTATATAGGTCTAGACTTCATCTATAAGTACTATGAGAATATCTCAACCTATCATAGGCCCATTCCTTCCCGTACACGGTCAGATAACTGTCTTCTTGTCCGTCTCTTTCCCAGTGGACACGAGCCATACTCCACGATACTACTGGGACCCGGAAACACATCATGTGGCTATCGCTGGAGGTTGATTGGCAGATAAACTATTCTGAAACTCCGCATACTGTACGAGCCCAGCCTTTGGTTACATAATTGTTTTCAAAAGATAAAATGAAGTATAGAGATGCGTAGCCGTCAGTGGGTTCCTTCACCAAGGACTCCATACTGGGGGTGATATTGTGGCGGTTTGATCCCCACTGGATCGGCCCTCAGCAGACACGATATCTACTGAGTTTGTCCATGATCACAAGACAGGATTAGTGGAGTCTCATTAGTATAAGGATAGAGCACCTCACATGACTACTCGTAATGGTACTACTCCAGTGAATTTCAAAGCGATGCACCTTCGAAGCCGCTGGGCTTAGAATTCTAGTCTCTTATCTGATGACCGAGCAGTTAGCTCAATTGCAGTAACTGGAGAATGGAACTCCCAAGTGCTCTACTAGGAGCCGGTTCTGACAACGAGATTTGTCTGGACTGTAACCTCTGCCAACTTCAAGGATGTGACAACTTATTATCATCTATATGTCGAATGTCCTTCGTATTTTGGCTATTGCCACCCCCGCACAAACATTGAGCTAGAAAGTTAAGCTCAGATGGGTTTTTGCATAGGTCTCCACTTATATTTGAGATTAAGTTGTAGTGATACGAGTTGCATTCTTATAGATCTACAATACTGCCCTTGGTTTGGGCGGGCGGGTAAATTACCCGCTTATCCATGCGTTGAAACTGTATGATAACAGTAAGATATATTGACAACTTTGGTTCAATTAGATAATAAGTGGGTTCTAAGGTTTCAACAACTATTCATTCACCTTGGAAAAGCATGTAGTTTAGTTCGCTCAATGGCGGCCATGTCCCGCCGACGATATGCTTCTCGTCAACTGGTGGGATGAGAGTAGTACCAGCCAACCGTCATTGTAACATATGATTCAAGACAATATTGTTGGTAGAATGCAAAACATATTCTCATGCTCCTCATAGTAGTGATAATCAAAGACGCTATAAAACAAAGCCAGCTTAATCAATCGATAAATCAACCCATGCATGCTTGCACCATCCATATGATAATCGGCCATTGTACAACAAATACAACCAATGCTGGCAGCAATACATCATAGAGTTGCGCTATAAATCCCAGAAACAAACAAAACTAGCTAACAAACAGATCTTTTTAATCCTCCCATTCCTCATCTAACTGATCTATCAGTCGATTTTCGGCATCCACGTCACTGCCTCGACGGCCGAAACTGCCGCGGTGGTTGACGCTGTTACCGCGGGTGTGGCCATGGCCGAGAGTCGGGGAGCGTTTTAGGCGGAGGAGGCGGGCTAGGGAGGAGAAGAGGATGATGATCATGTCCTGTTTTAGAGGGGAAGAGAGAGGAGATGAGGTCAGCCTAGGATTCTGTATAATGAATGTATTCTTGGAGAATAGCAAATGAGACAGTTGTATGTGTTCAGATAGATGTGTGAAGCAAGGAAAGATTTCTAGAATCAATCAATCGAGCTATTGACACGCTTCCAGCTTGCTCTATAGGACGTCTTTGCTAGGCCTGCACGAGCAATGACTGTGTACACCGTGTTCAACACGGGCTAGATGTCCAAACGAGTGACGTCAAAGACAAGCAAAAAGACAAGCGTAAGGAAAGACGAATGGCAAGCACGCCTGATGTAATTGAGCTCCAGACCAGCCAAAGCAGATTCAATCCATCCTCGAAACAGGTAACCTTGCATTGCCAAACTCCTTGTACGAGGCCTGCTCGTGCCGCCGGGACCGTCGGAACGGAATTAACGCCAGTATACTTACTTTGATAAAGTCGAGCATTCCCGCCCAAAGACTGTAGTTCGGGCACTGTCTCCAACCGCGCTGGTGCATGACAGTTCGTTGGTATGCGCAACCACCGACCAGGTACGCTGCCACGGCAATCAAGGCACTATGCTTATCAGTTATTAGTCCTAACTTAGGGTGTTTTCAACTTACATTACGCCGAAAACGCCGGCTGGCGAAAGACCCGGGTTATCCGGTGTGGGCGCGGTCGCGCCACAAGCGGCAGAGCTTCGAACCTCGAAGAAATATGTGCACTGGTCCATGGTACCGACAAATGAGACCGTCGCCTGGGAGGCAGGGGTGTCGCGCTCACAAAGGAACGACATGATGGTGGATTTGGTGCGGGCGGCATTCCCGATGTAGTCGCCGGCACAAGGAGAGCCATTGGTATAGTTCATGACCAGCTTTCGGCCGCGGAAGAAGGGATCTGATGCTTGTTGACTGCACCGCGTCAGTTAGTGATCATGGCAAGTGGTATAGAAGAATAGTGTCACCGTACCCAATGGAGTAAACTTTACCCTCCCTCTCGTAGTAGGCGCTAACATTCCTCCACCTTGCGCGGTCCACTCCCACCACATCCTTGATATCTTCGACCACGGGCGCACAGATATTTAACGTAAAGTTGGCATTGTAATCGTGTCCTCTGGCGTGCCAACTCTCATCTCGGGCGCCTTTGCGAGGTTTGTCCCCGTCTACTGGGGGCGGAGATAAGGAGATGGTGTTGAGATCGTAGAATAGGCCGGTGGTGGGAGAGCGAACGACGCAGGGAGAGAGGGCATCCTTCGGAGTAGAAGAATCGGAGGCAGCCTGAGAGACAAGCGGAGCAGCCAGGAGGAAGAGGAACCTCAGCAACGAGGATGTGGGTGGCTTCATGGTGGGAAGATGATCTCCGGTGGAGGCAGCCGGGACGGTCGGCGATAACGGTTCTAAGCCGAGGAAGGGAACGAGGATGGATCAGCAAGCTGGGGGTAGTGACTGATCGGTAAGCTTGAGAAGATCGAAGGAGAGCAAAGCAAAGGAGAGACCAGAGGTAAAGAAAAGAAGAAGGAGAGAGAGAAAAGAGGGGAAGGACAAGAAGGAGCAGCAGATGAAGCAGGCGTCGTAATGCGCGGAGATGAAACGTCGCATTTCTTGCGGAGATTCCATCGAGAGCTTCTCACCGCCCGCATCGTCGGCTCCGCTTCTGCCAAAAGTCCCGCGGCTTCTTCTCCAGTTTCTCCTTAATCCCCATATCAAGATCCAGTATAGCCCGTCATGGCTCCCAAGAAGGACTCCAAGACCAAGGTCCGGGTTCAGCCCGTTCCAGAGAAACGTGGCTATGAATTTGGAGGACCGTAGGTGTTCAATGCTCTGTTACAATTGGCAATTGGATACTGACCCCACAGTCTCGGTGCGTTTGGGATCGTATTTGGTCTGCCCGTGCTGGTCTACAGCTTCACTTTCCTGTGTAACGATGTCTCCGGCTGCCCAGCTCCTTCGCTACTACACCCGTCTACCGTGACGCTCGACCAATTGAAGGCGGAGGTTGGTTGGCCCAAGGGAGGTTTTGCGGATTTCTATGACACCAGCGTGACACTTTGGGTGCTCGGCTACTATCTGCTTAGCTTGGCCATGTACGTGTTTCTGCCTGGCCAGGAGGTCGAGGGCACCGAATTGGCATGTGGAGGAAGATTGCCCTACAAGTTCAACGGTTGGTTTCTTCAATTGACTCGTATCTGCCTCTCTAACGCCTCGCAGCTTTTCTGTCGGCCGTCCTGATCCTCTCCGGCTGTGCGACGGGCACCTACGTCTATGGCGCGGACTTTGCTGTCTGGACCTTCCTCTGGGACAATTACCTGCAGGTTATCACCGCCAACCTGGTAATTTGCACTGTCATCTCCATCTTCGTCTATGCGAAGAGCTTCACCGTTCCGGCCCCCGGACAGCCCAACCCCGAGCTCCGCCAGCTAGCTCCGGGTGGTCACACTGGCAACGCGTTGTATGATTTCTTCATTGGCAGAGAGCTGAACCCCCGGGTGCGCCTGCCGATTCCATTTGTCAGCGAAGCTTCGCGCACGATCGATATCAAGTCGTGGCTCGAAATGCGTCCCGGCTTGCTGGGGTGGATCATCCTGAACCTGTCGAACATTGCCCGCCAGTACCGCACCTACGGCTACATCACGGACTCGATCGTCATCTCGACTGCTTTCCAGGCGTTCTATGTCCTGGACGGCCTGTACATGGAGCCTGCCCTGCTGACTACTATGGACATCATCATGGACGGCTTCGGGTTCATGCTCTCGTTTGGTGACCTCGTCTGGGTGCCGTTTATCTACAACTTCCAGACTCGCTACCTGGCCGTCTTCCCGTATGAGCTGGGTTTCAATGGCATCTTGCTCGTCTTGGCCGTCACTGCCGTGGGATACTCGATCTTCCGGGGCGCCAACAACCAGAAGAACCGGTTCCGCACAAACCCGAACGACCCCCGCGTCAAGCACCTCAAGTACATTCAAACGGCCAGCGGCTCCAAGCTGATCACGTCCGGCTGGTGGGGAAGCGCCCGCCACATCAACTACCTGGGCGACTGGGTCATGTCGTGGTCGTACTGCCTGCCTACAGGCATTGCCGGCTACGCCATCGTCCACAGCATCAACCCGGCCACCGGGGACCTGCAGAAGCAGGCCGTGCAGACCCCCGAGAGCCGGGGCTGGGGAATGATCTTCACGTACTTCTTCCTGGTGTACTTCGGCACGCTGCTGATCCACCGTGAGCAGCGCGACGAGGAGAAGTGCAAGCGCAAGTACGGAGCCGACTGGGACCGGTATACGTCGTTGGTCCGGAGCCGGATCATTCCTGGCATTTACTGAATTTAATGGGTATAGACCGAACAAAAGTTCTTAATGTATGATACTATTCGTCTGAACGACTCACATATCGGACATGACATGTATTAGCTAGACTGGACATCTTTATTCTTTTTAATGTCATCACGCTTTCTCTTCTTCCCTTTCTGATCCACCAACACTTCCAATCCCCATTCTTCATCCCCATCATTCGGCACCCACGGCACCAGCACCATCTTCGCCTCCAGCATAGCCCGTTCCCGTGCCTTTCCCACAGACGTCTCCAACGCAGCCCTCTTGAACTCCTTATACGACGCTGCCCTAACCACCTGCCTTCCATCTCCGCCCTCAGAACCATCACCATCCAACACCCCCCTCAACGCCCCCCACATCTTCGCCCTCGACAGCGCCGACGCGCCCTTCCCCACCGGCACAGACGCCTTATACCCCTGCTTCATCCCCCCAATGATAGTCTCATACAACCCAGTCCACGAACCACTCAGTTTCGGCAACTGCTTGGCCCCATTCTCCGCTGCATAGCGATCCACCCCACCACCACTACCACTGTTACTCCCCCCAAGCACCGGCGCAGCCGTCCAAACAGCCGAGATATTTCCAGGCTTACACTTCATCCCAGCCTCCTTACTCTTCGGTTTCCCAAAAGCCCACAACTCCTCCACCACCTCCATATCAACAGACAGAACCCGGAACGGATAATACCCATATCCATACCCACACCCTTCCCCCTCTTGAAACCTAGATACCAAAGGCCCCATCCTCCCCTCCACCCCCCACGCCCTCACACACCCCGTCTCACTCACCTCCTCACGGGGCATCACCACTCCCGCCAGATACGCATTCTCCGTAACAGCCACCAGTAGACTCATCCCCCTCGACAAGAGAGACGACACCTGTCGCAGGGCAAGTTTGTCCGAGCAGGACTTGCTTTTCGTGGATGGGGCGTCTGCGCGCGCGGGCTTGCGGCGGACAATGCCTAGCTGGGAGAAGTTGGCCCGGCCGGAGAGGAGGCCTGCTTCTTCTTCTGAGGGGGTGATTCCCCATGGTGTCGGGTCGTCTTGCGCTGCCATGGTGAGTTCCATGCTTGCGTCGCCGCAGGGGGCGGTCGTGCAGTAGAGGTAGATTTTTAGGGAGGGGTGGAGTTCGAAGGGGGTTTCGTTGTTGTTGGTGTCCTTGTTTGGGGATTGTTGGCGGCGGCGGATGAAGGGGGAGGGTTTGGGTGTAGTTGGTGAGGATGATGATGAAGATTGTTGATGTTCATGCTCATGGTCTATCAATGCGCGAATCTCACTCAACAGCCAGTAATTGAATGCGCGGAGGGCCAGGATCTCGGCGTGCCAGTCGTGGAGGACGAGGCCGGTGCTGGATGCGAGTTGTGTGGTAGGGAGGCATTTTGCACCGGAGCTGGATGATTTAGTATTCACATGTAAATAATGTGTTTGTGGTGTAGTTATATAGGGTAAGCAGTGGTAGGTGAACATACGTAACAGCCACACAGGTCAGTTCTTCATCCGCTGTATCACCATTATCTACACCAACATGATATCGTAAGCCACTATACTACCCAAGTATAATATCTCCCCATCAATAAATTCTCAATATGTGTGAAAGAAAGGATATACAAACCCCTCACAACCACAACCCCACACATAGGAATCCACTCCCTCGTCCCATCATCCCTCAGAATAGGTTTACTGCGTGCCGGCAAAGCATCAAAGTGCGCGTGCACAACTCTTGCAATTCTCTCTGCAAGTGCATCATCTCCAGCATCTCCCTGCTTCTGTCGTTGTTCCATTATGCTATATATATATCGTTTAGTTACGCATGCTGTAGTTTGTGCATGTCCCACTTTTATATCAAGTTGGGTGAATATCACGTGACTTATCATAATCAATTATTCTTATCCATCTCATCTCCAACAACCAACTTATCCACCGCATTCCAACTACCTTCAACTCAAACCACACTCCACACTCCACTCCACCAACACCACAACAAACCAAACCAAAACAAAGGAAGGAGGAGAAGACATTCAAAATGGCCGACAAACTCCGCACGATCCAAAACCTGGAGGCGATGCAAGCGCGGTACATCGGTACTGGCCACGCCGACACGACGAAATACGAATGGGTATCGAACATTGTCCGGGATAGCTACGCCTCGTATATTGGTCATCCGCCCATGTTGTCGTATATGGCGTTGGGAATGGGCGAGTCGAAGGAGAAGGTTCGCGCGGCGATGATTGAGAAGATGGTTAGAGGCGCGGGGAATCCGCCGGAGGTTGGTGTTCCTTTTTTATTTCCTATGGATTGGGGATGGGTTGGGCTGATGAGAGATGTTTAGACGCAGGAATAATCTATTACTGCTACTTATGGGATGGTTGGTGGTGGGGTTTGAGGATTGGGTGAGATGAGATGATATGAAGGAGTTGAGTGTTTGATGATGAATATTTGTCGAGAATAAAGGATAGGTGGATGAACGGTGGGATATGCTGTCGCGTTTGTGTCATGCAGGTACTTGCATACTACTGGAGTTCAATGGTGGGTTAAAGGCGTTGGCGTGGAGGTTTCATGCATTACATTACATACTAAGGTTATGGACCAAGATGGGATAAAATCAATCAATTATCATGTACAACGCTACGCTAATATACAATTACATTACATGCTAATTTCTGCCTTGTCATTTCCACCCCCCTGCGCCGCTGCCAACCGCGTATTCTCATTCTGCAATGACCCGATCAAGTCCAGCCATTGCTTGCGCTCTCCGCGCAGTCGATGCACCTCCTTCTTGAGCACTTCCACCTCGCGGCGCAACGCCTCCGTCTCTGCTCGCGAGCGATGCTTCTCCTGCTTGTCTGCGTGCTTCTGCTGCCGCGCCTCGATCTTCGATGCCTCCTTGACCTGGTCTTTCTCGATCTTGCCGAGCTGTTTCAGCAGCTTTGACTCGTCGTGGAACAGCCCCGACGCAACCTTGTGCATCTTTGCCGTTTCGTGGTCCGGATTCTCGGCATGACGGCTCTTGCTTGATGTTTGGCCCTTGTGCACGCTGCTGGCTGGGCTGCTGCTTGGCGGTTCGCTGCTGGCTTGCTCGTTTGCGGCTGCTAGAGCGGTCGTGGATGTCTTGTCGCGCTTGGAACCTTCGACTGGTGAGGTCACGCGGAGGGCTTGGATGTCGGCTCGTACTTTATCCAGCTGTGCTTCGACGTTGCGTTTGCGTTCTGCGAGCTTCGCCAGCTGCTTCTCGTGCGAGGTCAGCTTGCCCTTTTTGTTCATGGCCATTAGCTCCAGCGCGGAAACGTCGGGGCCTGCTTCCAGTGATGACTCGACGCCTGAGTTTGCTGATGGTGCTATCGACGCTTTGTCGTGCGATGCTGCATCCTCTTCGTGCTCTTTAGCCCCCTCGACATCTGGTTCTGTACTGCTGGCAGGGACACTCTGGGCAGAGACCTGGCGTGAGTGCTGCGGTAGGTAGTCCAGTACCGTCTGCGGCGCATACCGCTCCAGACCTGCGTTCACCAGGTATGCGAAGCTGGCAATCAACCCGTGATGTTCGACTTCAGTGTATGACTCGCCATCACTGTCCTCCTCACTGCTGGACGCATCCTCCTCCTCATCATACTGACTATGACTGCCCACCGATCTGTCCGTGGACCTTCTCTTCCTCTCCCCGTCCCGACAAGCCCAATTCAAGAACTTGACAGCATCCGTACAGATACTCTTGGGAGTGCCCTTCTCCACCATCCATCTGGGGATATTACCACCCGGGTCACTCCTCGTCACCATCACCCACTCAACCGGATTTATGGCCCCCTCGGGCTTACCCTCCACAGGTATCTCCCGAATAAACTCCACACTCTCATACATCCCCCGAATATACCCCGGCACCGGAGGCACCTCATCATGCTCGCATGGTCTCGACACCATCATCCACTCCCTCCCCTTCCCTTCCTTCTTCCGTTTCTCCTCCTCACCCTCACTCTCATCCCACGACACAATCAAACTCACAAAATCCCTTGCAGTCGTAGGTTTCGGAAACTGCGCCGAAACATGATACACCTGCACCCTACCAATCACTCCCTCCCCACTATCACCACCACCCATAACCTCTATCCCCTCAACCAACCTCTCCGCCCCAATCCCCCTAACCGCCTGATCCGGCATCTTCCCCTTCCTCACCCGTTCCTGATTCCTCCTCAACGTCTCCCCCATCTCGCCCGACAACTTCTCCCTCCACCGCTCAAATCCCAATCCCTCATGCACGCTCCGCCTCCCAAACCAATGTCCCTTCCCATCTCCCCCCTGCAACTTATATATCGGAATTTGCAACGGGTTATCCCGGGAATTGGTCACTCGTATCGGCTTGCTCCATTGTTTCCGAAGTGCTTGGACCCCGCCTCCTTTCCCATTGTTGTTGCTCTTCCCATTCCCACTCCCGCTCCCGCTACCGCTACTGCTATCCCCATTATTCCCATTATCATGATCCACCAAATCATGCACAGGAACTGCGCTGCTCGCCTTCACCACCTTACTCGCCGGATGTCCGCCATACGCGGCCTGCTGCGCTTGGATATCGTCGTCTGACGGCAAGGGCACGGAATCGACAATCAGGTGCGCTTTTGTGCGGAGGTCGGTGATATAGGCTCGTAGGGCGGCGGGGTCGGTGGATGGGACGTCGGTCCAGGTGGTGGGGGAGAGAGATTCCAGGGATTCTTGGAGCGTAGGGAGGGGCATTTTTCTTTCTTTCTTTCTATCGAGTTAGTTGGGTAGGTATGTATTTAAATCGGGGCTGTTCGGTTCGGTTCAATTGTTGTGTATGTGGTGTGATTTGATGTTGGTGGGTCATGTAGAGTGTATATGGATTATTCTTGGTTCTGAATTTATGGAGGGATGTTATTCACTGGTGGTGAGGTGGTGTGTAAGTAGGAGTTGTTGTTGTACTGGCGGTGGTGGTGTTGATGATTGTAAGACTGAAAGAGGAGACTCCCGGCGCAGGCAGTAGGAGGAGGGTATGTCACAGGAGGACTTAGGCAACCAGGCAGACATATAATAGAATAAAATAAAACACTAGAATACCATTAGAAGCTAATCCGACAAGAGCAGAAGTTCATCGTCAAGAGGAAGATAATGAATGGTACCTCCGGTTCAGGTGGTGTTGCGGAGGTCGGGGTCTGACGTCACCGGTCCGGGGCACAAAAAGACCGTTCTTGCCGATGAATCCAGCAAGGTTCGTCTCTCCCCTGGCAGCCATGAGATCAGTGCTTACTATTCTACATCTTACTCTACATCCTGTCTACTGCGCAGTGCCGATCGTCTTGTGGTCCATTATATCAGACTAAGTACATCGTGCCAAGTAATTCAAAAAGATGGTAGTAATGCTTAGAATAAAGAACGAAGATCCAAAGAAGACTGGGCGCAGCCCTCCAGCATCCGATTCCCGCTCACAGTCTCACCCAGTGAGGATGTGAACGGGCGTATCCAGGTAATTTCAAACCCAGCCTGGATGATAGGAGATGAACCTACCGGACAGCCACATTGATGGGACAGTGAGCCCAAGTTAGTCTCGTAAGGTTCCACTGATGGTCACAGACCATTAGTTGCAAACCCGATCAGGTCCGCCACAGGCGGGTCTTCAGATCAGAGACGCCCCAGGGCTACCTGCGCCACATCATCTGTGCTGCCAAACTCTGCAGCCATCACATCCCAGATGTAGATAGCCACAGCAGTCGCTAGCCACCTCTGCCATCAATGGGTACCTGTACCCAGCAGACGATGTCGTCAGGACGACCACCATGCACAGCACAGCAGCCCTCCTGACTCCGCGACACGAAACGAAGGGCGAACATTCCTCATCCAAATCATATCCCAAGCCGCGAGGCTAACCAGGTCTTCATGACATATAATGCGGGATTGAAAGGGGGCATCCCCCAAAATCAGAACAAACAGCCGACCCGCCGCTCTTGATGCTAAAATCAAACAAAACGCTAGCGCTGTCAAAGGCAAACGAAAAGAACAGGGCACTTGTGGTGGAAACTGGTGTCATCGAATATGAAAAGAGATAAGAAAACCAATGCAAAGACGTGAGGGTGTATCATGTGTTTCGCAAATCATCAAGGGTAACGCCGTCATTGATGCCAATTAGTCTGATGAGGGTATCCGTGGGGATAGGACCCCGGTCGTTCTCGTGACTGTGTATACGCGGGCCCCGGTGGCATGGAGCCGTAGTCATATTGTCGGTACGGATCCTCGGATCTATTCCAAAGACACGCGAAGTCAGGGATACCGTTAACATCAAGTGTCTGGTTCCATGGACCTGTTACATTGTTGTCCCGTATGGCAGTGTAAAATCTTGGTACCGGTTCTCCCATCCAAACCCCGCCAAACCAGCCACTGTGCTGCACGGTTGCACTAGCATGCTCGGCAGCGGGAGCGCCGCGATGGTCGCCGACGTCGCCGCTGTGCTGTAATATTGTGTCGCATTGTATGGTGAAGTGGTATATGGCTGGCTGAACGTTGGGGAGGTAAGCTGCGCTTCTCCCATGCCGTTCATGGTTGTCCACATACCAGCGTTCGGCTCGCCAGTGCTGGTTGTTGCGGGGCTGGATGGGAGGACCTTCCACGACTCCAAAGGCAGTGTTTGTGGCATCGGCTCCTGCCACCAGGTTCCCGGTACGGTCGAGCTGGGAAGGATAGGGGTTGACCGGAGGACGTCAACTACACGTGGCGGCGGGGGAAGTAGAGGCACGAAGAGACTGGTTATCGCCGCCTTCGCGTCATCGCTGCGGCCGCCAAGCAGTTCGCCTGCGCCATCCTCCTCGAGACCTTCCAGCGCGAGCGCCTCTGTGCGATAGACAAACTTGTTGACGGCTTGCACAAATTCCTCCTGCAGCTTCTTCAGCTGACTATCCTTGTCGGACCAGTCCCAGGTGCTGGCAGCCGTGTCGACGGAATAGACGTCCTTGTGGTAGTCGACGAGAGCCTCGATGGTCTCCGGAGTCAATTTAAAGGCGACTTCGTTCTGCGAAACCATGTCGACATGCACGACGTACGCTTCGATGTGGACCATCTGGTAGTTGCACATGGCCTCAACGAGGGGGTTGTCGTCCTTTTTGAGTTCCGCATCGGGGGCCTTGGGAAACATCAGAGAGCACAGCGTCCAGATGGCGTCGGGGGATGACAGCGTCTCCGTAAGGCATCTGGTATGCTGGGTAACATTGTTAAGGGGTCGCTTGACTCGGTTCACTCTTTTGAGGGTGGCAGTCAGCCAGGGCTCGATGCGCGCATTCAACACCACGTTCGGTGAAGAGCGTGGAGCGAATGCGGCTGCCGACGAGGGCAGCAAGACGGTTGGCATAATTAGACTGCGCAGTGACGAGCAAAGATGGTGCTATACTTGACGACAAACGAACGCAAAAATGAAGGGCGGATCAGTAAAGAGAGAGATAAGATAGGGTGGAAAAAGAGCATAGAGGCGACATTCGCCCACAGCGAGTGATTTATCCCGATACAGTCCGAAGCGTGACGGCAAAGTAACTTGAAGTCACGAGGACCGAGGCGTGTAGGGGCAGCGCGGAAAGACTAGAAAGAAGTCGGAAGGAAGGTTGCCTGCCCGGAGGAAGGAGGTTGGTAGTATATATTAAAATCCCCACCGTCAGGAACCGGGAGTGGAGTGGAAAGCAGTACTACTTGAGTAGTAGTAGTAGTGGTGGTGGAGGAAGAGGGTTGTATAGGTCAAAATTACTTGTTTGTGTGTGTGGGCGAATGCGCAATAGAAGTGAGGGTAAAAGAAAGGAATGGCAACGATGATAAGAAAAAGGGTTTAAAATAAAATAAACCAAAAAGAAATAGGACCAGACGAGCGGCAGAAGAGGGGAGGAAGAAAAGAAAAAGAGCGAGGCGGGGACAGACGGGGGAATGAGAGAGACAAAGAGAAGGAGAAGCAGCAGGAAGTAGAAGAAAGAGGAGAAGAGATGAAAAAAGAGGAGAGGGGCGAGGGTGACCCAAAAGGGAAAGCAAGAGTCCCGACCAACTTTTCGGGATGGATCAGTCAATCCTAAATGGAGGTAAAAGTCAACTGAGCGAGTTGATGGATGGATCGGATGGGATGCAGGATGGATACAGTAAGAGGCAGTACTGTATGAAGAGGGGGGGAGCAGCAGCCAAAACTGTGGTTCCGAGCGGATTTATACAGCCGCCAAATGAGGTGAGAAGGGCAGATCTGTCAACCACTGTCAAGAAACGTTGGCTCCGACTGTCAGACCAAAAAGAAAAGAGATGTCGATGGATAAATATTAGAAGAATAAGAGCGAGATCAAAGGTGATCAATATAACATTGTAGAGGTCACTCCATAGGAAAATAAAAATGAATAAAAAATTCAGATCCAAATCCCAACTGTAAAATCCAGCAGCATACACACTGATACATACCCATATCCATACACACACCCACGCACACACACACAACACGCGCGCACTACATTTACCCATCCAGCTTTTGCCTTGAAGTTAGAAAGAAGTCTCCAATAGCGCAGACCGGCGACTTTCGATTTCCCAGTTTAAAAAATTTAATTACTTTTCTTAATCATTTCCCCTCATTTTTTTACTTGTTTTCCGAGATTTTTTTTCTTTTTCCATTTAGTACTCTCATTTTTCCTCCTTTTTTTAGAGGTGAGAATTTTTTTTTTCTCTCATGCAGACGCGGAATCCCGATCGTATGGTACGAGAGAAAAAAAATTGGCCACCGTCCGGGTTGACCGTCCGATCTCAGGTGCGCAGCAGCAGCAGCAGCGGCGTCAGGTCTGTTCCTCTTCGGGCTGGGTTTAGCAGGATGCAGGCGTCCAGAAGTGTCGTCGGTGGTGGAGACACCCGACCAGTCCTGGCGTGGTCGATCCAAAGATGTCATTGCTAAGAGATTCCCTAACTACCGTGTCGTTTTCCCACACCTGAGTCAAGGAATGGGGCCAACTTAGACCACACTACGATCGGGGCGGGTAGGTAGCATATGTTAGTGACTTAGTGTGTATGGCACACTAACTAAGTAGTTACCACTACAAAATCTGTGTAGGGTGGACACTCTCACTCAACTCACACACATAGTACCTAAATACGGGATAAGTTTGGGTCAACAGGCGCTTAGTCTAGTTAGTATTATCCTCTTTCTTTCCACACCCCCCTTAGTCTATCTACCACTCCATAACAATACCGGGAACAAAAGACGAGGAAATGTTCCAAGCAACTCTTTGGCGGCATCGCAAGAAAGTTCGACCAAGGCGCCCGTCGTTCCCTGGCGACATTACGACCTGATTTGGAGGGTTTCGGATGGTTCCTCGGCGGTCGAATCGCGTGGGAGAGACAGCACGAAAGCTAAGTAAGTAGTGGTAGTGGTAGTAGTAGCATTGTTGGAATCCCTCCCGGGCCTAGGTGCTTTTTTTCCACCCCTTTATCTTTTTTACTTTTTTTCTCATAGATTGTATTGCGTGTATTTCTTCATTTGATTGTTCTCTTTGGCCGTAAACTCCTATTTTTATTTCCCCCTGCGGAAATGGGTATCGTGTCTGGACTGCACTGGACATTACAGAGTGCGACGGTGGGAATAAGAGGTCGGACTAGACCCTCCTCTGTGTGTCACAGGCACGACCCAGACTGACGGTCGGACGGACCGTCAGGTCTGACATCCCGTTCACGCATATGAGTTAGAAAGAAGTTGGACGTTACACTGGAGAGGGAAAGACGTGAAGGGAGGAAATGATGGTGCATGAGCCGTCTGGGGCGGCAGCAACAGCAGCTGGGAAAAGTGGGAGGCGCTGCAGAAGACAGTATGCATTTCAGTCCGGCGTGCAGGTAGACAGGGCACGGCGATGCCAATTGCAATGACCAAGAGGGCTGGCTAAGCCCCGATGGCTGATCCACTTCCGGATGGATGGAGGGCTGGAGTGTATGCATGCACGGATGCATCTCTCTCGGCTCCTGGAAAACGGTCCTGTGGTCGGCAGAATTGACTGGTCGGGTCGATTTATCTGATTCTGCTCTGTTGCCTTCACAGACAGCATTATTTCAGCAGCCATGCTGGATGCTGTCCTCTAGTTCAGACTCCATGGATCTGAATGCTGTCGTAAATGAAAAGAACGTGGTGAATATCCTCGCTGAAAACCCCCACCATTATCCTGGTTTGTGAAGATCACCCGATTGCCCTGGAAATTCTAATGCCCAATCGAGTAAGACAATAGCAGCCGGCGCCCATTCCGCCACCTGGTGGATCCTAACTTCAGCTGGGAAGAACATCTGCCTAGTAAACCGCTGCTTATGGTAGGTTGTTCGGCCCTCTCATGGTGGGTTTTTAAGAAGGAATCTGGTTTAGTTTCACTCTTAAAATACCCAAAGAGGGCATTTTTTACTAAATTTGTCAAAATGGGTGGCTTATTAACCAACCAGTGTATTAAGTCACGGGACAAAAAGGAGGAAAGTAACCATATTTTAAAGACACGAAAAGCACAAGACAAATAATACTGTATCATCATAACTTCATCTTCCACTAAAAAGAGTAAATCCCCCGCGCGCTCAAGTTTGCGCGCAACGGGTCATACAGACCGCTGCCCGCGGTAAAAGCACAATAGAACCCACATTTACTTGCTGCATGACTCACAGTAGCAGCGCGTTGGAATCGGCCGTGTACATAGTAGAAAGAATATGCCTTCAATAGCACCACATACTCCATAACAACAATAACTACTACTACAGAGGGTCTTTCCGGATCAAGTGTAGAGGAACCAGATAATCTACCCGAAATCCCACGCTTTATCAACCAAAGGTTCAGGAGGGTCCACAAAGCGCTGACCACCAGTACGCTGTCGCACCGACTCGGTTCCAAAGATCGTGACCCAACGGATACTGTCTGCCTGCTGCGCATTGTTGTGCGGCACACTGCACTACTTCTTATCGCTCTTATTCTATGTTTCTTGCAACATTGCAGAGGACAAACACTAAGATAAACTCATGATAGGAGGAAATCTCTCCTCCAAGTAAGCCCTGATCGAAACATGGACGCAGCACGCAATGGGGAAAGGGTAACGTGAAACGAACTCGGCCTGGTCGTTCCAATCCACAACATTATTCGGATCCCCTAATCCTCTTCGGGTAGCGAAGGGAAAAAGACCTCAGACTCAGCTGATGAATCATGGAGGGGTTGAGGGCATCGTGGGGCGAGCTAAATGTCCTTGGAAGTTGGTACAAGGTCTCTTCTGGCCTCAGATTCGCTGACACCCTCACGGTCCGGCTCATACGCCGCAGCTGAGATCCCTGCTACGATCTACCATTGGACTGGGCTTCGTCGACGGTCATCTCCAGACTTTCTCGAATGGGAAGTCAGTCGGACGGGAGGCCTCCTCGTAAGAAATGATACTCCGTTATTACACGCAGCACAAAGGGAGCGAAAAGGGGATTTCTCCCGTCGAACCTCCCCCCGATCTGCATGCATGCGCTTCTCGCGTTGCCCTGAACTACCCTAATGTGTAGAACTTGTCGCTAGTCTGCACGCCCACCCGCTGCTTCATGGTTGGCTGACTGAGAGCCCTGGCTTGTGCTCGTGTCATCCAGGAGACACCGGAATCTGGAGATATTACCATGACCAGGCACAAACTCCGAGCACATGGATCTGTGGCAAGCCAATGCACAAGCCTGGTATTTAGGGGTAGTGGGCGCCCGGCGACCCCGGGACTGGTTGAAATGGAGATGAAAAAAAGTTCATCCATAGATGCGGTCATGTCATCCCCTAGCCGACCTTGCACGACCCTCCTCGGACGGCATCAACCCAACCAGGGCCGGAGCATCAACCAAAAAGCGGCAGTGCCTGGGGTCAATGGGTGAGGCAAGACGATGCTAAACTTCGGTCTCAGCACGCGCCCAGCAGTGGACTCAATCAAAGCGGAGTACACTCACCAGGCATGGGAAGAGATTGGGTGGATGGAGGCACGAGAGGAAACAATGGCAGAGCGCATCGCTGTCGGCTGGAGTCGGTTCCGGGCACCAGATGGCAAGGTAGTCAGTCTGGCGCAAGAATGCGGCATAAGCAACCAGCGCGTCGTCAGCTGTGCACTAAAGACCATGCGACCCATCAGATTGGATGCGGAATGCTGGAACGACCGTTATGGCCCGCACTATGACATATCGTGGACCCTAGCCTATACATACTTAGCAAGGCTGGAGTCAAGAAAAGAGGCATGGATCGCCTCATGGGGCAAATAGAGAGACGGCAAAAAGGTATAAAAAAAGAAATGAAGCAGCAGAGAGTAGGCAAGCAAGGATATGCAGGATGCAGGCAGGCAACAGGAAAAGCCCCGTTGGTGGACAAGACGTGAGTTAGTTGACTGACGGCGGTGTCGGCGATGGCCGATTGCTGCGCCTCACCCGTCGCTGCTGTCATTTTGAGCCACATCACTGTGGCGAAGTTTCTGCAGAACCACCATGACATAATGGGCGGAGAATTTATTGGAAACTAGGGGCACTGCTGGAACAATGTAGAGTCGAACTAGAAGAATATTGTTTGACTAGTTACTTGTCGATAGTAGTTGGTAGTGAAGAATCTCCCCACTACTATCAGATACATCATGCTTAGCCTCGGGTCATATGGGCGATGAGATAAGCGGGACAAGTAACTAACAAAGTAACTAACTAAACTTACTCTTCTGCGCGGTTTACTACTAACCACTACCTGCATCTGTATCCATCGAAGACTGTATACGAAGTACGATGCCTGCTAACCCAGAAATTACACCCCGGAACGCAAAGGCTCTTCCTTCACATGACCATGACTTAGCGCTGCGCCCCATTGTCTGCCTTGATGACTTTCCCACATCACACTCATCACACGCCTGGATGCAATGGGCGGCTTCGATTATCGGAGGTTTCATGCAAGATTCCGGATTCAATCCGGACCTCCACGATGGGGACACGGCATGGCAGCCTTGAAGAAAACATTGCAACCGCGCGCGCATTGAAGCCGCTCGCAGGCAGGTCTGAGATAGCCTAATGATACCGCTAGTGAGATGCAACCTGCATCATTACCATGCATTACCTTACATGCCCGCCTAAGCGCTGAGTCCTCGCCCATCTTAACCAGAGTCAGACTTTAGCCCCCGACCCGGACTGCAACTGGCCAATACGGGTTGCCTTGCTGAGGCTAATCCCTGTTCTGTGTTTCAGACAACCCCATCCCCGTGCGGGCGACCAGGGGGCCACTGGGTCAGCCATGGCAGAGGAGGGGGCCCCGTACTACTGTAGGGCATGCATACTACCGGGAGATATCTTGGGCTTTTAACCTCATTTTTCCTCCTCTGATCCCGAGTGTAATGGTGGTGTCGACCCACTTGGTTCTGCTGACAGTGCATGCCAGTTTGGTCACCTGTTCTACTAGCCATCTTGGGAAGGGAATGGACTGGCCTGGATGCTCGAAAGAGTGTTGGAATGAGGTCATCTCGTTCGGATTCATCCTCCAGGGGAGCTGGGGTCATCTATTCTCCTATCTAAGGGGGCACCGAGCACAAACATCCTGGAAATAGGTATGCGTACTTTGTCCGCTGATCCAGGGGTCAAAGCTACAAGGAATAATGGTCTGGACTCATCACTCTCGTACTTCTGGAGAGGTCTATTTATGCTGGAGTCCGAAGTAGGAAGTCTCTATCTTGCGAGCTGAGCTACTGATCGACTTTATAGTTCTGTTGTGAGACAACAGCCATTTGCTCCTGACGTAAATGTTTACAAACTTCCTTCTTCGATACTGCCAATCCTCAATCCAGCTGAGATACCCCTCGCTCGTCTCCACCACCTCTTGGCCATCTAGACCCATCACATCGGTTCAGGTCACCCTCTAACCATGGTCTGTCGAACCGGGGCACATTAGCTGATGTCAGCACTTAATTGCGACACTATTGATATGGCATAGCATGTGGACTGAGACCACCACAGCCAGCCAAACTATATTATATAGATACCAAGACCATCTGAGCACAGAGTGCTTTGGCTCCAGAATGAGCCGAACATTATGCACAGTATGTCACACTGTCACTCACCTCTGATACGTACTAAAGAGAAGATCACTTTCAGCTGGCTAATTTCCATCTGCATTGAACGAAGAGACCTTGGACAGCTGACACTAATGTAACACCGCACATGCTTTCCGACTTTCTTTCAACTGCCGTAAATGCTGAAACCGATATGTAAACGCTCTTGTGAGATCTGTCTTTGATGCCTGATATGTCACAACGGTGGCTTGAAGCTTGTACAACATGAGGTAAAGTCGACCGGGTTACTACCATTATAATGACACTGCATGACAGCATGAGGTTCCGAAAGAGGACCGGTCGTCAAAAGTTCGACCCCTCTGGTTCACGACAGATTCACTAACTAATCACCTGACCGGTTTACTTGTGTTGCCTATTCTGTACGATGTATGGTCTGTTGCCTATGTGCGTAATAGCTAGTGATTCGGATTGGTGTCCGTTGCAATGCATCACTTCTTCTTCAATGTCTTTTGTGGGCATTTACTATGGCTAGCAGAGCTAGCGAAATTGGAGCAGAGGGACCGCAATACATTGTTAGTCTGCACAAGCTAAGTGATACTGAAAACTGAATCACTCAATAATTGCCTATTACTTGTTGCTCAGTCCTTTTCATGCTTCCCATGATGACACTCCTTCCACCGCATCAGATAAATAATGGCACCAGATAGAGACCACTACTTTTACCTTTGACTCTTTCAGTAACACCAAACCAAGTACCACTAACTCTTAGGTTTACCTTCTCTCTCCAAGCCATATTACTCACGATTAGCTTTGAAACTTAGCCAACTGCCAAGACCATTGGCGTGTCTAAAATTGAGCATACAAAGTCTGCAGACCAACGGTAAAACTCTACATCCCATTATGAAGCTTGTACAGCCAACGTCACGGATAGAGTTGTTACACAGCCACACGAAGCTTTCTTCCAGGAAGGAAAAGTCAAATTCAGCTCCGAGAGAGACAGACCCGCTGAGACAAAGTACTGCTTTTCTTACGTGTTAGCTAGTCTGTAAGAGGAAGTTCTTTAAAAGTCACGATTGAGTATGCGTGAATTAGAAAGAAACTATTAGTATGTATCCGCACCAGAAGTCAGTTGAAGATATGGGGATAACCATTAATATTCAGATTGCGTATAATGGAGAAAATTGATGATGGCTATCATAGATTCTAGTATTTGATACTATTATGAAGTTCACTAAAAGACCTACAACATGAATATACCTATCCTACCCGCTTATCAATATCTCATATATATGGTTTCTAGTAGCAGTGAAGAGTACTATTAGACAGCTAAAACATATTTCAGAGCCACTCCGTATCTCAAGCATAGTCGACCTACCATCCCATTCTCAGTACCAACACCAACACTAACACCAAGCATTATTATGGCTCATGACAAGAATAACATGGAGAAGAATAAGCACACACACACCTACTCCCTCGGAAATATACTCCCCAAGAAGTCAAAATAAAAAATAAGAGTGAAACCTTCATTTCCGTCAGGACCCCTAGTGATCCGCGATGACATGTTTCAAGTCTAACTAGCATTATTTGCTATTTGCAGGGATTTCTTTTCTTATGTTGAATTGGAGTCTGATTTATTCTCAGGATTGAGTTTACTTCTCTTTTATCATTCCTGAAAGGTTATCACTGTGACGGTAGGAGTAGATAGCTAGACTATCGTAGTGTCTCGACTCTGATGGTGGGAAGAGATGGGCTGGTCAAATAGGTTCAGTTTGAGGGTGTTTTGTGTAATGGTTCAAGAAATGGTTCAAGTTGGTACGCTTCTATGGGATAGTTGCAAGTGCAAGTAATACAATTCAAGACTATTTAATGCCAAAGGGTTGTGATAGTCTATCAGAGATCAGACTCGCTCTTCGAGCGTTTCATGCTATAACTCGTTTATAGTATGTCTGTAGTACTATACAATCAGTGTTATAGCCTGCCTTACTGCTCACTATAGAACGTGACACTGGAGTGTATAGTGCTAAGTGCATCATCCAACGCTTCTACTTACTGTCACTAGCGACAGCTATTAGTGTATTAAAAGTTTTCCGTTAACCACTGATTGAAAGTAGTCATCCTATGTGCTTCACGTCTACTTCCTGCTATAAGAATTCGAAACTAATACTGTCAACATAACCAAATGACTAGAGAACCACCGAATGATTCAAGACATATACATAGATCAGACCCAGATTTCCCTTTCGCTTCTCGCGAAGGCACATAGCACAACATAGTAGTATATAGTTTATCAGACTGATGCATACTGCTCAACAAGCGCTTCCAGGCCTTGGGGACTAGTACCCACAAACTCGTCCAATTTATTGCCATTTATGAACGCCATGAAAGTAGGAAAGGATCCGATTCCAGCTTCGTTAAGAATCTCAGGTTGGGCATCAGCATCGACTTTGGCGAACTTGATCTCACTGAACTCAGATTTGGAGGCCAGGTCTTCGAAGACTGAACTGATTGTTTCGTGAGGACCACCCTCTGTAGTCCAGAACTCGACGATTACCACATCGCCCGAGTTGATGAGGTCTAGGTAGTTCTCAAGACTGGTAATGTAGAACAGGAGTAGGGTCAGTTACTAATGTGGAGGTTGATCAAGATAGGAGATGTTTAGAATGATGATAGAAGGTCATACCTCTCGATAGCAGAAACAGACATGATGCAGAAAGTTATTGAACTTGAGGAGTGGGATAGCGGTGAGGAAGTGGTGCTGGTAGTTGGTATTTCAGTAGTCACGGTTTGGATAATAGTAGGGGAGGTTGATGTTCAAGAGGAAAATAGAGTCGTGACGTAGGGGAGATGAAAGATGAATGGGTTTTATAGTAGTCACCAACATCATGCTGAGTTTGTCACTGATATCATGATCGTCAACTCGAATCGTATGTAACCCCACTTCGCTTAGGCCCTCGCGTTTGTTGAAATGGAAAATGGAATGGATTTGTTGTTGAACTGTACGGCTGAGCAGCTGAATAGCTGAACAGCCGTTGTGGTCGAATCATCGCGGTTGATAATATCCACTAATGGATCGTTAGCCTGAACCCCCACTTAATCACGGGATAGATCTGCTCCTCCTTCAGCCGTGCAGAGATCTATCTCAGCTCTTCCAGAGATGAAAATTGTTGAGGTAATTCCTGAGATCTGATTATGTAGTGATAATGTATTTGGAAGGCTGAGGTACTCGCAATGAATGTTTGAGCGAAACAACACACTACTTGTGTAGAGTTAAGGCCAAATACCAAACAAAGGTGAATCTTTGGTTCCTTCGTACATTTATTTACTCAAGTTAGTTCATATCTCTAATGATATCGTGTATTGATTAGTACTGTCCACTCGGGATAGGGTAGGGCATGACTTCTACATTATTTGCTGATGCTGACTGCTCTATCGAAGAGACTCCAAATATGCCTAGTCCCTGCCATCTACAAAAGAGACATATAACCACTGGCAGATATTTGGCATGCCTTTTGACGGATACTCGAATATGATGAAGGGGAAGACTTCTTCAGTTTCTTATCTGTGAAAAGAATAGTGTAGCTAATTAGCTAAGATCAATAGCGTTTGACTTAGAACCTGTAGAGGCAGAGTTAACAAGACTTATTACCAATCTGGACCTAGTTTGTAGTACCTCAGGTACATCATACCAACATCCCAAACCTACCTATATTCTCGTGACGCAAGTCATGTATAAGAAGCGTTTCTATCAAAGAGAAAGAGAACTGAAGGAAGGAGATAAATACAAAGCTAAAGCATAGAGTAAACTTCGCAAGCTCTAGTCAACGCTTTCTTCTATTACCTCTTAAGCATGCAAGAAAAATGAGAGACTTGCCAATTAGACTGTAGAAAGTTTCGGTTGGGTAATGATCAAGTCGAACCACTTCGTATCTATCAATCTTGCTGTTTCATATACTGTCAGATCTTACTCTTCCAAGTCCGAGTTGAAAAATCTACTCCGGGTAGGGAACGCTGAACGACCTCGAACCCGAGTACCATACATAGTAGAAGAGAGGAAAAGGGCATAGAATCTGACAAGGCAAAGGGGCAAATATATTTGATCTAGCTAGGTCTTGAGAAGGTTGGGACTGATGGCCAGTAGAGATGGTGGTCAGAGACCACGTAGGAAGAAGAAGAAGAGGAGGAGGAGGAGGAGGAGGAGGAGGAGGAGGAGGAGGCAAAGGATTAGCTGATATCTGCCTGGTTGCAGTGAATGTCTCAACAGAATACCGGCTCAATATACGTGCAGAAAGAGGTAGAGTAAATCATACAGTTAGGCTTCCTCGTCTTCACCGTGACAGAGCATCTCTTCCCGGGCATAACTAGCAGATATATCCACAGGCGAACCGCTACATCACTCAATCCATATTGCAGACAGGCCTGCTCGGACAGTCAAGGCAGCTCAGCTCGACACTGACCCCAAAGATCCCCACCCAGGTCAGAAAGAAACACGTAGGCCTCAGAGTCATTGGAATAGACGCTGAAGACACTGGGTAGAGAACACGAACACGTCCAAACAGAGTCAGTGGAAAGGCTACGCATAGTTATCAGAAGGAATACGAAAGTAAAAAGTATGCAGTGAGTGACGCAGAGAGATAGGATGGTGACTGGCAAGTAACTAGCCGTTTCTAGCATTTCTTAGTATGCTGTTTAGCTGTGGCGGCCACTTTCCTATGCCGTAGCATGCATTGTTCCAAGTTTCTGCAAGATCGAGAAAGCTAGGACAGCGTTCAAGGCCAGGTTCTTGCTCATAAATAGTTGGAGCATTCGCATGGCTAGCATCTTACCTAGCAGGCTCAATCAGATATAAGAACAAAATAGCGAATTTTGTATTGAAGTGAATAGAATGCTGCTCTGAGGACGACACCAAGAAACAACACCAGATACCTAGTTTCTGGAAAATCTGCGACAGGGGTAGTATTGAATAGACCGGTCAAAAAATGGTAAGTAGTTTCCGTCTGCTCAAATATCGTTCCGATAAATAAATCACGCAATGTGTTGGAGGGCTCAGTTAGTGCGTCTATCCCCAAAAAGTCTGCTATAGCTAGCAGTGTTCTAGCCTGAGATGGTATATAGGTGAGTTCTTAACAGGTAAAAGGGCTATGAGTGAAACACCGGCTCCTAAGTATTCCATTGTGATATGCATGGACGGATGAGCCCCGGTGAAGGAATAAACAGGACCCGTAAAATCCGTTACATATTCCGCTAAAAGTTGTTGGACTAAGCTCCTAGAAAGATATAAAACACATCTAGAACCGAGTGGAACTAGATAAGACAATGAAAAGGCGATAAGATGACTCTGAATTTCGCGTTGTCAGCTTGAAACAACCTCAAAGTTATACCAACCCCTATCAGATAACCAACAGTGCAGCAGGAAGGAAAGAAAAGGGTTTCCCGCGAAACAGAGGAATAAGAATTAAGGATACAAACTAAGTAGCAGATCATACAACCGACTTGAATCCATATTTGGGCCATCCACTGAAGCAGGCTACCGTTACAAAATAGAGCGGAAGTAGATCCGGTCTGATTTTTGGGCCCAACCCAACCCAGATCACCACCACACACGCACACCATCCTGCAAATAATAAACAGAACAACTAGAATAGCAATGAATTAACTTCTCGTACCTGAATGATTCCATAGGATCTAGAAAGTGTCTATAATTATCATTGAAGTAGAAAACTTATCTGGTTATCTACGACAGACATGGAAGTAAGTCAGCACGTTTTGGATGCGGCAAGATCGGCCTCCCTTGCTGATCGAGAAAGTAGGGCCCGAGCCGTCAAATGACTTTCCCCTTGCCAGTTCTAATTCCTGCTTTTGCCTCTGAAGGCGTGGTAGTCTGGAAGTAAGGTCTGCACTGTGTCATGTAGCACAATGTTTTAGTCTGCAATATGCGATCTACCAGAGATAGGGTACCCCCTGGGTTGTCTCATCTACTTGACCTCCCAAGGTCGGTGATGGCTGATGCGGTCGTCGCTGCGGATCACAATCTTTTGGAGCCATGAAAGATGAGCTGAAATTTTGAAATCCTAAGATGAGACATTGCTCTGTATATGAAGGATGAGGTGAGATGTTCGGGTGGTGAGAGGGAATACCTCGGAGTTACGCAAAGTTAATGCGGGTGTGGAGGCCACCATCTGCAGAAAATAGCCCGCACACTGCATCGTGGAAAATTTTATTATGCAGGTCCAGTAATGTACCATTCAGTTTTCCCATCAATTGATGCACTGTCATGACGTTGAAAAGAATGACTCGCGACCGAGGGGGATCTTGTGTTGTCTGGCGAGGTGGGAATGAGTGAGGAGACCATCCTCAATAGATGATAGCCTACGCAGAATCAACGGTTATGGGTGTGCCCTGACCCATTCCTTCCCCAGCTTGACCAAGAAATCCTTCGTGTGGTTGTCGAGGAACCACGGCGCCAACCCCGCTTGATGGTCGCCGTCGATCATTAAGCTAATTTAGACCGAGTCCGAGGGGGAAACCTAAATCGCCAACTGCCCGCTCGCCAACTCCAGTAGCCAGGGCCATTGCTACTTCACATGTTACCGAGCATCTCTCTTGCCGAACCTCGCAGCACGGAAACTGCTCCTTGCGCTGTTTCGCGGACTCCGAGTGCAACCTCGCTGCTGCGGGTGGGTTGGGCACTTAATGTTGGCCATTGCACTGAGGGCATTCCAACGACTACTCGTGTGAGTACATTGTAGTTAGCGTCCATCACAGGAGACCCAGGTTCTACCGGTAAACTACTATTGTTTCCACCCGTCCCCGCAAAGTCAAGTCGGAGAACATTTGCCGTAGATGGCTTAGGTGATAGTCACCCACAGCTTCCAACCTGATAACCAACGTGAACGGCGAACACTGCCACTGGGTAACAGTCGAAAGAGTGGACCTCCCAGGTCACACCCCTTAGCCAGGAACTAGGACTCCTGTTTCCCAAGGCACATCCAATCACTGTTTGGGTGTCAACGCCCACCGCGGAGTCAATTGCGACATGGCATCATAGCCGCAAGGGCAAATTTTGTCAGATGCTCGCTTGACTCAAAATGATGGGCTTTGGTGTCGATCACCGAGGTACCCAGAAAGTTAGAGCGGAAAAATAAGCCCATATCGGGAGCCAAACCATGATCCTAAGTGCACCTCGTAATTTCCCTTCCCATTCATTCGCCCCCCCCGCAAGGCTAAGTGCCCCTAACGCAGCTTAAGGTGCACGGTTCACTCCGACAAGCATAGGCTGCCCCAGATCAAACCATCTACTCGGTTGGATCAGAGGAGCATTCCCTCGCGGTGGGTAGCCAATTCGGGTACTCATCTGGTGGTCCAATACGGACGATCGTCACGTTGTCCTTGACCAGGGACCGAAAAGGAATTATCCCCGTTAGGTTAGGACGAGGCCAATCCGCATCGTCTCGGTAGTATGGCTATTATGAGACGCCCCAGCACGTCCTAGTCATTTCACATGTGGGGTTAAGGACAGCCCTCGGCCTTGTCTCGATATTTGGATCGATGTGGAGAGCGCGGGTGGCTGCCGTGTATCTGCAGGCATAAAAGGAGCCCTGCCATCTGCATTGTCTGGACCCTGACCCGTCCGTCGTCAATTGCTGGCATTCCCTGGTGGAGAGCACCCTCAATATGCGCGTCTCGTCGGCCCTTCTTTCCGCCCTTTTGCTTTCCAGCACTTCGCTGGCAACTCCGGCCCAGGTCTCCTCATCCGTGGCCATCTCTACACAGGGGAGCCCGGCGCCAGAGGAACATGTTGCAGCACAAACAACTGCAGCAGCAGAGGCAACTGCGGCGGCGGCAGCGTCGGCGGCAGCAACTGGTGCATCCGAGCAGACGGCCAGTACCAAGCAGCAGCCAGACAACGATGCTAGTGCCGACCAGCAAAACGCAAATGCTGCCACTCAGCAGTCAAGCGCAAACACAAACACAGACACCGGTAACCAGCAGCCATCTGCTGATGTAGCTGGTCAGCAAACCACCCCCAGTGCCGTACAGCAAACAGCCGCAGCTCCAGAATCGACAAGCCAAACAACCGCCACCCAGTCACAAGGAGGAGATCTTCTTGGTGGACTGGTGGGTGGAATCCTTGGTGGTGGCTCCAGCCAAAACGCTGGAGCAAGCAGCACGGCTGCCGCATCCCCCTCAGCAGCAGGTCTTGGTCAGTCTGCCACCTCCACGCAGGACACCGCGTCTTCCGCAACGACGAGTTCTTCATCATCCGCAGGCGGCTCTTCCGGAAATCTTTTGACGGACATTGGTGATGGCCTCGATGGCCTCCTGGGTCTCTTGTCGCCAACATTCTTGAAGAATGTTGAGTCGTTCTTCAACCACTTTGCATATCTATTCGATGACAAGACTACCGACCAGACGAAGTCATTGATCGACACTGCGTACAACCTGCTCACCAAGCAGTTGATCACTGAATTGACCGGTCTCCTCAACAATGCAAACAGCCTATTGACACCGAACTTTGTGAACGAGACCCAGCAACTGATCAACTCGGTTGGCCCGCTCGTCACGCCACAATTGTTCAAGAAGGTCTCTACCTTGCTTGATAATGGCAACAACCTTTTGACTGCTGAGTTTGTCAAGGAGGTTAACGGCCTGATTGGCAATGCAAACAACTTGTTGACAGCCGACTTCGTGAAGGAGACACGTGAGCTTATCGAAGCTGTTTCTCCTGTACTGACACCAGACCTACTTGGCGAGGTTGGCACGCTGCTTAACAACGCCAATGATCTCCTGACTGCAGACTTCGTTAAAGAAACGAAGTCGCTCATCAGCGCGGTCGGCCCGATCCTGACTCCAGAACTGCTGAAGGAGGTCAACACGCTATTGACCAATGCCAACAGCTTGTTGACTGCAAACTTCGTCAAGGAGACAACATCTTTGATTGATACAGTCGCGCCTAATTTGACACCAGAGCTGTTCAAGGAGATCAACTCGGTCCTCAGCAATGCCAATGGTCTCTTAACACCAGGCTTTGTCAATGAGACTCAATCTTTGATCGAAACTGTTGCTCCTAACCTGACCCCCGAATTGTTCAAGGAGATCAACTCTGTCCTGGGCAACGCTAATAACCTGTTGACCACCGACTTCGTGAAGGAAACCAAGAGCTTGATCGGCGCCGTTGCCCCTGTACTTACACCAGCTGTACTCGCAGAGGTTGCTGGCTTGTTGGGCAATGCCAATGACCTGCTCACACCGACATTCGTCAACGAGACTCAGGGCTTGATTGGCGCCGTGGCTCCGGTCTTGACACCTGCTCTTCTAAAGGAAGTTGGCAGTCTCTTGGGCAACGCCAACTCTCTGCTGACTACCGGATTCGTTGATGAGACCCAGTCATTGGTTGGCAATGCGAACGACCTACTGACGACCGATTTCGTCAAGGAGACCCGTAGCTTGATTGGTGATCTTTCACCGGTCATCACACCTCAATTGCTATCAGAGGTCTCAGGATTGCTCGACAATGCAAACTCCCTATTGACAGCGAAGTTTGTCAATGAGACGCAAGGATTGATCGACGATCTCTCGCCAGTCATCACACCTGAGTTGCTCGGCGAGGTCGGTGAACTTCTCGGCAATGCCAACAAACTCTTGACCACCAAGTTCGTTGAAGAGACCCAGAATCTGATCGATAGTGTGGCACCTGCAATCACCCCTGCTCTCCTCACGAAGGTGAACTACTTGCTGGGTAACGCAACGAATCTGTTGACGCCTAATTTCGTCAATGAGACGAGCAACCTCATCGACGAAGTTTCGCCGATCCTGAGTGAAGTTGCGCCAATCCTTACACCCGAAATGCTTGGCGAAATCGGCGGTCTCCTTGGAAATGCCAACGACTTGTTGACTTCGAAGTTTGTAAACGAAACGCAAGTACTCGTTGAGGATGCTTCCGAGGTAAGTTTCTTCTAAATAACAACCGCACAGTGAGCCACATACTAACTTTTCATAGTTGCTTCCCGCTTTGGTTAAGGTCTTGGGATCGCTGTGAATGTAATGAGGCGTGATATTTGAAGGATATACGATCTGATGGACAACGAGTCTACTTTAATCCTATGAGTAATTATGTATTTGATGTTGATGCAATCAATGTTCACGACGCTTGTGCTGCCGATTCAACGTCAAGTACAGACGACGTCTTAATATTAGCACATCCATAGTCATAAGACCTCCCAACGCCGTGCCAGTCGTGAAGCTGGCTTTGCCGTAATCGCAATATCAACTCATCGCGGTGTTCATGATGAACACTTCCTAAATGCCTCTGAGCCTTGTAGAGAGGAACCAGCCCAATTCGCCAGTATGTCTTCCGAGCCGTAGAAGATATCTCCATCGAAGCTGAACCGTATTCAAATCTGTCACGCCGGGATTATTTAGAAAACAATCCTAGATGAGCCGAGCACACGGTATGGCTTTTTCGTCCCATCACTGGGTGCCAGTTCCCGTAGAGCGGCTCATAGGGGGGTGGTTCAACCTGCTCGGCGCCATCTGCTAGTCGTCCGGGCTTCAAGGTCGCACAATGATTCATCATCTCTCATTGTAATTGTCCCCTCTGAGAAGACTGGCGGTGCCTTTTTGTTGATGGCCATGTATGAATATGTCTGCATGGTTTGTGTAAAGCTTCTCTGACTGAACACAGAATTTAAGACGCAATGTTCGAAGTCTTGACTTCCTGGTACTTGGACAAGACCTTCATCTCTGTGTTGCGTTCCTTGATCTTCTTGTCCATGGCTTTCTGCACTTCTTCGCGCTTCTTCTCGGCATCTTCCAGCTTTTGCCTCACTTCCTTTGCAGCTTGCTCTTGCGCCTTCAGGGCCGCCTCTGGTGTAGGATATTCCTGGCGCAGTTGTTCAATCTGGGAGCGTATCTCTTCTTCGTCGATGGGAGTGCAAGTGACTGGATGGTATTTGTGCGGCGGTAATGGTTCGCCCGGAATACGAATCTCAGGTAGCAGTTCGTGTATCGCAGTGGTGCGGACAGGGGAGTCCTGCGGGACCGCCTTGGCTGTGGGAGAAGGCGTCGGCTCAGAAGGCGGAGAGAGAGGGAGTTGTTGATCCATATTAACGTAGGTTTTTTTAAAGTGGGCGTTTACTGAAGAACCATATACGATCGCCGAGTTCAATAGGGTAGTTTGAGCCAGAAAGTAGTGAGATTTTGCAGGTTATTGGAAACTGAGGTGATGAGAGTTCTTGAATGTTCCTGGGATTTTGTAAGTCCCCATTACTGCCATCTGCCGGTTCACCGCCATTAATGGTCACCTGATCCGAAGCGGTGCCCCGCAGCTCCATCTGTATTCCAGTGAGATTTTTTTACGGTTCGCAGCAATAACTGGCATGTTCTTACAGTTACTACTTGGAGGCTGTCTACAATGCCTCTAAATATCCCCAAGAGCGTCCATCTTTTCAAGTCCTCGACCGTTAGCGCGTACGTGATCCTGATTAGATATGCTCAGGCGGTCAGTTCCTGCCGTCAGGGGGAAGCTCGCCGCCTTTGCTCCGGATGTGGGGGTTCGGGGAGGGCCTCGACCGGCAGCGCCTCTCAGGATGTCGTGAAGCTACCCGGTCACCTGAATAGATGAAAGACAGGTGATACAGGTCTGTTTACTTCGCTTCGGGCTTGCCAATCATGCAGGCCTTCGGTATGTAACCCATCCTATATTTCATTAAACAAATCGGGTCACCAGATAGGATGACATGTCTTCTGGCAATTGCGCTAATGATGCAACTCCAGTCCCCAAGAACCGGAGAGTAAGTCGATCATGCTCGATCCATGGAAGTATTGAAGATGCCAATTCTAGGTGCAGCCTCGGTTTGAGTTAATACTCAGAGTAAGGACCATTGATCACATTGCAAATGACCTACCAACTAACTGCTATGGTGGTTGTAGATTATTGACCTCAATAATGTCCCCCTCGTGAGCGGTACCGCTTTCGTCAAATGGCGCTTACCGTCATCTAGTGCGCCTGAACACCATGGCCACACAGATAAGGCGATCATCATAGATCATCGGGCATATTGGAATTATGAGAAGGTCCTGCAGGTCAGGCTCACCATTGACCGCAACCAGACCCTACACGAATGCGAGTTGTACTTCGAAGTCATTCAAGAGTTTGCGTCAGGGGGGAACAGTGAGAAAAATCTGCTAGGGAGGATCAGACTCAATCTTTCCGAATATGTGGATAAGAGTGACGATGACGAGGGCATTGTCCGGAGATACTTGATGCAGGATAGCAAAATCAACAGCACACTTAAAGTTGGTATAGCTACACGCCAGGTCGAAGGGGATCGGAACTACATTACGTATGTCATATACTATACTGGGATCGCTGTATTACTCTCGAGGAGCATGTTGCTGATGACATTCAGGCCGCCCCTCAAATCAGCCATGGTCTTTGGCGGAATCGCTGGGGTTGTATCCTCGGAACAGGGTGAACACGACGATCTGGGCCGGCTTCCCTCGATCAACACCCAGAGCCGCGAAGTGACAGATATGCAAGACATGTACCGCCGCACACTGGCCGCGTCGTGGAATTCGCGGGCGGACGATTTACCGGCCGACAAGCTGATCGAAGAACTGTTCTCCGGTGGCATTAGCTGGGCAGATGGGCATGATGCCCGTGCAGAGAAAACAGTCGAAAATCAGGCAGATCGACTGTCACCACACGGGCGCACAAGCGTAAGGCAAGCTTCATCAGACAATCGATTGTCTCCTTCCAATTTTGAGAGGCGACCAAGGAGTTCTTCAAGCAATCATTATCGCAACGATGTGAAAGGAACAGACTTTGCCCCAGCCGCTGATCATACACGGAAAAGCGGAAGTATAGAACAGCAACTGTATGACAATCCCAAAGGCAAGGCTTGGAAGAATCGTGGTTCGGAATTTGAACTGTCCGAGTTCGATGTGCGCGAGGATTTGCGAAGTTGGGAGGTCATGAACAAGGAGTGATTCAGTATGGTGCTTTGTGGCGTTAAGCAGTCTCTTGGATAATACCCCTATAACTATTACTCATCTCTCTGTTCTTCAATATGTCGGCTTTCTCACTTATGGCACCAGAATGTTGGGGTAGATAAATGCCCCATGTAAGCGTAGTCTCCGATAACCATATCGATAATCGAGGAACTGCTCGGGGTGGGTCCCACGTATGAGCTAGTCCACTTATGGTCTAGCGTATAGTTCAGATTGCATCAATCTGAGCTTCAACTTTCCATCCCGGGCTTTTCTTTAATTCCGGTCTGGTGCATTTGGTTTTGTGGTCCATATGCTGTCTCGATCTTCCAACAGTGCAGCAAGTCTTTTAGGCTGCCGGCTGCTCCCAGAATGCAGAGCAAGCTTACTCCCTCCCTCCTTGCGCCGGCACAATGTATCTATCCGGTTCGAATCCACCGAAACTGATGCGAATCACGACGAGACGCCGCCGCAACACGTATCTTCGCGCCGTACCCCTGGCCACAACCGTCTCCAGCACCACCGACTCAAACGGAGACTGGGTAAAAAAGTACCCATTTCTGTGAGCTCGCTTGGAAATCCTGGTGAGGTAGTAGTGGTCAAGGACCGGCAACGCCGTCGACTACGCATAGCCAAGGATGAGCCGAAGGAGGTCACCGACGAAAATGCCCTTCCTCTCTTTTTGAGGGAAATCGACAATGACGATCAATTTGTTGATAGCGAGCTGCTCAAAACTCGTGTCGAAAGTTTCCGTCTCGATTATGAACCTCATCACAAGTTGCCCGTTGCCGATTGGACGGCGCTCCGAAACGAATTTCAGGCGTCATTTACCTACCGGCAGCTATTGGACTATATAATAGAATGGAAGGAGAATGAGCTGGGCAGGGAAGGAACACCAGAGGCGACGCCCACACGCTGGACACCCGGAGTCTCCGAGTTTCTCGAAAGCAGTTATCTTTCCCGAAAAGGTGTCGCCGATAGAGTTGCGGCGTCGCAAGGTCTCAAGGGGAAATTTCTACTGGCCGAAAGGATACTCCGTGACTGCTGGCATCTCGGAGTCATTGATGAAGTTGGTCAACTAGATATACAGCTGCCGACGCATATACTGTCTCTGCTCCTGAGTTCGCAGCATTTCTCTTTCGAAGAATTAGCCAACATGCACGACGCAAAAATTGATGTCACACATTCGCTTGGTCTTGTGAGAATCACAGGAATGCAACGTATCTGCGAGTCAATCAGTGAGATTGTACACGATGCCATGGCCAGGGTTCGACAAGAAAGCATTGAATTGCCACCTGACGAAACGAAGACGAAAGTCAACAACCGCATCTTTACTCCAGAGTTCCTCTCGTGGGTGACCAAAACCTATAGAGTAGCATTCGAACAAAATACACCACATACGCCAAGCCAAATCTACTATCTTGCGGAAGACAAACAGGATGCGGATAATGCCCGTAGGGCCCTGCACCTTGCCTATTACAGTGGAACTGCTCCTGCTGTACCGTTCAGCACATACCTACCCTCAACTGAGCCAGCCAGTGTCCATGACATTGATCCTGAGAACAACACGTCATGGTTCGAGAGGCAAAAGGCGTGGTTCCGATGGGCCACACCAGCAACGCAGTCTGACGAGGTGAAGCCCTCAGACACGGTAATGTTCGATAACCATCAAACTCGGGTATCCGACGAGCTTTTCAAGCTACTTCGACAGAAATCATCCGTCACTCATCAGGCACATTCTGAGACTGGTGCCGACTTCCATGAATCCATCACGGCAGCAGTCGGCAAATGCCTCTTTCTACGCAAGCCATTCTTCGAAGAGAGCTCGGTCAACGCTTCTCAGCTCGGCAGAATGTCACTCCCAAGGACCTTCACCACCGACATCCCTCGCGCAGCGCAATTTCTCCGCACGCTCACCCCCAAACCAGTAGACGAGCACCAACAAGCCTACCGCTTCCGACTCGTCCCATCAGCTCTTAACGCCAACGTCTTCCCCCAACTCGAGCTAGAAGTTACTGCCAAAACAAGCAGCACACCCGAAGATGCAACCCCCGACTTCTCCATGCGCAGCGCAAAACTTATCCTATCCGAGAGCAATGTCGACTACCTCCTCCCCGAGAACGGACTTGACCTCCGCTTCACCCGCCAACTCACCCGGGAGCTCCTCCCCCAGTCCCAGGACAGCAACTCCTTCTCCCTCTCAAACATCGAGGAATCCCTCCGGAGCCTCTTCTCCCGCACCTCTACAACAGACGGAGAACTCCCTCTTCCCCCATTCACACAAGTCACTCTCCCCCGCGATATCCTTCCTCAGGACGCCGCCGACAGCTCCGCAGAGTACATCTTCCTCCCGGTCAGCGATATCCGGGGAACTCGTATTCACAAGTACGATTTCCGTGGCCAGCAGCTCAATTATGCTTTTTACGAGAGCGGGCCGCTCAACCCGTACCGTACCACGGACTTGTTCCTGAACATGGATATGACTGACGGTTCTGCGTCGGCTGATTCCAACGCTGATGTTTCTGCTGAGAATGTATCGCGGGATGCTGCTGCGTCTAAGGATGAGTTCCACACTTTCTATAACACTGCTTGCGCACTGGCCTTCGAGTTGGATAGAGCGAGACGCTTGGGAGCTGTTTGGAATGATACTATCTGAGTTAGGCTGGCGGGAAGCAGTGTTCGATTGTATAAATAGATTTTCATTTTGATGATATATGTACAGTATGATATAACTTGTAATTGGGAAGACTATGCCCCTCTCTACTTCATTTTGTGTATTATATAGCAGCTACTAATAGTCCTCGTGTCTGATGAAAATTCAGGTGTTTTTGACCACGAAATATATTTCCGCCGCGGTCTTGAGAAGCCGATGCATATTAGTAACATCTCTAACACCCATTGCGCTTTATCAAAGACGTACAAAGACTACACGCTAGTATTATCGACCCATGATTACTCTTTTGAAATCAAATTCCGATAAAGTCGTAAAGGTCGTTAATCCCTCTCCGAAGACCATCCTCCCATGCCGCCGAATTCTCCTCGAGCTGCTCTTGGTCTATATCTCTTTTACGTTGCTGAACCCACAACTCTGTATCATAGATCTTGTCCGCACCTTTCCGCGGTGCCAAGATCCCTTGAACACCAGCGCTAAAGAATCGTAATGCATCATCGTATCCCAAGTTCCAGCCATGAACAAAACTTTGACGTTTATTCGAGCCCCAAGACTCCGAGACTTGCGACAAAGCCTTGTCCTGGAACCGTGAGCGTTCGGCGTTGGCTTGGTTGGTTTTCTCTCGGACCTCTGTTTCGGGTAGCATCATTTGACTAGGTATTTGAACTGTACCATTTGAGATGTCGCTCTTGAACTGAGGAATGTCGGTTTCGCAGCCCTCGAAGACCCGTTTGTTGCATTGTGCCTGATTGTCGCTGATGTATACAGGCAAGGATGCATCAATGGCATTGGATATTTGGATGATTTCGTCGTAGCATTCGCACATGTCTGGGGCAGGTTCACATCCGGAGGAAACGGAGAGTCCGACTACCCCGGACATAGAATGAAAGGTTATCTCTTGGGCAAGGAAAGCGACGCAGTCCCGAGCTATTGTTCGATCTTTGGCACTGGCACAGAGGTTTATACCGCTGGCGCTGGCTTGAAAATCAATGAGAATACCGATCCCGTGGAACCAGCATTTTTCGATGAGATGCTTCACGGTACTCCAGCATTGGTGGTACACTTCTGATGGATCCCCTTCGAAGGATGTTCCCCGACTGAATACGGGTCCGAGGGAGTAGAAGCTCAATGGTAAGCGGAGGGTTCGGCATTGCGCTACGTCCTTGAGCCAGGAAAGGTCTTCGTCGGTCAGTGCAGAGTGCCAGTGGGATTCCCATTTCTGTTTGGTTTGCTCGAGTCCGGTGGATGCTATGGATCTGGACATGGCATGCCGCGGTTTAGTACTCATAGGGGAGGAACTATGTATATTGGGGGGGGGATGTCAGGTGTTTTCTAGTACCTACGTTTTGAGTAACTGTAGTTCATTTGACTCGTCAGCGGTATTACGCGGACCGAGTACGAAGAAAGATCCCAGACTCGCTCCAAATTGCTGCCGAAAGCGGTATATGTCCTTATCCCTGGGCGGTATAGGACAGTATAGTTGTGGCATATTCTCTTAGGTGGTTCGAAATGTTAGATTTAGTATTGTTGGTCAGGTGATAAGGATGTCTATGAAAATGGCAGATTGAATATGGTATGAAATTGTATTGAAGAGCACGGGTAAAAAGTAACACTGGATCAGATCAGATGAAGAGCAATTGTTCCACCAGAAGCATGATATGAGTAGTAGAGAATGATGAAGTGTTATGGGAGGCAGCACTTGACCCTGAAGATCAGATGAGTTTCCCAAAATGGCAACCCCTCACAAGCAATAGCTGCCCTAATGAGGGGAAACATTCATCAGACTCAGAGATTTCGGGGGGTAGAGTGAATGCAGTGCCACGTAAGAATTCCTAGTGAAATCGGGAATTTTAGGGTGCAGGAGAGAACAGAAGTCAGAGGCAGAAAACATGGTGATGGGAGTTACAGAATAAAGAGAAACCTGAGTGACCAAACCATAGGATCTCCGGGCGGGACTGACGTAGTTGGAAGACTGGAGTCTGGCTTTAAGGCTTTTTTTGGAGAAGTGATGGATGGTTCACTTCCATTCGGACTAGCGAGGGGCTCCGCATTTGGCCGAGTGTCCGTGCTGCTGTTACTGCTGAAAATGTCGCCTGTCATCTTTCACTTCTAAGCCTCGTTCCTCTCCTATTACATATTGTGAACCGTTTTGATTTCTTGCGCTCTCTTCTTTCGTTTAATTTTTCTCGTTTCACGGGTCTGCAGCTCCAGTAGTCGCCGACCGTGCTGCAAGTCGGTGGTGCCCAATCGGTGTGTGTTCAGTCATGAATTTGATGCAGACCGAGTAACCGGCCAGGCATGGAGAGAACACGGGTTGCTAAGGTCAGTGCTGTTGGAGTGCCTCAATCCAGCAGTAGAGCGCACTATGATGAGACATCCCGACTAACGACTTCTGTGATGCTTCAGGTTGAAGATGTGACCTTGGCGCGCCGAGGCGAGCAAGTGGTCGGCACTCTCCACCTCACCCCTCACCATATTATCTTCTCCCACACTCCTCCTCCTCCTGTTCCTTCCTCCTCCACCGACGCGTCTCAGGCTCCAGGCCCTTCTGGTCGTCCCAAAGAGCTTTGGATTACATACCCCATAATCTCCTTGTGCACCTGCCGCCCCACCCCCGCCGCATCCCGCCAGCCGTCCTCCATTCGTCTCCGGTGCCGCGATTTCACCTTTGTTTGCTTCTATTTCACCACGGAGAGCAAGGCGCGTGACGTTTATGAAACCATCAAATGCTGGACCTGTAAAGTGGGCCGCATTGATAAGCTGTACGCTTTCTCATACCGCCCTCCCCCTCCTGAACAGAAATTCAATGGTTGGGAACTGTACAATCCTAGCAAAGAATGGGCTAGACAAGGCGTCGATCAGGCTGGCTCTGGATGGCGGATTTCTCAACTGAATGCAGACTACGGGGTAAATTTCCACGCAAATAACTGTGTGAATTATTGTGTTGACTCTTACTTTCCAGTTTTCTGCCACCTATCCGGCTCTCTTACCGGTCCCCTCGGCCATTTCTGACAATACCCTTAATCACGCTGGAAAGTATCGGTCCCGAGCGAGAGTGCCGGTTCTTACATATCTTCATCCAGTGAACAACTGCTCAATCACACGGAGCTCACAGCCTCTTGTCGGTGTGCGACAAAACCGCAGCATTCAAGACGAAGCGTTGCTAGCGGCTATCTTTTCAACCTCGCGCTCAGAGAGACCTCTTGCAAGCTTCACCCCGCCTGGCTTCGATTCGGATTCCTCCAATTCGACCCCAGGGAACGCCTCACGCAGTCATATGCTGGCTGATCTGACCGTCCCTGATGACTTGGAAGACGAGTTGTTGAGCCCTGTCCACGAGAATCCGGAGGGAAAAGCCCAAGTTTATGGTGCCCAGCAGCACAATCTCATTGTTGATGCTCGTCCCACGGTCAATGCCTTCGCCATGCAAGCTGTTGGACTTGGGTCGGAGAACATGGACAACTACAAATTTGCCACCAAGGCTTACCTTGGAATTGACAATATCCATGTGATGAGAGACTCATTGAGCAAGGTGATTGATGCGCTCAAGGATTCGGATGTGACCCCATTGGGCCCAAATAAAGACCAGCTCGCACGGAGTGGATGGCTAAAGCACATTTCCGGAATTCTAGACGGTGCTCGGTTGATCGCTCGGCAGGTTGGTCTCCAGCATTCGCACGTCTTGATTCACTGTTCCGATGGATGGGATCGTACGAGTCAGTTGAGTGCACTTAGCCAGATCTGCCTCGATCCTTACTATAGGACGATGGAAGGCTTTATGGTACTGGTGGAGAAAGATTGGCTATCCTTCGGTCACATGTTCCGACACCGATCAGGACATCTGAACAGTGAGAAGTGGTTCCAAATTGAGAACGAGCGAATTGGGGGAGATTCTAACCGTGGATTTGGCGAAGGCGGTGGTGCAGGAAGAGCTCTTGAAAATGCGTTCTTAAGCGCCAAAGGATTCTTTAACAGAGATAACAACAGCCGCGACGCGATTGGTGAATCAGATGGGGAGATGCAAAGCTACGACGCAGAAAATCTGAAGAAGCCTAACAATGCTATACCCCGAACTGCCGCCGCCGAAAAGGAGGTTACCAAGGTGAAGGAAACGAGTCCAGTCTTCCATCAGTTCCTTGATGCAACGTATCAGTTGCTATACCAGTATCCTACCCGATTCGAGTTCAACGAACGGTTCCTGCGCCGCCTCTTATACCACCTTTATTCATGCCAATTTGGAACCTTTCTCTTCAATAGTGAGAAAGAACGCGCAGATTGGAACGCGAAGGAACGAACTCGGAGCGTGTGGGACTACTTTCTAGCGCGGAGGGAGCAGTTTACCAATCCGCAGTACGAAGCTCAGATCGACGACCACAAGCGTGGACAGGAGCGACTGATCTTTCCCCGTATCAATGAGGTCAGATGGTGGAGTGAGTCATTTGGTCGCACCGATGCGGAGATGAACGGCGTGCGGTCCTCTGGTTCTAGGCCACCCATTGGGCGTGATGCGATTAGTACTCAGCCGTCACCAGTGTTGACCGGAATTGAAACCGCTAATCACTCTCTCGGCGCTGGATCGTCTGGGAAAGATACTTTGAGTGCGGCCTCCACTGGCATGGCGGCAGTAACTGCGGGAATCTCGAATCTCGCCTTCCCTAAGAGCAAAGAGGACGGGCAGGATCCTAAGAGCTTGAATCGGATGGAAGTCGAGATGCAGTAGCCCACGCAACGAAAGCTGTGATGATGTGGTTACAAGGTAGTGGATCATGGTGAGCAATCTGGGTATGCCCGGTTCGAGCAAGAAATTTCGTATCATCTCTGCGACGTATGCTTGTGGATCTAGTGCGTGCTTGGGACGTTGCATCTCCGGGGAAGTAGAGTACAGTTTACAGTCAGACAGAAAGACAGAGAGAAGATTATGATTCAATGAATTTAAAAGAGCGGGAACCAGCAGAATGCATACAGATGCTGGAATCGGGATATGGGCTTTGAGTGTTAGTTCCAGTTTGTGATCTTGGATTTACTTCCATAGCTACTGTAACTAGAACTAGAAAACAATCAGAGTTAATGCCTGAACCCCTGAAATCTAAGGCAGAAAGCGGGATTGTAGACTAAGGGGCTTGGCGGCCCAAAGCGGGAAGGTGCCCGCCGAGCAGCAAGCGAGGTTGAGCCCTAGCCCAGAAGGGCCAGCAGAAGCCCTAAAGGCAAAAACTGCCCACTAACGCCGGCTCTCTCAAAACTGACTTGACCGCCGCCGCCCATTTCGCCCTCGCACGACACACCCCCAACCTACGCCCTCGGCCGTTTCTTCGCCAATTCAATAAAACAGAAACGCAATCATGGCTGCTGTCCAGGGAGCTATTTCGAAGCGCCGCAAGTTCGTCGCCGACGGTGTCTTCTATGCCGAGCTGAACGAGTTCTTCCAGCGCGAGCTGGCTGAGGAGGGATACTCCGGCGTCGAAGTCCGTGTCACTCCCACCGTCACCGACATCAGTACGTCCGCCCGATATTTCATTTTGCATTTGATTCCAGACCCTATATGTTATGTTGGAAAAGGCCGGGATTGGGAGATGTGAAGAACCGACGTGGGACGAATGAATGGTTCATCCGGGAGGAGGAAAAGGAAAACAGTTATCGGAATACGGCCGGGAATATTTCAACCAACAACGGGAAAATTATGGGGATTGGAGACGATATTTTTATATGCAAAGGAAGATGGAATATATGTGCCAGTTGCTAACGGATGCTCTTTTTCCTTACAGTCATCCGTGCCACCCACACCCAGGAGGTTCTCGGTGAGCAGGGCCGCCGCATCCGCGAGCTCACCTCCCTCATCCAGAAGCGCTTCAAGTTCCCCGAGAACTCCGTTTCCCTCTATGCCGCCAAGGTCCAGAACCGCGGTCTCTCCGCCGTCGCTCAGTGCGAGTCCCTCCGCTACAAGCTCCTCAACGGTCTGGCCGTCCGCCGTGCCTGCTACGGTGTCCTCCGTTTCATCATGGAGAGCGGTGCCAAGGGTTGCGAGGTTGTCGTCTCCGGAAAGCTCCGTGCTGCCCGTGCCAAGTCCATGAAGTTCACTGTACGTCTATCAACAGCGATTGATTCTTATTCCTCGAATGGTCGGATCGGTCCCGAAGCAGTGGTGGAATTTGCGCATATTCAACAACAACATTACCAACTACGATCTGCGAAAACGAAGCGACTGCGCAAGGACCGAACCGAAGATTCACCCACCATTCGAAGAACCACTCCATATGCATGATATAACAGTATCAGAAAAACTAACAATTATTCTTCCAAATAGGACGGTTTCATGATCCACTCCGGTCAGCCCGCCAAGGAATTCATCGACAGCGCCACCCGCCACGTTCTCCTCCGCCAGGGTGTCCTCGGTATCAAGGTCAAGATCATGCGCGGTTCCGACCCCGAGGGCAAGGCCGGTCCCCAGAAGACTCTCCCCGATGCCGTCACCATCATCGAGCCCAAGGAGGAGCAGCCCGTCCTGCAGCCCATGAGCCAGGACTACGGCGCCAAGGCTCTTGCCGCTCAGCAGGCCGCTGAGCAGCAGCGTCTGGCCGAGCAGCAGGCCACCGAGGCCCAGGAGGGTGCCGGTGCCGAGGCTTACGCCCAGGAGTAAAGAAAAAAAATCATATCCCAAACAAAAGAAATTTCATTTGGTTTTTTTTTTCTTCTCCATTAGGCCCTGCTTCTCTTCTTCCCTGTTCTCGAATATCATCTTCATTACCTAGTCTCCTGTCCCGCCCATTAACCTAACCTAACCCAACTCGAACCTCTTTCTCTATATCTCTTACCTATGACGCATCCAAATAAACAACTACTTTGATGACCTCTAAGCTGTTTATTCCGCTCCCGGCTATCTCTCCCTCTTTTCGTCAGTAATGATGGAGGGGTGATAGTTGCGAGACGCCCTTCTGTGGTTGTATTTTTTTCTGTCTAGTGGAATATCTAGGCGGAAATGGGAATGAGACGATGGAAAGGTTGAAGAGTTGGTTGTTCTTCCTATTCTCATTGGCTTACGTCATAGGCTAGGTCTGGGTAGGACCCGGAATCTTAAAGTAATACTTGTACCTAGGCACGTGGGGAAAAAGAGATTGTTTGGTCTGCTGGTATTGGATTTGTGTCTGTTCATTCGTAGGATTGTGTAGACTTGTTACTGGTATACATAATACGTCCTTGGTTTCCGATATATTGTTTATGTATATATATTATCGGTAATATTGGACTACATCTTGTCTGTTTCAAGTTGTCCCATAAACCTACTAAGTTACTACTGTACTCCTACAGCAGGAAGAGTTAGTATGAGGTTCAATGGCTTGAACTAAGAGTACTATTACCAAATCAGAGGAAGATATAGTATTCTTAATACCATGATTAACTGCAGCTGAGCCGACGGAGTGATGGCGAAGCTTTCAACACCCAATACTAGTGAAGGTGCTGTACTACTTATATATCATAAGTATTATTGAACACGTTAGTTAAACTGTGATACACTACTTTTGGCTTCTGACAGTTCTCGTCCCTGGTGAGGATGAAATCAAGAAGTAACGATAAAAAAAAATCAATCATGGCATCAGCTATTTTTCTATGTAACATCTATCGTCTACGCATGACTTTGCTTTGATCTCACGCCTTCGCTTACAGGAAAGCTTCGACGTTGATCTCCAGAGTGCTGACGGGGTACTTCAACTCGTAGTTCTCCAACACCGTCGGGTGCAGGATACCGAAGGCACCGATGACGTGCTCCTTGCCAGCTATGCGCACGTGGACGGAGGCGGCGTGTCCGGGGAAGTAGGTGGGTTCTAAAGCGTCCAGTTAGTGACCTGTATATCTCGGGATGTCTAATTGCTTCTGACTTACCGTCAAGCTCCTCAATCCAGTACTGAGAGTCAGCCATGGCGGAGTTCTCAAGGCCCTCCTCACCAGTGATGAAAGCGCTCTTGAGCATGGCCATGACACGGTCCAGGAGACCGTGGACAACCTCGAAACCACTCGTCTTGCCGTACCAGGCAGCAGCGAAGTGCCTCTCGTTACGACTCTTACGCTCCAGAGACAGGTCCTTGAAAGCGACATCGCTGACTTCGAAGACCTTCATGGGCACGGCGTGATGCTTGTTCTCACGGATGGTCTTGAGCAGACCGGGCAGCAGGCTTGTGCGGACAACCTGGAACTCAGTGGTCTTGGGGTTGGCCAGCTTGACGGCGGTGTTTCCGTCGTCCTTGCGGTTGAGCCAAGCGAAGTTCTCGTCGTGCGAGCACAAGATCAGGGGCAGCACTTCAGACCAGCCGGCCATGGCAGCCTCCATGCGCACAATATCGGTAAGCTTGTTGATGGGGAGGGGTTGGGCAATGGTACCGGACTTGCTGGGGAAAGACCGGGGAAGGTTGTTGAAGCCATAAGCGATGGCGACATCCTCCATGATGTCGGCTTGGTGGAGAACGTCGGCTCTCGTCGGAGGGATAAACACATCAATCAGATCCTTGGAGGCGGTAGAGGGCTTCGCATCGTAAGCCATCTTCTTCAGGAGAGTGCAGATCTCTTCGGGGGAGAGCTCCAGGCCGCAGCACTGGTTGAGGTAAGAGACCTCGGCCTGAGTCGTACGGGGCGCAATGTCGGGGACAACTCTAGTCTCGTTGTTGTGATCGGAGATCACCCTAACAGGCTCAATCCTATGTGTCCAGTGAGCAGGTGATACTAAAACCGAGGGGAAGGAGGCCTACGTGAAAGGCTCGGAGGTGTATTGAGAGAACATGGACACAATGATCCGGTTGACAATCTCAACCTTCGTCTTGTCAAGTGCCGTGATCTCAATGAAGACGTTCTTGGTGTCCAGGGTGATCTTGGAGTGATCGCCGTTGATGATAGGAGGAAGAGAGCAGACGGTTCTCTTGGAGTCGTAGATCACGGGGTAAACGGGGGAGTCGCGGATGATGTGGAGGTACTTGCCCAGGTGCTTGTCTTTCTGTTACATAGTAAGCACCTAGTTCATTCGACTCGTCAGACACCTGTGGGCCATACCTCGTAGAAAGCCATCAACTCCTCGCCGTTCATTTCTTTCGTCTGGTTGAGAGGGACAAACTTGATGTCCTTCGGGGGAAGGGCCTCATATGTGAAAGGGCCCTGGATGGTGTCCAGATCGTGGGTACCGATGGAAACAAGGGTTCTTTGCCTGGCGAGGTTCTGGTGGAGCTTGTCTTGCAGGGCGATGAAGGATTCGTAACGCGCTTGGTCGAACTTGATATTGCGGAGAATGGCACCGGAGACGAGGGGACGGATCTTCATAGTCTACGCTCACATATTAATTTTCATTCATGTTGAGCCAGATTTTCGGTCGTAACATACGTCCTCCTTGACGATAATGGTCTGAAGTTCACCATTGGCAGGCTCGACCAGCTTGTAGTTGGGGAGAGGCTGACGACCCAGGAAGATGTTGAGCATGAGGGCGATACCCTCGAAGCACAGCAGGTCATATCTAGATACCTCTCAGTATGTGAATTTTGAATCATTAGAGTTATCGCGGGTGCGTACCGGTTGGCGGGGATCTCGATCTTGAGCTGCGGGGGTTCCTGCTTGCCGTTCACGATCGGTCTGTCCGAGTTGGTGGTCTGGATTTGAGTTAATATTATGAGTCTCAAGAGGCGAGGACGGTCGGAGGAGAATTTACGTCTTCATCGAGTTCAATTCCTGTGGTAAAGTAGCAGTTAGCGCATTGCCCCGCCAATCCCGGTTCAGAATGTCCGACGTACCGAATTCGAAGCACAGCTCGTCGAACTCCTCGGTGGTATAACTATGAAGTTGGTCAGTATGAGAAAAGAGTATCCAAGGGGATAAATTGCGCATACTCCCGACCGAGCGCCTTGAAAAGCGCCTCCTTGTCAACGGAGATGGTAGGCATGGTGATGAGCGGGGGAGGTTCAAGACAGGGCGACAAGAAAAGTTGAGAGGAAGAAGAAAAGCAACAGACTGCCTGAGGAGAAGGATAGTCTGTGTAGGTCCCACCACGAGGTCAACCGCAAGTAATCAGCGGGGGGGGAAAGAGGACGGGCAACAAGAGCGCTGGGCTTCAATCGGACAGTATGCCACCGTTTGGGTAACTCTACAGTTAGTCTAGTCGGAGTCATAAAGTCTTTTGTTCCCCGTTGGGGCTTGACCCTCTGTGAGGGCGGCGGGCAAAGCCACTGAAAGCGCACCGCCACAAGACCATCACCCCTCCTTTTTTTCTTGCTTGGTGGTTCCAACCTCACCGGACTCGGACTTCCGTACGGGAGAGTACACCGCCTGCTTGCGCTCTCCCCTTCACCAGCCACAGCCCGGCCTCCAACAAGTCCAAAGCAACCTCTCCAGCAAGCCCATCTCGTCACCTTCGCAATTCCCCCCCTCCACGGATTAGCTTGATATCACCGCTCACAAGTCTTCCATTCTAAACCCCTGTCGCATCATATACGGGGGTCTTCTATCTTTCACGATTTTCTTAGATTGGACCATAATCCCTGTTTGGTCCCGGTCCAATTGTCGAGGTATGATGATAATGATGTTCTTGCTGCTGCTGTTGTTGCTCAAGTGTCCTGCGGCGGCCCAAACCCCACGAAACCTCGCTCCGGGGTTCTCAACTCACCCTCTACTATCTCCCTCTTCCTCCCACCACACTTCCCCCCCGCTGACTTGGTACTTTTTCACCTCTGTATAGGTTCTTAGCATCCTCCTTCCTCTTCACGATATCCCCGCCCCCTTTTGCCGGATCGCCTTTCTTCCTAGGAAATATTCGTCGTGTTCGCGTGCGAGCGGGTCGGATCGTAGCCTGAACGAGGACTTGGACCGGTCACATCCTTGCCTCTCTGCGTATTTCCCTAACTTTCAACCTCACACTCATACATCATTTTCGCAATGGAGGGCCAAGGAGAGAATGACGAGCTTTACCCTATCGCCGTCCTTATTGATGAGTTGAAGGTATAGTTGCCCTCGTGGTCATCCTATCCCTGACGCACGAACATCGGCAGTCCTGATCCTGAGAATGTCACAGCATGACGATGTACTCCTCCGCCTCAATGCCATCCACCGTCTGTCTACTATCGCTTTGGCCTTAGGGCCCGAGCGGACCCGGGAAGAACTTATCCCTTTCCTTGATGGTTAGTACCGTCAACGCAAGAAGGATAGCTTTCTGGTCAAAATGTTTCCCCTAACTCTTGCGCCATAGATTCCGTCGAGGATGAAGATGAGGTTTTGACTGCACTGAGTGAAGAGCTGGGTAATTTCATAGAGTATGTCGGGGGTCCGGAGTACGGGCATGTACTCCTCTCTCCGCTTGAGAACTTGGCTGCTATTGAAGAGCCTCTGGTCAGAGAAAAGGTTAGAGAGCCGCAACCGTTCTCTTGTGGTACTCTCCCTTTGTGCTGACATTGTTTCAGGCTGTTGAATCCCTCAATAAGATCGGCGAGCAGCTGTCCGAGAAGCAGATCGAAGAGAATTTCATCCCGATGGTTCTACGCCTGTCGAAAGCCGACTGGTTCACCTCGAAGGTTTCCGCGACCGGCCTGTACTGTGTCCCGTATAGGAAGGCTTCTCCCTCTTCACAGCAGACCCTTCGGCAATACTACGGAGGTCTCGTACATGATGACACACCGATGGTGAGGAGACAGTCGGGCAACAACTTGGCGAAGTTTATCAAAGAATTGAATACCCAAATCGTTATCGAAGAGATGATACCCCTGTTTCAGCACCTTGCAACAGACGAGCAGGACAGTGTACGCTTGCTCACAGTGGATGTTCTCATCTCGATCGCGGAAGAGATCCCCAAGGAGCAGCAGCCCAGCCATGGTGTCCTTTTGACCTCTTTGCGCAACCTGTTCGAGGATAAGAGTTGGAGAGTCAGGTACATGGTTGCTGATAGATATGAGAAGGTATCTTCTGTCCTGCCGATGCTCCTTCCGCCTTGCGTTGTGTTTGGCTGACCTCTTGGTAGATCGCTAAAGCCGTGCACGAAGAGGTCGTAACTCGTGATATGGTCCCCTCTTTCGTCAAGCTTCTGAAGGACACCGAAGCCGAAGTCCGTACTGCTATTGCTGGACAGATCCCAGGTATAATTCTCGCATACTTTAGGGCCTTACAAAAGCTAACTGGCCATTAGGCTTCTGCAATCTGATTGACCGAGACACATTGCTCAACGAAATCATGACTAGCGTGGAAGACCTTGTCTCTGATCCATCTCAGCACGTGCGCGCCGCGCTTGGTACTCAGATCAGCGGTCTTGCACCGATACTTGGAAAGGAGGAGTTAGTACCACCAATTCGCACACGCCGATCAACCAGGTTACTTACAAGTCATGTTCAGGACCATTGCGCACCTCCTTCCGATGTTTTTGCAGATGCTCAAGGATGAGTTCCCCGATGTCCGCCTTCATATCATCTCCAAGCTGGAATTGGTTAACAAAGGTGAGACGAACAACTTGCGTCCATTCTAAAGAAGATGTGGACTGATTGTTACAGTTATCGGCATCGATCTTCTTTCACAGTCACTTCTCCCGGCTATTGTCCAGCTGGCCGAAGACAAGCAATGGAGAGTGCGTCTCGCAATTATCGAATACATTCCCCTGCTTGCTAGCCAATTGGGAGTCAAGTTCTTCGACGAACAGCTCAGCGAGCTTTGCATGGGCTGGCTCGGTGATACAGTTTTCTCTATTCGCGAGGCTGCTACTCAAAATCTGAGGAAGCTGACGGAAGTGTTTGGTGTCGACTGGGCTAAGGGCTCTATCATCCCCAAGGTGATGGGGATGGGTCAACACACCAACTACCTGTACAGAATGACAACATGCTTTGCCATCTCCGTATGTTGATTATAAACGTTCCTACAGACGTTGCCTTGCTAACGTTTATTAGACTCTCGCACCCGTCGTTTCGCTGGACATCATCGAGAACTCGATTCTCCCCATCTTGGATCGACTTGTCTCGGATGAGATCCCTAACATCCGTTTCAATGTGGCCAAGTCTTATGCCGTGCTGATCGATACCCTGCGTCGCCTCCCTACAGAGGGGACCCTCACAGACCTGGAGAAGGCAGGTAAAACTGCCACGCCATCCCCGCGGGGTCAAGACCTCATCCAGCAAAGAATCCTCCCCAGCTTGGAGAAGCTGCAGGAGGACGAAGACGTTGATGTTCGGTACTTCGCAACGACTGCCGCAGGCGGCCACGAGGAAGTCATGCAGACTTCACCGTAGGCTACTTTCCCAACTCGGCGTAGGCCAGCACCTGCTTGTTGATGCAAAGCACCTTGGGTGTGAGTGGGAATAATATCAACGGCACTCGCACTAATTTGGGTGGAATTCAGTTTTGTCAAACTTAGAAATAGTCAGAGCGTCTGACTGGTACGAAATGCTCATGGCGTTCTAAATGTAGATTCTTTGGTCCACGATCAACCCTCCTGCAAAAAATTTCTCTGATGTTTCCCGAAAATGTAATCGCAAATGTGTAGCACGCAAGTGCTACTTCATGAGAATCGCTGATTAGAAGCAGCAAACAACTTGGTAGATCCCATTCAGTATCATGTGATCCCGAGGGCCTAGGAAGCGCTACTTCCGTAAAGCCGTCGGTGTAAGCCAGGCATCCGTCTATTTAATCTTTAGTCCACGTGTGGTCCCTGAGTCTGAGAGGTTGCTCAATATCTCTAAACCGCCATTGACGTTGCTAGACGCCTCATTTCTGAACTTTGTTGGTTTATTTATCCGCAGCCGTGAATACAATGTCGTTTTCTTGGCCGTGGCATTTTACGTCTCTCACAGACGCTGAGAAGCAGCAACGTCGGGAGCTTCTGGATTTACGTGGATTCTACGCGCAGTGCTCGGTGTTGATTGCTCTTGTTCTGGTTCGCGTATATAAGAAGTCCTTTAGCGAAGCCCCTGCCACCGAAAAGCCAGCCGAGAGGCGCTCGCGGCGAAAGAACTTGGAGAAATCATGGTTGGATACGCCCCCAGTTGCTGGCTGGATGGAGACTCGAAGACAATACATCGTCTGTCTCATCTGGCTTGGCTGGCTTCTGAGTCTTTGCATCTGGAATTCTGGTGAAGGTGGGTCAATATTTTCTATGACATTTCCTGATACTAGTACTAGTACCCGAGATGGTCGAGTTTGGGGCATAGGATTACATTTGTCTGGGCTCCGATTTGCCAGAATCTACACTTTGTGTTCATCTAAGCTCCCGCGAACTACAACAGTCCTGTGTCTCATATTCTTAACTCACCCACATCGTGGAGACGAAAGCTAAGCCATTGTTGATGTAAACAGATTATCTCCACTTTACCAAAGCTCTAGCCCATGTCAGCCTCTCCCAGCTCCCCCTGCAGGTGCTCATGTCACCGGCCCTGTACATGAGTCCATCACCAGGATCACCGTCCGTCGTGTCGGTTATCACATCCGTTCCGCAGCCGACCATCAATGCCTACCATCGTCTATTTGGTCGGATCGTTCTTGCGCCGCTGCTCATCGCCCACGCTGTCATGTACGATTCTTTCTTCCTGCAGTCGAGCCACCCTGACTTCGGCTCGCTCTTTGCCAAGCGTATCTGGGATTCTGATGTCCAGTGGGGAATCGCTGCTGCCACCATGGTGGGCGCGGTCGCTCTCTTTGCTCGTCCGGCAGCCATGCCTCGCTGGGTACGCTGGTTGAAACCGACTTCTGCCAAGTCCAGACAGCAGGTGTTCTACCTTGTGCATGTATCCATCGTGGGAGCCCTGGAACTTGCGGCTTTCTGCCATGTTTCGGTGGCGCGCACCTATATTCTTGAGTCATTTGCCAGCTCTGCGATCAATTTCGCCTGTTGCTACATGATGCAATAGACTCGTCTTTTGTGAGGTCTGGCACGTTTGTTGCTGATGAGTTATGTCAGAACAGCGAATTATCAGGGTTGTGGCTTTGGGGTACGGGAATTGTTAACAATATTGGTGTCCTACACAATCATGTTTAGATATTCGAGGACCGATGGTGTAGATATTCGAATAAACATAATGAAATCTCTGGATTATAATATATAGCATCAATTCTCCTCAACGTAAGTACACATCAATTCAGTAATACGGTTAAATGGTAGATAGTAGCGAACAAAGGCTATCCTACCGACGCAACGTACATCCTGCACCATCGCATTGACACAGAAACACCATACGACCGGGTTACTACCTACTGGAGCCTTGTTTGATACCAGTCATGCTTCGTCGCTGTAAGTTCGAGACGGCAGGATACTTTTTTGCTTTGTTGTGGTATCGCTCTTGCTGAGCTGCTTCAAGCGTCTATATCTCTTTCATTCAGCAGGATATGTTGGCCATCACCATCGCCACTCTGAACCTCTGGCTGCTAGAGCTATCTCTTCCTGATGATTCCTCCTGCAAACTATACCACACCAAATGATTGGGTGATTCGACCCCATCACTGCAATTTACGGTCCACCCAGCTATGTATGTATCTTAACCAGTGATCCACTGCACTCGATTAGGCAATGTAGCTGGTACGGGCATGCAAAACAAAATTCATGAGACTCGCACTGAGTTACTTTCGGCGCGCCAGTGCCTAGACTGACTAGGTGACTGGCTCCTCCTCCTTTACTTCCTGCTCATCCCAAGGGCAGGAGCAATACGTCCCAAGTCGCGTGCGCACTTTCCTAGTTCGTGCATGAAGACATTCCTATCAGCACTTTCGATACAGTCAATTTCTTCATTGTAGCACGTTGTTTAAACAAGAGACAGAGTTCGGAGCTTCTATCCCTTTCTTTCAAGCCTGTCACTCAGAGCCACTAGCTGCTTGGTCGTTTTTTCTATTTCACATCCACCGGTGTGTTGTATCCACTAGAAACAGCCATGGTCAAGTATGACATTCCCACTTTGCTGGCACTTAGCCACCACGGGCGGATAGATTTCAGCAAATTTACTGAGCAGGCCGTTGGAAGTAAGTCTTTCTTTTTCTTATCTAATTTTAGTAGTGAATGCTGGAAACGAAGAAGAATATCTTGCTGACACAGAAGTCTCTTTATCACTAGATAACGTCCTTCGACAACGCAAAACCAGTACGAGTGTCTTGTCGGAGCAGCCAGTCAACCGGTCAAGGAATGCCTCAAACTTGTCACGTCAGAGCGAACGAACTCTTTCAGTTCCAGAGCACGCTGTAATCTATCCCTCTCGGCAGCCAAGTGACCCTCCACAGAGCATCCGCGCACACGCCGATGCCGGATTTGTTCAGTTTCTAAAGGAGCATACATCCCCGAAGCACCAGCGTGTCACGGCTGGAGGCCGAATAGTTCCGATGGAACCACAGTCTCCTACCCCTAAGGCAAAGCAGCCGGTGCGCAACATAAGTGCAAGAGCCAGTGATCAGAAAATATCTAAGCCTTCACTGCGAGATGACACTAGAAACAAACGCGAAAATAAACATGTGCTGTTGCAAGATAACAACGCAAGTGTTAATATTCCTATAGCTGCACCGCAGCCTGCTGAAAGTCACGACGATATACGTACCATACTGCCTCAAAGCGGTAGTGCAATTGACCAGCACTTCTCAAACTATGGACAAGCACCGAATCTTCTGTCTACGGCGGCTACCGCAGGGCTGTTCTCCCAACCCAGTCTTCCATGGGCCATGAGTGACCTACCAATGCCTCAAATCGCCTTACCAGCCCCGGAAGTTATACCAGCGGCCTCGGACTACCCTATGTATGCCTTTGGAGATGGTCCATCAACGTGGGCTTCAAATATGTATCCTACCCTGGGTACTCAAGGCCCGTTAATTCCTTCCATGCCAGCAGTCCAGCCATATCCCACTGTTACCACGACTTCTGACTTTTCCGCAGAAAGCAATACAAGTAGCGGCAGGGCGACCTCATTTCTTGGTCAGCTTCCACCTACCTATGACTCTCTTTGCTCTTCTCTGGGCCCTCAATGGCATCAATATGCAGGTGGACAAGTCCCAGCTCTTAATCAACCAATGATGGTTAGCACTCCTCAAACACCGACGTACCAGAAGTCTCTGGAAGATGCTGCAAAGGAGCATGAGTCTCTTACCAGTAAGCTATCCGGTATTGACAGGTATATGGCTGTGCACAGTTGGGATCTCGACCCAAGTGCCAAAAAGATTCTAGTTGATCAGCGAATGAGTTTGGTGAGAGAACTGGATGCGGTTAGAATATACAGAGAACATCTCGAATGGGTTTCTGGAAGATTGAACACAACGATCCCAATCAGGCAACATCCCTCGAACGTCGCTTCAATGTATGTCGCTAGCGGCCTCACAGGTAGTCCATCTCTAATGGGACCTTCGCTGTGCACACCCAGCTCAGCTTCTGCGCTTCCAGCTTTTTCGATGCTGCCACTAGCAAACGCCCTTTCGCAGTCGCTCTCCCTCAATGAGACAGTTAACGCATCAATGCCACTACATGCTGTATCTGATACCTACCCATACAATGCGACAATCGGCCCAACAGAGGTACGTCCAAACCACAACTCGATTAAGGATGCTAGCTTTTCGCATGCCGCACGCGGAATTGAGACACGGATCGAACCCAAGAGGTCAGACAAACAGGTCCAGACACATGGCGAGGCCAAATCGAGAACTACTGACGGAACTGCTGGATGGAAAACACCGACAAAGATAACCGCTTTGGACGTTGAAAAGGTGCATCATCAAATTGAGGAGGCCACTCGCCGAGGTGAACCCCTCGATGGGCTTCTTCGGGAACTATCAGCTGCTACTTCCATATTGATTAAACAGAGGCGAGATGAACTTCATGAGCCGCGCGGGTTGCTGTCAGCCATGCCTGTTAAGCACAACCGCAAGAATCGCGCGGAAAGTGAGGCGTGTGCCGTCAAGGGACTATCAGACAAGCATGAAGCTCATGCACCTCTGATGCGACACTCAACCAAGGCCTGGAAGCCCGGGAAGGAGCTGCGAAGGCCTGGACTGCACAGCGCAATGGGCCCGTACATGAGTGCGAAAGAGATGGAAGAGGGTGATGACCATCAATCCATATCGTCGTATGTGTCAACGACGGACTCATGGGCTACCGTTCATCAAGGAGAGTAAGTACCGTCCGCCTTGGAATGGTATAACTCTGGAGATTTCTAAGTTTGCAGGCGTCGACGTGACAAAAAGCTACGGAAGATCAAAGAAAAACGGGCGAATCGAGAGATGGCCGAAAGGTAGTAAGAATCTTCGAGCACAGGCAATCAAGCTGATGATGTTGCGCAGCAGATCCCGTGGTCCACTTGAGCATCCCCATGTATCGAATGAAGCCTTTCTACCAGGTCCTCAACGTTCTCGAGGGCAGAACTTGGGCCAGCCAGGAGGACCATCGATATACAAGCCACGCAGCCCCCCAACGTTGGTAAACCCGACTGACCCGGCGAGGCAAACCAGCGTGGAGGAAATGAGACAGCAGTATCCTCAGCTTCTGACGCAGTATTTCAACAAGGACCGTGGTCTAGCCTTTCAGAAAACGGCTGCCTTGGCTGTCTCGCAGAATGTTAATGCACATGGATTTCTGCCCCCTTTCGAAGGCGTAGGGAATGCACCTAGTAAGAACAGGAGTGCACCAACGGACATGACCGAAGGTGGAATGTATCGATTCAGCGGAAAGATGTCGAACTCGAAGCAGCATGATGGACCCGGACAAAGAGGCAAAGAGGGCCCTGGACCAGCCAAGCAAGCTGGAAAGCCGTGATCGAGTCGGGTAGAGCGAGGTCCCCGCGGCGTCCACATATACGATTCTTTCTGGAACAGATGAACGGGGTGAGATTACCACTTGCAATCAGCGGTGAGTCCTAGGAGCAGGGTTCGAGGGCATTGGGGAAAGCAGTTGGAGATATGGCCGTATGGCATCATTGTATTACATGTATTCAAGGGTACCTCTTGTCCCACAGAGTCGGACCCTTACGGTTGGAGTATATCTTAGAATGAGGGATAGTGTTAGTATGGTATCACTGGAAAGGTTATTTTCACAAGTCTTTGAGCATGAAGATCAGTCTACTTGTGCTAATGCAGCAGCCAAACCCCCAGGGGATGGTTAGATAGCAGATGCAATCGGACCTGGGTTACTGGTAAAACCGTTTGAAGTGGTATTTATCGATCAGTAGCGATTAGGGGAACTTGGCTTCAGCCCACCTTTCTCCAGGCCAAGATAGTCAATAATCTCATTGCTGGATAATCAGGTGTGCAGTGGGAAAGACAGAGCCGATCGTTACTCTGTAGTTGAGGAGGCCAGAGCTCCCCTTGCGTGAATGATGGATTCCCCCACATCCAGCATCCGTCGCCTGACTGGTTAGTCCTCCGCCACACACCCCGCAAAAAAGATGTGAGGTCGCATCTCGTATTCTTGGTTTTGACTAGGGAGAGAGCAGATGGATGAAGGTAAACCAGTGACCAGTAGGGTGTGTGAGCATATAAGTGTATGAGTCTGTGTGGATGGTGATGATACTGTAAAAGTCTGTATGTAATTTAAAAAATAATAATAAGTATTAAGTATGAACGGAGTATCAAAAAAAGGCACAGCAAATAATAGCAGCGGCGATAATGGCTGTGTTTTTTTCGTTCCATGTTTTTGTAAATGACCCACGGTGAGGAGGCAAGTGGGCAAGTTTCGGGGAGGAGTGCCTGATGGTCCTATCAGATGTGCTGGCAGGCCCATGGGGGATGGCGAGTCATCCATGGGATGTTCAAAGCTGAATCGAACAAGTCCAGAATGTGGCAACTGGCTAAGGCACCGGCCAATCTGCTAAAAGCGCTGGCTGTGCTTTTGTGGTGAGCCCGATCGGATCTAAGATAACTTACTTAGTCGAGTAAGTACTACGGAGTAACTACTTAGTAGTTAGTAGTTAGTTACAAAGAGGAAGAGGACGTTTAGGGGACGAGCTGAATGGCAGACAATACTAAGTACCAGTTACAGTATACAACAAGTAATAGATACTGTGTGACATCGGATATACATACCGATTACATACCGAGTCAGGAAGGATAGAAGGTATCTGGGCTGGGCTGGGTTGAAAGAAATGATTGTTGTGCTGATAGCAAGATGGATACGACAACCCGATACTACGGTGATAAGTGAAGTGACATTTATCTATCGGGCTTTATCGGCTCCCCTTTGACTTTCACTTTAGTATTCCTTACTATTTACCCAGACAGTTTAGTGCAAATGGTTAGTGACGGTGAGAAAAACTAACTAGTGACCGTACTATACCCGGTATGGAGGCGTATGATGTATCATGCCGGGCAGCGTGACTAAGCCCAGGCTGTGCCATTCCAACTTTCCCTCCACGTCTCCACTCCGTCTCCGGCCCTTTCGCTTTCTCTCTCTCCTCTTCTTGTCTTCTTTCTCTTCCCCTGCTGTTTCTTTTCTTTGAAAGCCCGTCTTTGGCCCGGGGATTCAATTCTTCAGCTTCTGTTCTTTCTTCGGTGATTCCTTTGCGACCTCTGCGAACGCTGTGTTCTTCCCCGCCCGCGATCTAGCCGAGGTGTTGTCCCCCATTCACAGCCAACCCCCATCGTTCCCGGGCTGGAAGTGCCTCTAAATCCAAGTTTCTGGTGCAAACTAGCACCACCGCCTACCAATTTCCCCCGCGGCTTCTGGCCCGTTACTGGGGCCCCTTCCCTCCCGTCGCAATTATTATCTCTCATCGCCTACTTGCCCCGTTCGTTATCACCAAACTCAACTTGAGTACCTAGCCACGTTCCTGGATTCAATCCAGGCAGTCACCGGCATGACACAACTTTTCGCCTCCAGTCCGTCCTCCGTGACGAACGAGAAACGCGGGAACTTTCCCAGTCTCTCCCTGGCCTCCAAGAAGCATTCCAACGATTCGAGCCACTTCCCCACGAGGATCAAGAATTTCTTTCGCATCAACAGTTCCAGCAGCAATTCTTCCCATGCCAGCCACCACAACAATGATTCGCGTGATCGCGATGGCAATACCTCCCCACCCGCAAAGTCTGATGCCAAATCCGGCTTTAGACAATCCCGGTTCCTTCCCACTATCGGCCGAAATCGCTCAACCACCGTTGCCAGTGAAGGCAATCCGCTAGACGAAGGCGTCTCCCCGACCGCAACGGCCAATCCATACTTTGTCCACCAAGGCCAGCCTTCGTTGCAGCATCGGAACGATGGCTCGGTGCCGTCGTCCCCGCCCGATACCCCCGAATTGCAGGTGGACGGTGTCTCTGCTGCCGAGCAGGCAACTACGGCCAACAAAGTTGAGTTGGCTCGTAAGCTGCGCCGTGTTGCTTCTGCTCCGAATGCGCAGGGTCTGTTTGCCCGGGGCGAGTCTGACGAACGTCCTCAGACGGCTGAGACTGGAAAGGAACTTCTGGAGCCGACTGGGGTGGATGATCCACAAGTCACTACGGTGGAGGTGGCGTCCGACAAAGATGTGAATCTTGCCGTGCCGAAACTTGGCCCCCACAGTAAGATTCCTACTCCCGGCCAGATTCGGGATTCGGTTGCCTTCCGCAGGACGTATAGTTCCAACTCGATCAAGGTGCGCAATGTGGAGGTAGGGCCGGGGAGCTTTGATAAGATCAAGTTGATCGGCAAGGGTGATGTGGGCAAGGTGTATCTTGTCCGGGAGAAAAAGTCGAGCCGACTCTATGCTATGAAGGGTGAGTTTATGTCTGCAGCCTTGTCTATTGGCGAAGTGTGCTGACTTTACTAGTACTGAGCAAGAAGGAGATGATCAAGCGGAACAAGATTAAGCGGGCATTGGCCGAGCAGGAAATTCTTGCCACCAGCAACCATCCATTCATTGTTACACTCTACCACTCCTTCCAGTCCGAGGACTATCTCTACCTGTGCATGGAATACTGCAGTGGTGGCGAGTTCTTCAGAGGTGTGTTAGTCGTTCGATAGGTTCCGGCTGTCGCTGACTCTTCTAGCTCTTCAAACCCGCCCAGGAAAGTGCATCTCCGAAGATGCAGCGAGATTCTATGCCGCAGAAGTTACTGCTGCTCTGGAGTACCTCCATCTCATGGGTTTCATCTACCGTGATCTGAAGCCCGAAAGTATGTACCCTGATAGACATAGGTTTTGACTTATGCTGACTATATTGCTCTAGACATTCTCCTCCACCAGTCTGGCCACATCATGCTGTCTGACTTTGATCTGTCGAAGCAATCGGGACCGGGCGGTGCGCCTACAATGATCCCGGCGCGGAGTGGCAACTCCACAACGTCTCTACCGACGATTGATACCAAGTCATGCATTGCCGACTTCAGGACCAACTCGTTTGTCGGTACGGAAGAATATATTGCACCCGAAGTCATCAAGGGTTGCGGGCACACTAGCGCAGTCGACTGGTGGACGCTTGGTATCTTGATCTACGAGATGCTTTACGGCACGACACCATTTAAGGGCAAGAACAGGAATGCTACGTTCGGCAACATCTTGCGAGATGAAGTGCAATTCCCTGAGCATGCAGCGGCCCAGCCAACCTCCAAGTAAGCTCTCTCGGTCTGCTTTACCACACAGTGCTAACATTCGCAGCCTCTGCAAATCATTAATTCGCAAACTGCTCATCAAGGACGAGACCAAGCGCCTTGGAGCTCGAGCCGGCGCTTCGGACGTCAAGACCCATCCCTTCTTCCGGCAGACGCAGTGGGCGCTTATCCGGCATATGAAGCCGCCAATGATCCCTCACCAGAGCCGTGGTACGGATACTCTCAACTTCCGCAATGTCAAGGAGAGCGCGAGTGTCGATATTGGTGGACCCAGTACAACCAAGATGAAGGGTGTACCGATGGATTCGGGACTTGCGACGCCAAATGGCGAGATAGCCGATCCGTTTGAGGAGTTCAACAGCGTCACCCTTCATCATGACGGGGACATGTAAATGGCCCGTTGTGCACCACCATGTTTTCTGCCTGCCCAAGCATACGCTTTGCTAGAGGCTTATTTTACGACTATGATGCATGAAAGATCTCTACACGGAGTTCACCATCTTACAGCTATTACCTGGAGTATCGGACGTTTGCCGCTGGGAGTTTGCTTTTCTTTTCTTATACACAGGGTGGTTATCGATATATGCTGATATCCAATGACTGCGTCCCCTCATGCATGGGCTAATATTCGGCTGTCACTTTATGGTTTGATGCGGCAGCGATGTAACAGTTTGACTGTTTTTTGTTTCTGTCACAGTTATTGCAGCAGACGGCGTTAGCGATTTTCGGTTGTACCTTAGCAAACAGATCTTTGAGCAAAACAGTGGTGTGGGCTGACTTGTTCACACCAGGATGGTTTTGGTTGGGGATGCTTTCTGTTCTTTATTCTGTATTTGTGGGCGACTTATTGATGCTTGGATGTCCGATGGGACAGGCCCGGTGCCTTATGGACATGATTACGTTTATGAATTTATATGTATTTTCTAGACTATTACGGACCAGTCTGTAAATGTTTCCTGATATAGATTCTGACCTAGATACTGATAATTTGGGTTGAATGAGACACGACGGAAATCCATCCGCCGCGACCCAAACAAACCAAACCAGATCCAAACATACCTACTTTCAACATACACCAAACAACGCACCTCCCCCATTTCCCAACACACACAGAGACACCCAGAACCAAGAGCACCAGCGAAATAACAAGAAGATACTTATCAAAATGTCCTCCCCACCCGACTCCCACAACCACACCCCCCTCCACGACCAAGACCAAGACCCCTCCCCCTCCTCCGCGCCAGACTCAACCCCCAACAATCCTCTCCTCCGCACCACCAACCCGCTCGTCAGCTCCCTGGAACAAGAAGTCCTAGATGAGTATACTCGGTTATTAGGGAATGTGAATAAGGTGTGTTTATCCCCTTCACCCAATACCCACACAATCCCATCATAACCCACCGAGATGCACCCATCCATCCGATCAATCTACCTACCTACCTACCTACCTACCTACTACACACAACCTTACCCCCCCAATTCCTCTTCCCTATAATGCTAATAATTGAATATTGGATATTCGTATAGTTATCAACCAAACTCTCCACACTCGCCGAATCCCCCACGACCCTCACACTGGATGGCCTCCGCGGCCTAGAACGCCAAACCGCGACGGTCTGTACCCTGCTCAAGGCGAGCGTGTATAGTATTGTTCTTCAACAGCAGATTTTTAATGAGAGTGAGGAGCAACAACAACAGCAACAGATGCAGCAGGAGATGGAGGGAGATGGGTTTTCGGGGATGATGGGGCAGGGGGATGATGGGTATGAGCAGGGTGAGTATGGGGATGGGGGGTATGGAGGGTATGGGGTTGAGGGGGAGAGTTTTGGGAGGTATTAGGTATTTCTCTTTTCGGGGGGTTTGGTTATGGGATATGGCGATGGTGATGGTGGATTGCATGGTATGGGTTAACTGGGTTGGGTTATGGATGTGGTGTTTGATAGATGTGATTGATATATGATATACCCCGTTTTGTATGTTCTAGACTTATTTAAGTGTTGATTTGTTGATGGTTTGATTGAGTATTGCTTGATGCTGGATACAAATACATGTTTAGACTGTAATACAAGATTGAACAGAATAGAAAAGAAAGAAAAGAAAACATTATATACACCGCCCATGACGCAAATGAACATGTCTGCTGTCTGTATGCAGTGTTGTGTTCAGAGAGATACATCTTTCAAACCCAAATCTCAAGCTGTTCGCCGCTCACGACGGCTTTGAACACCCTTTCCAGAGTAGTACACTCCCCGTACATCGACCATCTTCTTACCCCGGGCACGGGCAATATCCTCGGGGTTGCGCTGGCTCATGAGCGCCTCGTAGGCGGCCTTGACTGTGTTCATAGGGTTTCTGGACCGGTTGACCCGGGCGGCGATATCGTGGATACCGGCCGCGCGGCACATTTCGAAGATCAGGTGCTGGCAGCGGAGACCGAAACCTGTGGAAATATCAAGCGTTAGCACTAAGCTAAAAGTTCATGTATCGGACATCGTACCTGGGGGACGGTGCATCAACTTCAACTCCACAGCTCCGACCTTGCCCTCGACGTCACCGAAGATGGTCCGCTTCTCGTAGCGCGGAACAGGTTGCATGTTCTTCACAGCACGAGCGCGAGCTTGTTGGCAGGCATCGACAATTTCATCGGACTTGGCAATTCCAATTCCCATGAGACCGTTCTGGTTACCGGCGACCGTGACGACGGACATACTCGGGACCTTACCCAGTCGAGTCTGGTTGCTGACACGGCGAATAACGAGGTCCTTGATGTACAGGGACTTGATGTACTCTCTACCGTAGCCCGTGACCTGGAAAAGTCTCTTCTCCGCCTCGTTGGGTTCTTCGGGGTTTAGATATGTGAGCTCTCCAAATCTGGTCCGGTATTGCGGCCTCGGAACAACCTCGTCACCCATATGTTCCAAGGTTTCTCCGTCTTTCAAGAGATTGGGCGAGAGCGCGCTGTGTCCGTTGAGCTCGTTCTCCTCCTTGCCGTGGGTCACCCGGTTGGTCTCGAGGAATCGTACGAAGTCTGCCGGCTGGGGGTCCTCCGATGATTCGGCAAAGAAGCGGGCGAAGTCTTCCATGAAATCATCCTCGGTCTTGAATGTCGCGTTGTAGTCGGAGTTGGTCTTGGGGGCGCGAACGTGCTTGTCGACGCCGGGCTCAATGACCGAGAAATCATCGAGATACTTCAACCTCATGGGATCCCGACGCAGACGGAACTGTTCAGCCAGGTCTTTCGGGTCAATGGTCTTTTCACCGGCCTCAATGGCGGCGATCTGTTCGGGTGTGTAATGTTCCCGGAGGGCGGCCTTTTCCTCCTCGGTGTAGTGCTTGAAGTCGTCAAGCTTCACCTCCCGGTAGATTTCATCCAGAGTCTTTCCCTCGGGGGCCTTGTTGACTTCAGGGACCTTCGGTTTCCGATCGGAGAGCTGTATCGACGAGAGGTGGAATTGGCGACTAGGCACGCGAGGGCCGGCGGAGGCCGCACGCGAGAAGCTGCAGAAGAGGCATCGGGCCGGACGTGCGAGACTCATGATGAAGCGGATAGGGAGCTCTCTGGCCAGCAGAGGCCACTTGAGAGCAGATAATCCGGGGTGGTGGAGAAGAGGGGGGGAGTAAATGAGGTGATGGACGGGGAAGTTCAAGACGGCGAAGGGAAGGACATTGAAGTTCGAGTGAAATTCTCAGCGGGTCAACTCCAGCCAATCCCCGTCCGCCTTTTCCTGCTCACTCACTTTTTCCTTTTCCTCCATCACCCCAACTTTCTTCTCTTCCTCCTACTTCAACTTTCTCAATCCCTCCATTTTCTGATTAACTGGTTCGGGATTTATATATGTTTGCCTTGCGATCCTTGCGATCATATACTCTTCGAAAACTCCCAACCAGTGTCCCTCGACAGGTCCAACGGTTGGCCCTCTTCCATCAATCTGCTTGCCCGCGCAATGCGCAATTAGCCTCCAATCCTCCCACCATGCAGAATTCCCCCAAGAAGCCCGACACCGTCGCAAAGCGGCGCAAGAGAGTCAAGGCTCCCCGCGATAACAAGAGTAGCGGCTTCGACGAGGTCCTCCAGGCCGATATCGATCAGCTTCTCCGCAGACACAAGCCCGAAACCGAGCTCGAGACAGAAGAAGCTTCTACACCCCCGCAACCCACCCTTCCCGAGCCTTTCACCGAGATTGAAGTCCAGATCGCCGAGATTTCGTCAACTGGTGATGGTCTCGCATTATCCGAGAATCAGGATCATGTCTACGTTGTTCCTTTCACAGTCCCCGGCGACAAGGTGCTGGTCAAGGTGGTGCGGCACTTCCCCTCCCTGTCCTACAGCATGACAGACTTTATCAAGGTCATTGAGCCTGGCCCCAAGCGCAACGATGCCGGCATTGGTTGCCAGTACTTCGGCCGGTGCTCCGGATGCCAGCTGCAAATGATGTCGTATGAAGACCAGCTCGCGCACAAAAAGCGCATTGTGGAGAAGGCCTACGCCAACTTTTCTGGTTTGATTCCGGAACTTATTCCTGCCATCGACGAAACTTTCCCATCTCCGCTGCAATATGGTTACCGGACGAAGCTTACACCGCACTTTGCAGCTCCTGGCGGCAACAAGAGGAGGGGCAAGGGACCCCGCGAGCCGCACAAGGAGGTGCCCCCGATTGGCTTCACTTTCAAGAACCGACGCATGGATTTGGATATTGAAGACTGCCCGTTGGGTACCGATATTGTCCGACAGGGATTGAAGAGCGAGCGCAAGCGTGTGGCCGAGACCATCGGCAAGTACACCAAGGGTGCCACTCTTCTTATGCGTGAGTCGACCACTCGCGTGCCGAAAGAGCAGGACAGCGAGAACCCTCCTGCGCCCATCAACAAGCCCGGACAGGACTCCGGCGACGTCATCCGCGTCGAAAAGGATACCTACATTGAAGAGAAGCGCTGCGTGACCGACTCGAACGCCACCAGCATTGAGTATGTCGACGACTACGTGTTCACCAACAAAGCCGGCGCATTCTTCCAAAACAACAACTCCATCCTCTCTGGATTCACCGAGTTTATCCGCCAACACGCTATGCCCCCGAACAACGACCAAGACGCCAAACCCATCAAATACCTCCTGGATGCCTACTCCGGCTCCGGTCTCTTCACCATCACCCTCTCCCCGCTATTCAAGTCCAGTCTGGGCGTCGACGTCGCCGGCGACTCCATCGCCTCGGCACGGGACAACGCCCGCGACAACAAACTCCCGAACACCGGTTTCGCCGCCGCAGACGCAGCCGTTCTCTTCAAGGACGTCCCCTACCCTCCTGACCAGACTCTGCTGGTGATTGACCCCCCGCGCAAGGGATGCAGTGACGACTTTCTCCGGCAGCTGCTGGCCTTTGGACCGCGCCGGGTGGTCTACGTCAGCTGCAACGTGCACACGCAGGCGCGAGATGTGGCTGTCATGGTGCAGGGCGATGCGGAGAAGAAGATCCGGTACGAGATCGAGAGCATTCGGGGATTCGACTTCTTCCCGCAGACGGGACATGTTGAGGGAGTCGCTATTCTGAACAAGACGAGTATACCCGAGTCTGCTTAGATTCATACATTGATGGCGTTGGTGGTTAAAAGGGGACATGACTGATAGATTCGCGTACATACAATGAGCAAATACCATTGCAGTTTGCAACTTTCGTTTCATCTATTCTTTACTATCGAGCTGGTGCTTCTGATAACCTGCTACATAACTAATGAACCGAGTCCAGTCTACAATTCAGGATCAGCAATCTTCAAAACCGCCTTGCCCAAGTTCTCCCCGCGCAGCATGGCAACAAACGCCTCGGGACCATTCTCAATGCCCACCGTGATATCCTCTTTGGCATTGATACTGCCCTCCTGCAGCCACTACACATCATCAGCAGTCATCCTCATACCCAGGAAGAATGATACACTCACAGCAGTAACCTTCTCATCCCTCTCCTTGATCCACTTAGGCCCCATATCCTTATCCCCAACAATAAACCCACGCATGCGCAACCTCTTCGTGACAACATTATACAGATTCTTAACCCCATACCGCTCCTCCGGCTTGAGATTATACTGCGAGACCATTCCACAAGCCACTACCACCCATCCCATCATCAGTCAGCATATTTCCCAAACCCAACATCCAACATCCAATAAATATAGGAAGACTTACCAACCCTCCCCCCATTATTCATAACCTCCAACACAGCATCCAACTGCTCCCCACCCACATTCTCAAAATACACATCGACACCACTGCCCCCCTCACCACCAACCAACCTCCCCAACGCCTCCTTCGCCCCCTCAACCCTATAATCAAAACAATCATCAAACCCCAGTTCCTCAACCACATACCTCCTCTTCCTCTCCCCCCCAGCACTCCCAATCACCCTACACCCAATCCTCTTCGCCAACTGTCCCACCACACTCCCCACCGCCCCAGCAGCACTACTCACAAACACCGTCTCGCCCTTCTTCGGCTCCCCGATCTCAAACAGCCCAGCGTACGCAGTCAACCCCGTCATGCCCAAGATCCCTACATACTGGGACAGCTCAATCCCAGATGGTAGTGGGGTCGGGATCTTCCGGATAGGGCTGTTCGCTCCGTCGATGTTTTCGAGCGTCCATAGCTGCTCTTGTTCTTCATCTCCGGCTTCGCTGGTGGTAGGGGCAGGGGATGCAGATACAGCCAGCACGCTGTATTCCTGGATAGGCAGACGCGCGTAGATGATCTCGCCCGGCTTGAAGGATGCGTGCGTGGAGTGCACTACTTGGGCCACGCTGTAGGCCGTGATGGGCGTGTTGAGCGGGTATGGTGGACTGTAGGATTTGATGTGGGCGGGGCGCATGCGCCCGCGCATGTAGGGGTCCAGGCTGGCGTAGAGGAGCTTGGTGAGGAGGGCGTTTGGGTCTGCGGGTGGGGTGGTGATGTCCAAGGGGCGGGGGAGGGGGGTTAGGTCTTTGTGGGGGGTGGGGAGGCCCGTGGGGATGTTGGTTAGGATTAGGGAGGTGTTGGGGTACATTTTGATGTATGTAGTAGTTGTCCTTGGGGTGGTCTAAATGGGGGAAGATTGGGGTGTAGTAGTGGTTTGTGGGATTGAAAGTAAGTTGTGAGGGAAGTATCATGCTGGTATTTATACTGCTACTTCTCTACTATGATGGTATATGCGGGGGGATGTATGGTGCGGCGTCTAGTCGGTTTAGAGTAGGTCTATGCTGCTCTAGGAGAGATCGCTGGTTGGTGAATGGTGTGATTTCTCGTACTATACTAGTAGTAGTGTGCTACTGGTGCTTACTTCTGGGTTGCTGTTCCTGCTTAGAAATGCGAGTAGTCAAGTAATGCTTAGAAATACACATGGCTGTTCCTTGATTTCTGAGGATGCAGCGGCATTTATCTCCGAAGTATGAGATAGTAGATTATGAGGCAGTGATGAGGCAGTCCTGAACATAATATAGCAGAATAACTATACATTTAGTATATACAATCAAGACAAAAAGATAACCGTCATCTATTTACTATCACCGGATATTGGCAGAAGCAGGAGCATATCAAGTTAAACTATAGACAGAACCACATATTTACGAACTGCCAGGGCCTCCCAACAGCGCAAAGCGGCGCACAATACTAGGACCAATCTCATCGTATTCCGCCTTGGTGTGGCAGTAACTGCGGAACTCCGGCGTCTGTCCCAGCAAGCTACCTCCGAACCACGGTCCATGGCGCTGTCTCTTGTGTGTCACAACCGCCACGTCCAGTCCACCACTTCTGGCACCTCCGCTGCGCGCCTCCGACGCCCGAATGCGTGCATCCACCAGATGACGGATGTCACGCTGAAGACGCCGTCCAAAGTCCTTGTACAGAGTAGATCCACCGGACAACACAATGTTCTTGTACAGACCCCTTCTCACATCGATGGGGGAAGACTGGATCACGCCGTCGACGACGTTGGGCAGGGGGGTCAAAAAGTCCGACGAATAGATCTCGGGGTTGAAGAAGATCTCCGGCGCAAGGAAACGTTCGTAGCCCACATCGATGCTCACGGTCCGGCCGTTGGGCGAAGTCACAGTGTGCTTAAGCAGGCGGTCTGGCTCACGGTCGTAGCGGGCGAATTCCTTGACGATGTCGGGGCACACGTAGCAGTACTCCTCCTTGACCTTCTCAGCCGTCTTCAAGCTGCTGTCCGGCTCACCGCGGTCACGGAGCAGGCTCTGGACAAAGTAGGTGATATCGCGACCGGCAATGGGTATACTCTTGATAGATGATCCGATGACGTAGCCTTCGGCGACGGGAATAACGTGTGTAACACCGTCACCGGAGTCGATGACGGTTCCGGTGAGAGAGCGGTCGGTCACCTTCGAGGAGGTCCAGGAGGCAGCAAGGGCCAAGACAGCCTGGACGGCGATGTAGAGACCGGCACAGTTGAAAGACTCGAACATGATCTCGGCGGTGTTCTCACGGTTCTCGGGAGGGTTCAAGGGCTATGCACACAATATCCGGTCAGCATCGCATCCGCCGAAGGGCAATTGGAGAAGTCGGAGGTCTTACCGGCTCAGTGAGGAGGAAGTAGTGGTCCTCCGGCTCGACGCGCAAGTACTTGAAGATGGAATTCGACCAGAACCGCTCCATGTGATCCCAGTTCTCGATCTGACCATGGCGAATGGGGTAGTTGATGGCATATCCGGGCCCGTTGGCCGCTGCCAGAGCTTCATCGCCAATGAAGAAGTCCAAGTCCTCTGTACCACGCTTCGCGGATAGATGGGAGCCTGCCCCACCACCGGTAGCTAGGAAGGAGGGTTTGTTCGCAACAGGAGGTCTACCGGCAGCGGAGGAGCCAGCGCCTCCGGCACCAGCTTTGGTCGCAATGGCAGTGGGAAAGACGAAAGAGGGCGAGTCGTTACCGGCGAAACCTGGAGACATGTCAGCCTGGAGCTTGCCGGCGGAGCTCCACGTGGAAGCTATCAGGAGTCCTACCAAGCTTGGAATAACCGGTACCGCTGAGCAGAGAGAAGGAGCGGATTAGTGACCGCGCAAGTGAAGTGTGAGTTGGGGATGGTAAGGGGCATACTTGTCCATGACAACGGCCGGAGTTTGGGAAGCCATGATTGATGATGTGGAGTACACGCACACTCCCCCTGATCAGTGGTCGGACTAAGTGAGGAGATGGAAGAGGTGAAATTAGACGATTGAATGGTATTGCAGGGATGAGAGCGCAATCATCCAGAAACTCCGCCAGGAAGGACGGGCGAGAATTATGACGAGAAGGGGATTGGAGGGGAAGAGGAGGGGGGTAAAGGGACGGAGATGGAGATGAAGGCGGGCAGTCAGTTCGAGGATGGATGGAATGCCTGGATGCCCTGCCTGGATACTGCGGCTGCCCCATACTTTACGGGTAACGACGTCACGTTTGGTATGGTACACCCACTGCATCCACAATACACTGCAGATGTTATTACCTTCAATTCCACATGTAGATAGAATCTCACTCCTTTTGGTGATAACCTTAACTAGCAATGCATAGTCAGGCAATATCCTGGTTCCTGTAGTGTACCCTCATGTGACTATCTCCCATTGGGAGGTGAATCAGTTCTGTTCTCAAAGTTGAAATGTAGACTCCATCTTCTTGATGTTCGTGAAAACAGTAAACCCTCCTCAGGAAACCACCTCCAATGCAGTTGCTGAGGAAGGAACTTGATCCAATGATCCCATCTACATGTCTGGGCTTCACCATCCCTCTTCTTTTATACAATTGAATCCTACCATATCCTTAAACACCTTTTAAACACTTCCACTACCTCAATTCCTATCTTCTTCCCCTACCACCCTATCTCCCTCCCTCCCGCTCCGCATCCTAGGTGATCATTTTTACTATATCAAACCTATCCTTAACGGTTATACTCACCGTTTCACCTCTGCGTTCACTACAATTACGCCGCTCGAAATCAGAAAATCACCAATCGCCCCGGCAGCAAGCTAGTATCAAGAGACCCGCGTCTTCCTCTGAACAGTCAATATTTCTTTTGTGTGTTGACGAGTTCGCTTCTTCCTCTCTTCATCCCCTCTTACTGCTCGCTTCTACCATCTTCGTCCCAGTGTTGAAACCAAGCCCAACCCTGCAAGTCTACGTGTACCAAAACCACGGAGGGAACCTCAACAAGTGAGTTGCCGGGGCCTCCCGCCCTGAAGCACTCACGGCCTCCGAGACTGCGTCGTCTTCTCCAGTGCTTCTCCAGGTTGCACCTCTCAGTTCGCCTGAGAGCCCAGCAACTGGATTCTACAATGAGTCGCTCAAAAGGAGGCGGAGATATCTCTGCCATCTTCGTTCATGCGGGAGCCGGCTTTCATGCCCCGCACAACGAGAAAGCGCATCTAGAGACCTGTGAGAAGTGAGTTCTCAAGCCCAACCCACGCCTTCGCAGGTCAAGTCTGAACCGAGCTAACGAGGAGCAGAGCGGCGAGAGTAGCAATGTCATTACTGAAGAACGGTGGATCGGCCGTCGACGCTGTTGAAATGGCCATCATGGTGCTGGAGGATAGTGAGATGACCAACGCTGGCTACGGTAGCAACCTCAATCTTGAAGGCACTGTCGAGTGTGATGCTACTGTTGTCAATCATCTAGGACGCAGTGGTGCTGTGGGTGCCGTCGGTCGTGAGTATCTCATGTCTTTCCCAAAATGATCTGTACGGTCCAACTATTCAGTGCTAATGGCCTGGTGCAGAGGTCAAGAATCCCATCTCCCTTGCACGGGTCATCCTTGACGCTTCCTCAAAGCCGCTCTCGCTGGCCCGAGTACCTCCAAACTTCTTAGTGGGACAGGGTGCTACGGACTTTGCATACGAACACGGGCTGGTGGTGCTACCCCCTGATGGCCTAGTAGCTCCGTCGGCTCGAGAAAGGTGGACTCATTGGAGACGTGATCTGGAAAACGCTACTCTCAGGGAGAGGAAGCAGTCTGGAGAACACACCCGCCTGAGCTCGCACTTTCGCCGACCCCCCACCGCCAGTCCAGCCCAGCTGCTCTCTGCGGCTTCGAGCCCAGGACCAGCCCCGGCGACTGGAGGAAGCACTCAAAGTACCAAGAGCTCACCCACTACAGACCCACGTCGTATCATGCCGCCGGCAGGTTCGGAGCTTGCACCCTTTGTTGCCCCCAGGGTCAAAGATGGCAAGCAAACCGATGGTGCGCGGTCCGTTGCTGTTGGGAACATGTCTACGAGTCACGATAACTTGTCTATTGCCGAAGCTCCCCATGGCGTCGACGCAATGGACATTGACCGAGTCAATGATACCGTCGGCGCCATAGCCATAGACAGTAAAGGAAACATCGCAGCAGGCTCTTCTTCCGGAGGCATTGGAATGAAGCATCGCGGGCGGATTGGCCCTGCCGCGCTTGTTGGTATCGGGACTGCGGTAATCCCCGTGGATCCTAATGATTCAGAAGCGACCTGCATTGCGACTGTTACTTCGGGGACTGGTGAGCACATTGCAACGACCATGGCCGCCAGTACCTGCGCGTCACGCATCTACTATAGCCATCGAAAGCGTGAAGACGGCGGATTCGAAGAGGTTACCGAAGATGAGGCCATGAGAGCGGTTATTTCCAACGATTTCATGGGTACTACTCGCTATCTGCATTCGAAGCTTACAAGCTAACAGGTGATTAGGACATCCGGGCGTCAAGAATAGTATCTGTAATGGAGCTATTGGCATCCTTTCGGTCAAGAAGACGGTCGACGGAGCGTTCCTCCACTTCGCCCACAATACCGACTCTTTTGTAAGGAGCCCCGCCTCAGAGAGGTCTATGCTAATTACGTCAGGCCCTCGCGTCAATGAGTAGCGTGGATAAGAAACCCGTGTGTGTCATGTCTCGCAATGGCGGGGGCGGCAGAATTGCCCAGGGTGGCCGCGCCTGCAGAGCCAAAAGGTATCTAATATAAGCTAATATACAGATCAAGCTAAGCTGACAACATCAGACCCAGGGCCCCTAAACCAGCGAAATAGAGCCTGTCCGCGTCTTCCGTACTATGTGCATCTGGCATCCGTGAGCATTTCAGCGCTTGTTTCCGGGTCGATGACGTTCGCCGACAGAATGATCGAAGGCAGTGCCGGCCACGCCCCGTCCGTTTGGTTGTCAAGTGTCAGCGTACATCCAGATTGAAGCGATGCCGCATGGGTCCTGGGTATGGATGCAGGGGCGAGTAACTATTTGCTAATTCGAGCCGACGATACCGAATGAACAGTATTCATTGGCAATCCTCTTCCAGCCCATCCTGTAGCCAGTACGTAGACAACTTCCTCTTCACGTAGACAACCCCACGCCCACAAAGACCCTCACGGCCCCGGTGTCGGCGTAGGCGTCGGCGTCCCTGCCGCAGACACTCCATTCCCCTTGACCTTCTTCTTCTTCTTCTTCCTCGCCACCACAGCCGGCTTCGCCCCATAATCACTAACATCCAACCGACTCCCACACGTCAAACAAACCCCATCTCCCAACGGCTCACAAAAAATACTCAAACAAATGGAACACACAAACCCAACATCCACGACCCGCCTATGACAAAAACACGCGGCCCTAAAATCCACATCCACCCTCGTCGGCAGCACCAAATGCCGTCTACTCCTCTGATCCGGCAAAAACGCCATCATCAAGTACTGCAATAAACCCTTGGGCTCATCCAACGCCATATACACCCCCTTGGTCGCGTCCGACGCCTGCTGCAGGAACACCGCATCACCGGATACCTTGCACACATCAATCGGGATATGAAGTCTCTGGCATGCGAATATGGCGTTCATAATTGGGATGTATTGATGCGCTGAGCCGGTGGAGCTGGATACGGAGAGGATGAGGATGCGTGATTGGAGGGTTGATTCGGCAGTTCCCTTTGTATTTGATGAGGATGATGTGGATGTGGTAGAGGATGGGTCGTTGGGGTTGGAGGTGTCGATGTCCCCTCCGTGCGCTTCATTCCATGCTAGTGTGCGCCGGTTGATGTGGCTTAGTGCGAGGGTTAATGCGCCGGCCATCATGGTGGAGGTGGTGGATTGGAGGGTTGAGGGGGTTGTTTGGGTCATTAGGTTGTGTAGGTGGCTGGAGACTTGTTCTTCGACGATGCGGAAGGGTCGGTATTTGTTTATGTTGGTTGTGTTGGAGGGGGTTTGTGGTTGTTGGGTGGGCATGGGGATGTCGCCGTCGGAGTCGAGGTTGTTATTGTTGTTGTTGTTGGGGGATTTTTCGACTGGGTATAGCCATGTTGCTTGCGAGGTGTGGGAGGATACTACGGCCACTTCGTTGGCGTAGTTGCTGGCTAGGTGGGCATTGATGAAGACGAGGATGTTGGCGATGGCGGTGGAGAGGGGGAGGGTTGGGGATAGGAGTGCCCAGGCGTGGGGGTTTGTGTCGAGGATGATGGTTAGGAGGGAGGGGGGACGGTCTGTATTTTGTATATTGTTGTTAGTTTGGGGAGATGATATCTTGGGATTGAGACTGGGATTGGAATTGGGGTTCGGGATCGGCGGAGTGGGATGGGATGGTGGTGGTGGTGGACGTACCGTGGGCGCTGGTTTCGTAGTGTTCTGTTGCGTCGATGGTATTCATCTTGTGTATATATATGTGTGTTTAGTATAGGAGGTTGAGGTACGGAAGGTCAGAGTTGAAGCTGTTGGTTGGTATCTAAGCTGTATACATTGTCGTGTGGAGGTGAGCTCGGAGGTGTATGCGGTGCGGAGTTATTTCGAAGCTTCGATTCTGCGTGGTGGTTGTGTGGTTGCGGGTATAAGTCCAAAGGGAGTTTTCTAAGTAACCTGCCGATTTAGATATGTGAGAAGCTGCGCTCGATGGCCGGTGAGGTGGAAATGACCGATCGAGAAGTTTTTGTAGAGATGCGATTACTTCGGACGCCGCACGGAGCTGGAAGATCTCCGGCGCACGTGATCTATACTGCGGAATGAACCGATATAACTTTGCTGCTCTTATACGAGCCTACATTCTTAGACATGTGAAAGTAACTAACAAAATAATAACAATATGCATTCAACTATGTCATCCAAATTCTAACAGATGGTAAATCACGCTCTATTTATCGGGGGTTAGATGTGATGGCCTCCGGCCTCACATGTAGATGGTCATCTTTCTGCTCCGTTTGGTTCAACACAGGAATGTTGAGTGACTCCTTGAGAGAACCAGACGTCGCTCTGGCCAGAGGGCTAGGCTGCGGCGAGACGCCTGGCGTGTCGCCCTTGCCCTCGTGCTCTGTGAGACCCTTACGGATGGCGAGGACCGAGTCCACGATGACAGCGTCGATTCCTTCTGCCACTTGGAGCTACGCAAGCAGTTAGTAAACAGATGACCCAACTGGTAGGAGATACATACCTTGACGCTCTCTGGGTCGTTGTTAATGGCGCCGTACGACACACAAACCAGACCAGACTCCTTCACGACCCGGACCAAACGCGGGCAAAGCACTAGCGCTTCGGCCTGCGAGACAACGCCCAGCAGGTTCCAGCGGGACGCGAACCGAATCGCTTCTTGCAAGCTGCTGGCACGGATGTCACCCACAGGCGAAGCACCAGAGTCCGTTAAGAAGAGGACCGGAATGGACGGCTGCTTGAACGAGAGCAGCAGGCAGATATCCGGGTTGAAGCTGGAGAATATCATGTTCCGGCCTTGACCCATGTCGTAGACCTTGGTGAGAACCGTGTCCACGAAGGAGTTCAGCTCCACCGCATACGTATCCATCTCTTCTTCCTCGCTCTCGTGGAGCATAGGATATTCTGGCGATCTAGGTCAGATCGTCGTGTAACTGTTCTTTCATGGGAAGAGGTACTCACTGAGTTCGATATTGAATCCCACCGACTTGGGCAGCTTCTGGAACAACTCGGCCAATGTGGCAAATGGGGCCTGAATGTGGTTGCCGCGACTGTTTCCCTTGAAACCCTTCTTCTTGAAATCACGGGTATGCTTGATCTTCTCATTGAGTTCGGTCGGGTCATACTCGGAACCGCCTACGGACATCGACCGCTGACGGAAAGCAGTAGTCATCCCCTCTCCGATGCCGTCCATACCCGGTAATGGGGATCCGGGCCTGCGAGCTGGACCCTTGTCGCCCAACTGGAGGAACTGCTCTAGGGTAAGGGTGTGGACCGGCGCGTCAATACCCGTCTCGCTGACGAGGAAATCATGGTAGATGACAGGAACATGATCCTTTGTGAGCTGCACATCAAACTCCACGTAAGACGCGCCCAGGTTCGCGGCAGCGATGAAAGACTGGACGGTATTCTCGCCCAGCTGCAGCGAATTTCGACTGGCCATGTTCTTGCCCAGACCGCGATGTCCAATCACCATCGTTGAGCTCATACTCCTCCAATAGGTCTGCTCTCCCGTAACCGTCATGTTGGGATGCTTGAAAGGCGTAATGATGAGAAAGTTGAAGGTCACCGAGCCAATGACCTCAAGGGTGTTGGCAGCCACAATAGGAACTGTGGAGTCGCCCTTGAGGTTGATACGGTTCGATCCCACCGATTGTTTGATGCTGGAAAGCAGGGCAACACCACGCCCAACCACCTTGTCTTTCGAGCCAGCGTACGTAGGAATCAGATCAAAAAGGAGCCTGACCTTCGTAGCGTCGGCGGCGTGGAAGACAATGGGTTCGGTGGAGATATTGTCATGGACAGGGAGGTCGATCACCTCCGGCTCTCCATGAGCCCCGTTAGCAGAGACCACCAAAGACAGAGCAGTGTCAAGTTGGGTGGAATGCGCATTCTCCATCGGGATCCGGTCAAGGTTAACTGCTGCCGTATGCGCCCGCATGTCCATCGTTCCCAGGCTCACCAAAATCATGGATTCATCGGTGAGATACCTGTGTCCAAAGGTCTTGATAGGCTCTGCATTCCGTAGAGAGGTCGGGGCAGGAGTACCGTTCGATCTTCTCTCAGCAAGCGACGACAAGGGAGGAGAGGGCGGATCAGAGGCCACAGGAGGCACAGGAATCACAGGCTCCGATTCACTGATAGTCGGCGCGGGGGTGACCTTGGCAAGACACCGCGCGATGTCAAGGTGACCTCTCAGAGACGCATGCTCCTTCGCGGTCCAGCCAGAGGAGTCGCATCTCTCCAGATTGGCACCGGCCTGGATGAGCAGCTCCACTACTCTCAGCGCGCCATCAACACAAGCAATAAACAAAGGAGTCCAGGAGTATGTGTTTTCCGCAAGCTCTGTATCTGCCTTTTGTTCGCCGTTGCCTTCCAGCAAGATCTTGGCGCATTTATCATGGCCGAACCGGGCTGCAACATGCAACGCAGTTTCGCCTTGTTCGTCCTGATAGTTAATATCCACGCCGGCCTCAACCAACAGCTTGACAATGTCCACAAAGTTGGCTTTGGTGGCCAAAGCAAGCACTGCACTAGACCGTGAGACTTGCTTACGGATCTTCGCTTTGTCCTTGTTGGCACCATGCCAATTCTCTGCCTCGAGAAGAGCACGGGTTGTCAACGGGTGGCCTCCAACAACACTCAGATGCAACGGAGCCCAGCCATCGTTGTCTTGCCAGCGCGGACTATCAATGCCCTCGGTCACATCAAACAGGTCCCACGCCTGCAAATGCTCGATGATGACTTCGCAGACAACCTTGAATCCATACTGCGCCGCGTAGTGTAGCGGCGTGCGTCCCGCAATGTCCTTGGCGATGAGCGCACCTCGTTGGTTGGGCTGGAGCTGGTCCAGGAGATGCTGCAGAACCGACACAGAGGGATCGGACCGATCCAAATGGCTAGGCTGGCCCGCCTCCATTATGACTGGGCGAGGAGGCTGCAGGGTCGGCAGGGCAGCGGGGGTGATGTAATTGGACGTTTCCAGAGGGAAGTCCAGGACCATGGACGCAGACTGCTCTGAGTCTGTAGTAGACTGCGCCCGGCCAATCGATATCACCAAGCGATGTATACAATTGCGCCTATTGATATCATCCTCTTCGTCCAGAGAGTCCATGCGACCCAGAAGGACCGAGATGCAGCGGGTGGAACGGTAGTTGATGGACCGCTGAAGGAGGCTGCTAAGGACCTTAGGATATACATCTTCTCCCGACTCATCTGCCGCCGCTTTAAGAGTTTCAAGTAACTCCAGCAGCACGTGAGTATCATCCTTGCGCAGCGCCTCATCGACGGTCTGAAGCATGCTCGCAGGCAAGTTCAGGTTGGGGCGTGCAGGACCGTTCTTCAATGACAAGGAGGAGCGTATGGAGCTCGCATCGTCGTCGATCTTCTGCTCGCCCAGGACGGACAAGCGGTCATTGATCTTCCTCAACGCGTCAGTGACTCGGGTGTTCGAAGCGAACGGCGCCGGGTCGACCTTGGTCTGCAGATACTTCTGCTGCGCTTGAGCGCCAACCTTCTTGTCGAGCTTCTTGGTGATTTTGACGAATCCTTGACGGTTGAGCTCGCCGTACCACTGCAGTTTACGCATCTGGCTACGCAGTTCCAGCAGAGCAGCCAGAAGGTCTTCGACATCCTGGGAATCCAATCGCTGACCACCATCCAAAGACTGCCCGTATCTGTCCTCCAGCAACTTTAGACGGCGGGAGAAATCGGCGTACTTTTTGTTGTAAAAGTGATCGACATCCTCGAGATTTCGATCGAGGGAGTAAAAGAAACCTAAGCGACAGAGTTAGCTAAGATCGCATTGTGATGAACAACGCAATCATCCGAAGAGCGACTCACCAGCAAGGTCCGCCTCCTGGCCAGCCTTCACTTTTTCCGCCGCAGCCTTGATGAGCTTCTTCAGGGCCTTGTACTTGATGTAATCATCGCCCCACTCGGGGACCACTTTGTGGGATAGTTGGCGTCCGAACTTCATTTTTGACGAAATGTGTATGCAGGTTGTTTCGAGCGGTTTGTGGGAGAGAAACCAACGAAAAAAAGACACTGAGAGGGGGGAAGTATATAAATCTGGGATCTAAGACACCACGGCTTTCTTTGGTTCAGTGAGATTCAAGAGAACAGGCTTCAACCCACGAACCCAACGGTGTAAATGCCACGTAGATCAAATATTATTCGACGGGCAAATGCGAGAAAGACAAAAGGAAAAGGACAGGTGAAGCTTGAAGGAGAAGAGCGCCATGTGTCAGTTTTATTGCGGAGACATGGAGAATGGTAGAAGAGACAGTTGAAAATATGGGAGGTGAAAACCTGAGGAATTAGGCGGCTTCAGGAAAAAGCCGTGTGTCGGAGGAGAAGGTGTTGAAGAGAAAGAAGAGGAGGAACACGAAACAAGGCGAAGGAATTAGTGTGGTTGAGAGGGAAGGATGAAAGAAAGCGCAGTTCATATACTACTTACTACTTGATTGATCGTCAAGTAGTAGTTAAGGCGAATCCCGATAAAGGGGAGACCAACCGACGGAACCTATCAGCACGTGCCCAGAGGGAGGGTTTTTGTAGCTTCGAGAAGTTCCAGCAAGGTCCAGCAATTGCAGCTGCACCCCAGCTAAAGTAAGCAGGTAAGCAAGCAAGAAGAGAGAGGGAGAAGAGGGGCGAGCAAAGGGCCGAGGCCAAATAGTCTTTAAGTCTAAGGCGGTGCTAGCGAAATTCGCTAGTTAGACAAGGTCTCCATCGTGACTAACAAAGTAACAAAGATACTTCGAATACAAACTCCACTTGGCGACGTAAGAGGCAGTCCAGGCGACTCACCTCGACTTATCCAGATTGTTGGCCATTAATCGCCGGACGCTGGATCTGCTGCCCGGCGGACGCTCTCTGATTTGCCCGCGGCGCAGCGCGGATGAGCGGTTCGAACCACCGGATGAAGCAATGCAAAATTTCGAGTTTGCAAGGCACGGGATGATTGCCAATAATCTGAGAGCTCAAATGGCGGTAAATGAATGGATGATGATAATGATGCTGATGCTGCTGATGATTATTTTTCCTTGGGGTGAAACCACCAGTATGTTAAAGGGAAGCTGATCCCTTTCACTGCACGAGTAAGGAGCAAAAGTGTAACTGGACCAAACAGATCACCACTATTGTTGCAGAGATTCTTCTTTAATCTTCATCCAACTTGAAACTTGTTACTTGTCAGTAGTGATAGACACTAACTTCTGTAACAATCCCGTCAGAGTGAGTTAGTATGAGTCTGGAACCCCCATCCAGCACCAGAATCCCCACCCTATATATAGCCGGACGACCCGCCACCCACTCCTAGGGCCTGAAGGGGATCCAATCATGTCACTATCGTGAGATATTAGTCGGCCACTGGAAGGAAGGGGAGAGGTGCTCATGATCATCATCTCCTCTCCATCTCCTCCTTTCCCAACACCGCTTTCTCTTGGGCGCAGGATGATGGATGGGCTGGAAGGGAGGGGAATGGGGAAAATCATAAAAAGGGGGGGCCACTTTGTGTGGGGGAACTTCAGGGTGGAAACTTGGCCTGCATGGAATGGATGGAAGAAGTGGGAATTCAACCATGATGCACGTCACATGCTCCCTCCTCTAGTTGTCGGTGAGGTTTCGTTTCTTTGAAACTCCGAAAAAAAAAAAAAGTTCTGGCTGGTTGTGTTCCTGACTCTGGTTTCTCCTTCCTCCGATATTGAATATCGTGATCACTCGTCGGAGGGTTTTAGTCTTTGGAGGGGAATGCTACTGATTGCTCAGGTTTCGTCTATAATAAGCTATGTTATCAGGTTACTACAAAGTATCTACTCACCTATCAACTGGGTGGGGAGCAGACCACCATGTACTACTACTAATCTGACCATCTGCTTCCGACACCCTCCCACTCCGATGTAGTATCTATCACTTTGTTGATCACTGCTCTCATCCACTCAGCTTCCTTCCTAACGATCGACCAGCGGGAAAGCTTATCATCTGTCACTTTCCTTTCCCCTCCCCTCCATAACGGATAGTACCCTGTTCGTTATGTAGACTACTACTAAGGACTACTACTAAGACTACAAAGTAATCACTCAATACTATCTTTGGGGTTAGTGTCAGCCATACTTCAAAAGTTATGGACGCTCGCGAGCTAAGTATATATATGATTCCATAGCTTATGAACACTCTACCGACGTTCTCGGTTATCAGCGGCATCCCAACGACTCTGTACTAGTATGAGGCCGCATCATAAGTACTTTCGTTCCAGAATTTCAATCTCAAGCTACTAATAAGAGGGACCTGAATTCCAACTGCAACACAATAAGCATCTACACGGGACATCGATTCTATAGCGAGCCCCGCTCTAAGTGGCGTGTTCTGGTGTCGAGGCCAGTGCGACACCATCCCAATATCCATCGATTCCTATCAGGGCTGACTGCAGAGACAAGGATCCGGACGCTTCCGAACGGGACACTCTGGTTCCGACGAATTGCTCCTCTAGAAAATCGCGCATTGCATCGTGAGTATCATTCAGCTAGAACGAGTAGATAGTTACTCGGGTAAATCAGACACGGCAACAATCCTGTCGACCGGGTCTATCGCGCTGTCAGAAAAGGGAATCCCACTCGATAATCCCTCTCATCGCTTCAAATTCTTGTCGACAATGACCCGGACACCATTCCCACGCTCAGAAACAACCCAGATTTATAGACAAATTGACATCGGTCACACAACGTGACATGAGAAGAAAAGAACAGAACACCGGGCAAGTAAACTACCAACGCCATAAGGAAATCTTCATAAGAACAACATAGAATGTGACAGAACACCAAGAAAATCACAGAGACCCAGCCCATGAACTTGCAAAATCGACATGACCGCTATCACAATCAGATCCAAATCACTCAAAAGAAATCATAAAGATGTATTAACCGCCGGAAGATACCCCAGCAAAGCACGCCGCTCGGTTGTCGGCTATCTATTCGACCAATGGCTTCAAGGCTTCGACCCCGACTTGGAGTATCGCGGGGTTCTTCGTCTTCTTCAGCACACTGCTCAGTATATTAACTCCTCCGTTTGCCTTGATGGCTTCCTTGGCCCGCCGGCCAATATCCCCCGTGGCAAGGCAGGTCATGTTCCGCACACAGGCTACACCGCGATGCACCAAACCCTCATCTTCTTCCTGACACATGGCCAGCAGTAGCGGGACACCCCGGGGCCGTTCCAGGATACCGGCAATGGCCGCTTCGAATTCGGTCAGCATCGCAAGAGCTCCGCCAGCAGCGCTGCGGGTGGCCATATCGTCCGTGTCAGTAAGAGCCAACAGCACATGCAGCCGTTGCGCCGCGCGCTTCGAGCCATCGGCATATTTGACGATACCGGACTCGCAAGTCATCAAATTGCAGATCAGCTCGCAGGCAGCTCGCTGAACCATGGGACTACTGGAGAGCAAGAGGTCCTCTACTACGGGCCAGGCCTGACGGACGATAGCTTCAGGAGCAGTCTCATCCGGGTGAGAGGCTAGGTTCGTCAGAGCAAGCAGACTCTCAAAGACCGGTAAAAGATTCCGCGGTTGTTCCGCCGTCAGGCTGGTCGTCTCCGGGCTTACCAGAAGCGCGGTCAGAGGCCGGATGGCGGATGTGATCTGGGGGAAGCCAGAAGAAGGGAACACGTGGACCGGGTTGACGGAAATTAAAATTCGTGCAAGTGCTTGCGACGCATTCTGTACCGCTTCAGTGGCGTTTGTCCCCGGGGTCCCCTGCTTTGCGGCTGCCATAACGAGCAAGAACTTGACAGCGCCTTGCTGTGCCAAGGTTCCCCGAGACTTTCGGTCCCATGACAGGGCAAGGACGATCTTGCCCATGAGACCTTGCACCGAGGAGAGATTCGTCTTGCCGCAATCTACCAGAAGAGGCATGACACCAGCCTTGATAAGCGCATTGCAACGTGCGATGACATGTTGCTCGTCATCAAGGGGGTCTGGCTTGGCTCGGGCCCCGCTAGGAGAGGCCTCGGCATAGGACTTGAGTTGGGACATTTTCTTCTGCTCTTCTGTCAAAGTGGGTGGGAACTGTGTGAGGTTCACAATGATCATGAGACCACCGTAGAGCACTGACGAATCGGTGCAGTTTTCGCGCAGAATCTTGACGAGATCCTGTAGGAATGCCACGTCTGTGGCGAGCTGTTCCTTGACAGTGGACTTTACCGAAGCGTAGGCCAAGCCCTCAATCACGTTGGATAGGTTCTCAGTCTTACGCTTCGACATCAAGTCCTTGAAGCGATCGACGAGCTCGGTGACCCTGCTGTTTTCTTCCTCTACTTTGCCGTTGGAGTCGGAAGAACCAACTTGAGCAGCAGTACGGACCTTGGCCAGAATGACTGCCGCCATCTCGGAACTCTCGTCGCAGCCATTGGTAAGAAGGTGGGAAAGCCAGGTCGAAAGATGCTTTGAAATGGCTTCCCGACAGGCCTTGTTCATGCACGCAGCATTCAACAATTCCAGAAAATGGGGCTCGACCTTGCGGCTCTTCGCGTCTCTGGAGGTCAAAGGCGCCAAAGCAGCCAAGTAGCTCTCCGACAGGAAGAGATTGGCCGCAACTTCTGGTATCACGGGGAAGACTGCAGCCGTGGCCGAGAATGCCTCGATGAGATCGTCGCTGCGACCCTTGACGACCTTGGCAGTTACGAGCCGAGAGAACCTCTCTTCGCCAACTTGCTTGGATATTTCGAGGTACTTGACGGTTGCTAGGGTCGCTTGACTTCTCCACTCGAGGGGAAGACGGCTGTCCAAAGAGGACAAGATCACATCAAGTCCTTCATCGTCAACCAACTCCTGCAGCTTTGCCGCATCGACGGCAAGCAAACGCGCAATTCCTTTGAGGGAGCGACCGTCCATGTCGTGGCCCGACTCCATGAGCTTGGCGATGAAGAGCAAGAAAAGCTCGCGCTCACAGTGTAGACGAGCATCTTCGGACGGCCAAACGGTGGGGTCCAAGACAACGGTGTCGAGGCATACGGCAGCCCCGTCGCCTCTTTCATAGATCTCATCGAAGAACGTGGTCACCGACACCTGGAGCTGCTCTGAGAAGTAGCGCCGCACGCTGGTGTTCTGGCGAACGAGCCCCGAGATAATGTCATCCTGCAGCGACGACAAGGCATGGGGCCTTTGCGCCAGCAGGAGCTTGACACATTCCAATGCAACCTCCTCGGGAGGCTTGAGTCCGTCGGTACGGAGATAAAGGGCGGCGTCTTTGCCCGCGGGCTCGTCCTTGCCACCGGTATAGCGTCGACAGAGATCTAGCAGGTGATGGCCATTTTCCTCTTCCTGCTGGATCTTAACAAAAGCTTCCTTGACTGCCGGATGCTCTGGAGCCAAGGAGAGAGCTTCTCGGAGGTTTCGTGAGGCGGCCTGCAATGACATCACGAGCAAGTGGTTAGTCACATGGCACGAAGGTACCTATGCTGGCGACGGAAGATAACCACCCAGCGGGGTCTGATAAAGAAAAAAAAGAGGGCAAACCAGACATACCTCACGATGGCCAGCATCAATTAACTCAACAGCCTCCCGTGTCAAATGTACAGCGCGTTCCTCGCTCGTAGAGTGAACCATTTCAGGCCGGGTACAACAAGCCGACAATTGTAGGGTGGGATACAAAGAGTGATGTGATTCCGGTTTGGGGAGGAAATAAAGAAATCGGCGGGTGGAGGGACTGATAAGAAGAAACCGGTCGGAAGCGCGACGGAGGGAATCCGAAGACAGGTCAAACAGGTCGCTGGGGGAGTGGAGATTGAAGTAGTTGTAGTCAGAGAGAAAGAGGTAAAGTAGGTAGGTAGGTAGGTAAGTAAGTAGAAAAAGAGCTGCGTCAACCCACGACCTCCGAAGCGATGGTCGAGCAACAGGACACACAGGCAATCATGGAGGGAAAAGGACGAGTAAAAGAAGTGCGTTGCGGTCGCAGAGACAGGGTAATGCTGACAGGCTGCAGGATGATGAATGAGAAGAAAGGTGTGGGAGGGAGAGGCTGTGTGGTGGGTGTGGTGTCTTCTTTTTTTTTTTTTTTTCCCCCTGCTTTCCCTTATTTTTTTTTACTTCCCTTTTTTTTCGCCTCTGGGCGTGGATGGAGGCAAGTAAGTTAAGTTACTTTTTTGGACTGAGCGTGTATGGGGGAAACGGAGGGGGAGGATTGGCGGGATGTGCGGGTTTGGAGCATGAATGGCTGATACCGTAAGGTAAGGTGTGACAGACCCTCGGAGCTCCGAACGCCCAGACAAACCGGGGGAAGACGAACGAAAACCGTTTCATTACGGGGGTCTCCAGCAGGGACTCTATTTCCACCCCCAGCGGAGTTTCTCCCAAGCAATCATCCATGGGAATTTCATGGAGGGTAATCTACTTAGTACCGGTCTGCAGCTGCTCCTAGACGGGCCCCTTCCGCCCGACTGTCGGAGGTCTCCCCCCCCCTTGGTTCGGCCGCCCTTCGGCGTGCGCTTAACTCCGGACTATTTCTGAAGAATATTATGGAGACTTGGAGAGGGGGGCTTTATCATGTTCCTCTGAATCATCAATATCAAGTAACAGGATCAGCATCACATCAGCATCATCATCAGCAAGCTTATCCTCCTGCTGTTGCTCATCGCACCCCCATTAATATAAAATCCGGCCAAATAGAAAGCCGGGGAGAGGACAGCCAGAACTATAATCCTTCCCCGTGACAGGAAGCCGAAGGAGTAATAGGTCTATCCCAGACGGTGTGGATTCCCCGGGTGGCTGGAAGTTTGGGTGGACATACATACTCAATAGGCATTTAGTGTGGGAGGCACCAGCGCCCTCCCAAGATAAGATGAATGGCTAAGAATAACTAAACCGGACACTACGGCCAACTTCCCACCACGCTTGGAGTCGGGCCTTCTAACCGATACACACTAGAAGATACTAGTAGCAGCCAGATCACTGTTACAGACTTTACAGGAAGCTACGGAGAACGGTGGACTACCTAGTCTTCCACCCACTCGGTCACTCACTGTATACCTTTCCCCTCCCCTCCCTCTCAACGCTTGGATATCAATGACGCCTTCACCGGCCTAGATGGGAACTGAAAGAGAGAATGGAAATGTCCAGCCCAGCCCAGTCCAGCCCCATCTCATCATCACTCACTGCAAATAGACGGTAGTAATGATAAGCCCACGCAGCTTCATTCTAATCAATCGAATCGGAATGATTCTTTCCTCATGCCGATAACACCAACCACAGGGGTCCGTTGCATCACGTTGCCCTGCCCTGCCCTGCCCGCCCTGCCGCGCCGAGCAGAGCACATCCCCCAACAGTACGGAGTAGTAGTAGACACCTTATTCCCAGACGGACATACCCCCTTTTCCGTTCCAAGAAGGATTAAAAACACAATTTAGCCTGGAAAGAAGAAGGAAGGAGAGAAATGATCCGCAAACCCCCAACTGATTGACGGACTGATTGACTGACTGTCCCATTCCGCCCCAAGAAGTTCTTGGTCCGAATAGTCTTGTCGCACTAGTGGTCGTCTGGTTGGCTTGGCTACATGTTCCGATCTACATCTGGGCTTTCCTCCTTCAACTGCATGTACTGCGCCCCCCACCGGCAGTAGATGGGTAGATGGGTAAGTAGATAGATAGAATCTGTCTACTGCGAGGTACTAGTTGGTGTAACTGTATGTATGTATGTATGGTCCAGCCAGCCAGCCAAGCCAAGACTACTACTATTTACTACTAGGTAGTCGGTACATGGATACCTATAGCTAGTAGGAGTAACTATCTATGTGAATATAAGGAAAAGAAGCAGAAAAAGAAGGATGCACAGCGAATACGTTATCTGCTGGGGATAAACATACTTACTGTATTCACGCCCCTTCTGAATTCTTAGGCAGGGCAATCGGACCTACCTAGATACTACTAAATAGATACGGGATCTACTACTCCGTACTTGCGTACTGCGTACTACATTATACATAACGCATACTTTATGCACAAGCGTAACCAAAGCCAAGTAAACTAAAATCATGCAGGATTAGGGAAAGAAAAAGTTCGGTTCCATCATTCTTCTCAACATTTTCCAAATGGGACGAAGCCACGTCCTACTAACTACTAGTAGTACCCATCCGGGGGGAAGACGCACTGATACATTAGTGCACCTTCCATCCTCTCCATAAGTACATAGTAACTATGCTCGGTCGGGGAGGAAGGAACCAATGGTAGCCTTTTCATCTGCAGTGAGGCAGACGGTGGGTTTTGGGCCCTTGTCAATCAATTTCAATGGATGGGTGGTTTTGGTCCTCCATCTATTGTACAAACAAACACGAACAAACAAGTAGGATTGTTGGGGGAGGACAAGATATGATAGTAGGTTCGGATTTAGGTTTGGGTTTTTCTTACTTTCTTTTTGGTAACTAGGCTTTTTCTTTTTGATCTGAACTACTAAGCGAGATTGACTATCACGTCAGATAGGATTAGTTAGCTGGTTACTAGTTAACTTAAGTTGCTTGTTATGTAGTTGCTTAAAACCCGTGCAAGTCCAGCCAGCCAGGCTACGATGCAACTCGACCTAGTCTTGACCGAAGCGGACGGGCTGAAGATCCGATGCAGTTGAGCTGACTTCTTACAAGGCCTTCTTCGGCGATCATCAACCCTTCCCGATCGGAATAATTCATAGGTATGCTTTAACTACTCTTCATCATATGTAATTGTATAAAGAAAAATGTCCATCATCACATCTTAGTCAGATTCGTCTGCTTCTGCAGCCTTCCCGTCTTTTCTTCTACACTTCACCGCATCACATGAGGCAACCCTCCTTGATGCTGGAGTGCAGCTCGCTCGTCCCAACCCGGACACGTCGCCCGCCACGTGATCGCTGGGGCTGTCGCTGCAGATTGCCAGCCGCTGGAGATGTACCTTTGCCCCCACTCATCACCACTTCTTCGTCGTTGCCTTCTACGGCGAATACTTCCACCATCCACTCATACCATACCTTGCGGTCGTCGGTCTGCCGGTACATGGTCACCACCACTTCGCCATTGTCGGGGACATTTAGAGGGGTCTGTGGATAGCAGATTGTTAGCCTCGCGCGTCGTAAAGCTAATATGTAGGAAAGACAGACCTTCAATGGGAAGTAAATCGGGAACCAACTGATCATGTCGGCACTCTTGGTGTCCATTGTGACGGGGTTGGTGGACAGCTCGATGTCGCGGTATAACACCGTCTCAAAGTACCCCGCCAGGCCATGGCACACTCCGCGGTTGTAGACTGGGAATGACAGACGAGTCCGGCGCACGTTATGCGAATTGGAGATCGTTGACGTGGTCGGCAATTGAGGGGGGATATGCCGGTTGGGATGCTCAAACGACCAGGTCGTCTGCACGAATGGGATGGGCGCTTCTCCAGAACCCGGTAGCGTGGAGATTGAGTCTCGGGCACTATACTTAGCGCCCCCATGGCTGGAGTTCATTAGTGTAGCTGCAGAGGGCTGATTCGTGGAGAGGAAGTCGATCGCGTGTAACATGACCACATACGGCGTCTCCGGCGCTGCTGGGTTAGAGACGGATTGATTCATGACATCGGCATGGAGCTTCGGCGCCGCGATGGGTGTAAGGTGAGCCGTGTAGGAAGCCGGAATGGATATACCGTGAACAGGATTGAGTAAGTGCGTTACGCCGTCAAGGCATTCTGGCGAAAGCTCGTTGTCGCCGAACGAGCCCAGCAGCTCTGAGATCAGAATGTCGATCGTAGTGGGAACGAGCTCGGTGACGGGGGGCGCGGCTGCTGATTCGGACGTCTGTGCCGATTCCTGCTCCTCGTTGGCATTGTAAAGTAATGAATCTTCGATCCCAAGGGATTGCCCTACCGGTCCTGTTTGTGCTCCCGAGTCATGCTTTTTCTCAACCTGCGGGCCTTTCCAGGCTCGCATGTCCGACTGCACAAGCTTGACTTGTCCACCCCACTTCTGCTCATTGTGGCGTTGGAGAAGGACGAAAGCATTGGTGTTCTTCTCAACTGCCCAGAGGTCAATCTTGACCCCAGTCTCGACACTGGCTTGGAGCGCCCGCGACACGAGCGGTCCTCGACCCGCACCAACCACGGCCACAACCACCCGGCCGTCGGGGTTCGAAGTTGGCTTCCCTTCACTTGCCCAGTCGGTAAGAGCTTTGGCGACCGCGCGTTCATACCATTTGTATTTAATAGGATCTTTCTCGAATACCTCGTAAGTAATGCTTTCCAGGTTGACAGTCAACGGCTGCAAGGGCGCCTGAAGATAGTCTTGGTATCCAACTCCAAACCTCTCCATGGCGCTCCGAGAAGGCTGGCGTTGCTGTAGATTTCTAAGGTAGGAAAGATGAGGGGTCGGGTCATAATGCTTCTTGTTGGATACCGCGGCCTGAGTGAGACTAGGATAATCAGAGCCGGACAGAGCGGGGAGTTTGGTTCCTGTAGTTTCTTGCTCATCTACGCCTGGGATTGGGCCAACATCGCAGAGCAGGATCCATGGGGATGTCCGTAGGCGCATGAACCGACCGATGAGCGCCTGGTGTGTCTTGGACAGTACGGGATAACCCTTCTGGTTCTTGATGAAGGTGTTGGCATCAAAGGTGAGCATGTGTACAGGCTCGGAATACCAGCGAGACTGCACGGACATGGGAGGGAGGTGCTTAGGCATTGAAAGTGCTAATCATATCATCTTAGCAGCAGGTAGGAGACGCAGAATGAAGACCATGGGAGATTATCTTACCTACGACAAGCCTGGAGTGGTATTTACAAGTTCTTCGTATCATGTCCCAAGCATCCCAAGTGCCGAAAGGATCCACTCGCAATGGCTGCCCTGTGAGCGGTTCTCCAAGGAACTCCTGACGAGCAAGGCGAGACAGATCGGCTATTCCATCTACTTCCAAGTCTGGGTTATCAACCATAGGCATCCAAATGTGAAACTGTATGTAAGGAGCGAGGTTGATAGCATCCTGTATCGCTCTCGCATAGTAGCTCACGCCTTCTGCATGGATCTCTCCATGGTGCAGTTTCGGGCCAGGTATCAAGAGGTACCCGAGGCCACAAAAAGCTGCATACGCGACCTCCCGCATGAACACCTGACGCGAGATGTCTGCAATCAGGGGATCCGGGGAGCATAGATCGATCCAACCGCTGGTGACTCCGACTATCTGCGACATCGTCTCATCCGGGGTCAAGTGGCTATCCGCGGGAGTTAAGGGAGGAATAAAGATGGGGCGCATATTATCGGTCGTCATCAAAGTCCCATTGGCAGCCGGAGTTAAAGGAGCGTTTGGTTTGGAGCCTAACAGGGTGAGGATGCGTGAATGGAAGGCCTCCGTGGTAATTGGTGCCGTAAGCATGTCATACTGAGTGATCCAAGTTAGCACACGAGCCGGAATCTGCACGAAGATATGTGTACATTGCTTTCATGGGCTGCCTGTACGATTGCAGCCGTAATTGGGTTCTTGCGGTTGGTTTCATGCTGTCCGATGCAAAAACTAGGAGCCATGTCTTCTGGATTGAAAGAGTCCATTTTCGACAACGGCGGATATTCTAAGACGAGAAAAGGGCACTGGGACCTGGTGACGGGGCGATATGACAAAGATAAATGCAACTAAACAGCAGACACATAGGCTGATATCATGAGGCAGAAAATTGTTAATCGGACTGTATATAGGGAAGGAAAGGCGATGAATATTGACAACGGTCTCTATCTAGGTAGTAGCTGGTTAGTCCCGCATCGCAGATCAATTGAGTTTCCGGCAGTTTTCATCTCAAGGCCAGGCAGGTTCTGATATAAGAACGGCAACAAACATGGGAGAGCAAAGGAGGAGGTCCAGTCGCGTAGGGATGCTAACCGAGATTAAACGCCCCTTCAGTGGGAACGTCGCGCGACAATGGGCTCCTGGATAGCCCCGCGTACCTGAGCAAACGTGCATCGCGACGGACTTTCTTTCATGCCTGGATGCCTGGGTGCCCCTTGCCGGCGGTAAGCGATTTCTGTGGGGTTTCCAGCGGCAGAATAAATGGCGGTGAGGCGCGCAAACTGCAGTTGTGGCGAAGGGCGGCCGACCTGCCTATCCGGGCCGCCTTTTTTTTCTGAAGCCGTTCGGCGACAATCCCATCTCTCGTTTGTCGCTCCGCAGCCAACTTCTTTCCTCTTCTTCCCCCCCCAATTTTATCCCTGGCTTCGCTCTCTGCTAGCCGTCATGGTTGATCGACGATCGGATTCTGAGAACGGTTCGCGTGCTAAACGTCAAAAGATGGACAAGACTGAAACCGATCCCAAGGACAACCCGTACCTGGCTCACATGTATGCGGACAACGGCAACTCCAACACATGGACCGATGGCACCACAGATCTTCACCCCGCCTTTGGGAAGATGAAGAGGCACCAGACCACCGCTGCGCTGGCTAAGAAGGTGGAAGATGGTGATATCAACCCGTTCAACGGTCAACCCTTCTCCAGCAAATATGTTTCTATCCTGCAGACTCGTCGCGATCTTCCCGTACATGCTCAGAGGTGAGTTTTCCATACCTGTGCAGATGGTTTGCCACATCGCAAATGGGTTCTAACTATATGTTCCTTATAGAGATGAATTTTTGGAGCTCTACCAAAAGTCGCAGATCCTGGTCTTCGTTGGTGAAACTGGTTCCGGAAAGACCACGCAGATTCCTCAATTCGTCCTGTTCGATGACATGCCGCAAACTCAGCGCAAGATGGTTGCTTGTACCCAGCCTCGTCGTGTCGCCGCCATGTCCGTTGCTCAACGTGTCGCCGCCGAGCTGGATGTCAAGCTTGGAGAGGAAGTCGGTTACAGCATCCGTTTCGAAGATATGACCAGTTCCAAGACTGTGCTCAAGTACATGACGGACGGTATGCTTCTGAGAGAAGCCATGAACGACCACAATCTCAACCGCTACAGTACCATTATTCTGGACGAGGCCCACGAGAGAACAATGGCTACTGATGTCCTCATGGGTCTTCTCAAGGAAGTTGTGCTGCGCCGGCCTGACCTGAAGATCATTATCATGTCTGCTACTCTGGATGCACAGAAGTTCCAGCGTTACTTCAACGATGCCCCTCTCCTTGCGGTTCCCGGTCGTACTCACCCTGTCGAGATCTTCTATACCCCTGAACCCGAGCAGGACTACGTTGAAGCTGCCATTCGCACCGTCCTGCAGATCCACGCGACAGAAGACGAAGGTGATATCCTTCTCTTCTTGACTGGTGAAGAAGAAATTGAAGACGCCTCACGGAAGATCTCGTTAGAAGCCGATGAAATGGTAAGAGAGGCCGATGCTGGTCCCATCAAGGTCTACCCTCTCTACGGTAGTCTGCCCCCGCACATGCAGCAGCGCATTTTCGAACCGGCTCCCCCTGCCCGCCGTCCGGGAGGCCGTCCCGGCCGGAAGGTCATTGTGTCCACCAACATCGCTGAAACTTCGCTTACCATCGACGGTATCGTCTACGTCGTCGATCCTGGTTTCTCGAAGCAAAAGATCTACAACCCCCGTATCCGTGTCGAGTCTCTTTTGGTGTCTCCCATCTCCAAGGCCTCCGCACAACAGAGAGCTGGTCGTGCTGGTCGTACGCGCCCCGGAAAGTGCTTCCGTCTGTACACTGAAGGAGCTTTCAAGAAGGAACTCATCGATCAGACATACCCCGAGATCCTGCGCTCCAATCTTTCTTCTACCGTGCTGGAGTTGAAGAAGCTAGGCATTGATGATCTTGTCCACTTCGATCTGATGGATCCTCCTGCTCCGGAGACTCTGATGAGAGCTTTGGAGGAACTCAACTATCTGGCTTGCTTGGACGATGATGGAAACCTCACTCAGCTGGGTCGCTTGGCCTCTGAGTTCCCCCTTGATCCCGCACTTGCTGTGATGCTGATCAGCTCCCCCGAATTCTACTGCTCCAACGAAATCCTTTCGATCACAGCCCTGCTTTCCGTCCCGCAAGTCTTCGTCAGACCTGCTTCTCAGCGGAAGCGTGCCGATGAGATGAAGGATCTCTTCACCCACCCCGACGGTGACCACCTTACCCTTCTCAATGTCTACCATGCCTTCAAGAGCCCTGAAGCGCAGGAGAACCTGAAGCAATGGTGCCACGACCACTTCCTCTCTCTGAGATCGCTTCAATCCGCAGACAACGTGCGCATGCAGCTTCTGCGCATCATGGAGCGTGAGGAACTCGAGATGGTGTCGACCCCCTTCGAGGACAAGAAGTATTACGAAAACATTCGCCGTGCGCTGTGCGCCGGCTTCTTCATGCAGGTCGCCAAGAAGGAGACTCAGGGCAAGAACATGTATGTCACGATCAAGGACAACCAGAACGTTCTCTTGCACCCCTCGACCGTCCTGGGTCACGAAGCAGAATGGGTTCTCTACAACGAGTTCGTCCTCACCACCAAGAACTACATTCGGACTGTCACGGCCGTCAAGCCCGAATGGCTCATTGTAAGTCTCACCTTAACTCTTCAACCAGACACCCAGACAGATACTAACCCAGCGTCAACCAGGACATCGCACCCACCTACTACGACATCTCCGGCTTCCCCAAGGGCGAGATCCGCTCCTCCCTTCTTCGCGCCGCCGAGAGACTTTCCCGCAAGGAGAAGATGCGCTCAGATTCCAGCAGAAGACGATAGACTAGGTTAATTCTTTGTTGTCACGATATCTATAGATCATGTTTTCTTTATTTCATGCCCATGATAATCATGCAGCTCAATTAAAAAGGGTGTATCCGGTTCTTCCTTTTTCCCAATTTTTTTTTATCTTATTCACAGTACTTATACATTCGTCTGTTACTTTATTTTCTTCATGTCTCCGGGCCTTTTCTTACTCTGTTACGGACTTTGGTCTTCCCGGGGACTTTGCAGTATTTATTCCACTTCAACGCATGTACCTCCGGACTTAGATATAGGTACGGTTTATAAAGAGAGAATGTTTGTCCCGTGACATGTAGTGTACACAAAACTTCACCTCAATGTAGATTATAGTCAATAGACCTCAAACCGATCAAAATGCCCTCGTCCAGTACAATAAATGACAGGGCAGCAGACTTACTCCGCTAATAGTAACTTATGCATAACACTAGAGAGCGAGAGCCCCGGAGCTTCTCAAGTCTAAAGACAATACTGACAACCTCGTCACTCTATTCAATACTCTGGACCGGATAATACCAATTCAAGGGAATAGAAACCCAACGCTCGATTCTAACCCTTATTTATCGTCACAAAAAAATATAATAAAGAAAAAAGTACAAGCTATAGTATGAATACTGTACAAAATGTCCCGGGTAGCATGACTCGACTACCTAGGGATATAAAAAACATCCAAAGCAATCCCAATGCTGGCCAGAAATTGGCGAGCTTATCATCGACACTTTCACCGTACATGAGTGGTATAAGGTAGTATAGGATAGGATAGGATGGGATGGGTATACGGAGGGAGTACGTTCCATCTGGATTTTGAGCTGGGGGAGGGGGAAGAAAAAGGGGCGGATGAGAGGGTGCTCTGAGGAACGCAATTGTTCGTTGCACAGAAAGTAGCGTAGAGTGCCTCAAGGGGCTGAGGTGACTGAGTCTACGACTTCATGTATCGAATACTGACTTTGTTGAAGGAAGATTCGAGTTCCGGCGCAGGAGCAATGTGTTCGTGTTTTCGACGGAGGAGGTGGTCTTGGTGGTGGGTAGAGCGAGGGGGAGAAGGAGGGGGCGACGGTATAGTGGACTCCTGTTTGCGGGTCTGGTGGAGGTCGAAGACCATTTGTTTGAGTTGTGAGATTTCGGCTTTCAGGGAGGTGATCTCTTGTTCTTGGGCTGCGGCTGTGGACTCGTTCTCCTTCTTGGCTTTTTCGACTTGTTTGCTGATTTCTTGGAGCAGGCTCTGGCGGTCCTTGTCTTCGAAGACTTGCTCGGGAACTTTAGGGGCGTTGGCTGACGCTGGGGATCCGGCGAGCATGGCGTCTAGGACCTGCTGCGAGTAGAGCTCTATCATGTCTTGCCACTTTTTGGAGGGCGATTTGCCCTCGTAGGCGCTCAGACGCTCGTTCATGACGTTCACGAAGGCGTAGGCTTTCTCCCATGCGAGCTTATCTTGCATGTCCTTTGGTGCGGCCTCCGCTGCCGAAGACCATCTCTTGTGGTGGGGGTCGTGGGAAGACATGATGTCCAGTTGCTTGCTGGCTGCTTCCCAATTGAAACCGCTGTTCATGGCCGATGTGATGATGGCTTCGGACATGTCGTATTGCTCGCAGGCATCGCACATGTGTACCATTAGCACGATGAGTCGTTCAAGGCGGAAGAGCTGGTGTTCTGTTGAAGAGACCATGAACGCCAGAGTTCTTTTCAGGGTCTGCACTCCCTTTTCCCAGTCGGTGCGGATAGCACAGAACCGCAAGTAAGAGTTGAGAATTGCAAAGTCGTCCATATGCCCTGCGGATCTCGCAGCTAGGAGGTATGCATCGGCACGATCCGGCTGATCGAAGCGCAGACAAGACACAATAAGGGTGGCGTAGATGACAGGGTTCGCCGAATCCACTGGTGGGACGACGATCTCAACTCCATTGACCACCTGGCGCTGATACAGACCCAAGCCATTCATGTCTACCGGATAGCCGTGTCCGTTCAACATCTCCAGGAAGATGTCGAAACCCATGAGGTTCTTGGATTTGCGGAAGAAGGTAAGGATCGTGAGGATAAGAGAGGCACTGAGCGGGAACTTGTGCGGAAGGATGGTCTTCAAGATCAAATCACAGAGATCGTTCTGACGGGTTTTGGTGAACGCAAGAATCATCTTCTTTAAGACTTCTGGCCGGTCTGGATCCGTGCACTGCATCAGGTTGTTGGCTAGCCGGAGGAGTAGTTCCTGCAAGGGCATCTCATTCCGCATATAGATTTCGGTATCACGCTGGACGTCCCGATCGAGCCGATTCCGCTCTTCCGTCATATGTCGTATCGAGTGCACACGAAGGTCCTTGGCTAAATCATCAATATTAGCCTTCTCCGAGCCCTTCACCTGGCGCATTCTGCGCCGAAGGCTGTTCAGTTCCGCTAGCAACTGCGGCACTCTCAATTGGGGTATCGAGAAGTCGGCACTGTAGTTCATCTGAACCCCGTGGTAGCTGTGAGCAATTGCCGGCCGCAACAGAAGTCTAATGGCTAGCTGCTTGAGCGCAAGCTTCCGGATGACCTTCTGGCGGACCACATCACCAGTAAGCCATGTGGGCGTATCGTCATCCTCCAGCGAAAGGCCATAGTCCTCATTCGCGTCCTCGGCCAGCGGATCCTCGCTCTCTGCGACCAGATCACGGATTATCTGATTATCCCTCTCATTCGCAAAGGCAGTCGTTGAGTGGAACGATGCAAACGGTGCGTTCCTCCTGGGCCATTGGTATCTCATAGGTGCCGGGCGAGTCGCTGTGCTGAACTGTCTGGTCTGTATCGTTCCATTGAGAAATCCCTGCTTCCGACGCGACATTAGAGCCTCCACCAGACGCTGTTCCTCATCCACCAGCTCAATGACCTCTTCCTTGACGGCAGCAATCTTTTCCTCCCATTCGTGACGGCGCTGGCCCTTGGCCTGGGCGTCTGCCAAAGCAGCGGCGGCGAAGATGCTGGTGTATAGTGCTGTTACCGAGTTTCCGAGCCGGAGGCGTTTCTTGCTGGCAGCCGAAGTACCTCTCGAGGCCACCCCATTGGAGACGGTACTTAAGCAAGAGACGCAGCGGCAGGTGGATTGCGCCGGAGCGGCGCGGGACCAAAGACCTTGCATTCTCAAGTCATTTCTGCCGTGAACCGACTCCAATGACGAGAATCAGAGGATGGGGAATGTGACCAATTGATTGATCACAAGGATCCGACGACCAATGGCGGGAACAAAATCGACGTCGGGGGGAAGATGAAGGGGGTCGGAGGGGGAGGAAATATCGGGGCGGAAGGTCGAGAATCTTTTGATGATGATCCAAAACCGGCTAAACGAAAGTCGGACCACCGGCAATGCAAACCAAACAAACCGGGGGAACTTCCAGCTGTTGGAACCAAGACTGACTGGCTTGACTTGGTCTGGTTTGGAATGGAATCAGCCATCCCTTTCTTTGTCCCGGCGATCTGTCACATTCGCGAGATCTCATTCATTCTGCAAATTTACGACTCGTCGGATCTTCGCCTGGCCGCTCGTGGCTCTATAAATAAGTATATCCTCACCCGACAATGCTTGTCGTCCTCGCTACTGCTCTATTGGCCCTGAGCGGCAGCTTGGTGAGTGCCCACGGTTCTCACCCCGACCAGCCGCCCTCGTCGGATTGGGCCACCCGGCATATGCAAGGTATTTACTACATCACTATCTATCATGTTGATATCCGTCCCGAAAGGGAAGCAATTGAATATGTGACTGACTCTCTGGCCCCAATTAAACAGAGGAGCATCACATTGATGCCTTCGACGCTGCTTCCTTCTTCTCGCTTCACGACTATGATGAATCCGGGGCATGGACTCCCGAGGAAGTGCGCAAGACATACGGCATGGACGATGAGACGAATGCAGGTGCCACGGAGGATCGCAAGAGCCAAGCTCTAAGAGAAGTGTTCACTCTCTTCGACCCCACGAATACTGGCTTCATCACCCGCGACAATTGGATGCGCATCATCGCCGAGGGCACTCGGCTGCCCGATCTGGGATTCGGTCCGGGCCACCACGGCGACATTGAGTATGAGTACGAGATCCACCACTTCGAGAAGTACCATGGCGAAGATGCGACAGAGGAGGAGCTCACCCACCCCGAAGACATTGAGCACTTCCGGCGGCACGACGAGGAAGATCTGGCGATGGAGCGTCTCGAGCAGCTCGAGAGCATGCAGATCGTCGAGGCCAACATACCGCAGAAGTTCCTCAAGCAAGCTTAGATGAGTGTACATTAGATTTCTTATGTTGTTGTTGTTATAGTTGATGATGATATTGTACATAATAAATGTGTGATGAGACGAACATCCTCGGGGGTGGTTATACCTTGGGAAATAATGCCAACCCAATCCAAACGAAGCGTCTATGAGCGTTATAACGTTATAACTCCAGCGCCGGCACCTTGACATCAAACACGCAATGCATCACCCCCGGAGCATACGTCTTGACCTGTTCAACATGCCGACACTCCGCCACGACCTCACCTTCCACCTTCAAAGCCTCCCCCCTCAATCTCCCAATCTCACTGGTGACCCGATCCCTCATCTCCTCAATGCGCCTCACATCCACATTCTCATGCACATGCAACCAACCCCCCAACCTTCCATCCACCATCCGACACGCATCCCCCCAAGCAGCCTCCGACGACGGCAACAATCCCAAATTAACATGCCTAACAGGCGCCCACCGCCCCCTCACCTGCATCACATCCCTAATCTGCGCCAAAACCCGCGCCGCAAACCGATTATCCCCATGAAACACCACCACCTTATCCCCATCCTCCCCATCCCTCAACCCATCCACCAACTCCTCCACCCCCATCCCACCCTCCAACACCCCATCCTCACCAACCCTAACAACCCTACATCCCCACCCATTAGCCACACACCCCCTCCGTAACCCCTCAACAGACCACCCATTGATCTCCCATCCCCAAACCCTCCTCACCCCGCGCCTGAGGTACGAAAACACAAAATACCCTATCCCCGCATACATATCCACCACACTTATCCCTTGCCCTTGCCCCTCAATATCCTCCCCCCTCAACCCCTCCATCCCTTCCTCCCCCAATATCCGCGCCTTCTCCGTAACATTCCCCCTCGAGAACATCGTATACATAGGCGCCCAGATCTGCTCAATGCCATGATTCTGCACCGTGCTTACCCAGAACGCGCGTCCCAGGTCCTCTGGTGTTGGAGAGTCCAGGTTTAGGATTGTGCTGGGCGCGGGCCCAAAGTCCCCGTGCAGTGGGAGTAGGCCGCCGGGACTGCGCATGCGGTTCTCGGTGCCTTGTGCGTCGGTTAATGCGATGGGGGCGTTCATGGCGATGTGGGTCAGCTTGTAGCGGGAGAAGGCGGCGAGGATGCATTCGTAGAGAGTCGTCTTTTGGGTTGGCGTTAGGGTGCTGTAGAGGGTGTGCCAGGCGGGTGGGGTGGTGAGGGCGTTGACGGGGAGGAGGAGGAGGGGGGCGTAGATTGTGAAGCGTTTCGGGAGGGAGGATATGGGGAGGGTGGTGTCATTGTTGCTGTTGCTGTTGTGGTGGTGGGTTAGGTATGTTGTGATGCCTTTTTGGAGGGGGTTGAGGAGCGTCGGTTTGGGTTTGCGGGGGTGGTTGTGGTGTTGGTTGTTATGGTTTTTCGTGGTGGTGGTGATGGCATTGTCTGTGGTGAGGGGGAGGGGTGATGTGGTGGTGGTTGTGGTTGTTGTGTCGGTGATAGTGTCGGGGTTGTCCGGGGGTGGTAGCATGGCGAGAGAGATATGTAGGTGGGAGCCAATTGCTGGTGGAGGCGTGTGGAAGCTGCAGATGTAGATGCAGAAGATATTGTACCTTGGTGGTTACTGATAGTGTAATGATCTGACGGGCGATGATGAAAATTACATGATCTGCGGGGAGTGGGGACCGTATTGTGGTTCGGAAGTGGGCAGTCGAGGCTAGGTTGGTACTATACAAGAGTGCAAGGTAGGAATATTAATGACACAACACCCACCGAATTAATATCCGGTGGTAATCTTAGTGATTTATAGCCTTGCTACTCTGGTTGCCAATCTCTAAAATCTAATTTGAAAATAAGACTATATTCCAGTTTCTAGGAAATATTTCAATTATTCATAGTCAATCGTTGTAAATGCGTCATGGACATTATCATAAACGTGAGGTCTATTGGTTACTTTTGTTATTTTTCTGATCCTGTTTTATCTAGATATCTCTCTCTCTTATCTACTACATTTTGTACCTCTCGTTTCTATAAATTATATATAAATCTGAAGTATACTCTACAAATACATATCTTAGAATTGGAAGATTCGAAAAGAAGTAGAAACTCCCTATTGCTATTGGACTGTCTCAGAGCACCGCCTCATTTGGATAAGCATTTAGATATTGTCCCGTAGAAGAAAGCCACCATTCTGCAGCTTCTGAAAAACGCCCTCCGGGTCATACTTGGCCGCCACCTCCTGCATCCGCTTGACATTCTCAGCCCCATAGCTGCCCAGAACCTTCTGGGAAGCGGTAGCAAAGCTCATACACTTGAAATCCAGAAGGAGTCCTCTCTCCTTAGCCAGGTTCTGCACTTTTTCTGACATGGTATCAACAGCACTTTGTGCAGCAACATCATCGCCATCTTTGGGCCATTCGCAGGTGAAAACCCACCCTATTGGAATTGAGTAAGTTGCATTAGCATTAACAACTTGATATGCAAGGAGCGGGGTGTAAAACATACAACATTGTGGAACACTCTCGTGGCCCATGATATTCTCACCACGGTCTTTACCAGCTTGAACAGCAGCTGTACCAACTGGCTGAATGGTATAGTGAAGGACAGTATCAGTTGCAAGGGTTTTACGGACCTCAACCCAGGTTTTATACACTTCTTCGTATAGCTCGGGTGAGTTCCGGGTGGTAACTGTACAAATAGATCGTCTGGATTTATATTAGTAACTATAAGAGCAAATTCCGGTTACAACAAGTACTTACTTGAGGGGTGTCTGGGCATGGCCCATAGCTTGAGCTAGAGATAAAAGGGTACCATTTGTCGAGGGTAGGACTGTTGTCACCAGACTTTTGAGGTCATGGAACGGCCTGAAAGTTTCCCGGGCCTCAGACTCAGCTGGATGGTCTCCATAGAGTAGGCCTACTGCAACAAAGCCGTTGTTGAAATTGGTGAACAGCCCAATTTTGGGATCTTTCTCCATAATTTGTTGAACTTCGAAAGTAGCCTGATTAATCGCCACATGATCTTCGGGGTTGTAGAGATTGATGGTATATTGCACATTTATCAAAAGATGAGTTTCAAGATCAAACCGTGTCACGATACCTATTATGATTGTTAGATTAGCCAGATTGTATTATGAAAGTAAGTATGCCACTAGACATACCAAAGTTAGAACCACCGCCCTTCAGGGCGCGGTAGAGGTCAGTGTTCTCATTGTTATTAGCATTGATGAGTCTGCCATCCGCGAGTAAGACCTGGGGAACTTGTTAACTATAACTCCTGATACTGCCATGCCCTACACCCAACTCCCAGCCCAAAATAGAACGAAAAAGTACTTGGACCTACCTCAAAGTTCTTCACTCCATCAGCGCCGAGTCCATAAAGATTAGGCAAAGCCCCCAAGCCTCCTATTGCAACGTAGTCAGTGATTTATCCCAAGAAGAGAGAGACAGAGAGAGGCAAGAAAGCAAACAAGCAAGTAAACATACCTCCTAAGAGAAACCCTCCCAGTCCTACCTGCGAATCCCTCCCCCCTATGGCAGACAGCCCTCGCTCCTCCAGCCAAGCATATACCTCGCCCCAGGTATTTCCCGACCCAAAGCGTGCAATACCTTGTTGATCAGACAGTAGTTCTTTTGACCTTAGCTCCCTGATGTCTAGCACCACACCTCCTTCACCGGCACTGCTGAAACCCACATTCGGGTTATGACCAGTTGTGCGGACAGCGAACTTGGTACCAGTCTCTTGTACAATAGCCAGAGCCTTGGTCAGTTCCTCAACAGTACTCGATAGACATATGCTGCCGCAGGAGTCCAGCAGGTCTGTGACCAGGGGTAGGTCACAGCAGCTTGGTACTTGTCTCCAGAGTCGTTGATCACCACTTTATCGGGGGTATCATCGGGAAAGATAGATTTAAGCTGAGCCAGGGCAGTGGCTGCCATGGTTGTCCTGTGTAAAGGTGAGGAGTTGGGATTGGATTGTAGTTACTTGTAGATATTGAAAGGTGCTGAAGGCAATGAAGTGAGAAATAGCTGTCCTTTTATTTCCCTTTCTCTCAGTTCTCGCGCGGGCTCGACTGGAGGTGTCTGGGGCTTTTAAAGTATTACAAGAGACGCGGCTCCTGGTCTCGATTGGAGCCTCTGAGGGGGAGGATGTGCCCAAACGTGCATTGCTTGATCCACTTGACTCACTGTCTCTTTGTCTTTCATTCTCCTCCCACTGCGCCTCTCTCCGCTCCATCCAACCCCAACCCCTGTTTCTGTCCAGATCGGGGCAATGACAAGGCAGGATGGATAAGCACTAAAGCAACAGATACCCACATAAGGTGGAAAGTGGAGCCTAGCATCTCAGGACAACAGTACGGAATAACCTAGTTGAGTTGGACAGACCTATCTATCCAGCGAATACGTTGGTTGTCACAGTTGATTGGATATCTGATACTTAGCAGTCTGTTGGTGATTCACTGCCAGGGGTATTCGGAATTTTGGTGGCCTGGTTTCCCTCATTGATGCCCTGCTGGACACCATCGTGTCATTCAAGCATCTACAGGTGTCTTCTGCGTGGTCATGCGCTGATAATTCAACGTTTCTGAGGCTTTTGTCTCTGGCGTTAGGAACCATGATAGAATTACACTAAATTGGTTGAACTGGTTGTTTGTGTCGAATATAACAGGCAAGAGAAGCTAGTCCATGATACGACCTCACAGTGATAAAGGTATTGTATATTCGTTTCATACGACTTGTGGATTGTATTACAGGCGTCAAAGTCGCTGGTAGAGCGGGAGGGAGGGAGTCAAGTGCGTGTCAGACCAAGTTTTCATGCATAAAGTACAATCATACAGTACAGCGCTCGAATATCAGAGATGCATGACACTCGATGCAGACCCGACCTCCGTCACAAAGATACCCAGGGTCTAAGACATATGGGATTACATGGTCAAGGCATAGAGACGAGAAGAAGTCAGTCATCACATGATAGTATTCATGCAAGGCGGATAGGAGTAGCACCCTAAGAAGGCTTAAACGATAGAGTAAGAACAAATAGGAAGGCGTATACTGGCCCTATTAGAAGTATATGAACGCTCAAATCAAAACAGAATGCAACGGCGCTGTAACGATCGACTTGTAGCAGTAGTACACGTAACGAGTGGTATCATGGCGAGATTAATAGTCCATCACGGAGTATCCCAGGCGGTCATTTGTGTCGAGCACACTGCTTATCAGTCAATATCAGTCCTTCTATACCTGTAGGTAAAGCAGACTCACGAGTATTGTTTAGTCAACGTCCCCTCACCACCCTTGGAGAGATCGATGTTGAATACGTAGAAGTTGCCATCGCTAGTCACCACCATAACCTGGGGAGTGTTGGCGCTCATGGCGACCACACTGCGCAACGGGCCGTTGTTCCCATTTGCTCCAGGCCCCTGGTTGGATTTCGGCAGTTTGATCCAGGCAAAGTCTCGGGCGGGCTCCCACATCTCGCTGACTCCCTTGGGGAGGTAGCCTCCAACCTTGGCAGCAAATGTGCTCCCAACGTTTTGTGAGGTGCGCCGGATCATGCCCATCAGAGTTCCATTGTGTTTCCTCGACGCGAGCTCGGATGCGGCCATGTCTCCACCTCTATCATCGGCATCGGATAATTGTCCAAGTGAGCTTTGGCTAGACCTTCGATCAGCGGCTGTAAGTGAAGAGGATGGTGTAGCGTCTGGCGACTGTGATTGAAGGCTTAATTTGAATAGGTGGATCGTTTCTGTGGAAGACGATACACAAAGGAGGGTCGAGGTGGTGTTGAAAGACATGCTGTAGATTCTGGATGGTATCGACCCTCGTCGGAACTGGTAAAGCTTGCGCCCGTCGGGGACAGAGAATACCCGTATGATCGTTCCTTTGTCCGACGCCGTGGCTATAAGTGTCCCGTCGCTATTCAACGTGATACACGCTAGCGGCGACCGATGCGCTTCGATGACGTTGATGGCTTCCAGCTTCAAAGTATCAAAGATCAAGACCTCGCCACTTGTAGGTGTAACATGTGTCGTTCCCGGAGGAGCGTGAGCTGGAGGTTGAAACGTAGAGGGCGGCGCCTTTTGCGGAAGAGGGTATGCAAGATAGCAGTTATCCGAGGATGGAGAGAGGGCACAGAGTGCTGCCAACAGTTAGACAATCGAGCACATCTGGATGTAAAGGTAGTCGCAGCCTTACCGTTGGGGTTGGGAGAGGTCTCGATGGTATACAGGAGCTTCATCGTCTGGATATCGTAGAGGTATATCTGGTCCTCCAGCACAATGACAAGCCGTTTCCGGTTCAGCTTCACAGCCAGCACGGTCGTGGGGAAAGTCAATTCGCATATTGTCGATTGGCGCTATATGTCGCAGATGTGAGAAAAAGCGTTAACCATTTGCGCCTCGTGAATCGCGCAGCAGAATACAGGGGAGAGATCATGCGAGTTTTGAAAAAGAAGAATCTAACATCATGCGCGAAGGATTTCCTACGAACCTTGGTATTAGTTATTTGAAGGCGACGTGGTGATAGGATGAGCGCAACCAGGGACGTCGAGAATAGCATCTCAATAATAGCTATATTCCCTTCTTTCGTCTCATAGCTTTTTGCGAAAGGGTCCGTGGTGAAGATGCGAAACCCCTTGGAAGTCGCTGACAAGTGTCAAGACATATTTCATGAGTGTAGAAGGGAGGAGTTGCGAGCAGGAAGAGCCTTACCCACAGCTAGATAGCTATAGTCCTGGTTAAACGTCACGAAGTTCATCGACATCGTTGCTTTGTCGATCACCGGGATCGACCACACCTCACTCCACTCTGCTTTCCTATCAGACGGATATATGGCAGCACAGTATGCCGTGTGATGAATAAACCGAGAGATCCGAGATGAGCTTTGGTGATATCACGTCGTCTGGAGGAGTAACACGCTCTAGTGTCGGGTATGGAGGGGTTAGCAGATCCCTGGTTAGAGCCGGTTCCGTCACTGTTGATGGGTCTTGATTTGCATCTCTCGCTTGCGCAACTGAAACTCGAGTAACGGTTCGCCGTTTATATACTCCGAGCGCCTCCACAACCGCGAGGTGACGCCGACTTGGTTGGTTGGTAGCGGAGGTATCCGGGGGAAGAACAACAGTTCCTCTCCTTTGCCGCGGTCTGCGTCAGGCGCGGCAAGCGAAGCACCTGACGCTTGGGCCACATCTTGATCGACATTTCCGCCTTTCTTTTCGCAAATTTCCACTTTATTTCTTCCCTCTTCTACGATAACCCCGCACAACGTCAATTTCCACCATGACGGCAAACAAGGAAGCCGGCCCTGTCAAGGCAGCTACGAAAAAGCCGGCCATGGCTACAGCCAGCACGAAAGCTGAGAAGGAGGCCGATCTGGTTATGGGGGTAAGTCGCAATTGCAATTACCATGGCGGAGTCCCACTATGCGCCTGGCGCAGACACAGACCACCCCGGCGTCTACATCTCTGTCGATTGCCTGTGCTACATCTAACAGACCTAGACCAACAACAGTAGTATCGTATCTAAACGCAGCGTCGAAATGCTCTACTATCCCAAGCCCCATTTCTTTCGGTATTTCGTCAAAAAGCCCCAGCGGCGGTCGCCGTTGATCAATCGTGGATATTGGCTTCGTATGCATGCGATGGCAGAGTCGGTGCGACAATTTATGAGAGAGCCTACGGGAAAACCCAAGTTTGTCCTGAATTTGGGGTGTGGATTGTGAGTCGTAGCAAACCGGAAGCAACCGCTTGGTTGCAGATCCTATTGGTACCTGGATCGTATGCTAAGATGGATCGTCGTAGTGATCCCCTACCGTTCATTCTCCTCAGTGAAGATCCATCCCTGTGTAGAGATACGCAATTCGTCGATATCGATTATGAGAAGCTCATGATCAATAAGAAGACTGCCATCAAACGGACCGATGAAATCACACAGGTTCTCCAGGATGTAGAGTTCCTGTCCGACGAAAGCGCCGTGCAAATACGCAGCGCGAAATACCTAGGCATTGGATGCGATCTCAAAAACCTCAAAAAGTTGGACGATGTGCTAAGAGCCGAGGTCCTGCCCGCTGAGTGCTCAGTCCTCTTCCTAGCTGAGGTTTCCTTGACCTATATGGATGTCAAGTCTGCCAATGCGGTTGTCGAGTGGGCGTCAAAGTTGAACAATGGTACGGTGTCTATTCCGTGCGGCTTCCGTGGCTGATGGCATGCAAACTAACGTCGAACCTCATAGATGCCAAGTTCTGCATTCTTGAGCAGTTCTTCCCCGACGGACCCGATCATCCTTTCGCCTCGACCATGATGAAACATTTCAAGAAGCTCGGAGCACCGCTGTACTCGATTCATGAATATCCTTCACTTAACGAGCAAGAACAGCGGTTCAGGAACGCCGGATGGCAGCAAGCCAATGCCAGAAGTCTGTGGGATCTATGGTCGGATGACGGATTTGTGACCAGTTCGCTGCGATCCTCCTTGGATGCTGTGGAACCGTTCGATGAATGGGAAGAATTCGCACTTTTTGCTTCCCATTACTTCCTTCTCGTCGCCTCTACATCACAAGGAGAAATAGATCGCAGCGCAGCAAAGACCTCGCAGGCCGAAGAGAAAGTCGACGTGTCCACACAGTATGCGCTTCTTGCGAAGTACCCGGCGGGAGGTGGCCAACGCAGGTTCGGAGCGCTTGTTCCAGATGGCACAAACTCGGTCGGTTACCATGCCGGGCTGGGACGGCAGACGCGACTAGCAACGACGGATCTGTACGCGAACACAAGCGACGTCACCGGTCCTACCCTGCCTGTACCTTCCCGCGACATCCCAGCCAGGATGTGTCATACCGTAACACAGCTATCTGGTGGCGATTGTTTACTTGTTGGTGGCCGGGCTTCACCCGCTGCTGGACTTCAGGATTGTTGGCTAAGACAGGGGACCCAGTGGCGTCCGACACATAACCTCCCAATCGAGCGGTTCAGACATAGTGCGATCAGAGTTACCCTGAGCTCAGATTATGTCTTGGTCTACGGAGGAAAGACGAGCAATGGCACGACGCTGGACACCTGGTTGCTATGGAGCAAGGAGGATGGGTGGCAACCCGTTGAAACGGTCAATGGTAGCCCAAATGCTAGGTTCGGGGCCTGCCTGGCAAGCATAGACAATACGTCTGGATTCCTCTTTGGAGGAATTGGAGCGGATGGCACTATCGTGAAAGATTTTTGGACATGGAAGTTGCACCAGCGCAGTGACGGATCGTACTATGTGGAGTTGCACGATGGCACAGAAAAGTTGCAGAAAGCTTCACCCACCTTTGAATATCTCAGCCGCTTCGGCGCCACCCTCAGTTGCTCCTCCCGGGGGTTGCTTCTTATTGGTGGTATCATCCCTCGACAGATTGTGCCCTATGAAAAGGAAATCATGCTATTGAATACGAGAGCGATTGTCGAGTGCCTTACTGGCGACTCTGCATCGCAGTCTGGTAACATACTGTCTGCAGTAGGGCTTGGGCTAAACTTTGGTGGGCCAAGACCTTTACTGGTCGGCCATGCGGCTCATGCCATCGACGCGGACGAGGTTTTGCTGCTGGGCGGTGGTGCAGTTTGTTTCTCTTTTGGAACCTTTTGGACGGAAGGCACCTGGCTTCTCAAGAACATTGACACAGCTCTTGAGAACGAGTGGGGTCGGGTCTCTGAGATTGCGCAACCGTTGAAAGCTGAGGAGCCGTCGCTGGAGCCATCCAATGTGGACCAACAAAGCACCAAGGATGTCACATCGATTCCTCGTGTTAAGGTTGAAACTGCCGCGCAATTCCAACAGATACTTGTGGAAGGGAAACCAGTAATCATCGAAGGTTCCGACCTTGGTCCGTGCACCGAGCGTTGGACAAAGGAGTATCTCGCGGATGCTGTTGGCAGGGACCGCAAGGTAGAAGCCACCGACCCTGCTTGCCCTGAGAAATCTGGCTAAGAGCCTCTCGATAGGTTGTCGTGCATGACGCTCAGTCCGACCATATGAGTTTCCAAACGAAGAATTTCTCCTACACAACCAAGGAGTTCGGCGCCTTCCTGGATGAAGTGCACGCGGGTGGTCGTCAATATCTTAGAAGTATCTCCACTGAAGAGCCAACCAAACAACCTGCCAGATTAGCCGTAGATTTTCCCAATCTCAAGGATGATTTCAGACTCCCGGAACCCTTTGCTATGGTTGTTGAGAACGAACACAGTTCTCCACTCAGGATCTCTGGACCAGTCACCCTGTGGCTGCACTACGATGTGAGTGTGCATGTGAACAGATACCTGCAGAAGTGAGGCACTGACTATTTCCAGGTCATGGCAAATGTTTTGTGTCAGATCCGTGGCGAGAAGAGACTTATTCTCTTCCCACCTAGTGATGTTCAATACCTCCAGGTCCCTGCTGGGGCATCAAGCTCCACCCTTAACATATTTCAGAATTCAGTAGACGGTTCAATTGCTTCGGTGCCGCACACGACGCCACATGAAGCAATTATGCGTCGTGGCGACATCCTGTTCATTCCCCCGTTGTGGTTACACACTGCATCTCCGACTGGCCAGGTCAGTGTGGCCGTGAATGTTTTCTTTCGCAATTTATCGAAAGGATATGCAGCTGGTCGGGATGTCTACGGGAACCGTGATTTGCAAGCCTATGAGAAAGCGAGGACCGATCTTCAGAAGATGGCAAAGTCTTTTGATGGCCTCCCGCCTGACATGGCTCGTTTCTACTTGCTGAGACTTGCAAAGGAGCTCAGAGACAAGGCCGAAGCATAGATGAACGGAGTGTCCAGCCTTGACCCGAGGAGCTGTATTGGCCGGCTGGTGTTAATCGCCAGTTGGCAGTCTATCAATCTCGCCACGAGATCGTTTGAGAGCAAGGTGGCACGACTTGTCTGACTCTCAGAGCCTGGCCCTGTATCCGGGACTTCACATTCTGTCTGACCCCTCAACGACTGACTGCCTCACGATGCAGGCAGGTTGCATGTGTGAAGATCGGGCCGCTTTTCAAGGCCAGCAAGGCGAGAGGCACGTGGTAGAGGAGTCAAGTAACGCCGAGTGAACGGGTGGTGGAGTAGGCAGGAGGAGCGAGGAGCGGTTTTGGGTGGGAAGAGGGGCTGAGTTCTGCGGAGAGATACCCGGTTTAAGCTTGGCTTCTAGGGAAAAGCCGAAGTGGGGACGAGATGGACACGCCCGTGCACTCACTGGTTTGACACTTGGTTCGGGTTGGTTACAGCCAACGCAACACGGTCGGGAGGACTAACTGTGGGTGACCGATGCCCGATCTGCAGCAAGTGATACCGTAGAAGCCATATCAATGGAAAAGCAGAAATCGTGATACTGTGATCGGGTTGATTGTTGCTGTTTGCCCATCTAGAAGGTTCAGGCGACATCATGGAAAGCCTTACTTTATCCGGTCAACGTTGGATCGGCCTCGAGATACTTAATTTCACGGCTTATAGGACCATGCTTGTCCACAGACCCCTCTCCTTGTCGCGTGCCTAATCTTAGGCATGTAGATGGCTTTGCATGGCTGTGAGCTGCACTTTGTAGAACCAGGGTGAGTGCGCTACATGATTACAACGCATACTACATGCAGGTCCCCCACGAGACAGAAGAATGTACATGGGCAATCGAGGAGTACAATAATAGACCAAAGAAGCAATGAGGGTCGTCGACTAGAGCAAAGGGGCAGAAAAAGGCAAACAGCATTAAATCTTGGAGAAAAGTCAAAAGAAAGACATGCATACCATGATGGTCACGCATATACCCAGGGGTACATCTGCACTAGGACAAACAGCAATTGATGGGTCGGTAATGTAGATGTCATGTCGTCCAGATGAGTCCGCACCCAGATTGTGGTTGGGTGATCATTTGGAGATGGAGGTGGGCAGACGCATGACTTGACAAGAACCACGGGTCCCTGTCAGCAACCGTTGTCAAAGAGATCAATGGCGAGGAGGGTACGGGACGTGCGTGGATGCCAATCATAAAGCCGGACCAGCCAGACTGAGTTTGACGGACCTGCCACTGCTGTCGACCAACGACCTCTCATTCGGCAGAGCAGGTGCCGCACCTTGCCTCTGTGTCGCCGTATCTGCGGTCCCCAGCCGGAAGACCACTGCTTCAAGGCCCTATTGGGCGTTACACTAGAGGTGTTGGCGTCAAGACTCCCGGGGAGGTGTGGGGGTTGGAATTCTGAGACGACCCGAGAGTATTGAAGCAGCCCAGCCTATTGTGTAGCAGCGCACAGCATATTCTGGGCTGTAATTAGTGAGATTTGCCTGAGCGCCGGGGGGTGTGTGGAAGGAGAAGGGGGAGGGTGGAATCATTGGCCGCAAACGGGGAAGTTGTATTATCTATCATCTTGACACACATCTTGGACAGGCCGGATGTGGGGACCTTCTGCCCGAAATCAAGGATGGCCGATGGTGACGACAAGGTCGGGCCAAGGTTCCTGCTATCTACCAATCTACCACACTAGATGATCGGGAGGGGCTGCATGAGATGGGAAGCAGATGGCAGTGAAGTGGCAGCAAGGACCATCACAATCAATTGGGATAGATTGGAAGATCGATGCATTGGATACTGCAGTAATGGATGATGATTTGAATTTCTTTCTTTCTTTTTTTGGGGGGGGGGGGGGAGGGTGAAAAGGGAAATGGAAAACCAGACAGGCAGCCCCATCGCAGAGAAGCCGCGGCGCTACGGCGGGACTAAGTGGCCACTAGTGACGGAGGCCCACCGCGCGTTTCCTTAAGCCCCTCCCCACCCCCATACTGGATTGACCTGCAGTGAGCCAGTGAGTAAGTAGTAGTAGGAAAACTATTGGGATTCCTCTCCCTGGCTAATTAGTTAGTAGTACTCGTCTTATTGTACTACAACCTTCCCTTTTCCCCTCCTCCTCCTCTCCATCTCCTCCTCCTTCTTTCTTCTCCTCAATTTCTAGTCTTCCTCTTCCCCTTCCACATCTTCTACTCCTCAAGAAGTCGTCTCCTCCCCCCTTCATTCCTCCCTTTCTTCCTCATGATTCACTTCTGTTGGGTTATTACTTAACTTCACCTTATCTCCTGCCCTTATCTTTCGCTGACTTCATCTTCATTTACACTTTCCACTCTTCCCACTCTTTCCCCCCACATCCTGATCGTTTCTGGATCGCCTTGGGGTGCTTGTGTTTCTGGTTCCCTTTATCATTGTGGGGTTGGGCGTATCTTAGCTTGCTATCTGCTGTGGGTAAACCTTCTCCTCCCAGTTCCCATTTTAATTGACTCCCCCCCTCTTTTAACGATCTACGCTGCCATGTATCTTATCGCCTGTTGTCTCTTCTCATGACTTACAAATTCATACATCTCATCTATTCCTGTTTCTTGGTTCCCAGACATACTTTCACTGGAATTAGATCATCTAAACTTTAGTGTCTTGCTGGTGTATTGTGTATGTCATCGGCTCCCCACACCCCACCGCGCCCCTCTCCCTTCCTATGCGGAAACACAAGACGCGTTGTTGAGCCTCGATTCTGAACTACAGATGCTAATTCTATTCTAATTACAGAGAAGAATCGCTCTTTGGCGACTGAACCCGCGCGTGGTATCCTACAGGGTCTCGAAAATAAGGAATGCATTATTGATTGGCCTCGTTCGCACTGTCAAGATATTGGATAAATTCCGTTTCAAGGGATATACATCGCAGGCGGCACACGGAGTATAGAGGGCTTCCTTCTTCTAAATCATGGCGACAGTTGTGGTGCAGCAGCAGACGCTGCGACACTCAACACCTCCCCCGACCGGCTTGACTCCCGCATTGAGTCTGAACAGAACTTCGTCTCCCATCCCAAACAAGCATATACCTGTTTGTCCCACGGGGCCCTCTCCAATCAATGCTCATGCACCATCTCCAGCTGCCAAAGACAGCTCTAATGATCAGACCTCGTCGCTCTTATATCCGCCTGATAAATCCCGGCGACTGACTCATTCACCTACGGTGTATACAATTGACCTCAAAACCCTGTCCGCTTCTTTGGAGCATTGGGCCGCTCAACCACTGCCAAGTCCTGAATCGATGTTTCCATGGCTGCACGGGCTTCATCCAGATAATCACTTGCAACTGGGATTTTTTACGAAGGGAAAACGTTCTCTTCGTCGGACTCCGAGGTGTTGGCGGGGTATCACCATTGTCAAAGTTGGCGGTAATCTATCCTCCTGCAGGATCAAGGGTGCGGTAGCTCCAGAGGAGGTTCTGGCCCCGTCAGGAGTGGAATTCCTCGCGATTGACCCTCGGGAAGGCTTCTCAGTGCGCAACTTCCAGATACAGACCGCAAAGTTGGCACCCTTATCTGACATTATCGTCTACGGTGAGAATAGTGCAACCCAGCAACAGATTCTGGATATTGCAAGGCGAATGGCAACGGCACAGCATAATTGGAGAATCAAGAACGACCCTGACCGTAACTTTCCTGCTTATAACACCTTTGTTCTTGATTGTGAGTAACATGATTCTACTTGAGGGGTAACCCCGAGCTCATCAATCACTAGGTCCCTTCTCTGAGGTTGAGAAGAGAGCGCCGCACTTGGTGGCTATCAATTCCAGTGGCCAGCTTACGGGACAGGTCGTGGACTTCTGTAAGTGACATATAGGATGCTCGCTGGTTGTCATTCTAACATGTTACTAGTCCAGTGGGAACGGTTGGAGATGTGTGAGATGTCCAAAGCCTCCGAAATCTCAACGAATGTCTGGCTTGGCCCTACACCCGATTACCTATTACGGCCTGGATCTTGCGGGCCTGCACCTACCGAGAACTTCGACCTCTCGATCGAGGCCAGCGAGCTCGCAAGTATTCCTGGCCCTCGCTTCCTGGCGAATCTCAATAAGCAACTCGAGGAAGGCCCACAGAAGTTGGAGTTCCCTTCATCCGGTTCGATCCTTTTGCCCTCAGGTGAAACTAGAGAGATCGATGATCTAGTGAACACGGTCCGCTGGATCTATTACCTGGCCAACCCGGATGAGCCAGACCAGAAGGCTGATGCGGATGGAGATATCCCAATGATCCCCCTCACCAAGACAGCCCGCAAAATTCTCATCCATTGTCCGGACGGCTACACTGAAAGCTCACTGCTAGCGATTGCTTATTTGATGTTTGCAGAGGGCATTTCGGCTCCGAATGCTTGGCTCAGACTGCACTGTGAGAAGAAGCGGAATTTCTTCGCCTACCCTTCTGATATCACCTTCATGAGCGGTGTACAAGCACGACTATTGCAGGAAAGCCCTGCAACTCGATCACACAAGATCAGGAGCCTTCCCGATCCTGCTTGGTTCAGATATTGCGATGGTTCCCTTCCAAGTCGCATTCTGCCGTACATGTACCTGGGCAACCTGTCCCACGCCAACAACCCGGAGATGCTTTCCGCGTTAGGCATCAAGCGCATCCTCAGCATAGGCGAAACCGTGACGTGGAACAACGACTCTGCTAAGGTGGACGAGAAGATCATTCTGCACATCACTGATGTTCAGGACAATGGGATTGATCCGTTGACACGGGAGTTCGATCGCTGTCTAGACTTCATTCGTAAGTTGATATGCTGCTGGCACCGATAGAACGAATGCTTATCAGGACTGGTCACTTAGGACAAGGAAAGCAGGACGGAATGGCCACCTTGGTGCATTGTCGCGTGGGTGTCTCACGTTCAGCGACCATCTGTATTGCCGAGGTGATGGCGTCATTAGGCCTATCGTTCCCTAGGGCATAGTAGGTCCACTGGATCATATTACATGCGACTTACGCTAACGTTTGCCCCAGCTGTTTTGTTCGAGCACGAAGGCTTAACGTAATCATTCAGCCTCATCTACGATTTGTGTAAGTTCTAACTCTACAACTGCTAAGCATATTTGCGGACGCTATTAGCTAACACTATAGTTCAGATACGAGCTTCTTAAATGGGAGGAGTTACAATTACAGAAGCGAAACAAGCCTGCAAGACGGGAACTAGAATGGGCTACCGTGGCTCGCGAGATCGCATTGATGAACAAACCGTATTCTAGACAGTGAAAGCGACTTCAATCATGCAGGAAGCTTGCAGAACTGTGACCCTGGGAGCTGTGCTCCACACGCCACATTCCGCCAGGTTTCCTTTAAATGGAGACAGACCGCGTCTCCTGCAACAAAAGACAACAGATATGATGATGACCGATATGTTTGACATGAGGGCACGAACAACAGCTAAATGATCTACTTTCTTTCTTCGTCGTTCTTGATTTTGGGCGTTCGAGGGACTTAATCTAATGGCACTGAGATGTTTGATTACGCATCCAAATATATGTTATGTGTTGTGTGTATGTGAGGTATTTCTCCAAGGACGGCGTTATCGTGGCTTGGCTTAGGAATCGGCAAGATGTCTATCGTTAACGGGTCGACCTGCTTACTGCCTTTGATGTTGGGTTTGATCCTGGTATAATTATGGAGCTCAGACGCGCCGTCGTCTCATGTTCAATGCCATTTCGAAGTCTAATTTCTGAACACACACTTAACTTTCCTTTTATAGTAGACTGTGTGGCTATGAATAGTAACTCGTATCTCTGCCCTGGTAAAGGTCGTATCTGTACCACTGAACGAAGTTACTAGTAATAACCATGTTGTTCCGGATACAACCCTTCACCACATCCTTCAACATAGTAGCCAGATGTAGTTTCATTATTATTACACCTGAATGACTACACTCCCTCACAACCATCCAATAGATACCAGAACATAGATATTCAGCTAAATCAACACCGCTCAAAAACCCTATACAACCCCTTCAAATCCGCCACCTCCACCACCCCCTTCAGCAGCCGCGTCGTAGCAACCATCCGCGCCCTCAACGCCGGGAATACTACATGTTCCAGCATCCGCGCCATCTGCGCCCGTCTCTGCGTAATGAACTCCTCTTCCACTTCCCCGTCCCCTTCTGCTCCTGCCTCATTACTCTTCTGCACGTTCGGAGGCGGGGGCAGCTGCTCAGGGGTATAAAAAGCCGCAAGCTCTCGCAGGAACGTGCGAAAGCATTCCTCCTCGCTTGTCCAGTCGACGTAGGGACCTAGTCTGAGGAGAAATCGGGGCAGTTTGCCTAGGCTCGGGAGGTAGCCTTTCAGGAGTAGGGGGATGGAGAGGAGGTCCCCGTCTGGGGAGATTTCGAGGGAGAAGTACTCGTTTAGCATTTCGCGGCGGTCGATGAGGGTTTCAGCGACGAGGTCTGGGGCGTTGGTGAAGATTTCGTTGGCTTCTTCTTCTGCTGTTGCTGCGGCTGATTCTTGGGTGGTTAGGGTGCGTTCGGTGTCTGCGGCGATGCGGAGGAGGTCGATGAGTTTTGGTGGTGGGGAGAGTTTGATGGCGCCGAAGTTGGCGAAGTCTGTAAGGCCGATTTGGTAGAAGAATTCGGTGCAGAACATCCCGTAGTCGATTAGGTAGAGTTTGACGCCGGATTGGATGGCTGCGATTCGGCGGCGTTCGTCGACGAGACCGACGTAGGTGTGGGAGGCGATGGTTTCGGTTAGGGTGTTGTGCATGGAGTTGCGGACGGAGGCGCGGAGGTTCTTCACTGATGTGAAGCTGATGCGGTGGGGTTCGCGGGAGGTGGTTTCGTATTGGAGGCCTTCGTCGAGGATGGTGGTGGTGTCTGCTTGGGAGGCTGTCGGGGTGTGTGGTGTGGCTGGGGTGAGCATGGAGGTGATTTTGCGGACTTTGGAGTCGGTGCGGACGAGGTTATGTTCGTATGGCTTTTTGGTCGTGGATGGGGTTTTGGGTACGGTGTCTGTGCCTTCGGTGTCGCGGTTTGCGGGCTCCATTGTTGTTACACCTGGGAGGAGGGTTTGGGTGAGGAAAGTCCGGCTTGAGTCTACTTGGGCCAGCTTGGAACGGATCTCGTTGCAGATGCATTCGATGATTTCGTCTTCGTTGAGGAAATTCACTTCACGCTTGGTTGGATGTACATTGACGTCGACACGCTGTGGTTCAATTTCGAGGTCGATGTAGGCAAATGGATGGCCTCCTTTGGGGAGAAAGCTGGAGTATGTTTGTTCGACTGCTCGTTTGATGGCTGTGGATTCGACCGAGCGGTGATTGATGAAAAGGAGTATGGTAGTTCTCTTGACATGGTAGTTCGCGTTCGTGGCAAAGCCAGATGAGCGAAAGCCCAACTTGTCATCTTCGACATTGAATTCGACAAGTTCGTTGGCAACTGCGCTGCCGTGGATTTGACGAATTCGATCTATTGTATTCGCTGCTGCTGGAGTGGAGACACTGACACCTGAATCACCATGCTTGCGGCAGGAGAAGGCCACACCTGAGCAATGGACAGAGTATCGGCCGACTACATCGAGGATTTTGGCATATTCTTCACTTGCTGATCGGAAAGCCCGACGTCTTGTCGGGACATTGTAGAAAAGGTCCTCTACCTGAAAACAAATGAGCCGTTGTACCTTTCAAAGATGAAGTAGTATCTCACTCACAGTTATTTGCGTGCCGCCACGTCCTGCGGTGGCTTTGGGCGCAGCACTTTGTCCAGGTTTAGGGGGGACAAGCTTCCCATCGCTATAGTGTGCTCTCCATGCGCAGCTGGATCCGCCAGTTTTTGTAGTCACGGTGAGATGGGCAATATGGCTGATACTTGCCAAAGCCTCGCCTCGGAATCCGTACGTGCCAATGGATGAAAGATCCTCAAACTGCTTTAGCTTGGAGGTTGTGAATCTTTCACACAGAATAGGGAGGTCGTCTCTCTGTCTCTTACCATCAGCTACTTTACCGCTAAATAATCATGCTTGCTCTACTTACGTCGATGCCGTGGCCATTGTCAGTAATCTGCAGGAGCTTCAATCCACCGTCTTTCACCAGAATCTCGATCGATGTCGAGCCAGCATCAACAGCGTTCTCAATTAGCTCTTTCAACGCATGCATAGGAGCCACAATAATCTCCCCTGCTGCGATTTTATTTACAACATCGGGGTCTAAGGCCTATGTAGCGTTAATACCTAAGCGAAGATACGACTGGAGATGGGAACTGACTCTGATCCTTTTTGGTCTCTGTGGCTCCTCACTGTCCTCGGCAGATCTTTTCGTGCCTCGGGGCTCTGTATTGTCCAAGTCCATCTGGGGGTCCATGGTTCGAGAGGAATGAATGAGTGAATTAGCAAAAATGTTGCTTTTCAGGTATTGTGCGCGACTATATGAACTAATCTGAGCCACAGGGTTGGCATGAAGCAATGTTCCAGCCACTAATAGCACAGGACACTGATGGTAATGAGGAAGCTGTCAGCCCATTGGAAATTAGTTATAGCTCGACGCCAGTTAGATGTATTGGCCTGGCAGGCTTCTAGAAGCAATGGATGTTGACTGGAGGCGGTGGAGAAAGACGGACCGAATGAATGGCTGAAGGATCGGGGATAAGCTGCGGAGAGTCCATGGCTGATTAGTCGCCGCGGCCATCCCGCAACCGTCGAACCTCCACCGCGTGCCCCCTTCAAGATTCCATACCAACCATTCATTGCTCTTCCGCCCCTCTCTTCAATGCTTACATCTGTCGCGCCAGCTCCAACGGAGCAGCTATTCTTATGTTTGAATAATGTGGCCCTCCAAACGGCCATTTTTGGCAGATGAGGAGCTTGGGAAGAAGGACGATGACCATCGGTCTCGCACAGCCCATAGCCAACCATGGCGCTCAAAGCAATGGAAACCACCACGGCCGCGACGATTCGTGTTAGGCATTGTGGCTCTGTATTTACTTTATCTGTTCTTCAAAAATATGCCAACTGATCTTGCTCCTGCTCCGGAGCGGTTCAACCCTGCATTGGCTCAAGCGCGACAGGCCGCACTTCGATTCCAGCAAGAGCACCTGCAACAACAATCGCAGCAGCAGGAGCAGCAGGAGCTTGAGCTTCAACCTCCGTTGTCAGGCGCTCCTCCGCAAGGGCCCCCTGAGCGAAACGAAGCCGACGCAAAGCCCAGTGATGAACTCTATTACAATGGAAAGATCAACTTCTACTATTTGGCTAAGTCACTACATCGGTTTCAGGGACAAGTCTCCCGCTATCAGAAACCTACCAGTCATGCCGTTGTCTTTGCTGCTGCAAGCTTGGAAAGCGTGTCGGATCTTCTTCCTCTTGCCTGTCAAATGGCAGGAAGGCAGCTTAACGAGGTACACATGGTGCTGCTGGGAAGAGACGACGTGTCAATCGAAGGCATTCAGCGTGTCAATGGTATAGATGATGCGAATTGTCCAGTCAACTGGCATGGTACGTTTTGCTACTATCAACCCAGCATAGTCGTCCTCAAAATACTCATTTATTTGCACTGCAGATGCTAGGCCAGACTATGCACAATGGTCAACAGATGCCCGTATGGAGAGAGCGGTGGCGGCGGGTCTCACTTATGTTCGCTCCTACCTCCTTCCGCAGGTAATCCTGACACAAGGCGAGCCGATGGAAGAACATTTCTTCTGGCGCGGCGTGCAAGGTTGGGCAGACCAATCAGGTGTTCCCCATGTCTCTCTCCCTAGCGCAGCAAGGGATCTCATGTGGATGTCAACCCTGGACAGTGGCGCCCTTCAAGGTAACCCTCGAGTCTCTGTCGGTCAATGTCTAACTCCGTGCTAATGCTTTCACAGCCTGGAATAACGTTCAAGTTGAATTCCTTGTTCATGCTCCTTCTGAGTCCTCTGGTTCTCTGATCAGGTTGCTCCGGACGTTGCAAAATGCGGACTATCTTGGCGGGACACCTAGCTTGACGATTGAATTGCCCCCTCAAGTAGACCCAGAGCTACTTCGCTATATTAAGTCGATAAAATGGCCTCCTCATTCTTCTGGAAAGGTCACTCTCCGTCGTCGTATCCAGCCACATGACATGAACTCCGCCGAAGCCTCCTTGAAGTCTGTTGAGGCCTTCTATCCTAGGGACCCGGCTGTGTCCCATGTGCTTGTGCTTTCTCCACAGACGGAGCTAGCCCCATCCTTCTATCATTATTTGATGTATACCATGCTAAAATACAAACATTCCCGCACCAAACAGCTGTCTACCAAGCTTATTGGCATCTCGCTTGAGCTTCCGACGTCTCTTTTGACTGACGGCAAACCATTCGAACCACCAGAAGCTGACAGCAACCATGTCTCTGACCCGGGCGATGGGGAATTATTGCCTTTGTTTCTTTGGCAGGCCCCCAACAGTAATGCAGCTCTATATTTCGGCGATAAGTGGGCCGAATTCCACGAATTCTTATCAAACCGGTTCATGGTTCAGGAGAGTATGGGCCAGCAATCACCCCAGGAGAAGCTCATATCGAAGAAATATCCAGCCGTGATGGAGTACCTCCTTGAGTTCATCCGAGGCAGAGGATATTACCTGCTTTACCCGACGTTCCCTTCCAAGGGGAGTTTTACCCTTGCTACGGTGCACAACGAACTATATCACGTTCCCGAAGAGTTTGTTGAGGATGACTCACCCCAGCTCACCGAACCGTCACCAGAAGCGATAACAGACCCGTCGAAGCCGCTTACACCAGGTCCTGCGGAGGGGCTCGGAGTCGTTGAAAAGCCACTGAGTCGAGCCTCAACAGTAATGCCGCTTCTTGAACGATTTTCCTTCAAGCTGCCTACCATTGATCACTTGCCATTGTTGTCCTACAGCGGTGAGAAGCTCTCTGGCTATGCTTATAGCCGGGATCTAGATGAGTACAGGGAATGGTTCCGCACTCGACATGGGGGATGTGCCGATGGAAGCCTCAGCAGCCAAACGGGTTCAGGGGGCTTATTTTGTCTGGGCGGATGATATTCGCTGTATGTAATGATGCATGGTCTGGGGCTACAAGAAGCTGCGGCTCATACCCCGTGTAATTCGTTCAACAATCAATTTAGATTTTTGTCAGTACATTGGTAGAACATTCAATCGATGCCTTAAGGCTGAAAGTGTAGTAGTTAATCTCTTGGCGGGCGCTGTCTTACATAAGCGGTGGGAGCTCCACAGGAGCGCAACGCCCGAGCGGCGACGAAGAGCGAGCTCTCTCTGTTTCCCATCAACAAGCTTATAACCCAATCCCAACTTCATCGCCTAGAGTGAGGAGGCTTATCGCATCAAAGCTCCCACTCTCACCCTCATCACTCGCGTTTTCTAAATCTCCCGTCTATCCGCGTTCCCGAACACACCCCGACTACTCGCCATATAACCGTCAGAGATGGCGCAAGACGGCGAGCGGTCAGCTCCCGCCGACAAGGGCAAGGGCAAGGTTGACGATATCAAGGAGTTGTCTGGAGGAAAGAAGACAGCGGCTGATGAGAAGCCACAAGCCGATGGCAAGCAGAAGGATGACGAGTCGAAAGAGGGTAGGTGGACATGTCGAGTCAGGCCGCGGACCTCCCGACGCCGCACCTGACATCAGCTAATGCCGTGCTCTGATCGAGGTGCTAACACGATGGATATTACAGAAGAACTCAGTGAAGAGGATCAGCAGCTGAAGAATGAGCTGGAAATGCTCGTGGAGAGGTTAAAGGTACGGGGATGAAGCTGTTCTGTTGGGGTCCCGAGCGATGACGTTAACTCTCAACCTGCCATCTAGGAGCCCGATACCTCGTTGTACGCCCCTGCCTTGGACGCGATTAAGAACTTCATCAAGACCTCGACATCTTCTATGACTGCTGTTCCCAAGCCCCTGAAATTTCTAAGACCGCATTACGATGAGCTCACGGAGCTCTATGAGAAGTGGGCGGCCGGCCCGGTTAAGGTTCGTTGCCCGTCATGCAGACCATCCTATCAGCCTAACCAAGTATGTGTCTTTAGGACTCGCTCGCCGATATGCTCTCGGTTCTTGGCATGACCTACGGAGATGAGGAGAAGCTCGAAACCCTGAAGTACCGCCTTCTCACCAAGTCCGAAGACCTCGGTTCCTGGGGCCACGAATACATCAGACACCTGGCGCTGGAAATTGGGCAAGAGTACCAAAATCGGCTTAACGCTGAGAAGGATGTACAGGACTTGATCGACCTGTCGCTGTCTCTTGTTCCCTACTTCCTGAGCCACAACGCCGAAGCCGATGCTGTCGACCTTCTCAGTGAGCTCGAGATTATCGAGGAGATCCCGCGCTTTCTGGACGAAAACACATACGGAAGGGTCTGCTTGTACATGGTCAGCATGGTCAACCTCCTCACATACCCCGAAGACCAGCAATTCCTTCGTACCGCCCATGAGATCTATGTCCGCTACAAGGAGCTCACCAAGGCCGTTGTTCTTGCTATCCGTCTGAACGACATTGACCTCATTAAGAGCGATATCAATGCCACTGAGGATAGGTCGCTCAAGAAGCAGATGGCGTTCCTTGTTTCCCGGCAACAAATATGGCTTGACCTTCCTGAGGAAGAGGAAGACCAGTCCTTCATGGACAGCTTGAACAACACCTCCATTCCAAAGCACTTCAAGTCTCTTGGAAAAGAGCTCAACATCCTTGATCCCCAGATGCCGGAAGACATTTACAAGACCCACCTCGAAAGCAGCCGCGGTGCTGGCCTTACGAATGTCGACTCCGCCAGGCACAACCTCGCCAGTGCCTTTGTCAACGCCTTCGCCAACGCTGGATATGGCAACGATAAAATGATGCTTGTGGAGGGTGACAAGGGCCCCTGGGTCTGGAAGACCAAGGATGACGGCATGCTGTCGACGACTGCTTCGATGGGTATGCTTCTGCACAGGGATGTCGAGATTGGTCTGGACAAGATTGACAGGTATACCTACGCCTCGGAGGATCAGATCAAGGCGGGTGCATTGCTTTCTATCGGTATCCTCAACTCTGGTGTGCGGATAGACTCCGACCCTGCTTTGGCTCTCCTCAGTGACCCCGACAATCTCGAGGCCAAGAGTGTGCCCATGAGAGTAGCTTCTATCATGGGTCTCGGTCTGGCTTATGCCGGATCGAACAAGGAGGAGTTGCTTGAGGTTCTACTCCCCATTGTCGAGGATGGGTCCTTGGACATGCAGCTGTCTGCCATGGCAGCTGTATCCCTGGGTCTTATCTTTGTGGGATCTTCTAATCACCAGGTCAGTGAGGCCATTGCCACCACATTGATGGACGAGGAGCGGCAGAAGCAGCTCAAGGATAAGTGGACTCGCTTCATGGCCCTGGGTCTGGCGCTCCTTTACTTCGGTCGTCAGGAAGAGGTCGACGTTATCCTTGACATCCTGAAGGCTGTCGATCATCCTATGGCTAAACCCACCTCGGTCCTTGCTTCGGTCTGCGCCTGGGCGGGTACTGGCACCGTCCTGAAACTGCAGGAGCTCCTCCACATCTGCAATGATATCATCGACGAGACTGAGGAGAACAAGGGTGATGAGCTTGTTCAGTCGTATGCTGTTCTGGGTCTGTCGCTCATTGCTATGGGTGAGGAGGTCGGGCAGGATATGATCTTGCGGCAGTTCGGCCACCTGATGCATTACGGTGCCAGCAACATCCGCAAGGCTGTTCCCCTTGCCATGGGCTTGATCACACCCAGCAACCCTCAGATGAAGGTTTACGACACTCTGTCCCGGTACAGTCACGACACCGACAACGATGTCGCTATCAACGCCATTTTCGCCATGGGTCTTTGCGGTGCTGGTACCAAGAACGCCCGTCTGGCGCAGCTGCTTAGGCAGTTGGCCAGTTACTACCACCGCGACCAGAACACCTTGTTCATGGTCCGCATTGCCCAGGGTCTTTTGCACATGGGCAAGGGTACAATGACCCTGAACCCCTTCCACACAGATCGCCAGGTCCTCTCGCGCGTATCAGCCGCAGGTCTGCTCACCGTCCTGGTGTCTATGATCGATGCCAAGCAATTCGTCCTCGCCGAACACCACTACCTCCTCTACTTCCTCATCACCGCCATGTACCCACGCTTCCTTGTCACGCTCGACGAAGACCTGCAGCCTCTCACCGTCAATGTCCGGGTCGGTCAGGCCGTGGACGTTGTTGGCCAGGCGGGTCGCCCTAAGACCATCACCGGTTGGCAAACACAGAGCACGCCGGTGCTGCTGGCCTACGGCGAACGTGCAGAGCTCGAAGACGAGCAGTACATTCCCCTCAGCAGCACCCTAGAGGGTCTGGTCATCTTGCGCAAGGTAAATAATCCGTGCTAGTGATAACATGATAAAACATGATGCTAATGATATGACAGAACCCCAACTGGGAAAGCTCAGACTCGGTTTAATGGTCCTTCGATGTGACACGACTTTGTGGGTGAGCTGAGCAGGGGGCTTGCTGCTCAGGTACTGTGGTCTCATGTAATCAGCACGAATTGGAAAATAGCAGGCACCGATTGTCATTATATTCGATCTATCAATTAGACTGGTGGATGTGGCACAGGTGGTTTATGCTAGTATGACTTCTAGGCTTATATATGTCTGAGAAACCTCAATTGAAACAGATTCTTTCACCAATAGACTAGTAAGGGTTGTAGTAGTAATATTAGTATTACTGCTATGAAGGGATTCTTCAAGCTACTACTATTTTCCAAACTTGAAGCTGTTTCTCGACACCCGTCCGTAGTAGATGTATATATTACTATGCAGTGTAACTAGTAAACTACCGGATTCGAAAGGCGATGAGCAACTTCGAAGTCACAGAGGGGCATCTAACAAGTCAAGTAGACATATCTTTACGATTTACAACTAAACCAGTGATTCGTTATATTCTCTTTTGAATATTTTCGTTGAGCAACGAACTACACAGGACTATATATTCTGTAGGACCTTGGAGACATCCGAAATAGGAAACTAGGGCATAGGGCAGCGGCATCCTGACTTTTCCGCGCATCAATGTAATGGTCGACGCCTTCATCGACAGCGCAGACTCACATTCCACGCTATACGCAGTCGGTAGCTTAACTTGTCAGCCGATTCCGACATCGAAAACACTGCATCATGAAGCTCGATCCGAAAGCGATCCGCTACCTCACCTCTGAGGACTTCCGCGTGCTCTCCGCGGTATGCCCCTCCCCCGCCCTCTGGTCGCAGCCTGTTGTCTGACAGCTAACAGAACTGTGTCGCAGGTTGAACAAGGAAGCAGAAACCATGAAGTCGTGCCCACGCCTCTGATCGCGCAGATTGCTGGCCTTCGCGGTGGCAGCGGAGTGCACCGGTCTATCTCCAACCTCGCCAAGACCAACCTGATCGCTAAGGTTAAGAATGCGAAATGTACGGTTGTCGCCTTTGTTGCTATGTATAGGGGAGTTATTTACTAACAAGTGCTTGTTAGATGATGGATACCGTCTCACCTACGGAGGCCTCGACTACCTCGCCCTCAACGCCCACCAGAAGCAAAAGTGCATTTACTCCGTCGGTAACCAGATTGGCGTTGGCAAGGAGTCCGATATTATCGTCGTCGCCGGTCACGATGGAACACAGCGCATTTTGAAGATTCATCGTCTCGGTCGTATCTCTTTCCGTACCGTCAAGACAAACCGCGACTATCTCCGACACCGTAACACTGGCTCGTGGATGTACATGTCGCGCCTGGCCGCGATGAAGGAATATGCCTTCATGAAGGCCCTACGAGAGAACGGCTTCTCCGTCCCCGAACCTATTGCCCAGAACCGCCACACCATCGTCATGAGCTTGATCGATGCGTTTCCGCTACGACAGATCTCCAAGGTCGCCCATCCCGCATCACTGTATTCGGAGCTGATGGATATGATCGTGCAGCTGGCGCGGTTTGGTCTGATTCACGGTGACTTCAACGAGTTCAACATCCTTATCAAGGAAATAGAGGATCCGGATGCTAAGGGGAAGGGCCGTGAGGATGACGAGGATGATGAGAATATCCGGCTGGAGCCAGTCATGATCGATTTCCCCCAGATGGTGTCGATCGACCACCCCAATGCGGAGATGTACTTTGACCGTGATGTTAACTGCATCAAGCGCTACTTCCAGCGCAAGTTCCACTTCACTAGTGACGCTCCCGGCCCTTTCTTCAAGGCTGCGAGGAAGCAGCTCATCCAGAACCCCGGAAAGCGGTTAGATGTGGAGGTTGAGGCGTCGGGATTCTCGAGGAAGATGGCGCGCGAGCTGGAGAATTACATGAAGGAGGTTGGCGCCAATGGAGACAACGATGAAGACAAGGAGAGCGACGAGGAGGAAGAAGAGGAAGAGGAGGAGGGTTCCGGCTCTGAAGGGGAGGAGAACGAACAATCACAGGAGGTGGATGAGAGTGCCCGGCGACTTGGGAACTTGCAGGTATCGGAAGGACAGTAAACAGCACACCAGTAAATGATAGTAATGACCATGACGAATATAAAATATTTCTCATTCAACCATATTTCAAAATGAACAGAAGTTTATTTCCCTCGTGCTTATAATAATTAATGTCCAGGACTCTGTTACAAAATATCCGACCAAAACCACACTACGGTACCCGACGCGGCCAACCACGCAATTTCACGTTTGCTCCCGACGAACTTTCCGCCGGGGCATATCAAATCAAATCAATCTTCCCTCACGAATATCATCACCACCACTACCACCACCACCTCAATCGGACCCATTCAATTCACCCCGTCAAAAATGGTCCGACGATTCTCCAAGTTCCCCAAAAAGCCCGCCGACTGGGTCGGTCCCGCGGCGCCTCTGTCCGAACGGAAGCAGATCTTCCTGTACGCTCCATCCTATACAATTTCCACCTCATACAGAAACAATGGAAAGGGGGAAAAAAACAAGAAGGAATACACTGACAATTGATGTTGAATAAAATAGTCCCGACTTCACAATCGCCCTAATCCGCACGCCGTTCCTCCCTCCCCGCTACGCCACCTTCTACGTGCCGCTCAACTTCAACAAACTGGATATGCGCGATTACCTGCAGCGCCTGTACGGCGTGGGCGTCGTCAGCGTGCGCTCATTCGTCGAGCAACAGAAGCTGACGAGGTTGAAATCCCTGGGTCGCTATGGATATGGCAAGATTCGTCGCCCGCAGTCGAAGAAGAAGATGACGGTGGAGATGAAGGAGGCGTTTGTTTGGCCTGAGGCGCCGAAGGATATGGCTCCGTATGTTTATTCCTTGTTTATTTTCTGTGGATTTGTTCGGTTTGGGGATAATGCTGACTATATGGGTGTTTGTGTGCAGATGGGAGAAGGACCAGTTCTTCAAGGCTCAGAAATACCAGGAGGAGATCCAGGATAAGCAGAAGCCGGATGCGGGAATGAAGGCGGATGAGAAGGAGAGGGAGGTTTATAAGGAGGATGCGAAGAAGCTGTTGGAGGGTGCTAAGCCGTGGAGGCCGACTTGGAAGGCTTTGGGGTTGGGGCATTATGAGAGGCCGTTGGTTAAGTCGTGATTTCTTTGTGTTTGATATGCTGGTTTAGAAATTGTTTGTTTGGTATATCAGGGTTTAGACAGTTTGTGATTGATGGCTGTCGTCTTGTATTATATTTATATTACTACCTACTTGTGTGTGTTCAATACTATCCATTGTGTTTGGGATGAGCTGGGTGATTGAAATAGTAATTGATTGTAACTGACAGATAACTATGTGTGGAATTGAGGATATGTTGACGCTGGTAAAGGAAAGTGGTCGCTGCGCTTAAAAGGACAATAAGAGAACAAATAATAAAGCACAAGTACTATCTACACGGGCCATTCTGCCGTGTTGGGATTTAATAGTGAGTGAGTGGAGAGAGCCCTTACAGTCGGCTCTCGATGAAGTTGGTGTGCTGACCAGGCCAGTGGGCATCTGGCCACACCTGTCGGATAGCTTCCCAAATATGTCTGTCAGATGTTAGCAATCTGCAGCAGCAAGTAGGGATGAATGAAATACTCACGTTACATAAACGATTTCAAGGCCTTCGCTGACCTCCTGCGGCACATCTTTGACATCCTTACGGTTGTGATGGGGCAAAAGAACGGTCTTTACACCGGCGCGGTGCGCACCGATCAGCTTCTCCTTGATGCCGCCAACAGGCATCACCTTGCCGCGGAGCGACACTTCGCCGGTCATGGCAACACTGGGAGGTACGGCCTTGCCGGTGAATAGCGAGATCAGACCCATCGTGTGTGCCAGGCCTGCCGAGGGGCCATCCTTCGGGATGGCTCCGGACGGGCAGTGGACGTGCAGGCTGCGGTTCTTCATGATATCCTCGGTGGGATCCGCAGTCAGTCCAAGCTCAAAGGCATGGGCTTTGACCCATGTCAGAGCCACCTCCACACTCTCCTTCAGCACGTCACCTAGCTTTCCAGTGAGCTGGACCCGGCCGTTGCCCGGCATGTCTGCAACCTCGATGAATAAAATGCTGCCTTGACCTCCAGTAGAGTATGCGACAAGTCCGGTGACAACACCGGGACGACCATGCTTTTCGGCGATTTCTTCCTCAAAGCGCTCGATACCTAGTATATCTTCCAACTCGTCCATGCTCACCATGGGGTTGTACGCATCAAGTCGGCCCGCATCGCCCGCATCCGCAAACTGGACGGCCTTGTATCGACAGACCGAGCCAAGCTCACGCTCTAGGTTACGAACACCCGACTCTCTGGTGTAGGACGTGATGACTTTGTCAATCACCTCGTCAGACAGAACGACTTGGCCATCCGAAAGCCCATTCGCTCTGATCTGCTTGGGAATGAGGTGTCTCTTAGCAATGTGTCGCTTCTCAACCGTAGTGTAGCCAGACAGAGAGATGGTCTCCATACGGTCAAGTAGGGGTGCTGGGATAGTGTCCAAAGAGTTGGCAGTGGCAATGAAGAGCACCTTGCTTAGGTCAATAGGAATGTTGATGTAGTGATCCGAAAATGTATGGTTCTGCTCAGGATCCAGGACCTCGAGCATGGCTGCTGACGGGTCTCCTTGGAAATTGGCGCCTCCGACCTTGTCAATCTCGTCGAGCAAGAACACTGGGTTGGCAACGCCAACCTTCTTGAGACCACTGACAATCAGTCCCGGCATCGCAGCAACGTAGGTCCGGCGATGGCCTCGGATTTCAGCCTCATCTCTGACGCCACCCAGAGAGATTCTGTGAAACTTGCGACCGAGCGATGAGGCCACTGATCGCGCCAAGCTGGTCTTACCAACGCCTGGTGGACCAACAAGCAGGAGGATGGGCGACTTGTCGCCCATGCGACGAGTCTTCAGCATATGCAGCTTGGTCTCAACAGCGACTCGGTCCGTCTCGGACAACACAGGTACCTCCTTCTCGAGGTCGCCTCCATCGGATGACTCAAGCTCTTTCGACAAGGACTCAATCTGGCGCTCAACATCTCTGTTGGTAGACTGCTTGAGTCGGAGCACGGCCAAGTACTCAAGAAGCCTCTTCTTGATCTTTTCCAAGCCATAGTGATCATCGTCTAGCTGCTTCCTGGCTCTCTTTAATGTCTCCGGTCCAAGCTGGTCCTCGGTCATCTTAGTCCATGGGATATCCGCAATATTCTCGAGGTAGGTCCGGCAGACGCCGTACTCAGCATTTGCCGGGTTCATCTTACGAAGACGTCGCAGCTCCTTGTCCGCAACCTTTCTAGCCTCAGGGCTGAGCTGGGCCTCTTGCAGCCTCTGCTGCAGCTCATCGACCTCGTTTGATTCCTTGTCATCGTTGTCATTGTTTCGACCGGCTGACAACCCGGGTGGCGTCAGCCCGCTAAGACCAGCCATTGCCTTCCTTGCCAGAATCTCACGGTCACGAGGATCAATCTGATTAATATCGAACCCAGAGCTAGGAAAGCTGTTGGTAGTGATTGTGGTGACCTTCACATTGCTCTTGATGCTCTGTAATTGCCTTGTTAGAATCTCAACAACTCTCTCTAGTCTGATCTTGACGTCAAGCGAGGCTAAGATCCGAAGCTTTTCTTCAAAGCCGGAGTCGGCGACGTCCGCCATGAAATCGGCCAGTCTACCCGCATGGGAGACATCGGATTTGGTAATGAACAATTCGAACTTCCGGGCAATGAGTGGCGAAAGGCGGCTTCCAGGAGAAGGTAGTAAGGAAGACAATCGCAGCAAGGTCAGGAGCTCGCGAGATAGTTGTCGCAGCTGTTGGAATAGCTCTACTGTTTCAGCATCGCCGGAGACTGTTTCTAGCAATGACAGATTAGACACTCGTCCAGATAAGAAGTAGCAACAACAGCGCAGAGCAATGAAAGAAAACTGACCTTTCTCATCATGAACAACAGCTTCAGCCTCGAAGTACGGCCGTTCCTTCAGGACGCGCCTAACAGTGAACCGCTGGACACCCTGGACCACGAGAGCCGGCTCCGAATAGGCACGGCGCTGGATACCAATCACTTTACCAACGGTACCATGACGAAACAGATCCTCCTTTCTGGCTTGTCCAGCATCAATCATCTCAAACTCCTCCCTCCGGTCTTCATCCAAGCTTCCGTCATCGATGAGTCGCTGACCGTCCTTGCTCAGATAAGGTGAGCTGAGGGGAACGCATCCGAAGGTGATAGCCGTTCCATCGCGCTTCGCCACGGCCGATCGATCAACGATTGTCGAGAGTAAATTGGCGAGATCCGGACGATTCGAAACAGGAATCCGTAGCGTAATGCCAGGAAGTAGGACCGATCCTTTGGGCAGCGGAACCAAGGGGAGCTTGGTTGTTCTGCCGCTGTTGGAACCCATCTCGGTATGCCAGAACACAAAGGCACACGCTCAGTGGCGATAACAGGATTAAAGTTGATGGAGAGGTGAAATGAAAGGTAGGTGTCGTTCTGGGGAACGATGGTAGATCAGGTTGACAGCGCACGGGGCTGTCGTGGCGGTCGGGTTATAAGGCAACTAGTAGAGGTGAGGTTCCACTGTTCCAGAACCCCGTCGATAGATGAAGGCGTGACTCTGGGGAGGAGATCCAATCCGATAAGCGCCCTTCTCTCCGATGCCGAGGTTCGCACGGGGCAACGTCAATCCCCCCGTCTGCGGAAACCGGAGTCCTGCAGCACAGCTTCCGCTCTTCCAGAACATGCCATGGCAGGCTGTGAGTCCCTGAAGACATTGTGACCAATCTACTCTGTGATTTCTTTACTGAAACTCCGAGGCAAAGTAAATTGACCGGTGCTGATCAGCGTGATGTGGGCACTCGATGCCCCAGAAGCACGAGACCCGCGAAGAAAGGCGGTGTCTCCTCATCCGGTAACATTACCCGGTTGTATAATTACCGCCCGGGGCTGGGCCGAGTCGTATGACAAACGCAAAATACGAGTAAAATACCCAGCGTCAAATGTCAAGATTGTCTCTGAAACATTTCCCCTCAATGTTTGAGAGCCGTGCAGCCCACTCTTCTGTTTAGTACTTCGGCGCCCGCAATATTCTTTGCTTAGATCACGGCAAGATATACCTCAGTTCAACTCTCTCCCTAGATTTCCAATCGCTCCCTGCATACACCAACCATCGTCGCAATGGCTTCTGCCCCGCCCCACGCCACCAACCCCTCATCGCGCAAGACCTTCACCATTGGCACGCGCAAGTCCAAGCTTGCTCTGCTTCAAACGGACCTGGTTCAAGCGGCGCTCAAGCAAACATGGCCCGACTATGAGTTCAAGATCCACTCTCGAGAGACCGCTGGCGACCAGAACACGACCATTGCGCTCCGTGACTTCACGACCAAGAACCTATGGACCCAGGAACTGGAGGACCTTCTGATTGCTGGCCAGGTCGACTTTATTGTGCACTCCCTGAAGGGTACGTCCTCAGTTGTTCTTTATCTCGCCCTAAGAAATAAAACTGACTTGTCTTATCATTGCAGATGTGCCGACTCTCCTCCCCTCCTCCTGCACCCTCGGCCCTATGATGAAGCGCGAAGACACAAGAGACGTCCTGGTCATGAAAAAGGGCCTTTCATACAAAAGTCTGGCCGAGCTGCCGGAAGGCTCCGTTGTCGGTACCTCATCCATCCGTCGTACCGCCCAACTTGCCCGTCGCTACCCCCACCTCAAGGTCATGGATGTGCGCGGTAACATTGGCACTCGGTTGTCGAAGCTGGATGCAGAGGATGGCCCATTCACGTGCCTTATCCTGGCCGCTGCTGGCTTGCTGAGATTGGAGCTGGGCGATCGTATCACCAGCTATCTGGACTCGAAGAATGGGGGAATGCTCTATGCTGTCGGTCAGGGTGCTCTCGGCATTGAGATCCGGAAGGATGACCAGCAGGTGCTGGACATGCTACAGAACATCGGTCATAAGGAGACCACTTTCGCTAGTCTGGCAGAGCGTAGCCTTCTGCGTACTCTTGAGGGTGGGTGCAGTGCGCCGTTGGGTGTTGAGTCCGAATGGGTCAATGGTGCTTTGAGGATGCGCTCCATTGTGGTTAGTGTGGATGGTAAGGAGAGCGCTGAGGTTGAGATCGATGGTGCTGTTGATTCGCCTCAGGCTGCGGAGGAGTTCGGTGTTACTGTGGCTAAGGCGTTGGTCGAGAAGGGTGCCGGCAAGATCTTGGAGGAAATCCAGCGCAACAAGCAGACTGCTTAGATATAGAAGCTGTAAAGTCTATGTGGCGGAGATGCTGGTCTTCTCCTTCACGGGAGATGTGATGATACAATGGACATATATAGATGGATACCCATATGAAAAATGAAGAATGTTACGTGTCTGCTGAAAATTCTTCTCCATTACAACTAACTTGCTTAGTACCTGTAGGCTTTCTGGGAGATTCATGACAGGGTGTGCAGTAGTACTATTCTATCAGTTGGTACTCGTATCATGATATTGGCCAACTTAAATGGCCAATCAGCCGTCAGAGATATATATATATACATAAATTTCATGCACATCAACCCCGATTCAATGTATTGCCAGAGCCTCTTGGATTCGCCTCTTTATACTCGTCCCAGGCTCTGGCCTTCATTGTTTCTTCATCAGCCAAGTCCATGTCATCTTCATCAACCTCAGGCTTTATGCCTGACTTCTCTCCTCCGCCTTCGATGACATTACCCCTCCTTTTCTCCTCTTCAAGGTATTCATCAATCGTCATAGTGGGTAGATTATGTCCCGATCGGAAAACCCCTTGCTGGAGCTGCGTCCTGCGATCAAGCAACGTGAATGGCTGCATAGGCTTCCCCTCCTTGCTCAGGATAGGTCCGAACTTCCCTCCTCTCAGCAGTTCGGCAATCGGACGATCTAGCCGCTCGGAGTAGCTCGACTCGCTTGCCTGATTCCGCCGACGTGGATCATCCTGCAATGACTCAGCGGGGTTCGGAGGAGCACTGCGGATGGTTGACAGCATAGTCAGTTCTTGCGACAGCAGATCCAAGGACTGGAATGACTGATGGATGTAGAGGTTGATCTCGGCGAGGTAGAGTTTCCGAACATCCTCCTCGTCGCTTTGTAGCCGGCTTTGGTTATTCGCAAAATACTTGAGAGAGTGTAAGTAAATCGCTCAGTAACATAAAGTGAGCAAAGCCTATCCAACCTCTAATTTCTGCTTCAGCTCCTTCTCCTCCTTGAATCTGTTTATCTTCACTTCTCGGCGGGTCGCAGCATCATTGGTTGTGGTCAGGGAGAAAGAGGTGGGGTTCGAGGTGTAACGTTCATAAAGCTTCTTGTCCTTCTCGTTAAGGACGTCGTAATCATCTAGTCGGGCGAGGAAACGTTCATATTGCCCAAGCGCACGTCGGAGGAGAGCTTCGCGGTCCGAGCTGTAGGTTCTTTGGAGAAGGTCTGCAAGATGATACTCTACCGTAAGGTATCTGGAGGTAGGCAAGAAATTAGCGCATCCTCATGCAGCTCCGCTAGGTACGTCATGGCCATACTGGATATCTGTCGTGGAAATGTCCTCCAAAGGTTCGTTCGAGCTGAACAGAGAAAGCAAGCCCACTTGCCGCTGGCATTCCTCAAGCTTGGCTATTGTTGCGTTGACATCACTGCGGTATGCATCCGTGTTGCTGTCGGGGCGGGCTTCCAAAGCAGACTTTTCAGCTTTCGCTTCCGCAAAAAGGGATCGTAGATTTTGCGGCTGCTCCATTGCGCTGCTTTGGGGTTGTGAGGGGTAATGTTGTATGAATTCAAAAGCTCCGCTGGAGAATGACTGCCGATCGGCAGATATGAGGGCTGTTTCATACACCGGCGTTTCTTTCTTACATTAATTACTGCCCAGTATCCACCTCACTAAGCTAAGCACGGCATAAGTAACGCCACGTGATATATGCACACCACCATAATGCATGGTTCATCCTTGATCGGTAAGAGGATGATTACTTACGAAACGCCTAGGTTATTTTACACTATCGCGAGAAATATCTACTGTGATCAGGAAAGGAACGTAGATCTACTTAGCGATATCTGGAAACATCCATACATGGATTGCCCCGTGTATTTAGCCTTTGCCCCGCGGGGCTTCCCTTTTCGGAAGTATATATAGTGACTTGTAGAATTCATCACTACTACTACTCACTACTCCCATGGAAGCAACCTGATAAAGCACCTCGTTGCTTAATAACTCTCACAACGACCAGCACTTAGTAGTTCGTCACCAAATAGCTGTCACACACATCAACCTTGACCAACTAACAGGGGTGAAAGCAATAGCCGGTCTCCATCTTCCGCTGTTTGTCTCCGTTTGTGACACGACCATCGGCTGCCAGTGACTGCCCGCAGTGACATATTCACATCCTTCTTTAACTTACTATCTTCACTTACTGCTTTTGATGGGATTTCAGTCTCCTCACATCTTCGAATGTTGATTCAGCATTGAGCCGTTTTCTGCTTCAGAACCAACTGTAGGATAAGACAACAATGCCATCAGCTCACGCTTTCAATATGGGAGTAAATTCCGATCTTCATGAGCCTGATCAGAGCCTACCCGTGGAAACAATAAAAGGGCGCGCCGTGACGATGACTGAGGACATACTACAGGAAGATGACAGATCATCGGATGAATCCGACAATGACGAGCACGAAGACCAGATCATAGCAGGAGTTTCACAGCAACGTATTACCCAGAATGCAAAGTTCAAAGACCTGTCAGTACTTGAGTCCCTAAATTGAGCATACAAGAGCGCTAATATCCATCAAGTCTTGCACAGCGTGCTGATTCAGGCCCCATCCATGACGCTAAAGTCACCCATGACCTGCCAGATGCTCAGCTTTCCACTGCTCACTTGGTAGCAAAACAAGACCTTGGAATTGGTACGCTGGACCCAAGAGAGTACCAATTGGAACTATTTGAGAGAGCGAAAGCGCAGAATACAATTGCTGTACTTGATACGGGTACTGTCCTCACACAGATGATTAGACTTGATATGAATTAACGATAATGTAGGCTCTGGGAAGACTTTGATTGCAGTGTTGCTACTCAAACATACTCTGGAAAAGGAACTGATTGATCGTGCGGAGGGGAGGCAACATCGAATAGCCTTTTTCCTTGTACGTTCTGCAATCTTCTGACCCGGAATAGATGCTCTAACACAGGAACAGGTAGATAGCGTGACTCTCGCATACCAACAGGCCGCGGTACTACGCAATAATTTGGATCAGAGTGTTGGGCATTTCTTTGGAGCTATGGGAACTGACCTGTGGAGCAAAAGTGTCTGGGAGCAACACTTCCAGAAAAACATGGTGATCGTCTGTACAGCGGAGATTTTGAACCAGTGCCTGCTCAACTCCTACGTCAAGATGAGTCAAATTAACCTCCTAATATTCGATGAAGCGCACCATACAAAGAAAGATCATCCCTATGCATGGTGTGTATGATCTGACTTGAAACACATACAAAAGCTAATTACACTTCAGCATTATACGTGAATCTTACCTCGAAGAAGACCCCTCAAAGCGTCCACGAATATTTGGGATGACTGCATCACCCATTGACACAAAAGGTGATATAGTCGATGAAGCTACGTATGTTATGAAATCTGGAATAACGAATGTAGTACTAATCCAGAATAGGAGACTTGAGAAGTTGCTTGACAGTAGGATTGCTACGACTTCCAACATGTCACTTCTACGGCAGGTGGTCAGGCGTCCAGTGGAGAGAGTATGGTCCTTCAACAGGTTGGAGCAACCGTTTGCTACTAGCCTATATAAGCAGCTTGAAGATCGTTTTGGAGACATGGCATGCTTGGAGGGTATATTCAGATTTGCTTGGCAGGCCAGCTCTGAGCTAGGCCGATGGTGCTCAGATAGGGCATGGGCGCGTGCTTTAGCAGATGATGTATTGCCCAAGCTCGAAGGTAATGTTCGTAAGACGGCAAACTCTGAAACATCATCTGATGTGCCCGAAAGTGCTTACAAAGAGATCTTGCGGATAACGGAAGCCAGTGAGATAGTGAAGGGCTATGAGTTTAGCAGTCCTGGGACTTTTGGCCAGCTTAGCCCCAAAGTGCAAGTCCTTCGCGAAGAGCTTGTCCACTATTTTGGACGACCGACGGAGACAAAATGCATTGTTTTCACGCAGAAGCGCTACACAGCTTTGATTCTGTCTGAACTTTTTCAAACCCTGAATATTCCCTTCCTTCGGCCTGGTGTGCTTATTGGTGTCCGGTCTGGGGATTTAGCAGGAATGAATATAACGTTCCGCCAGCAATTTATTTCCTTAGTCAAGTTCAGGACCGGCGAGATCAATTGCTTGGTAAGTACTTGGATTCGTCTCCCAGTGTGGCAAATGCTAACTAATCTCAGTTCGCTACATCAGTTGCTGAAGAGGGTCTAGATATTCCTGATTGTAATCTGGTCGTTAGGTATGGTGGTAACTCTGCTGTTCCCTACCGGGATGCCTAATCTGATAAAATAGGTTTGATCTCTATCAAACGTTGATCCAATACGTGCAAAGCCGTGGGCGGGCGAGGCATTTCAATTCAACGGTAAGACCAGATGCTAGATGTGTTTTACAGGAACTGATGTCCAGAATTACAGTATGCGAGTATGGTCGAAAGAGGAAACCTGGATCATGAGCAGAGGCTACTTGAGGTCCAAGATGCTGAAGTAAGTCCCTATTAACAAGAAGCTGTATTCAAACTAACATGACAGAAAATGATGCAAAACTTTTGCAGAACCCTCCCCGAGGATAGGCTACTATATGGCATTGACCACGACCTTGATACAGTGTTACAGAAAGACGAGGGCAACAGGACTTTCAAAATCAAATCTACAGGTGCTAAGCTAACCTATCATTCAGCAACGGCGATACTTGCTCGGTACGCTAGTTCTTTGGTATGTGTGACATTCAACTAGGATTACGTGTCAATCCCTAACGAGTCGCGGTCTGTAGCAATACGAAAAGGAAATTTCGGCCCAAGTAACTTACTTAGTGCTTCCTATCAACGGTGCCTTTGTTTGCGAGGTTATTCTACCGGAAAAGTCACCTATCCGAGGCCTCACAGGAAGCCCAGCAATGAAGAAGTCCATTGCGAAGCGCTCTGCGGCCTTTGATACATGTCTTTTACTTCGGAAAAACAAGTTGCTTGATGACCATTTCAATTCAATATACCATCGTCGCCTTCCGGCAATGCGAAACGCGAAACTTGCAATAACATCGAAGCGCACGAGCGAGTATGACATGATATCGAAGCCATCTCTATGGGGCCAGAAACAAGGAATGCCCCCCAAAGAGCTTTATGGCACCGTTATCACGTTCTTGCCCTCGAGTCAACTATCGCATGAGGCCAGACCTTTGCTATTGTTCACACGAGAGAGACTACCACACTTTCCACAGTTTCCCATCTTCCTCGATGACGACATAGAGACTACAATACTCACGACTCCCTTGGAAAAACAGATTTTACTTTCAAAAGAAGAGGTTGATGCCCTCACAGTGTTTACTCTTCGTGTTTTTCGTGATGTATTCCACAAGACTTACGACAACGAGCCCGAAAAGATGGCTTACTGGCTAGCCCCGGTAAAGGTTCAAAGCCCATATATCCCGTCATTTGACCCAAGGCAGATCCTTGACTGGGAGAGCCTCAACTATGTGCGCGACAACGATAGTATTCCATTTTCTACGGAGACACGCCCAGAGAGCTTAGTAGATCTCTTTGTGTTCGATGCCTGGGATGGAAGATGCCGATTCTTCACAATAGGGATTGAGGATAGTCTGACTCCCTCTTCTCCTCCACCACCCTTTGTAGCCCGGCGCAGACACATGACCGATATTATGAACTACTGCTCGAGCCTCTCCAAGAACTCCAGGGCTAAATTTTTGTCGACTTGTCACTGGGACCAACCTGTCTTAAGGGCAGAGCTCGTACGACTCCGCAGAAACCTTTTAGACAGAATGACAGACACCGAGAGAGAAGTTGAAACGAGGTGCTTCATTTGTCTTGAGCCTTTGAAAGTATCTGCTGTAAGTTTATCCTCGTTCAAACGGAAAACAGGCACTGACCGCTAGCGAAGATCCCTGCAGCTATAGCATTCTCCTGTCTCGCATTCCCAGCAATCATCTCTAGAATTGATGCATACCTAATCTCTCTTCAAGGCTGCGAGAGCCTGAATTTTACCGTCAAGCTGGACCTCGCCCTTGAAGCATTCACAAAAGACTCCGATAATACCGAGGAGCACCGAGCTCAGCAGATACATGTCCAACGAGGAATGGGAAGAAACTATGAGCGACTGGAATTTCTCGGAGACTGTTTCCTGAAGATGGCTACCTCGATTGCTCTCTTCATACAAAACCCAGACGATGATGAGTTTGACTATCACGTAAACCGGATGTGTCTCATTTGCAACAAGAATCTCTTCAATGCAGCTGTAAAGAAGGAGATCTATAAGTATATTCGTAGTCGAGGATTTTCGAGGTAAGGATCCCTCTGCCGTATGCGAGGGCTGAACCAGAAGACTAACAGTTGTGGCAAGACATACATGGTATCCAGAGGGTCTTAAGTTACTACAAGGTAAAGACCACAGTAGAAAGGCAACCACGGAGAGCAAGCATGCCCTTGCAGAGAAAACAATTGCCGATGTTTGCGAAGCTTTGATAGGGGCGTCTCTGCTTTCCGGAGGTCCTGAACATCGATTCGACATGGCTGTCAAGGCAGTGACTACTCTGGTGGATAGCCCCAGTCACATGGCTGAGCGATGGAAGGACTACATTTCTTTATATACGATACCGAAGTATCAGCGACGAGCGGCGGATGGTGCCGAGATACACCTTTGTCGAAAGGTCGAAGAGAAGCTGAGCTACCGCTTCCGGTATCCGACGCTTCTTGGATCAGCTTTCACTCATCCTTCGTATCCATCCGCATGGGCTAAGGTGCCCTGCTATCAGCGCTTGGAGTTTCTTGGTGATTCGCTGATTGACATGGTATGCGTGGAAGACTTGTTTGCCAGGTATCCTGACCGAGACCCCCAGTGGCTCACAGAACACAAAGTAAGAAACCTTGTACAACCACGAGTAACCAAGCATCCATTAACAATACTGCTGTAGATGGCCATGGTATCCAACAAGTTTCTGGGTGCTTTAGCCGTGAAACTGGGGCTCCATACGCATCTAAAATACTTTAGCGCTCCGTTGCAATCTCAGATCACTCAGTACGCCGAAGAAATACAGACAGCAGAGGGCGAGAGTGAGGGCGCGGTGGACTATTGGACTGTGACAAAAGACCCACCTAAGGTAATGCCGCCCTTCTGCAATGCAGAACGCAGCTAACGTGGATGACCAGTGTTTGCCCGACATGGTTGAAGCGTACGTAGGAGCAGTTTTCGTCGACTCCGGTTTCAACTTCGAGGTCATTGAGAAGTTCTTCCGGGATCACATCAAACCATTTTTCGAGGACATGGCAATTTATGACAGCTTCGCAAATAAGCACCCTACGGTAAGGCTGACCCTGACTGATTGTAATCTGGGCTAGATGGCTGAACCGAACTAGACTTTCTTGTACAATCGACTGACTAATGAATTCGGCTGCATGAACTATTGTCTGAAAGCTGGTGAGATGCCCAGCATCGATGGGGCCCCGGCTGGGGTTTTAGCGGCCGTGATCGTGCATGATGTTGTCATTGCCGAAGGTACAGCATCATCTGGTCGCTATGCTAAAGTTAAGGCCAGTGAGAGGGCACTCGCAGTGCTGGACGAGCTATCGTCAGCAGTTTTCCAGAGAAAATATCGCTGTGATTGTCGCGAGTCAGGAAACTTGGCAAGACCCGATATTGGAACGGCTATCTGAAGGAGATTGGGACTAGGAGCTTAGTACATGCGGTGAAACAGCCTGGGTCATTAGCAGTTGAAATGGTAGGTAGGTGCGTGACTCAGAAAACATGTAAAAGGGGCCATGAAATTGTGCTAGCGGCAGTTTTTATATCATTTGAAATATTCATTTTCCCGCTGTCTTCAGATGTTGTGCCAGAATACTAGTAGATGCCCAAGTCGAGAGCAGTAGTTAGATAGGTGGTAGTCTATCTAGTCTAAGGGTAGATCCATGGACGCCGCCAGACCCGCCCGCTGCTGTCCGGGACGCACTAAGCCCCATCTGGATTAGCGGCAGTTCCCCCTGAAGTGTACCACTTTCTTCTGGGCCGTCGCTCGGGCTCGCTGCAGCATCCGCAGCAGCAGCAGAAAACACGCCTGCCGCGTCCCCCAACTGACCACCACCCAACTCGACTGGTGGAATAGACGAAGACGGAGCTTTACTATGAACCTTTAGATTACTTTCTTTCTATTTTGTACAACTTTTGTTTTCTTCCGTTCTCTTCGTCCTCTTTCCCCCGTCCGTTGAACCCTCCCGGTTAATCCTCCCCATTCGAAGCCGACACCGCGCCCATTTCCCGTCAACATACAAACCAGCATTCTGTCACGAATCCACGTCACAACCTTCGGTCGATCTCTATGAGCTCTGCGAGCCTTCTTTCATAGAGTCACAACTATGGAGGTTGCTAACGCGGAGGTGTCAAATGGCGTCCCTGCGCCAGCGCAAACACCTTTGGTCGATTCAAATGCGGTGATTGAGTACCTGAGCGAAGTGCTGCGGGTGACTTTGGGGGCTCTGAGAAGTGAGCTTGAAAGCACCGGCAGCTTACTGTCCCCAGCAAGATACAACGAGACCGTGCAGCGGTGTACGCGATTTGCGTCGGAGTCGCAAGTTGCCCTCTATGTACAGAAGGATGTTGTGGCCTCCGAAGAAACAAATGGAACGGAGACAGGTGAAGGTACGTTGCCCCCGCGCATACCCTGCTGCCAGCTACAGCTTGCTAACAAAGAACCATCTCACGCTTTCAGACTTGTCATCCAAATACGTCTATAACCTTTCCGCCGAGATCTCGTCTTCCTCGACCACGGTCGCTACGGTAGTTTTCATTAAACGGCCCACCGCCATTGACCCATCGCTCCCCATACCATCGCAGATCCAAGTCGTGAACTTCCCTGGCCCAGCATCGCTCAGCAATGCCCAATCCCAGCAAGGAGCGTCTCAGTCGCCATATGAAATCCTACACTTGATGGTGCACCACGGACTGAATGCCTACTTCGAAGCCAACACTCGGAGCCAAGAAGCAGCTGGTGGCGCAAAGCCCAGGACAGATACAGAGGCAAAGACCGGCGTGTCTAGTACGAAGAAGAAATTCGCGGAACTGGAACTTGGGCTTCGGCATTTGCTGCAAAATGTTGAAATCCCGGCATTGAACCTGCCACTGCATGAGGTGGTCCAGGCTGCCCTGGTCGATGCAGAAAAGCGCGGAGTCAAGCCTTCGGTCGAACTGATCGACCCTGCCATCCTGGAGAACAGTACGTTTGTCAACAGCATCCAGAACACCGTGAATGCCTGGATCCGCTCCATCCAGACGATTACCAAGATGTCCCGCGATGCCGATAGCGACTCGGCCGCCCAAGAGATCAACTTCTGGCTGTCCATGGAAACCGCACTTGAAGGCATCGAGAACCAGTTGAGGGGCGATGGAGTCCAGCTGACAATGGATATTCTCCGACATGCGAAGCGTTATCAGGCCACCCTCAGTTTCGTAGCCGACACAGGTCTTCGCGAAGCTACTGATCTTGTGCAGAAATACAACCAGCTCATGCGGGATTTCCCCCTCGACGAACTTCTCTCGGCGACCACCCTGCAGAAGGTGCAAGAGTCTCTCAACTTGATCTTCAACCATCTCAACAAAAAGTTGAAGATCTGTCCCTACCCGATCAAGCGTGCTCTTGCTCTTGTGGAGGCCATCTCCGGGGACCTAGACAACCAGATCCACTCCTTGCTCCACGGCCGAACCATTTTGCACTTGGACTACCGTGAGTTCCGTTCCCTTATGAAGACCGCTGGTGCGATTTGGCGGACTTGGGACGAAAACCTCAAGGAGTTCACCAATGTCGCTCGAGAGTCTACTAGACGCCGCAACGAGAAGTTCATCCCCATCAAAATCGCCGCGCGCCATGAGAAGACGCAGGAACGATTGAAATATATCAACACATTCCGCGTCAACCATGAGCAGTTGCAGCGAACGATCGTCAACGTCCTTGGCCCGAAGACTTCAACTGCGGGAGATACGGCTGCCGGAGCTGGTTCTGACGGGGCCGTTATCGTTGAGGAAATCGGCGACGTCGACGCAGTTGAAGAGGTGGCGCAAGCGTACGCCGCTCTGCGGAACGTGGATGTGCTCGATGTTTCTCCAGAAGGAACTCAGCAGTGGATCAAGGAGGAGATCGCGTACAATGAACGTACCTCCCGCGTCGAGAACTCGATCATTGCCCGTCTGCGTGATCGTCTTGCTACCGCCAAGAACGCAAACGAGATGTTCCGCGTCTTTTCGAAGTTCAACGCTCTTCTCGTCCGCCCGAAGATTCGCGGTGCAATCGGCGAGTACCAAACTCAGCTCATCGAGAATGTCAAGCAGGACATTTCTTCGCTGCATGAGCGGTTCAAGCAACAGTATGGCCACTCCGAAGCACATGCTATGGCGCAATTGCGAGATCTGCCCCCCGTGTCAGGCGCTATTGTCTGGGCACGCCAGATTGAGCATCAGTTGGATGGCTACATGGGCAAGGTAGCAAACGTGCTTGGAGAGGACTGGGCCTTGCATTCCGAAGGTCAGAAGCTTCTGGCTGAGAGCAATTTGTTCCGGAAGAAGTTGGATACTCGACCAGTCTTCGAGTCATGGCTACATGACGTTCAAAGACGGCACATCACGATCTCGGGACGTCTCTTCAACATCATTCGTAACCGAGCCGCAGGAAACACGTTTGAGCTGACCGTCAACTTCGACGCGCAGATTATTGCTCTTTTCAAGGAGGTCAGAAACCTCATCTGGCTCAACTTCCAAGTACCTCATGCGGTGAGCAACATCTCGAAGGAAGCCAAGCGTGTGTACCCGTACGCCATTAGTTTGATGGAAAGTGTCAGAACCTTGCTCCAGACCAATCGCTCTATTGCGGCCATGACTGAAGTTGCGATTCTTCTGAACGGCTACGTCAATGACACCCAAAGTATGATCATAAAGGGTGTTCCCCTCCGTTGGGAATCGTTTGTGCATTCCTACGAACTTCATGTCAAGCAGTCAGCATTGGCTAATGGAGCCATTGACGCGGCCATCCCAACCAGAGGCGAGAGCAAGCATGTTCAGTTCGTTCGGGAGTTCGCTGGGTCGGCATCTGTACTCCAGTCGAAGACAGCTGTTTTGGCTTCGATAAACGAAAGCATTCAGAAGGCGATCCATGAACTCAAGACTTGCCCTTATGAAGCGGCTGCATTTAGGCAGCGCCTGGACGCCATTCAAGTTGCCGTCGATAAGCTGAACCTTGAGAACTATGTTAACCTTGGTTATTGGGTCGCCAACTTGAACCAGAAGATCGAGGGCATCTTGCGCGAACGTCTTCATCGTGCTATTCGAGAATGGATTAACTCCTTCCAGGAAGCAACTTACAGCTCGCAGAGCCTTCAAACGTCCAGCGGAGTGCAGACAGGTGAAGGAGAGACGCTCTCGTACAACATCGAATTCCCGGAGCTCACCCACGAGATCTCCATGCGCAACCAGTTCCTCCATCTCGACCCACCGCTCCAATATGCTCGCGCGAGCTGGTTCGCGCACTTTGATAACTGGCTTGGTGTGATTTGCAACCTCGAGAAGATCAAGTCGTCTCGTTATCAGATCTCAATTGACGTACAGAAGGTCCAGTTGTCTGAAGCATGCTTCGCCACTCTCCCACAGCACTGTACCAACGAGTTGGGTCAAGTCTACAATGCAGTCGAATCGAGGTTGAGTGAAGTGTCTGCGTATGTCGACAAGTGGCTGCAGTTCCAGTCCCTCTGGGACTTGCAGTCCGAACAAGTCTATGACATTCTGGGTGACGATCTGTCTCAGTGGCTCCAGCTACTTCAGGAGATTCGCAAGAGCCGTGCTACGTTCGACACTTCGGAAGTGAGCAAGTCGTTCGGGAATATCAAGATCGATTACGAGCAGGTTCAGACACGGGTCAATGCAAAGTATGACCAGTGGCAGCATGAGATCTTGCTGAGATTCGGCTCCAAGCTCGGTGGCCGGATGAGAGAGGTTCATTCTGAAATCGCTGCTGCCCGACGCGACCTTGAAGGCCAGACCCTGGAGGCTGCCTCTACGGCGCATGCGGTTTCATTCATCACCATTGTTCAGCAATGCAAGCGCAAGGCAAAGGTCTGGGAGCCGGAGGTTGACCTTTTCCGGCAAGGCCAGGCCACACTCGCACGCCAACGCTATCAGTTCCCTAGTGATTGGCTTCACGTTGAAAACGTCGATGGTGAATGGGCCGCGCTGAACGAATTGCTTGCACGAAAGAGCAAGATCGTCCAGGACCAGACAGAAGGATTGCGCGCAAAGATCTCGGCAGAGGACAAGGTTATCAGCGACAAGATCACAGAAGTTATCAGCCAGTGGAACGAGGAAAAGCCCGTGTCTGGTACCATTCCTCCCGAAGAAGCATCTCGTACTTTGAGCATGTTCCAGTCTCGACTCGAATCTCTCCAATCCGAATATGAAATGGTCTCAAAGGCGAAAGAGGCTCTTGATCTCCCGGCCGGGATTGAATCTTCTTTGCCTGCAATTCTGGAAGAGGTCCAGGACTTCATGTCCGTTTGGGCGGCCCTGTCGACTATCTGGAAGAGCCTAAACGACCTCAGGGACATGCTCTGGACAAGCGTGCAACCAAGAAAGCTTCGTCAATCTATCGATGGCTTGATCAAGATGACCAAGGAAATGCCCAGTCGCATGCGCCAATACGCGGCTTTTGAACATATTCAGAATGTTCTGCGTCAGCTGCTGAAGGTCAACCCCTTGCTCTCTGATATGAAGTCCGAGGCCGTCCGTGAGAGACACTGGCAAAAGATCTACAAGGCCCTGAAGCCAGGCAAGCGATTCTCTCTCGTGTCGCTGACTCTCGGTGATGTGTGGGACCTCCAGCTTACGGCGAGCGAGGTTATTATACGCGACATCATCGCACAGGCGCAGGGTGAGATGGCACTGGAGGAGTTCTTGAAGTCCGTCCGTGAGACTTGGCAGAATTATTCACTGGACCTTATCAACTACCAGAACAAGTGCCGACTCATTCGCGGGTTCGACGATCTGTTCGCAAAGTGCAGTGAGAACCTGAACTCCCTTCAGGCGATGAAGCATTCTCCATACTACAAAGAGTTCGAGGAAGAAGCTACTTCCTGGGAAGATAAGTTGAACAGAGTGCACGTTCTCTTCGATGTCTGGATCGATGTCCAGAGACAGTGGGTCTATCTTGAAGGTGTCTTCACTGGTAACGCGGACATCAAGCACCTTCTTCCCCTTGAGTCCAGTCGCTTCCAAAACATCAACTCCGAATTCTTCGCTGTAATGAAGAAGGTGTATAAGTCTCCCTTTGTACTGGATGTACTGGCCATCAATGGTGTACAGAAATCCTTGGAAAGATTGGCCGAGCTGCTGAACAAGATCCAGAAGGCGCTGGGTGAGTATCTTGAGCGTGAGCGTGTATCCTTCCCTCGCTTCTACTTTGTTGGTGATGAGGATCTTCTGGAAATCATCGGTAACTCCAACGACATCGTCCGGGTGGCGAAGCACTTCAAGAAGATGTTCGCTGGTCTGTCCGGTGTTCTCATGGATGACGACAACAACATCGTTGGCTTTACTTCGAAGGAAGGCGAAGAGGTCCGCTTGAAGAAGGAAGTCAATCTCGTCAAAACGCCCAGGATTAACGACTGGCTTACTGCTATTGAGACCAACATGAAGTTGACGCTGGCTGAGCTTCTTGCTGAAGCCGTGGAGCAGTTTGAGCCGCTTTACAACGCCTCAGAAGTTGACCAGACTGCTTTCAACGACTTCCTCGCCAACTACCCGGCGCAAATTGTTGTTCTTGCCAGTCAGGTTGTTTGGACCAGCGCTGTCCAGAGAAGCCTGGAGAACGGTGGCAGCACTCTTCAATCTTTGTTCGACGCCCAGGTTCGGATTCTGGAGCTGCTCGCTGCCACTGTCCTTGGTGAACTGGATGCAACTAGTCGAAAGAAGTGTGAGCATATGATCACCGAGTTCGTTCACCAGCGCGATGTTATTTCCAAACTTGTTACTGCGAACGCTACCACACCCATGCACTACCTCTGGCTCCTTCAGATGCGTTATGTTTACCAACCCGAAGGGGACTTCCTTCAAAGACTGTACGTTCATATGGCTAATGCGAAGTTGAACTATGGCTTTGAATACCTGGGAGTTCCGGAACGTCTTGTCCGCACGCCTCTCACGGATCGCTGTTTCTTGACCCTTACCCAAGCACTGTGCCAGAGACTTGGTGGTTCGCCTTACGGACCGGCTGGTACTGGTAAGACCGAGTCTGTTAAGGCACTCGGTCTTCAACTGGGACGCTTCACTCTTGTGTTCTGTTGTGACGACACCTTCGATTTCCAGGCCATGGGCCGAATCTTCCTTGGTATCTGCCAAGTCGGTGCCTGGGGTTGTTTCGATGAGTTCAACCGTCTTGAGGAGAGAATCCTCTCTGCTGTGTCCCAACAAATCCAAAACATCCAGATCGGTCTCAAGAACGGCGAGACTGATGAAAAGGCTCAGATTGAACTGGTTGGCAGACGGTTGTCTGTGAACCCCAACACTGGTATTTTCATTACTATGAACCCTGGATACGCTGGACGGTCCAACCTTCCCGACAACTTGAAGAAACTGTTCAGGAGCGTTGCAATGTCTAAGCCCGACAAGGAGTTGATCACCGAAGTCATGCTCTTTTCTCAAGGTTTCAAGCAAGCCAAGCACTTGTCGAAGCAGACCGTGCCCTTCTTCGACCACTGCTCTACTCAACTGTCGAAACAGGCACACTACGACTTTGGTCTTCGTGCTCTGAAGAGTGTTCTCGTCAGCTCCGGAGGACTCAAGCGTACTAGAATCGCCAGTTCCGAGGAGGACCTGGGACCTGATGAAGTTATCGAGCCCCAGATCATCGTTCAGAGTCTACGGGAGACCATTGCTCCTAAGCTGGTTCGGGAAGATGTGGACAGGATGCTGGAAATTCAGAAGCAAGACTTCGCCGGTGTAGAGTACGTGCCAGCCAACTACGAGAAACTTACGGCGGCAATCCGCGACATCGCCAAGGAACAGCATTTTGTCGACAGCGAGATGTGGATCACCAAGGCGTTACAGCTCTACCAGATTCAGAGCATCCACCATGGTGTTATGATGGTTGGAAAGTCCGGTGCCGGAAAGTCTGCTGCATGGAAGATTCTCCTTCAGGCTCTGCAGCGTACCGAGGGCGTTGAAAGCGTTTCCCACATCATTGACTCCAAGGTCATGTCTAAGGAAGCTCTCTACGGTAGTCTGGACGCCACTACCAGAGAATGGACTGATGGTCTGTTCACCGGGATCCTGAGAAAGATTGTGGACAACCTTCGAGGCGAAGATTCCAAGCGGCACTGGATCGTGTTTGACGGTGATGTCGACCCAGAGTGGGTTGAAAACTTGAACAGTGTGCTTGATGACAATAAGCTTTTGACGCTTCCCAACGGTGAACGTCTCAACCTGCCGCCCAATGTTCGTATCATGTTCGAAGTCGAAACCCTGAAGTACGCTACACTGGCGACGGTCAGTCGTTGTGGTATGGTCTGGTTCAATGACGATACTGTCACGCCTTCTATGATGATTTCGAACTATGTCGAGTCTCTTAGAACGCGGACTTTCGAGGACTTGGATGACGACAGTGCTCCTTCTGGGCAAGCTGCCATCAAGACTCAGGATGCTCAGGATATGCTGGCCACCATTCTTAAACATCTGTTGCAGACCGAAGACCTCGTCCTGCAGGCCCTCGAGGAGGCTAAAAAGTACAACCATATTATGGAGTACACTTTCATTCGCGCCCTCAACACTTTGTTCAGTCTCCTGAACAAGGCCTGCCGCAATGTTCTCGAGTATAACATCCAACATGTCGACTTCCCCCTTGACTACGACCAGATCGAGGCCTATATCTCTAAGAAGCTTCTTCTTGCGCTGGTTTGGTCATTCACTGGTGACTGCCCCCTTGCGGATCGCCAGTCTTTCGGACAGTTCGTGTCTGCATTGACCACTACCGATCTACCACCTGATGGTGCAGCATCCATTATTGACTTCGATATCACCCTGCCCAAGTGCGAATGGGCGAGCTGGCAGTCCCAGGTTCCTACTATCGAAATCAACACACACTCCATCACGCAGACCGATGTGGTCATTCCTACTGTGGACACTGTTCGTCATGAAGATGTTCTGTACTCTTGGCTCGCGGAGCACAAGCCTTTGCTGCTTTGCGGTCCTCCAGGTTCCGGTAAAACCATGACTTTGTTCGCTGCTCTCCGCAAGCTTCCAAACATGGAAGTGGTTGGCCTCAACTTCTCGAGTGCTACCACTCCTGACCTCCTGATCAAGACATTCGAACAGTACTGTGAATACAAGAAGACGCTGAATGGGGTCGTGATGTCTCCTAACCAGATCGGTCGCTGGTTGGTCATCTTCTGTGACGAAATTAACCTTCCGGCTCCTGACCGTTACGGAACCCAACGGGCAATCTCCTTCTTGAGACAACTGGTCGAGCAGAACGGCTTCTGGAGAACATCGGACAAGACCTGGGTTACTTTGGATCGCATTCAGTTCGTGGGCGCCTGTAACCCTCCGACCGATGCTGGACGTACAGCCATGGCAGAGAGATTCCTGCGCCATGCTCCTTTGGTCATGGTCGACTACCCAGGAGAGGTTTCGTTGAACCAGATTTACGGAACGTTCAACTCGGCCATTCTGAAGATCCTTCCTTTGTTGCGCGGATACTCTGAATCCCTTACAAAGGCCATGGTGCAATTCTACTTGGAGTCTCAAGCTAGGTTCACGCCCAAGATCCAGCCTCATTATGTTTACTCGCCTCGTGAGCTTACAAGATGGGTGCGTGGTGTGTATGAAGCTATCAAGCCCCTCGAGACTCTCTCTGTTGAAGGCCTGGTCCGCATCTGGGCGCACGAAGCTCTGCGACTGTTCCAAGATCGTCTGGTTACGGAAGACGAGAGGAATTGGACCGCAGACGCTGTTCGGCGCATTGCGCTCGATAATTTCCCCACTATTGATGACCAGGAGGCTCTGAAGGGACCGATCTTGTTCTCTAACTGGTTGTCTAAGAACTACGTGCCTGTTGAACAAGAGAGGCTGCGTGATTTCGTTAAGGCTCGTCTGAAGACCTTCTGTGACGAAGAGGTCGACGTTCCCCTTGTGCTGTTCAATGATGTCCTGGAGCATGCGTTGCGCATCGACCGTGTCTTCCGCCAGCCTCAGGGTCACCTCATTCTCATTGGAGTTAGTGGTAGTGGTAAGACGACGCTGTCTCGTTTCGTTGCTTGGATGAACGGTTTGAAGGTGTTCCAAATCAAGGTGCATGGTAAATATTCATCTGAAGATTTCGATGACGACTTGAGAACTGTGCTTCGTCGCGCCGGTTGCAAGGGCGAGAAGATTTGTTTCATCATGGACGAATCGAACGTCCTCGATTCTGGTTTCCTGGAACGCATGAACACTCTGCTTGCAAACGCGGAGGTTCCCGGTCTGTTCGAAGGCGACGAATTCTCGTCTTTGATGACCGCTTGCAAGGAGGGAGCCCAACGCCAAGGTCTCCTTCTCGACACGCAAGAGGAACTCTACAAGTGGTTCACTTCCCAGATCGTCAAGAACCTGCATGTCGTGTTCACGATGAATCCCCCCGAGGAAGGCCTTTCTTCGAAGGCTGCAACCAGTCCTGCCCTGTTCAACAGATGTGTACTCAATTGGATGGGCGATTGGTCAGACCAGGCTCTCTTCCAAGTTGGCTCTGAACTCACGCAATCCGTCGACTTGGATAAGCCGAACTTTATTGCTCCTGACAGTATCCCCGTGGCCTACCGCGAGTTGAGCCTGCCAGCCTCTCATAGAGACACGGTCATCAACGCCATGGTTTACATCCATTACTCGCTGCAAAGATTCAACCAGCGTTTGCAGAAGCAACAAGGACGCACGACTTTCTTGACTCCGCGCCACTACCTCGACTTTGTTGCTCAGTACGTGAAGCTCTTCAATGAGAAGCGCGAAGACCTCGAGGAACAGCAGAGACATTTGAACGTTGGTCTCGAAAAACTGAGAGATACCGTCGATAAGGTCAGCGATCTTCGAGCCAGTCTTGCCCAGAAGAAGACGCAGCTGGAGAAGAAGGACACGGAAGCAAACGAGAAATTACAGAAGATGGTCGCAGACCAGCGAGAGGCAGAACAACGTAAAGCAGTCTCTCTCGAGGTTCAAGCTGCTTTGGAGAAGCAGGAGGAGGAAGTGGCTTCCCGAAGGGAAGTTGTGCTCAGTGACCTTGCTAAAGCTGAGCCTGCCGTCATTGAGGCTCAGAAGAGTGTCAGCAACATTAAGCGTCAGCATCTTACTGAAGTCCGTTCCATGGGTAATCCTCCTGCTAGCGTTCGACTGGCACTTGAAGCCGTCTGCACCCTGCTTGGCCACAAGGTCGACAGCTGGAAGACGATCCAGGGTATTATAAGAAGAGATGACTTTATTGCTAGCATCGTCAACTACGACAACGAAAGACAGATGACTCGGAATCACAGGATCAAGATGCGGAACGAATTTCTTTCCAAGGAAGACTTCACCTATGAGAGAGTTAACCGGGCTAGTAAGGCTTGCGGTCCTTTGGTGCAGTGGGTCGAAGCTCAGGTGAACTACTCCGAGATCTTGGACCGTGTTGGACCTCTGCGTGAAGAGGTTGATCAGCTCGAGGAACAAGCCCTGCAGACCAAGGCCGAGGCCCAAACCATTGAGAACACCATCAAGGGTCTCGAAGACAGTATCGCTACATACAAGGCTGAATATGCTGCACTTATTAGTGAAACTCAAGCGATCAAGACTGAGATGTCCAGAGTGCAGTTCAAGGTTGATCGAAGTGTGCGCTTGCTCGACAGTTTGTCATCAGAGCGGACGCGTTGGGAAGAGGGGAGCAGGTCTTTTGAGACTCAAATCAGCACTCTTGTTGGAGATGTCCTCATCGCGGCAGCCTTCCTTGCTTATGCTGGTTTCTACGACCAACAGTTCCGTAAGGCCATGATAGACGAATGGGTCACCCACCTGACGCAAGCGGGCATCAACTTCAAGCCACACAACCCGATTACCGAGTACTTGTCTAATGCCGATGAACGTTTGGCTTGGCAGGATCACTCGCTGCCGGTTGACGACCTCTGCACCGAGAACGCCATCGTTCTGAAACGCTACAACCGGTACCCCTTGATCATCGATCCTTCGGGCCGTGTCACCGAGTTCTTGGAGAAGGAGAGCACCGACAGGAAGCTCACTGTTACTAGCTTCTTGGATGATTCGTTTGTCAAGCAATTGGAGAGTGCTCTGCGTTTCGGAAACCCCATCCTCATCCAGGATGCTGAACATCTTGATCCTATTCTCAACCACGTCCTCAACAAGGAATACCAGAAGACGGGTGGTCGTGTTCTCATCCAACTCGGAAAGCAGGAGATCGATTTCTCGCCATCCTTCAAGCTCTTCCTCTCGACAAGAGATCCTTCTGCCACCTTCCCACCGGACGTATGCAGTCGCACAACCTTTGTCAACTTCACTGTCACGCAGAGCAGCTTGCAAACCCAGTCTCTCAACGAGGTCCTGAAGTTTGAGCGTCCGGATGTAGACGCGCGTCGTACCGATCTGGTCAAGTTGCAGGGCGAGTTCAAGATCCACCTGCGTCAGCTCGAGAAGCGACTCTTGCAAGCACTGAACGAGTCGCGCGGTAACATTCTTGACGATGACAATGTCATCGAGACCCTCGAGACTCTGAAGAAGGAGGCAGCAGAAATCTCGAAGAAGATGGTGGAGACCGAGGGAGTCATGACCGAAGTTGAAAATATCACGCTCAACTACAGCATCATTGCCCGTTCTTGCAGTGCTGTATTTGCAGTCCTGGAGCAACTGCACCATGTCAACCATTTCTACCAGTTCTCCCTGCAGTTCTTCGTTGATATCTTCAACTCTGTGCTCTACCAGAACAAGCGCCTCGCTCAAGAAAAGGACCACGCTGCACGCGTACAGATCATTCTTCGCGACCTCTTCGTGACAACTTACCAGCGTACTTCATTGGGACTGATTCAGAAGGACCGCATCACATTTGCTATGCTTCTTGCCCAAGCAGCCCCCTACCCTATGGACAAGAGGATCATTGATATGATCCTTGATGGGTCCATGGAGAGCGTGGACCTGTCAACTTCACCTGAACTCAAGGAGCAGGTCTTGAACAAGATTGCCAATATGTCGCTCTACAAGTCGATCTTCCCTACGATCACCACCGAGCAATGGGAGCAGTTCTTTAGCGATGAGCTCGCGGAGAACTCAATCCCTGTTGTCTGGGAAGAGACCACAGAGAACATTGACAGGCTGCTACGCTCATTGTTGCTTGTGAAGCTCTGTAGAATGGACAGATTCGTGCCAACTGCGGAGCGCTTCATCGAGGCCGTCTTTGGCAGAGAACTCTTCGAGGGAAGCACCGACTTGAAGGATATCGTTAGCCAAGTCACAGCAACTACGCCAATCGCCCTCAGCTCCAGCCCTGGTTTCGATGCCAGTTACAAGGTCGATGCTCTTGTCGAGCGCATGAACGCAACCTGTGCCAACATCGCCATGGGTTCGAACGAAGGTCTTGAGAGTGCTGATAAGGCAATCAGCAATGCAGCTGCCGCAGGTAACTGGGTTCAAGTCAAGAACGTACACCTGGCGCCATCATGGCTGCAAAGCTTGGAGAAGAGGCTCGAGTCCCTCAAGCCTCACAAGGACTTCAGACTCTTCCTTTCGATGGAATCAAGTCCCAAGATCCCAGTCAACCTCCTCCGTGCTTCCCGCGTGCTCATGTACGAGCAGCCTGCTGGTGTGCGCGCCAACATGAAGGATTCTCTGTCCTCGTTGTCTACCCGGGCCTCCAAGGCACCGGTCGAAAAGGCTCGTGTCTACCTCCTTCTGTGCTTCTTGCATGCAGTGGTGCAGGAGCGACTTCGCTACGCCCCGAGCCTGGGCTGGAAGGGATTCTGGGAGTTTAACGACAGTGATGTAAGTCAACCAACCCAACCTCCTTTATCACAGCATCCCACTAACATAATTGCTTTAGTACGAATGCTCCGCCCACATCATCGACTACTGGGTTGACACCATCGCCCAAGGCCGATCCAACGTGGCTCCTCAGAAACTGCCCTGGGACATGATCCGCACCCTCGTGACCGAGACCTACGGCGGCAAGGTCGATGACTTCGCCGACTTTAAGCAGCTCGAGAGCCTGGTGACTAATCTTCTTACACCAGCCGCTTTCGAGGACGAGCACAAGATCGTTTCTGGTGTCGAGAACGACGACTGTCTTACCCTGCCTGGTGGAACAAGCATTCGGGACTTTGTCGAATGGGTCAATAAGCTGCCGGAACGTGAACCCCCGACGTACTTGGGTCTACCGGCTAATGCGGAGAAATTGCTCCTGGTCGGACATGGTAATAAGATGATTTCGGATCTGTCTAGAGTGACGACGCTGTTGGATGAGGGAGAGCAGTTGATGATTGAGGCTTGATTTGTAGGTGATAGATTTCTCCGGAGTAGAATGACATCGTTTGTTTATCCTGTATTTGATAAATCTTACATTGCGTTCAATTCTAGGTCGTTGGTCTACTCTATCCCTTTTATTTGTAGAAACACATAATACTCGCCAGCAGGCAAACTATCAATGCATTAACATCCTCCACCCTACTCTACCAACCAACTCGTAAGTCTAGCTTCAGATAAACAATGCTCTATCTATGAATCCCTGTATTCCAGCGAATACTTCTCGAATGTCCGCCTTTCAGCAGAAACCCGGAGAGTAGCCCTTGCACCGATGCCTCTTCGTGCACCTTATGTTGAACATCCTTTGGCGGGCGATTTCCCCCAGCCCGGCGAGTTTCTCTAGGCGCAGTGCCGCATGGTTGAACCTATATAGAATCCTGTGGTTCCTCATCCTTCTTCTCCTTTTCTTCTTCTTCCTATTCCTACTCACTGTCCTTGTCCTCCTCTTCTTGTCGTACCAGGACATCTTCTTCTCCTTCCAGGTCATCATTATCAGAGTCAAAGACTTCAGAGGCTTCTGCAGTACCACTCAGAGCCAACGCCCTGGTCAACTTCCACTGCATTTGTAAAACATCAATCGAAGAAAGGGGTAGTCTGTCGGGATCGCTCAACTTGGAACATGCTTTGGCGATCTTGAATGGTAAGATAGTCTCTATTACTCCTCCTCTTTACATATGATTGGATGAATGAAGGGGAAAGCCGTTATATGTTTCGCCTAAATACCAGCGAGATCGTTTTTTGAGGCCTTTTCTAGTGGTTCGTAGGGCTTCGGTAAGAGTGTCTTTGTCGACTGTGCCCAGGCTCCGGAGTAAGGTGAGCTCCATAGTGAGTAGCGAGAACCGCAGTGTATGCGGGCATATCGGCCTACAGAAACACCCTCGAGTGGCGGTCTAACTTTGAGTGAGCTTTGGGCAGTTTCAGTGCGGAGTCTAATATAACGACTGTTATAAGACAAATTATCAGCGCATTCAAAGACAACCTGGCCATTCGCGTCTCATAACAGTGGCGTGTTAGCACAAGGTTCTTCCTTGACTTCTGTTAATAACCCACTGAAGGGTTTGGGAAGGTAGATATAGTTATCAATGGACGTCCTTGGATATCGATCAGATGATATGTAGTGCCAGTATCCTATGATGGGTGGAGGCTGTTTCGTAAGATGAATTCCAATAGTCGTTTCCCACTTGTAGGTCGAGTACATTGGGAATGAAAGTAACCTCATGGGTAGGGTGTATTCCCTCGAATATCATACAAGCTGGCGGTAAATAGGGATGTTCTTTACCATGGGAGCAACCTCATGCGCAGATTCTGGAGATAAAGATATATTATTATATTGACAGTTATAATATTTTTTTTCTTTATCAGAGTATCTATATTCTTAGTCTTTAGCATGTTATGGACTTTGTAGAATACAGTGATATTGATTCCATATTTCTTTCTAAAGCGCTCAACGGCTATCGAGAGTTTTTGGGGTATGTTGTAGTAGTGTTTGCGTAAGACGTAGCAGAGGCCACCGATGTACCGTTCGAGAGCTCGACCGCCCAACCAGTGCAAGAAGGCCTAAGTGTTGGTGCCGGCACCAACATTGTGTCAGGGGTCTTCCTGATGGGGAAGGCACGCTGCAATGTACCTCAACCACCCAGGGTCGTATTCAGAGACCGGGATGTATATAAGTATAGTAGTATTCAGTAAAATTCTCTCTTTCTCCCAGTTGGCCTATCTGATATATTCAGCTCCTGGCGACCCCCAGCACACGGAGAATGCTTCACCCAGGCGACCACCTCGGCCACTTCTTGTATGATGATATTTGGGAAGTGTGATTTTCATCCATCACGATGTCTGTATATCGTCCCATGGACTCTTCGTACTCCTCAGATCGATGAATATGTTGTAGGACAGTAGCAATGATTCCTGCTCGATATGTATTCTGAGAATATTTAAAATATATATTATCATAATATATGATCATCCCGAAGAGTGTCGCCCTGCATCTAATGTGAAGACTAGTTTTTTCTCTTCCCAGAGTTTCGTAGACGGAGCAATTTACCCTGAGCTAGGAGAGGTTTAGTGTAGCAGGTATGTCAATATGATGCTTATAGCTGGCAGTGCGCTAGACCATTTCTTTGGCCATATATGAGTAGGTTTCTGCATATAGATTCTATGATCTGCGATATTATGCAGTCGAATGTCGGGATACTTACTGCATTCCGGCAACAGCCCTGACGGCGTTCACGAAGTCATCCAAGGTGGATATCCAGCTGACATATCCAGTATCACCGGGCAGGAAACGCACATTCTCGTGAATCTGGCGCTGCTCGAGAGTTACGTGGAGGCCAAAGTGAGGAATCGCTTGGACTAGAAGAGCACGCTGAGCCGCAATTAACTTTCCATAGTACTCGATGCTGGTACCATGTCGAATTCCCTGTGATTGAGCTTTTGGGGGGTGGGGGGTGGGGGATATCTGGGGTTTATATCTGTATATCGTATCCATTTGAGACCAGTGCAATGAGATATTCTCTGGGGATAGCGAGCAACAAGCTCATCTTCCGGGATATCTCTAGCATCCCTGATTATTCATGACTTCTGGTTGTCTCACCACATTATATATTTGATATAACTATATATTATGTAGATTAGATCTTCTTGATATTGACAGTGATACTAGTAGTCTCTTCAAATATATAATAAGCTTCAAAGCTGGATTTGGAGATGAAGAAGAAAGAAGAAGCAAGACAGGTTGAAAGGAGATATTTATATTGCTGCTACAGACTACAATGCACTTCCAGCACAGTGAAGAGAAGGAGTACTAGTATTACTGTGAAGTTTAAAGATTGAAAAGAAAGCTACCTATTCACAAAACATATTCCCAGCAGGTTCGTTGGGGAATAGAGATATCGGTATCATGGAACTCAGAATGGAGGACCACTGCTAGTTCCTCTCTATGCGGAATATTAAGGTTATCAGATCGTGGTTAATGACATCGTGTTCGGTTGGTTTTGGGTCGGCTTGGAAGATTATTTTAACTTGATGGCAGAGTGTATGTTTTGGATGACTGGTAGTATATATGATGTATGTGGGTAGTTTGATGGAAGAGGGTTGTCTTCGAGGTTAGTTGATCGTTGGTGCCAAGTGGGTGGTGGTGAGCTGGTGGGTTCCGGTTACTCCTATGTTTTAGATGGTTGATAGGTTATATCTGTGCCCTGCAAATAGGAAAAGAGGAGTATACATGGAGGAATCGATGCTTTTACTATCTAGTCGGTGCTCAATTAGACTACCGTCTCCGATGGACAGCCATTGAGACTTGCCTGCTTCAGTCCTACTTCTGGGGAAGTAGACTATAATGCCTATCCTCATCATATCTTACAACATACCCTACATGAGAAACATACTACCACTACTGCTGCTACGATACGTCTTCCATGGCAGGTCTTAATCCAGTCTCATTCAAATAACCCAATGTAAACCAGGTCAATTCTTCCTTCTGGCGAGCAACAAGATCAGAAATAGCAACAAAACGAAACACACCAGGAAGTTCAACAATCACGTGCTGGAATAGATATTATGCCAATCGAAAGGAGTCATCGACGACATCACGAGAAGACAGCACCAGAATAACGAGACATATTGGTATTCAAAGTGGAAAGTTGACCTGGTAATCCTGCACTGCTCTCTCGTATGAATCAACCGGATTGTAGTTGTACAGGGCACCTTTACCATCCCCGTTTAAGCCTGCTAGAACAGCATGCACCTGATACAAAAAGAAATCTTTCTGGTAAAGGATAGTTGACAAGCGTCGGGCAAATGCTCTCACGAACATGGGCTTTCCGTGTTGGTCTTTGTACATGAAGAGTGGTCTTATCCAAAGCCATAGAGAGTATGGCCCATCTATTTCATTGGGTTTATGTTAGTATAGGTCCGTCTGACCAGACTGAAAGTGGAGGTAGATCCGAGTAACCGGATTTACTTACTCTGTTAAGGGCATAAACGACCTTCGCCATCTTATGTCAGTATACGCATATGAACTAGGTAATATGCTGGGTGCTCACATCTGTGGTACGGACAACCTAGAAGAAGTGATGTCAGTCCATGTTGTCAAAGCCATCTAACAAACTGAAATATTCATCGAAAACATACCTTGCGTTCGTGGCCAGGAGTGGTGGACGATTCCATTACCAGAAGAATTTGCCGGATTACCTTGGAAAATCAGCTGATAGTTCCCGATATATACATATTTAATCCACGTACCTCAGTGAGCCGGCTCTTGACAGTCTTGCGGACTTCAGGATAGACATCAGCGCTAATGCGAACAACGCCACCGCGGCGGGCAAGACGACTAGATCCAGTGATAAGTTAGTTGTGTTATTCATGGTACACGTGCTGCTATCTTAGGAGATGCATGTTTGATTGAGTTTGCGTACCGGATCGAGGGGCGGGCTAGCCTTCGTTAGTGAGAGACTTGTAGCATTGTTTGTAGATTACTTTGTTAACTTACTAATTCCGTCTATGTTGTTCCGCAAGATCTTACTGCAGTGGGAACCATTGTTAGTATGTTCTACTGAAGTAGGACAGCGTAACTCCGCAGAGGGATCGTGAGGGGATTTGATACCGAAATCGCTTCTTCGGGAGAAATCTCTTGCTCTTTCTATCGGTGACTAGTCTCGGGTCCATGGTAACTAGATCTGTATCTACAGACGACTTGTCGATGAAATCTGTTTAGACTGGTAGACGTGATCTGGAGATGAGTTGGTTGTAGAGTAACAGGATGATGAGATTTGGAGTTTGGAGGGCTTGATATACTGCATCATGAACTGAGTGAATGCACCGTGCAGTTGCCATGCGTGTTAGTGCTCGGTGCATGGTGCATGAAGCAAACGGGGCCAAAGGGAATGTCATGGCAACAAGCGGGTCTGTGCAGTGAAGCATGAGGTTGAGGAAGACATGATTGAGTAACATTAGATATACCCTCTGGGAGGTTTATGAACTATTAGGGATGGATATTTGCGTAGCATAGCGTATAGGTAACGTCAACGGGAAAATATCAAACAACACTTAGAACGCCTTCGATGGGGTCCATAACCATGCCATATGCACCTGGATCGGTCTATGAGATGAACGTGGCCTCGGAGAACATGGTTCCCTCCTCGGTGACTTCGGAGTCGCCGACCTTGAGCTTCAGAGAGAGCTTCTCCTGAGGGCAGTACTAGAGACCGAAGTTAGTATGCTGCACCAGTGACATACGATTCAAAGCACATACCTGGAAGATGTATGGTCGCGTGCCGGCAACACTGCCAGCAATGGTCTTGATGAAGCCGGGCACTTCCGCCATCACGTCGATCCGGTCCAGTCGGTTGCCAAGAGCCCCGTCAAGCTCCGCATGGACTTCTTGTCCCTCCTTAGACTTGCCATCCCAGACCCACTTGATGGACTTGGGCTCGGGCCAGTCACTTTCAGCATCCTGCGATGAGTCGGTGTGAGTGGCGCTGTTGTTGATACCAGCATAAATGATCTCTCCATCCTTGACGATACCGCCGACGTTGACCGTTGTCGATCCGTACGACGGAGGGGTAGTGTATTCCATCATCATGGCAGAGTAGGTAGGAGTCTGGAAGTTGACAAAGTTCCACCGCGCAGCTATGCAAATGTCAGAAACTTCGCTCTTCGAGACGCCAGCGTGGAGAGAAGCTTACCCGCGTGGTGAGGCTTCATGCCCTGAAGGGCATGGATGAACATTCCCCGGCCCGTGAGGTCGTACGTCTTCTCCTTGGTCGTGATAGTACCCTCAACGGCACATCGGGGCCAGAAGGCATGGCTCATCGAACCCCATGGGTTCTCGGGGTCCGTGCCAAAGTAGGACGTGCCGTCCTTGCCGATCATGAAACCAGGGGAAGAGCGCTTGAATGTCAGGTTCACCAGACTATCCTCGTTCACAGCGGACTTGATGGTATAAGTATCGCCATCCTCGTTGAGTTGGACAGCGAGGTTGTCGGCACCAAAGGAGAGCATGCTTTCATCGAACATGAAGTTGGACAGGGGATCCGAGTGCCAGTTGTGGGGTCCATCGCCTTTGAGGTTGAAGATCTTCGATGTGAACTGAGCGGTGGTGTGGAGACCTCTGTGGGAGCACGAGCAGCATTAGAAGATGAGACGAGAGTGAGGCGATGTTGAATCATTGGTAAGTAAAGGTACAACTCACACGATGTTGCTGTAGATCAGCTGAACCATCGCCAAGGTACCATCATCGGCCATGATGTAAAAGACCTTGTTTTCGACATTGGTGTACTGGTAAGCGCGCCAGCGCAGGTCATTCTTGCTGAGCTCGGTATAAGGAGTCTCTTGGGCCTGGCGGGCGACAGATTGAATGGCTTCAGGCCCATAGATGGGCTCCTGCGTACCGGCAACGGAAGCGAGACTAGAGGCGGGGGATTTTAAGTTAGCAAACAAAAAACATGTATATCAGCTGATTCAGCAGAGTGAAAAGAAGAGCAAGCATACGTTGACTTGAGCCAGTTCATTATGGGCGATATGTGAGGTGTCGTGAGGAATTACAACGAACAGAGGGAGGTTGTGAAAACAAGAGAATGGGAGATGTGAGGAAAGATGGAAATCAAATCGATAGCGCGCGGGGCCACAAGGGGGGTTCGGTCGATCGTTCTATAGTAGCTTCCGGTGGTCTGGACAAATGCTGAGACGAGCAGCTGGCGAGCGGGACAAGACGGGAAGAAGAGTCCCAAAGTTCACTTGGGAGTCACAAACAATCACAGCTAGTTTTCTGCCAACAGTAAAGGATCAATGGGGCATTAAGCCAAACGAACTTCAGTGCAGCAGATGAGTGAGTTGGTGGCAGGTGAAGCGCTGACCGCCAACTGGGCGAGGAATCCGGATGACGTCCAGCACTCGAATGGCAGCCGGATTTCCTGTTTGGGCTTCGCTTGTGTCCCAAACGGAAAGTAACGCCGACCCCGCGGCGCCATCCCGAATCCAGAACCCCAAGAAAACTTGGCCGCAAAAGACGCTCGCCGACTGCCGCATTGATTGTTCGTCAGTTGCTGTCCGGACACCCCATACGCTCCCTCACTTCAACACCAATTCGCCTTCACTGCAATCTCATCAAACGTACCGTCGAATATTATCATCATGGCGAAGAAGGCATTGGCCAAGGACCAGATCGTGAAGCTCATCGTGGGCGCCGGTCAGGCCAGTCCCAGTCCCCCCGTCGGTCCGGCCCTGGGTAGTAAGGGTGTGAAGAGTATGGACTTTTGTAAGGTAAGCTGAGAGCACACTTCATTGACGGTTTCAATTGGATTTGTCTTCTGCAGACCGTCCAATGTGGCCTATCCGCACTAGAAGGACGCGCAGGGCTGATATGGTATACTGTAGGAATTCAACGCCAGAACTGCACACATCAACACCGGTGTCCCTATTCCTGCGCGTGTCACTGTCCGCCCCGACCGTTCCTTTACCTTCGACCTCCGTACTCCCACCACCACCTATTTGCTGTTGCAAGCGGCCAATGTGGAACCTCGCAAGAATCGCATCCGTGGCGCCCAGAACCCGGGCCATGAATTCATCGGCAAGATCTCCCTCAAGCATGTCTACGAAATCGCCAAGATCAAGCACTCCGAGACGCGACTGTCTGGACTGAGCCTACAGGGATTGTGCAAGAGTGTCATTGCCCAGGCCAAGTCCGTTGGCATCCAGGTTGTACCATGAGGTTATTGCGGAGCGGGCGATTGGTGATGTCGTTGTACACTATCTTGTGCCCTTACTCCCGTAAGGTTACTCCTCTTCTTGTCTTGGGCTTACGAAATTGGCGTTATGTGGAACTGGGTTTGTTACCATCTGTATCATAGGCATTGCATGTTGTATAGAAAGCGTTGGCTGGTGCCTCAAGCGATCACATGAAGTGGATTTGACTGTCTGACCATGAAGGGCTCGGCTCTTGGGTATAAGGGCGGGCGTAGGTTGCTGGTGATGCATTCCTGATCAGGGCCTGCGTGCGAGCTGGTGGTCACGATACCTATACGAAGTAGTAAGAAGTCGGGTGGAAGCCCGCGAGTCAGCAATAGCGGTATACACGCCTTTCTTCACCTACCAATCCATGCCCATACACTTGCCAGGGGGCTTTTATACACTTCCAGTATTCATCAGCGGTTTACAAAGTGTTAGAAAGGGATGCCAGACAGTCTGTTGCTAAGCAGTCAATATTGGCGCTGGCCCCTTGCCAAGTTGGAGATCGGAGGGAAGGAAAAAAAGCTGAGCAAGACACAACAGCGTGCCCAGAAATACCGCCGAGAAAGCCAAGAGGCGGAGGACACGCAAGTTTCCTCCTAACGTCTTGGATACGCGGCCAGGTGAGAGGTCGGGGGAGGAATAGTCGTACGGTTCTGTAATGACAAGCCCCTTTCTCCCACTATTTTGCTTGGCAGGCATGAAAGCTGTTTCTCCGCTCGAATCCTCAGCAGTGCTCTTCTTGGCCTCACAACACAGTAAGTTAGTCGACGGACGGCAGAGATTGACAATAGCAGCAAGCCAGGAAGCAGGTAGGTAGTGATGGCCTGAGAAGATGATTCCATAATCTGCAGATGTGATGTGATGGGGTTACCCCACATTCTATGAGTGCTTCTGGAATTGTACCAGAACCCTTGACAAGGGGCAGGTGGCGACTATCTTGAAAAAGTAAGTAGCTGGCCAGGTTGGGAAATGGCGATATACACTCCTGGCTGAAACAAGCGCTCATCAGAAAAAATAACTGGAAGCCTTCAGCAGCCTGATTATACTTGCAGTGGATAGCCAGCCTTTTACTTGGATGTATGACAGTGCTTGTGAGGCGGCTGTTTCTTCATTGTTGACTCTTTATACCCCAGCCGCACTACTCTATAAGTCGGAGAGAGACCCAGCCGTCATTGTTCATTATCTCCATCGAAACGGAAACTTTCCAGATCGGGCTGGGTTTACCGTCCACTGGATACCCAAAGCGGAATGAGACGCCCCACAGGAGCACTAACCCTAAAACAGAATGGTGACGCTATCCGAACCAGGGCGCGGGTTACCTACCTGAACAGACAGATGAGGTGCTAGTTATCAAATAGTAAGGTTATAGTCCAGTAGGAATTGGGTTAAATCGGCGAGAACATTGAGCGGATAATTTCACGCGTCTCCGATCCCGAAGGCTCCGATGATTGACAGGAGGTGTGTGGAAGAGTGTCCATGGACAAGGGCAGGCAGCTGACGGACGGACAGATGATCAAAGGGTGGCCGATTCATCAGCTGAGTGGACCGTGGGTTCGCCCTCACTCCAATCTGCATGCATTAAACCCACGCCAGATGAGATCCAGAAGAATCTAGCGGGGTAAGCGACCAGCCCATCCATGCCTGTGGGCTGTGCGGATCGGGGAATCTGGAGGGTCGTCGTCCAATACTGTTCGCGGATGACAAACTGCCCGGCTAGACGGCACCGGCAGCTGCTGTTGTTCCTCTACTCGGTGCCAACTGACCTCCGGAGCAGATAGGATAGATGGATAGATAGATAGATAGATCAATAAATGGATGAATGGATGACAGCAAAAGCCCGTATGCAAGCCATATAACTAACCAATTACTGAATCACTAATTATCGGCTTATGACGGGCGGCCGTTCGGACAACTGGCGTAGACGTTACAGGTATTTACATGCCTGCCTGCCTGCCTTACCCGTAACGGCCGTGCCTTTGATGTCATGGCAGCCGTTCTCCGGGTCTCCTTGTTTGTTCTCCATCTGTAGATGGTAGACCACGTCTGGGGGGATTATGACTCCTACTTATGTACGCTACTCTGTTATGATTCATGATCCACACCCATCCCACATCCTCGGTTAGACAGATGCTTGCTTCAACTTCACTGTAAGAGGTGGGTAATTCCCGCACCATTACAGTCACAGGCTGCTTTTTCCAATCTTTTGTTTCCCCTCCTCTCCGCGGATTTCCGATCAAGAGAGCAGTCAAGATCCAATCTTTGGAGCACGGGGGGAACGCTTCGCTCCGACCGACCGCCAAGTAAACACGGTACAGACTGCATGTAACTTTGTGTGGGATACATTCGTTCCTTTAGGTTGGGATTTGCAGTAATTATGATGATGATGATGATGATGATGATGCTTCTGCTTTCTGTCCAGCCCTTATGTTTTCTATTTTAGGCCGGGTGACCAGCTGGGTAATCTAGACCTGGGCATCCATCCCTTCCTGGGAGAAAATGGGCGTGTGGAGGAGGCTTCTAGAACGGGGGCTAACGGGATCGAGTGGTAACAAGTAGAAAGATTTATACAACTCATCTAACCTCGTTTCAAATGCAAACATTCAATGGGGTGCAAGTATTTGAGTTGAAGGTGGAAAGTGCAGTAAAATGTGGTGGTTGTGACAGTAGCAGTAATTAAGAACCAAGTTATAATTAATCCACTGCCCCAGAAGAGAATTGTATTTTTCTCCCCGTCCATCCCGCCGCTATTGCCGCCGCCGTCGATTTGGCTGGTGGCTCCCCAAATCCCCCCCAAGACCGCCGCCGCACCTGCTTTGCTTTTTTGCTTTTTTGCTTTTTGACTTTCTTATTCAGTTCGAGTTCCAAGTCTTCCCTGTCCCGGTGGAACCTCTCCGGTCTGCCTTCTCCCCTCTACTTTGTACTAGTCAGTAACTAGACTAGAACGAACTGCCTGACTAGTCTAGCTCCTGCTCTTGCTCCTCCTCCTCCGTCCCTCACTAACTTACTGATCTCCCTCCCTCAACTCACTCTCCCTCTCCATCCTCGTCGTCGTTCCTCCTCGTTTCTTCACGACTGTCGGTCTCTCTCCCCTCTTCTTGACTCACCAACGCAGCCGTTCTTGGATGGGGCGAATCTCTCCCGCCCCTCAGCATCCTCCCGCCCGTCCAAGTTCCTGCCCTGCGTCGACGTGAGTTCAACCACTACTTATCTCCCTCCCGCACCCGTTTCTCGACGAAAGATTTGTTCCGTCTCGCATACCGAAACCTCCGTGCCTCTTCCACTCTTGTCCCACGAACTGTCCTGAATCGTCTCCTCCCCCCAAGCGACGTCGTTATTATATAGAGTATTGCCGCTCTCCTTATTACTCTGCAGCCGTTTTTCCCCATTACTGTTGAGTTCATTCTCCCGGTATCTCCCGTGGAGGGGCATGTGTCCCACCCTGTGGTCTTGACCAAGTATGACGTCTGAAGCGACGGATTTTGCCCAAGCCAACGCCAACATGAACTCCGGTAAGCACCACCCTTCCACAACAACCAATTCAGACTCCTCCCTCTGACTCGGCAACTTCTCAACTTTTAGCTGCTGAAACTACCCAATCTCCTGCCCAGATGACCCCTGGACAGGCGACCGAGTTTGACGACAATGACTATAAGTTCAAGTCGCAACCCGGCCAGGTCCGGTTCTCAACGATAACGGAGGAAATCGAACCTTCGGATTCCTCGGCCCCTCCCCAAGTACCACCGCCCGATGACACGATGAAGGATCAAAAGCAAGAAGAGGAACTGCGGTCCCTGGCTGCCAGCCTACAAAAATCCCAGTTACAAGAGACGCGGTTGCGACAGTTCTCATACGACCCGATTTCTCTTCCATCTTCTAGGGTATGTACCCCATCTGTTTACTCACAATGGCCCTGTACTGCAATCCAGCATCGACGGTGGCGTGGAAGATCATGCCGCCTACTTCGGGACAGTCGGCTCCTCGCATGGCCCTGCATTGATCTTCCAGATCTACCAGATCTGAACAGAAACTGACTGCTGCATCTCCCTTACAGGTTGCGTCGCGAGAGTCAAGCGACCGCAGCGGTCGCGAAGCCAATGGATCAGGCCTGCCCTCTCCCCGAGACTCCCCGACGGTGTCCGCTATGCAGTCACCCCCGCTTACACCAGCTGCTACTCACTCACGTGAAGCCAAGTCTACTGATACCTCGTCAACATCGAACACTACGGACAAAGGAGCCCCGGGGCAGTCCGCTGCCATGACCCCCACTACTTCCCCACCGACAAGCGCGACCCTAAAGAACAAAGCCTCTCAGAGTGCCCCCTCTTCACGACCCTCTTCAACCGACCAATTGTCGAAACAGAATAACGTCGCGCAAACATCGTCCCATCCGCTAAATTCCCCGAAACATAGGGCGCAGTTCTTCGTTGGCCCTGCGGCTGATGGAGGTGCACAGGATGAAAGCCCTCCGATGACTCCGAGGGTTGAAAGCTATACTCCTCCTGGTGCGATTACACCCGTCGGAGAGCCCAATGATCCATATGCTCGCAGCAAACGGCCCCCACCGCCAAAGAACCTCGCCCAACTGGACCAACGCTTCATCTTCAACGGCAGAGATGCGAAACGTCGCACCAACACCTCCTCGTCTTTCACCCGCCCTATGTCTCCTCGGTCTGCCAGTGCAAGTGATCTCAGGTCTACCGAAAAGCGCAGCGGCTTTTTCGGCAGCAAAAAAGAGGTCAAGCAGCAGGAACCGGAAAGCAAGCCCCACGGCCACATGTCCGAGCTAAAGCGCTTCTTCAAACGGAACCACCACAAGCATAAGCGTGCTGATTCTCCCTCGTCCATACCCTTCAAAAAGTCGAGCCGGTCTTCGGGCAAGAATGGCCCTTTCCACACATCGGATAGTGTTCCGTTCGCTGATGACCATGGGCTCAACTCAAAGTACGGGAAGCTAGGCAAGGTTTTGGGTTCAGGAGCAGGTGGATCCGTTAGGTTGCTCAAGCGTAACAGCGACGGCGTGACCTTCGCTGTCAAGCAGTTTCGTGATCGCCATTCTTGGGAGAGCATGAAGGAGTATTCGAAGAAGGTGACTGCGGAATTCTGCATCGGCTCGACTCTTCATCACGGCAATATCATCGAGACACTGGATATCATCCAAGAAGGCAGCCATTGGTACGAGGTGATGGAGTATGCTCCGTTCGATTTGTTCGCCATTGTCATGACAGGAAAGATGGTGAAGGATGAGATTGCCTGCGCTTTCAAGCAAATACTCAGCGGGGTGGCCTACTTGCACGGAATGGGTTTGGCCCACCGGGATTTGAAATTGGACAATGTGGTCGTCAATGAACATGGCATCATGAAGCTTATCGACTTTGGGAGTGCGGTGGTTTTCCGGTACCCCTTTGAGAACGATATTGTTCCTGCTTCTGGTAAGTCGCGCCCCGCTGATCTATATGGGTGAGTTGGGCTTGCACCTTCTAACGCGTGGCAGGCATCGTCGGCTCTGATCCCTATTTGGCTCCGGAGGTGTACGATGAAAAGAAATACGATCCCCGCCCCACGGACGTCTGGTCTCTGGCCATCATCTTCTGCTGCATGACCTTGCGCCGATTTCCCTGGAAGCAGCCCCGTGTCAGCGATAACTCTTACCGACTCTTCGTCTCCCCGCCCACTCCCGGCACACCAGTTCCTGATACAGACCCCAAGCGTCACCGAGTTGTCAAATCGTCTCCTGACCTCCAATCGGCGGCTCACGAACAAAAGGCCCCGCAGGTTGTTGACCCCAAGAAGGGGCCCATCGATCAACCCGTTCAGGCTAATGGACGTCAGGAGCCCCCGAAGAGTACTGCTCAGACAGGGCCTACCGCTGGAGAAGAGAACCGTCCCCCGGAAAGTCCACAGGAACGTACACCTACCAACAAGACCGCGGTAGAGGACAAGAACGGCCCTACTCACAAGCCCACCCGCACCACAAGCAAAGAAGCACCCCCTCTTCCCGCTTCATCCCAGCCTTCCGGCCAACGCCAGGAAGTAATCAAAGGTCCCTGGAGACTTCTGCGACTTCTGCCACGCGAGAGCCGGTATATCGTCGGGCGCATGTTGAAGGTGGGCGTCAATGAACGCGCAACCCTCGATGACGTCCTGACCGACGAATGGGTTCGCAACATCAAGGCATGTCAGCAGGAGCTTTCTGGTGAGGTCATCCGGGCCCCTGGCCATACCCATGTCCTGGAACCACCATCGGCCAGTGTTCCCGTTCCCAGCAAGGCCAAGTGATCTACTTCCTCCACTAGGTGTATGCGCTAGTGTTGGATCTCCGTCCCCGTTTCTATGTCTTATCATGTCTTATAATTCCCCTGAACCGATTCATCCTACATCTTTCTTCCCATTCTCACTTGGCACTTTTCTTTCTACCTGATTCCCTACGGCCATGATGTTGGTCCGTTTCTGGGCGGGCTGTCATCATGATCTGGCTTGTTACTTTCTCGACGGTGGGATTCCAACTCGGCCAAAGATACACCTGGAATCCACAGTAATCAACTCCCTTGTCCACTGTTTTGTTTATTTTCTCACTGCGCTTGTGCTGTTGGAAAGAGGATGTGGGTTTCCTATGCTTCTGGTGTTTTCTCATTCGATCTAGGCGTTGAGGTCACTGTGTTGTGGAGCGGGGCTGCTCAGGCAAATCACTCTCCCCTATAGAGGGTCGGCTGCTAGATTTTCTCCCTGTGAAATGCTGTTTCGCATGTTCCTTGCTGCGATTTCGTTCGCTTTGGTGCTTTTGGCTTCCGCATCTGCCTCGGGAGGGTTTTATCGTTTGCGCATCTGTCATGCCTCGGAGCCTTGTTTTTCACCCAAATTGTCCTTTCACTGTAACCATGGAGAACAACTACTTTAGTAGATACTATAAATAAACGAGCGTCTGTATAAGTGCTCAATTTGACGTTTGGTTTTGATCCTTGTAGTCCTGTAGCATCTGTAACACCTCGGAAGCAGTTGACGTAAGGCAGGAGATGCGGAGATTGCGGAGTTTAGACCGGGGCGATAATCGGAGCCCATCAAAGGCTTCTTCCCACGCGACCGGCTCAACAGATCCTGGACTTCATCTTCCACCACCCTTCCACCCACCAACTCTACCTGATCATGGCTCAACCAGGTGAACCGGAGCCATTGGTCTCCTCCCTATGGACGCGATCCCTAATTGTACGTCCTACCCTTTCTCCCTGGCTGCACGGCCATCCTCCAACTAACCAACCACTCACTCACTCAGTCCGGAGCCATCGCCGGCCTCACCGTTGACTGCTCCCTCTACCCCCTCGACACGATCAAAACCCGCCTCCAAAAAGCGCGCACACAAGGCCCTTCCACGACATCCGCCGCCGCATCCAGCCTCTCCCTCCGCCAAACCATCCGCGGCATCTACGCCGGTCTTCCCTCCGTACTCTTCGGCTCCGCCCCGTCCGCCGCATCCTTCTTCATCGTCTACGATGGCGTGAAACGATACCTCCTCCCGTCCTCCTCCTCCGGCGTCAAAGATACCCCCTCCCGCTCCCACATCATCCTCACGCACTCCCTCGCCTCCTCAATGGGCGAAATCGCCGCCTGCGCCGTCCGCGTCCCCACCGAAGTCGTGAAACAGCGCGCCCAAGCCGGTCTCTTCGGCGGCTCGAGTCTCCTCGCCTTCAAGGATATCCTCGCCCTCCGGAATGCCCCGAATGGTGGGGTGGGCCAGGTGCTCGGCGAGTTGTATCGTGGTGCTGGGATTACGATTGCGAGGGAGATTCCGTTCACTGTGTTGCAGTTTACTATGTGGGAGAGTTTGAAGGAGGGGTATGCGAAGAGGGTTGCTGCTAGTGGTGGTGGTGATGGGACTGGGGTTGTGCCTGCGTCGACGAGTGCTATGTTTGGGAGTGTTGCGGGCGCTATTTCGGCGGGTTTGACCACCCCGTTGGATGTTGTTAAGACCAGGGTTATGCTTGCGAGACGCGGTGGGGATGGTGAGAGGGTTAGGGTGAGGGATGTGGTTAGGGAGGTTTACAAGGAGGGTCTTGGGGCGTTTTGGAGGGGGATTGGGCCGAGGGTTGCGTGGATTGGGATTGGAGGGGCGGTGTTTTTGGGGAGTTATCAGTGGGCGTGGAATACGTTGGAGGGGAAGAGGGAGGGGGAGAGGGCGAGGTTGGAGAGGGAGGTGGTTTGATGGGTAATTAGTCCTGTATATAATTATGTGGTGGGTGTTGGTGGTCTGTATACTAATCAGGTTATGGTTGTTGGGGATGGTGGTGGTATACTTATAGACTAGATGGATGGGATTGTTCTATAGAATGTTTTATGTTTCGATTCATGGTAGCATTTAGCTTTGGTTTTTCTCTATGGAATTCTCCCTCAACATCCACGCCATCTCCTCTACTTGTTCTGGAGTGAGGAGCTCCTTCATCTCCTCCAACGACAAGAAGTCATGATCCTCTATCGCGAACCCGGGCTCAACTGTCTACACACAATGTCAACCATCTATACTTCTTTAATATTGTCTGATTGCAAACAACCTACCTCAGTAATCAACAAACCCCTCTCCTCTCCATCATCATCATCTTCAGAGTTCTTCTCAGGCAACAAATAGCTCCCCTTCCACTTCCCCCCATCAACCACCCACTCCACCTTCTCCCCTCTCTCCACATCATGTCCCACCACAAACTCCTCTACCGGCGCCTTGCCCCCTTTCCGCTCATCCGCGTGAATCACCACATATCGCCCCCGTCCACGATGTAGTGTATGCACCGTCCGACTCTTGTTCCGGTGGAACGCACCGAGCGGCGACCCCGGCGTGAGCAAGTAGTTGATGCGGGTACTGGCGGAGCGGGTGGCCGTGCCGTTGGCTATGGGAATTTCTAGTGGATGGCGGAAGGTCTCCTGGTAGTAGCCGCCTTCGGGGTGTGGGTGGAGGTCGAGAGATTGGATGGTTTGGGTGGCAGAAGGGGTTTCTTTGGTGGGTTGGGAGGGTGGGGGGAATGGAGAGTGGGTTCTGGTCATGGTTAAGGTGGTGTAGTATTGGGATGTGGATGGAGGTGGTTCTTTGTTCAGAGTGCTGGACACTCTTGGATGTAAGCTGTGAGGTGGTATTCAGTGGAGGTTATTGATGGGGTATGAAGCAGAGTATTTATGTAGTATAGTGGATAAATGGTGAATGATGTGATATCAGAAAGAAATAGAATGGTTCTTTGCTATTGCCGCATCAAGTAGTTGATTGATTCAGGGCATTGGGTGAAGGTTTAAATTGTCTAGATGGCCATTTGGCCTCTCTTGTATAGTTCAAGTGCTGTGATATCATGGTGGAGATTAGTGCCGGTAATGGGGAACTCAAATCCGACTCTCAGCATGGTGAGAACAGGCAGAGGGAAATAGGAATAGCCTGTAGAATCCACACCGTATTTGAAGGGCTGCTAATCGGTAGATCAAAGTGGAAATCTAAAGCAGGAGGGGGAGAGAAGGAGGTGGAAGATGAGCAGATCCCCGAGGGAAGCCGGGGCTCGTGCCTCCCGCCAGAAAGGGAAGGAACGAAGTGAGCCCATCGTCAGTAACATCTCCCCCATCTCCCATCCGCCATCCTTCCAGGCAACAAACTTCCCTCCTTCCCTCCTCCTCCTTCTGCCCGTCCTTCTCGCCCTCCTTTTCTGCTCTCTGTCAGTTTATATTCATTCCTTACTGTGCTCTCTTCCCCTTCGGGCCTGTTTTCACTCCCTACCACTCGGGGAATGTTCCCCTCCCCTCTGTCTCTGCGTGCCTGAGCGATCGTCGCTTCTGCCTCCGCATCGTCCCTTGCACCTCCGCATTTCCTCTTCCACTGCATTTTCTTTCCCCGCCCACTGCATGGCCCGAAAACCAAGCCACCAGAGGGTCACTTATGGTATGTCTATTGTCTGAAGTCGGTCTGCTGGGATTTACTACCACCTACTCCCTGGTTACACCACGGCTGCGTTGCGCGCTTATCTGATCCTCCCACTTATGCGCCAAAGTGGACTCGAGACTGACATTCAATCTCTTCTCTCCCCTCTAGTCCTCCCTCTGCCTGATGCCCCTGGTGGGCATAGACTAGGCGTTAATGGTCTGACGGTCGATACGGACAATTCCATCCTGTGAGCTTTCCCCGTCCTCTTGCGCCAGTTGGTCCTCCGCAAACCCGGCTGCGATAAACTCCGCCCGTTCCCGAGTCAAAGCCACGCCAATTCTAACTCCACATTCTTGCAAAGGTATTCCGCTGGTCGCGATGGTGTTGTATGCTCCTGGGACCTCAACCGCCCCCTCTCCGGCGCATCGTCGTCGAAATCCGGTTCAACAACCTTCAGAAGCCAAGTCCAAGCTCACAGCCATTGGATCAACGACATTGTCTTAACTAAGAACAACTCGGCGCTCGTTTCCGCATCGTCCGATACCACTGTGCGATTATGGCGACCACACTCGGAAAATACGGAGGTGCCGCATCCTATCGGCAAACATGCCGACTACGTCAAAGCCTTGGCAACCCCCGGTAATCACTCCTCGTGGGTGGCATCAGGCGGCCTGGATCACAAGCTCTATCTATGGGACCTGAATGGTGGCGGTGAGGTCCTTGGCATCGATGCATGCGGGGAGGACCGGACGGCAAAGGGGTCGGTCTATGCACTAGGCGCTGTATCGTCTGTCCTGGCCAGTGGTGGACCGGAAAGCGTGGTCAGAGTGTGGGATCCGAAGTCCGGAAAATTGATCACCAAGTTCGTGGGTCATACCGACAATATTCGAGATATCCTCATCAATCAAGATGGCGATACCATCATGACCGCGTCCTCCGACCAGACGGTCAAGGTTTGGTCGCTAACAGCAGGAAGATGCATGCACACCTTGACGATGCACAACGACAGTGTCTGGTCGCTCTATTCGAATCATCCTCAGCTGTCGGTGTTCTATTCGAGTGATCGGTCCGGCTTGGTCGCCAAGACGGACACGAGGCACTCTGCCGATATCGAGCAAGGTGTCTGCGTGGCAGCACTGCAGGAGCACGAGGGCGTTATCAACGTCGTAGCTGCCGGAGACTATATCTGGACAGCAACACCGAAGTCTAGTATCAATCGGTGGAGGGATATCGATACCACAGCCGAGATAGAAGCACCAGCTTCAGGGGAACGAAAGTCCAGCGCTGAAAAGGATGCGGCTAAAGGAATGCCCAAGAAGATACCATACGAATCGGTTCTCTTACTATCAAACACATCTACATTCCCTAATTCGAGAGTACCTCACGACGCGGCACCGGGCGGCGCATCACATGCACAGGGCCAGGCTTCCGGCTCAGAAATGGAGGATGAGCTGGGATTGACCCTGCCCGTCCAGTCCTTGCCAGAGGAGACGATAGAAGGACAGCACGGCTTGATCAAACACTTCATGTTGAATGACCGCAAACGGACTTTGACCCAGGATTCTGCGGGTGAGGTGATCTTATGGGATCTTCTCAAGGTATGCTATGATCTAGGTCGGGACCGAACAAATGCTGATAGCTACAGTGTAAACCTATTCAATCCTTTGGCAAGCGGCATATGGATGATGTGGCCTCTGAGATTAACACCACGGAGAGTATTGCTCATTGGTGCACGATCGACATCCGCACCGGAAGGTTGTCAGTAATCCTGGAGCCAGGACGCTGCTTTGACGCGGAGATATACGCCGACGAAACAGACATAGAAGATAGTTCCCAGTTCCGCGATGACCAGAGAAGTATGACCACAACTCCATAATCGCTGCGTGATCGAGTACTGATGACGAGCAGTCAACCTAGGCAAATGGATATTGCGCTGGCTCTTTGCACCACTGGTCGATGAGCACGTCCGGCGCGATGCCCAGTATCGTGCCATGGCAGTTGCGAGAGCGGAGGAAATGGCGAAATTGACCACGACGAGCGCCTCTGCGCCGATGGATATACCGTCAGTAGATGGATCGAGGCGGCCGTTAGGCCTGCAGACTCCTATAGATGCCTCGTTCTCAACCTTCCGGTCCGGATACGACACTCTGGGCAGCCCTACGACGCCCGGCTTCGGCATCGGCTACGCAACGAGCCCGGGGACGTTAGGGTCACCCGTGCTACCACCACATAGCTACAACAACAATAGCTACTTTGGGACATCTATCGGCGAGACTTCGGACTTCCTGTCATCACAACAAAACCCGGACCTAACTCGAACGTCTTTCTCGGACCGGTCGAGCGATTACTTTTCGTCCTCGTCCAAGCCCCCGGGTCTGACTCCGCTAGACACAGAGAAGGCGCCAGCGACGCCCGGAGAGCCGACACCAACTGCTCTGCCTCAGTCACCGGTCGAGCCTGACAAAGAGGAACGAAAGCGGGGAGGATCTATATTTGGGAAGAAGTTTCGAATGGATTTCCCCAAGAGAATGGGCCGGTCCTCGTCGGAAGCCAAGCCCCAGATCCAAGAAGAGAAGATTGAAGAATCGGACAAGTCGTCTGTCAAGGAAGAGAAGGTGTTTGAAACTAATCTGGGTGGCTTCATCGAGCGAACCCGGCATGAGTACGAGGAATGGCTGTCTGCCAACCCGGGGCAGGAGTTGGTGTCCGCCTTTGCTCCTAGTCCTGACAATGAGACACCTGAACTGCAGATACCTCCTCGCACGGCCGTATTCATCCAAGAGGAATCTGGCGACACGGCAGTGGCTTCGGACTTGTACCGGGGTACTGTGGCGGGCATTAGTCAAGAGATTGATAAGTTGGAGAAGTCCATCCCGTTATGGCTTGCGGACTTGCTGCTCAAGGTATGTATGCCCCCTTTGACTATGGTATCCAGCTAATATAGGTAGAACCAAATGCCATTTAAAGAGCCGGTGAAGATTGCGTTCACGCTGAAACCTTACGACGATCTTTTGCCGCCTGTGGTCAAGCCAGAGTATGTACAGTGTACCCGTGGAAGAGTTGTGACTAAACAGGACAGGCCGGCTACGAGCGCAAACGCCAACAATAATCGATTAAACGCCAATCGCATGCTTCGAGCCAAGAAGATCCTTGCGTACGTTGCAGAACGGATCGACCCGCCTAATTCTGATGAGCCAGAAGAGGATGCGATGAAGCCGGAAGAGTATCTGGAATTGTATTGCCAGAAGATGGTATGTAGCGTTGGTGTCCATGTAGCTGTAGAAATGCTAACCAAGACAGCTGATACCGCCAAACATGACCCTCGCGACGATTCGGGCACACATCTGGCGCTCATCTGGGGATATGCTACTGTATTACAAAGCGAACGGAAAGAAGGAGATCAAGACCACTCCCGACGGAGAGAGCAACCACCTTGAGAGTGGCTCTCATCGATTCCTTGATCCCGCAAGTGCCGGCGGAGAAGCTGGAAGCGCGCCCCCAGGGAGCATCCACTCGCTGACAGCCTCAGGATCGGGTGCTGCCTCGATCAGCAATACCTGATGCAGTGTGGTACTAATTCTCTGTGTATATTGGTGTTGGCATACCGAGCGTATGGCTGTACATAAGCAATAACAAGTTAGCGTGAATCAACTAGTTCTACGGATATGTCGAATGAATGCATGCACATCAGAATGTATTAAGAGCCGCAGGAGTGACTTTTGCATGAACAGATGATCTTCATGCATGACCACGAGATTGTAAACTATTTTGGTTATCTGTAGTGTCAACGGAGCTCTCACGTGCTGTCACGGGTCTAGATAATATTTATTCAATGGGGGGAGATTCGAAAGGAGAACGACCGACCACTTAATCATTATTTCTTTCCATCTTCAAGATAATAATCTGGATATCTACAGGAGATTTCCAATGTAACAAAATCTCATGCAATCACTAACCCCACTGGAACATATATAAAGGTACCATCACATCCCAATATGGCCACCAACAGTAATAATGTACTATTACTCTAACTTATCTCCCCCTCATCCCCGCTTCCCTTCACACATACCAACTCAACTACTAGCAACAACATGTCCAAATCATCATCTCGATTCACCCCTCCCTTTCGCCTCCACAAACAACGAACATCTAATAGTACTCACCCCTCAACCCAACCCGCCCAAGAAACAATATCCGATTCCGATCCCCCACCCCAATCGCAGACTCATCCCCAAATCATGAACCCCAACATCAACCTCACCATCGAAACCATCCACGCCCCCTCCACCACCCCGCCCAAACCCACCAGCATCATAATCTTCCTCGCCGGCAGCACTCCCCCGTCACCAACAGCCACCAGCAAAGATTCGTCCAATCCTATCCGCATCTCCTCCCTTTCCTCCTCCCGACGAGACCACCACCAACAACTACCTCCACCCCCACCACCAACCTGGCGCGATACCCTTTCCACCCACCTAGCCCACTACTTCCTCCCAAAGCCACAACCACAACCACACCCAGACACCACCAACACCAATACTACCCCCCAAACCATCCACCTAACAATCCTCGACCCCTTCCGTCCAGATTGGGACAGTTCGTGGCGCGAAGACCCATCCTTCCCGCCTTTCAAGGAACAGGTCTCGTGGGAGATGGAGCAGCGAGAACGCGCTGATATCGTGCTGTTTTACTTTGATCCGGGCACTATGGCGCCGGTTAGTTTGTTGGAGTTGGGGTTGTCTATGCGTGAGCCTGGAAAGCTGGTGGTTGTTTGTCCCAGGGGGTATTGGAAGAGTGGGTTTGTGAGGTTGGCTTGTGAGAGGTTTGGGGTTCAGGTGGTGGAGGGGTTGGAGGAAGGGGCGGGGGTTGTGGGCGGGTTGGTTTGGAGTTTGGTTGAGGGGGTGAGGAGGGAGGGTTGTTGATTGTTGGATCGTGATGGGGGAGTTTTGGAAGGAATGCGTGGATCGGTTGTTGTTTGGTTTAGGGGATTTGTTTGGGTATTGGGGAGTATTATAGATGATGCTATATAATAAGATTTGATTTTGGTTAATACATTTGCTGTGTCATAGCCCGATATAATACATAACTTTATAGAGTTTGTGAGTAGTAGATTATGTAGCTGAGCGAGGCAGTAGTAAGTATAATGTCTCTAAACCAGACCATGGCTAGAAAGTGGCAACATGATTAGCATTAAGTAGGGGATGAGAATGCCGCTTAGTTCAAAGTTTCAATTTCATTCTCCATGCACTGGAGCCTGAATGGTGATATGTCGAACACTGATAATAAAACGTGCTGGAGATACCGAAAACCACATCAAGAACTTTCTGCATGTCATTAGTGCAGTATTTGCTTCAAGATATTTTGTTACTTCTGTCCAGAGACATGACCATAGAACAGACCATCTGCTCTGTTGTAGATGGTGAAACGAATATCACCATTCTAGTGATATATATAACTCATTGTACACCACAATTCAACGGACGAAGAAAACCGTTTGGGCTAAGTAGTGCAAGGAATGAGCGACACGCTGGGAATGAAATCCACACATGCTGCTCGCTTTGGATTGTGTACCCCGGCCCTAAACATATCCTGTGTGATGGCCATCAGGTATCAGCAGATCTAGGTACAGTCTAGTTTGAGAGATGTGCTTGCCCGATCAAGCGTCTTGATCCGTCTGTGTCGGATTTATACTTCTTATAGAGAATCACGAGAGGTAGAATTGATAGAACACCTGCCCAGTCGGAAGGAATTAGAGGCCTTTCATGAGTATGACTCCCTGGAAGGGGGTAATTTGACCGAGCCACTGAAGTAGTAACCTCAATATGTTGGAAGTGAGGCTTTTCCTTGTCTTGCATTAACCATTCTGAGCATATCTGCACAGGAAAAGGCAGATGCTAACATCTGTAATAGGCAGGAGGGATGGTTAGATGACGAGCTATCTTCCAGTTTGAAATTCGTAATCTCCTGCGAAGTCCTATATTACTCATGCCACATGGCACATGGATGTTCTTGAAAGCGCGAATAAGCGGTAATACTCCAGCACAAATACGCCGTTTCGAATCGAAATTTTGGCATTGAAGCGAACCCTCGCGTATTCCACTTTCCCCAATCCTAGCCAAAGGAGACTATACTACCTAACCTTCCCTTTCCGGTCTAATCTTCTCTCTGTCTATTCAGTCAGATACCAACACCCCATGTATGACAAACGCATAGCTGAGGGTTCAGCAAGGTCCGAAATAGTCTCTGTCTTGATGGGAACAGCTGTACCTGAACCTCCACGTGATGTTCTATTAATCTCCAGGTGATGGTTGAGTGTGGACTGATAACAAAATTGGCAATTAACGATAAAACGAAAGGTAGCAATATCAGAATCCAGAGAAAATGGGTAAGGGTGGTAGCCATAATAGGGGAGAGGTAGATGTACTTGTGAGAGGATATGGTGACAGTACTGATCGAGGTAGTAGTGGTAGTAGTGATTGATGGTTGATAGCAGTGTTGATAGACCAAGACACACCATGACCCGATGGATGGTAATTTTCTCTTGGTCTTCTTGGTAGTATTCTCTGTAATCGTGATAGAAGCAGTTGTGCTAACATATAGATAGTAGCAATAGTAGTCGTGGCAGTCACCGACGCATGAGCACGGAGCGTCTGCTGGTACAGACTAATCAATTCACATGTGCTTTATATGGGTCCACATCTCGGTCAAACATGCAGTGTGTTGTAGCATGATCGCAGTTTCATTATCTACTCGTGATTGTGAGAAGACCGGACACCCACAAAGTCGTGCGATAGGAATGATAGAGCAATGTTAATCCATCCTAAGGTTCAAAGGGAGATGTGGCACGCTGGTCTTCCTGATCAGTATAGAGATTATCAGATGAGGCCGAAATTATACAAAACCCGCCCAGAACAAGATATATCCTTGAGCTGCGCGTTGTCTCTAACTGGTTTCTCGGGACCACTGTAGCATGACAGTGGCTTGCTAGCCTATTTTCTATAATCAAGACTCAGGAGTTCTGTTCAGGCAGTCGGTCGTCAGTGTGTGGATGATTTCGAAGCAGCCATGGGGTAATTTGTATTTGTTTCTCTAGAGATTATATTGTCTGGTCCTTTCTGAATGGACCCCTTGTGTTCGACGGTGTCATGTCTTCATGGTGCCGGGAGGTGTACCACTATGAAACGCTTGCGAATTAGTAGGAGCATTCAGCATCACACCAACGATTATGCGCTATATTCGTGCTCGTTTACTTGGCGCGGTACGGGAGCGTGTTTCCTTGTATGCTGCTCGACGGCCACGCCACATGTTGTTTCAGGAACGTCACATATCTTGTAATGTATATAATTCTTTCAGACCAGACCTTCGGAGGACCCCACCTGAGCATATGGAATCTCTCTTTATATATTCAGCAAACGCATAGAAGGCACAGTGGGCGAGACTGAGCGTCGCTGATTAAGAACGGTCGCATCCGTTGTCTCTGAAACCAAGGGACGAGCACCCACATGGGCTAGTGTAGACCCGGTAAAACCCTAGATTGACCATATCACTTGTCCTAAATTACCAATGGATTCGTGATTAATGAGTATGTATCGTCGCATCTGTGACTTTGGAGACGTAGAAGCGATAGTATATAGACTTGTTTGTATCTGATGACTGATAGTGCATGTGGAAGAGGCACTGTTGGTCATATCTTTTTGATCACAAAGGAGGAACGCCAGTCATGCGTGGTCACTGCAATATCTGCACATGGTTTTGGTGTTGGGGCTTTCATCTTCATATTTTTTGCGAAAGCTGTTGCAATTGGGGGTAGAGATTGACTATTGTGTCCCACAGAACTTCTACCTCTACATGACTCCCCATGCTGTTGGTTTCATGAGCGCCAAAAGCCCATGGGGGTTCTCCCTCCCATGGTCTTTACCTGTATATAGATGGCTTGTTTGATGACAATGCTGAAGAGGATGATAGCTGAGGGAAACGGCAGTCCTTTATATAAGGTGGTTGCTCGTTGAAAGGCTTCCAGATTGTGTAGGGAGCTTCCGATAATATGGAGGAGAGATCAAAAGGCAGAGACAGCGGGATTCTCCGGAAGTGCATCTAGAAACATGCAGAATGGAATTCTTTGTTGTGGTTAGGATTTTGTGGAAGTCTGTAATCATACTGCTTAACACATAGTGTACTAGGTGTCTGTATCCATCTGAAACAATCTTCGTGCTCCTACTAGGCTCTCTGAATTACCAAGTTCATCCCATCAAGTCTGCGTTCAAGGTTTTGAGACACTGCAGCCAATGTTCAGGACCATTAGTAGTGGCCCGAGCTAAGCCAAACCAGACCTATGAGCTTTTGGTATTTCGAGAGGAGGTGTGGTACAATAATCCATCATTATCATCACTTGAGGCCAGTCCTCCAATATTGTTCCATCATCTGCCTAGCAGTTAAAGGCTTGATCTCCGGGAACACTTCGTTCAAACTCCCCTCCCTCGCTATCCGCGCCTGACCCGTAGCCATCCAAGTCTCAACGATGGCTAAGAACCATTGAAGTCTGTCTTTGGGAAACTTGTTGTACGATTTGACATGACCAGGTAGTTCCGTGATTTGTGATGTCTTTAGCTTCTCGATATCATCATGGGTGACGTCAAATTTCACCCCCTTTACCTCCTCGGCAAGCTTCAAGAATTCATTGAACGTCATTTCGTCACCGACAATACGGAGCTCTCGGGGCCACTTCTCGAGATCGAGCGCGGCAACGACGAAACATGCGATATCGAAAGTGTATGTGAAAGTAACTGGCACATTGCCATCCCCTGGAATGGCTGCCATATTGTCCTCCACATCAAGCACCAGCACACTGTGGGGATGGTACGACTTCAGTGTTGGCGGTGCGATGTATTCCAAGAACGTGCCATTATACACAGGAGCCCATTCAAGGTCACTATTCTCGAGGGCCTTGAAAGAGGCAAAGTAGTGTTCGAGAGGCGGAAGGATAGTGACGTCCCTGCGCAAGTTAGAGGTCATCAGGGTATGAACAGAAAGTTTGAACCTCACTCTTCTGGATAAGGAATTGCGAAAGAGCTAGGAATGAATCTCTTTGTTACTGAAGACGCTTCAGCAGCTTTGATGAGATTTAGTTGCGACTCTGCGAGAGAGGTAGCGTTGATGCCAAAGGTGCAGATGACCGTGTGGATGTTGTGTTCTTCCAGGAATAACTTGAGTGAATCGATATCTTCATAATTGACTTGGAATGTCGGAGCAGGTAGCTGGTCATCTTTCCTGGGCACCTAGGAAGGATAAGGTTATTTGCACTACACAGCTGTAGTAAGCTAAACTGACTTACACTTCGTGTGAGGGCGAATGGCCGATGGCGGGTCTGGGAAGCCATGACCTCCAGCAGGGTACGCCCGACAGCACCCGTCGCGCCCGCAATAGCAACATTGACCATCCTGAGACGAATATGCCAAGAGTTCTATGTCAAACGATTATGACTGTGATCTGTTCAGTAAGGTGGAAGGGCACAGAGACCTTTAATATACTTGTGTTTGGTGAAACAATGACGGAGTTAACAACCGGAGATAGGGCCGAGATGACAGTTGGACCAGCTTGGCCGACTAGTCGCAAAATTGTCGGCCCACATCATTCCCTAAATTGCAGAACCAAATGCTTTTCTCTAGTCTATTCGATCAAAGGACTTAGAGTGTGAAACAGTATGATTTTGAATCGAGTAGGGGGATGTTCGTGGACATATGTATCACGTGATTCAAAGCAAGGAATGCCACACACGTGACAACGAAATATCTTGCGCTTTACTTGTTTGGGCGCTGTGTCCTTCGTATCAGCCACTTTATGTGACCTCCTCCTTACGGGCATCGTCCCTGATTCACGGCCTAATGTGATGCTTCTCTTATCAACTAATCGCAGTATCCTTCTAATGCCACTGCTGAGATTTTTCTCAAGATGGAAAATCATAAACAAGCACAACCGTATGAACTCTTAGTTGACCTATTCCTGTCAGAAGAGAGTTTGGACGTCTCAGCCACCCGCGACTCCTCCATCATCAACATTAAGGAGGTAGTGAGACAAAGTCCCAGGTTAAAACGATTTGCTGGGCATGCAGATGACTTTGTTAAGCCTGTGTTCATCGACAAGGGTCAGCAAGGGTTTGTTTTCCGGTTTGAACACAACAAGCGAGATCTCTGCTTGAAGTTGGTAGGTTCCCTATCCAATAAAACATACTCAAACTAAGAATCATTGTTATGACTAAATGTACGTACAGTTCTATGACTACCAAGCACCCTACACTGTCCAAGAAAGAACCTTGGCCTTCATCTGCCCGTTTGCATGTGAAGCACGTGCCTTTGCGCGTCTATGCGATTTGCACGAAAATGGTCACTGGGCAGTGCAGTGTCATGGGTGGATGTATCTGACTGATTCCCAACTCCAGCAGCTTCAAAGAGTAAGTGGAAGAGAAAGGCATGACCCCAGCTGGAATAACGCCCGCTGGGCGATTGTCAAAGACTTCATTGCTGAGGAGCCACTAAGCCGACAAGATGAAGGGTTCCAGCAAATCATTTCAAATTTTGTCATTCCGAGACGCGGTTATATTATGCCCCAGAATGTCAAGAAAGATAATTATAGAGGTACATTAATCGTAGATCTGGGGTCTACTTTCACCTTTCCATTTTATCGGTCCTATGCAAGCCTGTACGAGTTCAATGCCATCTACAGGAGCATAGATGAATATGGGGTACCTGAATGGGATGGATGCCATTGAAGGCCCCAGACATCGCGGAAAACACAACAGCATGTAGATGCACAGACGACAAGGATTTGCGCACGGAAATACCCAAATATAAACGAGTGTGGCACACCGCCCACCAGTTGTCTGCGAGCTACCACCCTCTATTTCCATGACCCCAAGACCTACGTTCCTGCCCTACGTCTATAGCTTCAGAATGAAGGTCAACTTCAACTGGCCAAACTGCCTGAGCAAAACAGATTTCAGTTATAGACAGCTTTATCATCTGTCACTTTACAGCTTTCACATTCGTCAGCTCTGTACTTGCGTTATCATTCTCCTCCTCAATTACTTATCCACTCGGGTGGTTTCTGAACCTGGGAGGGTGTCGAGGCTGTTACTAGCTACCTACCAATTGGGCCTCTGTGGAGGCTTTGGTTTAGTCAGAATGTATCATGTGTGATCGATACAAAGCTTACTGACCTTGAAGTGGGCGAAGACATTTATTTAATGAATTACAATAACCCATATCCTTCTGAGCCACCAGTGTCAGTATGAAATACTAGCATCCGAGAAGCAACACACATACTTCGTGAAGACAGAACCCAGAGCTTGACTAGACATATTATTCCAGCACGAGAAACAGTAGAAACAACAACAGGCTCCTTAAATTCCCAGTCCACGCAAATCAGACAACATGAACCATGAAGGTGATTATAGTAACCACGCTGGTCAACCGAACAACACTGAATTTCGTTCTTCCATTACTACCACTCTCGTTTCTGCTTACCTTTCATGCTTATTTGCCAATTGCAAAGGATGAAATTCAGGCACATCAGCCCCATCTAGCATGTCTTGAAGCTGGCGTATCCCAAGACTCAAAAGATGAATTCGACATATGGACGGGCTCTGTTTCAGCCTCAGGTTCAGCCTCTGGAGGAGGAGGAGCCTCAGTCAACCTATCATCGCTCACCACTGGCATATCCCAAGACCCAGAAGATGAACTAGACATGGGAGCTGGCTCGGGCTCGGGCTCAGGCTCTGTAATAGGAGGTTCACAATCCCGAACAGGCAGTTCGAAATCTTTACCCGGGATAGGAAGCCCCAATTTGATCATGCTCTTTTCCCGCGTCTTCCTGTCTTTGCTGGAGAGACTGTTCCAGTTGCTATAGAGAGGGTTATTTGGTGTTCGAGGAGTGACAACAATAAGCCTACGAGTAGGCTCTAGATCATGCTGTAACTCTGGTTCTGGAGCTGGTATTGTCTCTTCTGCAGGCCCAGTCTCATACGCGACCTCAGGCTCGCACACAGCCTCAGGTTCGCACACAGGTTCACACACAGGTTCACACACAGGCTCAGGTTCGCACACAGGTTCACACACAGGTTCACACACAGGTTCACACACAGGTTCACACACAGGTTCACACTCAGGTTCGCATACAGGCTCACACTCAGGTTCGCATACAGGCTCACACTCAGGTTCGCACACAGGCTCACACTCAGGTTCGCACACAGGTTCGCACACAGGCTCACACTCAGGCACACCCTTAGGCTCACACTTCCATTCGAATATGCGATGAGGCACAGGCTTAATAGCTTTATAAGATTCGACCAAGCTCATCACGCGGTGTATTCTGTCTTGCTCCATTTCGTATAGTGCCAAGACCTCATCAACAACGAAAGTATCGAAACTTTGACTATTTCCAATCTCATAGTTCTTTATGATTTGTCGCAGCTTTCCATCTGTGTTTCTAAATGCCACAATCAATTGTTCTCGGACAAAGTCCTTAAGCCACATGCGTCCAGAATGATCATCGAGAAGGCTTCCGTAAACACATCTTATGGCACGCAGAATATCGTCTATTGACAATCTCTCGGCAAATCGGGCCATGAAGTGCTGCGCCATGCTTAGTAGCCCCGGGATCTCGTACTGAACGGCAGCCTGATATACATAGGCTGCGCGCTGGAACTCTTCTCTATCGCGAGTGTTGAGTATTATGGGGATGTCTTCCGCGGACTGAGGGATGCTGAGTGGGGTTTTAAGTGTCTCATACTGTCCAGTGTACAAGTAATGAATGAAGGTATGGGCACTTTGCGGCTCAATGCACAGCTGGTGATGATGGCGCTCACTGTCCCAGTATTCATTATGCATAACCTCCGGTTCGAATTGCAAAGTTTTATATGGTTGGAGGTACTGCTGTGGAATCCTGTAGTAGTTGTCGTTGACCTTGAGGGTGATGATGGGAGTCGTATAAGGACTACATTCTAATGTTAGCAACGGCTCAATAGCACTGAAGGTATAGACCTAATATATCATTGCGAGAAGGTGCGAGGATGGAAAAGGAGAGAGGGATGGCCCTTACCATTCAGCTACCTGGGCATATTCTTTGAGCTCTGGGATAAATGGGTCCACTGGTTGCTCGGCCATGCCATCCTCAGGCGCGGGCGGTATAGGCTCCTCAGGCGCGGGCGGTATAGGCTCCTCCGCCATGACTGTGGTAGATCTTGCCTTTTTCTTTAACATCTTTTTATTACCCATGGTGACACTCGTGTCGGGAGTGTGCTGACACTTAATGGTGGTGGTGTCTGAAAGTCTGGGAGGACGCCTTCATATCTGGGATCCAAGGCGGTAATAAACAGCGCCAAAATCCAGGTGCTACCGCGGGGATGAATCCAGCCCCTATACGCAACTGACACGTCATACTCTATCGCTGCATGCAAGGCTACGATGCTCGAGACATGTTGGTGTGTGTTGGCACGCAAGATAGTTGCGGGGTTCTATACTGCTGGAACGAGGCAGCCTGTAAGAGCGGCATCATGGCATACATATTTGGCTTAAGAGCCATGCATGGAGCTGCGAGACGCCAGCTGATACTATTGCCTACAGTAGCACCCTGTGCTACAAAATGAAATTGTTGGTGGTGTTGTACTTCCATTTTAGGGCAGCTGGAAAAAATCCAGCCTTGCGCGCTTTCTGCCGGTGGAGTATTGCATGACAGTGTCTCAAGGGACTCCAGAGAATGCTCCAGAAGCCGAGAGCCTATCGATATGAGTGACTAGCAGATAACCAGGCGCTTAGGTGGAGTACATGAAGCATAGCAATTAGGTGCGACCTTGATAGCTGTTGGACGGCTCAGCACTAACCGGAAGGAACTCCGATCATGTTGTCCGATATCTGTTGGATCTGCTAAGGACGCAAGCTCACCCCAATTATTGCTGGCTGTGGTAGCCAACGTACTGATGCCGTTATGCCACCTTGCCCGGGAAGCTTGCACGAGGCTGTACACATACCCCGCCGGACACCCCTGCTAGGCGCCTGCGCCAACTTGCATCTGCCTGCTGCGGCGGCAAAGGAATAATATCTTGACGTCCAATCAATTGAACGATTGTGACCGGCGATGTCTAGAATACCGCTAACGCCTTTTTCTTTTACTGTAGACAGCCTTGTTAGGGTCCCCTTTGGGCTCGTCCGGCACAGCCACTTCCCCAGCCACACAGAGGCGCTGGAGAGAAGCAATGACGATACTTTGCAGATGGGTGTCCAATATATAGTGAAGCATCAACCCTGGTTAATTATCGTACCAGTGACAGGCCTGAAAAGCCTCTTCTCTGCAGTCTACGGATTTTCAGCTCTAGGGATTCTATTCTTCGGTTCTATTCTTCGGTAGAATCGTTACAACATACTTCTTACCTCCCATTACTGGCAGCCCTATCATATCACATCAGCCCCTATTACATCAGCCCAGTCATGCCAGCAGCTTCAACGTATGAGCAACGGCAGATCTTTCTTGCCTGCAGGGCCATCTTCAGCGGTGCGAATGCAAGCATACGAAAAACGAAGACTATCCGCACACGCTTGGAAATGCATGAGAGCTCCTTGAGAAGGCTAATTCCAGGTTACCATCTCACTAGGGTAGTGTCGATTGCCAAGCTTCTTCTAGAGAAAGGCCTTTTCGGTTCGACGGCCAAGGCTGAAGCTTATTTTCCTGGTCTCTTTGAGCCGTGTCCCGTACGGCAGACGCTGAATGCAGTACTTGAACAGGAAGCGTCTCGCTCAAATGAAGAAGTGCTCGAGGTGGTTTCACAATCGTACGAAGAACACGGGAGTGAAGGAGAAGACGAGCGAGTAGACGCTGTTGCAGCTCCAGCCCCTGAACCAGCAGATGTTGAGTTCACCCAAGAGGTGAAGGTTGAGCAGGACGTGAAGGTTGAGCAGGACAATGATTCAGGTATGAAATGTGTAGATGGTGGGATGTCGTTTTAGGTTCATTGATAACGTGGATTTCAGATGAAACATTGACCCCTGAGAGACCCACAGCCTCACTATTCCCATTGTACCTGCCCTATCATGCCCAGCATCGAATCTTGACCAATGTGCAGCAAGTTCTAGAGGAGTGCATATTCGACTTTATGAAGAAGTGGCTCCCTAACTATCTTGAAAGGAACGGATGGGACTGTGCTGCAGCTGTCGAACTGACCAAGTGGACGAGACATCCTTTCCGATGGACATCCCAGTTACCAGAAGATGCTCTGCACCGAACAGACCTTAAAATTGAGTCGATCCTGTCGAAAGTAGTGAAAGTGCGTCATACTGCTGTACATCGACTTCCGACCACTGCACGCGGGGTTTGCGATCTTGTTGGGATTGCTAAGCAGTTGACTGAAACTCTTGGAGATACCCCACGCACTTCACAGCTTGAGAATCTCCATCATGATCTGCAGGATAAGATCCAAATCCTCGAGTTCAACAAGAATGTTCTGGAAGAAAATCTAGCTTGTCAGCTCAGAGACATTGAAGCCGAGCGGGAACTGTTGACTCGCCGGGAGGAAAGGGTGAGAGCCAAGACAGTAGAGGATGATAGGGAAAATAAGCTTATGATGGGCCTCCTGTTAGAGGAGTCGATGGAACACATATTCAGATCTGAGGTGGTTCAGTCGGAGCCTGGGCGAAAATGGTTGCGTCTGGGCAACAAATGGACATCCGTTACTGGAGCCGTTTCGGGCTGGGCTCAAGACAGACTGGCTAAAGACGTTTTAGTCCTTCGTCTCGGGATCCTTGCCATCTCTTGTTTCATTTTGGTAGTCGCGTGGGTGCTAGTGCGGCGCTTCATGTATGTGTCTGGGATGTAGCAGGGGATAGGAATTGAGCGAATTTAGACATGATGTACGAAGTCTCATAGATTATCTCGAAGCAACTCTTCATTGGGGCATGTGAGTCTGAATTTACCTCAACTTAACTGAATTCCAACGGAAAGTTAAACAGAAGTCATGGTTCCTTCGAAGTTGGAGCAGGGGTTAAAACTTTTTCCATATGCATCCCGAAACCCCTGCCTGGCACAGAAGCGTTTTTGACATCAACGACACCGCTATTCCTTTTACTAAATTGACCAAATGCAAAGTAAAGAACCCTTCATTACCACCTCTCTTCAGTGTCAGTGGCTCTGGACGTATCAATTCATGGCATTAAAGTCTCGCAGAGAAGTACACGTTGAGAGCCGCAGGCGATATCAGAGCATCATAAGGCATTACTGAATCATAATAGTTATCCCATGGCAGGATAACGATTATGCATGAAGGCACGGCGGCTAGTGGAGTTATACGGTCAGTGCTATTATGAAATTAATATCGCATAGCAATTCGGTAGCCATTGTGATGACGTCTACGTAGTACTGTCGTAGTATTTTGCTTTCCTTATTTTCCCCCTGCTTTTAATTGTTATTTTTATTCAGTCTATTTCATCTTTATCTCTCCTTTTACTAATAGTCACTGAACTGATTATACGGTTGTTTTGTTTGAAGCCAAGCTTAGCCTCTAGGTGTCCTAGGGTTATTGTGTAGTGTTCCGTCGCTTCCTTCTAAGAGCATATTGGTGCTTCTGCTCCGCCCAGATCAATTACTCATTGCAAGATATTGTTATTAGTTCATTTGGCGATCACTCCACCCCCTGCAGCCGCACACCGGCCCGTTTACATCCGTTGCCCCTCATACCCAACCTCTTGATATAACTGCTGTATCTGGTCCAAAATGAATGATATCCGGTCTGTAATCCAGCGAGGAGAATTCTATTCCCTTCCCGTGAACGATCTCCTGCAACTTATCCACAACGAATATCCGACGGAACTCGCAAGACTCAAGACAGCCTACTCGATCCCGGTTCGAACGAGACCCCACCACCTATCGGAGCCGTCTCCGTCGCAAATCATCTATCATGACGAGCACGACGAAGTCAACCGCACCCTGGTAAGCCTATTGCTGCTTCGCAAGATTCACAACAATGACTACGCCGGGTTCGTGGGCAACCAGCGGCAAACTGGGGTCCGACACCTCCGCAAGCTATCATTCGCGTGGATCCGCCGGCTATTCCGGCGTTGTCTGACCACGTCTGACGATCTTCACACTCTCATCACCTCAATTATCATTAACGATCTTGGAAAATCGCCAACCCTAGCCGCTGACCTGCAGCGGCAGAAAGCTACAGTAAACGCATGTCAAGGCAAGCCAAACCATGACGTGGTCCTTGACCTAGTAGTCCGAGAAGCGCCTCATCTCATTCCATGTCTTGAGAAGCTTTCGCCATCTCACGGTTATCTTCTCGTTCGTGGCATCGAACTAGGCGCTGAGTTCAATTTTGGACAGATGGCCCAGGCAGAATGTCCGCCTGCTAGTTTGTTGGGGCTGGAACGGTTGCGTCCGTGCCATGGCGACGACGATAACGATAAACACATTAGTATCCAAGTCTTTCACATGCGCTACATGGAACAGATCCTTGATATTGCGGGTGCATTAGGTCATCAGGATCATACAAATGCTGCACTTTTCACAGAGCCAATCTACCAGTCTTACCGAATCATTTACCAGATAGCTTTGGACGTGATTAATGGAAATATCGATCGAAGGGAAGCGTACGATGCTAACCTGGTACGCAAACTGGAACTTCTCATGACTCAGAATGGATGGAGAGCAAAGGGCAGGGGTCTGGACGTTCATGACCCAGAGCACAGGGCTCTAATGCGATTGCTGTGTATCTGCAATGCGACAGCAACGAAGGGCGTCGAGGTTGCTGACTTGGTTTGGGAGACGTTCTTTGATGGCATTGACCCTGAGACGAGATTAATGCTGGTTAAAGGGCTGAATATTGATGGAAGTGAAAGGATACCGGCCGTTCAAGCGACATACGCACCGGCTGTTTGTAGCGCTGCCATCAAGGCCTCGAGAAGCGAAGGGAGGAAGGAACAGAAGAAAGCACTGGCCGCCGTGTTTTGCTACCTAGCGAGGGTCCATACACTGACGCCGGCTGAATCGAATGAACTACCGGATGGAGTCATGGTTGTTGAACGCGATGTCCGGGATAAGGTCTTATCCGTTGTCACTTCAGACTCTTTCCGAAGTAGTCCTGATGTATTGAATGATTTGGATGTACCGGAGATTGCGATTGCAGTACAGAGAGATCCTCGCAGATAGAGGTTGGTCGCAGAGCAGTTGCAGTTACCCGGCTTCAATCCTAGCAGTATACCTTCGGCTCACCGGATGGGAAGGCAGCGCCATTCTCACAGTCCCTCACTGCATTCCTCCCATCCCGGATGGCTCCAACAACGACTTTCTGCACATCCCAAATATCCATCTGGGTCTCCCTCACCAAACTCCTTTTAGCCTTAAAATTGTCCTGCCACGTCGAATCGTCTCCACGCTGATGTGGCAGCAGATCCCAACGGCTCATACTCTCCTCCTCCTCGTCGGTCAAATTCAACCATGCAAAGAGATCCATCCGTTTCGTCGATCGTCCCAGCATTAACTCAGTGTCAGTGGAAGGGCCCCTCAAACCCCATCCTAGGTCGGTATTCGCAAATTCCATACACTCGGGCCACTCAAAAACCGTCGCCTTCAGTCTAGAACCGATTTGACACGTGTAGCCCTTCACCCTACCGTACCGTTCTGACTTCACCTCACATGGTCGAACCGTATCATCGCATCCAAATCCACGACAGATAAGCATGGATGGCATGGTGATAAGCAGCACTACGTACATTTGTGTGGCCAGGACAGCCATACCAAGTGTTATGACCTGGACACAGAAAGCAGCCCAGGCGACCCAGCAGAACATATCGTAAAGCTTGGGTGAGCTGGGGATAGGGTTGCGGATAAAGACGGGGATTATTAGGTTCCCCGGAACATACATGGTTAAGATGTTGGAGTCTGGGGTTATTATCAGGATTTTGTTTCTGCTTGCTTGGTTCTGCGAAGAGGATGGTGAGAGTGACTGTTGTATGATTGCACGATCAATGGCCGATCGGTTGGCATTTAGGAGGTAAGCTCGCGCTAGAATGGAGACAATCAGCGCACATGCCGTTGCAAGACCGTAAAAGTCATGGGACAACACAGTTAGCACCACCAAGAAGCCCGTTGAACAGAAGGAGATGCCAGCGGATATCAAATGATAGTACATGCGTTGATTTGACGTTTGCGTTTGCTCTTCCCAACAGATCACGGTCCGGGTAGGCTCAAGTTGTTGACACTGAATCCATCGTGTGAACCAGGCTGCCATGTCGGTGGTGTGTATTCCTTTGGTAACATTGTAGAGGAAAAAGGAGGGCTGCTTTCTGAGGAATTGGTTTGTGGCAACCACGTTGATTGCGAGGAGAGGCATATATTCGAGCCACCGGCTGGGAACTAGACGCCCAACCCAAGCATCAATTTCTTCGCTTCCAAGAAGAGTGATTATACCGAGGGCATCAATCTTGAAGGGCCGCCAGGTATAAAGGTCTCTCCAGGGATAGTCCATAGTGTGCGTGTGTGCGTACGTTTGTGCTCGCAAGTCGTCTGCGGCAAATTTTGCGAAATTGTATTTATGGGTAGATCAGACTAAGTAAGTTATAGCTGACTCGTGAGCTTGAAGCAGGCGCCAAAGGAGACGGTAGTATGCCCCAACAGAGAAAACTGCCTGCAGGTAGTGGATCTCAACGAGAGATTGGAAGGCAGGAGGGGATTCTACTCTGTACTTTAAATATCTTATATTTGTATCATTATGATCCATTACATGAGATATATTCTGAGTCTGACTGCCTTCATCTACTTCGCTACATACTTCGTAGGCTTTGGATGGGCGGGACGGGCCATTAATGTGACACGTCAGCCTATGCTTAAATCCGAATTACTCCATGGATGGATCATCTTCAGCCAGCCTCTCTGTCGGGCACTCGCAGAAAGCCTTACCATAGTGGGCAGGTTATGGGCGGATCAGTAAGACCAGACCGATTCGCTGTGTGATTCCGTTTCCCGCTCTGCATTGCTTGTCCTGCATCTTGTGGGTCACCCTCACTACCTAAGCCAGTCGGAACTCCTTATACTCCCAATGGACCTCTAGAGGATCCGAGCTTAGTCCGTGATTAACATACCCTAAGCCCACTCGCCGCGATATCCCATCCTTGGTAACTAGGCCGAGTAATATGGACACCGTATACGGTGGGCTCGTAATTGACTCGGCCGCAACGAGGAGCGCGAGCTCTTCGACTTTTTCACTTTCCTTCAAGCTGTCATACCTGAATTCTCCAACTGCCTTGCCGATCTTCAACTGGTGTGCTTGCCCGTTACAATGCGCAGCAATATTATAGCTTGATGTGTATGCGCAAAAGAAGTGGAGGTGTCCTTCTTGGGTTCTGAGATCAGTGGGAAATGACAAGGACCGGCGATAAAGCAAATTAGTGTCCAGTCCGAGCCGTTTCTCTAGAAATGCCTTCGCCTTGTGGAACTCCAGGGATGAAAGCGGTGACTGGCCTGCCTCTTTCCAAGCCTTACATGACCATCTAATCTTGCTCATGTTAATCCTGTGATCCCTGCTGGGGCCGTCAGAATAAAACCAGCAAGGGACGGCCGGATAAACAGGTCTTTTCTTCAGCAATGCCTGGCTTAGGTTCCTGGAGAGCCAGAGGCTCTCGGCGAACACGAATTCAACAGAGCCAATCCAGGATGCCCTAGTCATAGGTGAGTATCTTCTATAGCCAAGGGAAACAGAGAGGATGTATACCATGACCATGAGGCAAAATAGGTGGGCAACCAGGAAGGGCTCCCATGCTGGGCTACTCGTTTCTTCGCAGTATGAGAGGGAAACCAAAGCATTGCCTGCCATAAAAAGCGTGCTGGAATCCCTTGTGCCTGTCTGATTGGAAGACTCTGTTCTTCTTGCACACTGAACCTGTTGTAAATACCCTGGAAGGCATTGAAGACATCTTCTTCGTACTTGAGCTCCTTTCGAGTGTAATCCTGCACCGCCGTCTGGTAATCCCAAATGTCCAGTCGATTGGTATTCAGCTCTCCCATGTACCGGTACGGAGTCGGGTCGAGGTCCTTGCGAAGTTTGCGGTTCCACCAGGGTGGGCCCGTACGCAGTTCTAGGTTCGAGTACTCTTTCCCTCTTCGGTGCTGCAGTGCGTAGGCCTCGCGACATTGCATCTCACAGCAGTTGAAGAAGACCTCGTGAGGTGTAAAATAGAGACATCGCTGCGAGAGGCATTGTTCCTGGTATGTCCAACAGCGGGTATTCCAGGCCGAGCGGCGAATCTCTTCGCACAGAGACGGCGGGCAGATGGCCAGATTTAACATGACTGCGTCCTTGCGGCATTGACCATCCACAATGGCTGTCTTTCGAATGGGTAGCCCTCCCTGTCTTGGTGTTACCCCCATGAGACCCGTCTGAGAATCGTATCCCGAGCCAGCAATGAGGGTCACGGCCGCATTATCGTAGATGTCGTCCATGCGCCCGATAAGGCGAGCGATCTCATCTTCTTTGTCCTGGAGAATACATAGACAGTCGACCCAGGCGTATCTGATGCCTAGTTGTCGGGTGAACACCATGGCATCCTGTACAGTGCGGGGAACCTTTAATGTGCCAAGAGAGTCCAGATGAGATGGCGATAGTGCCTTCTCGGCTTTGCAGAGCTTGTCAATGTTCTTAGTCGTCGTGAGGAAGGGTTCTACGCCCCCCCATATGTACGACAGGGCCGAATACGCACAAGGCTCGGTTTTACGCACAAGCTTCTCCTCGATGACATCGATAAGTAGGAAACCACCCTCGTCATGAAATAGGCCGTTGGTTCTGTTGCGCATCCGTATGGAGTGCTTGTGGTTGTCACACTCGCGAAGCCATTCCGCCACTAGTGTAGCCTCGACAAATTCGCCGACACTACGTCGCTGGAGAAATCGCCTATCACCCTCTTCGGGAATTGATTCTAGCTCCGCCACGATAAATCGTTTTGTGTTCCGATCAATCTCACGTACAGTGGGTCTTCCACGCTGGAAACCCTCGGGTTGCCGGTCCACGGCCAGCTGGAGACGAGGCTCCGGATGATGTATATGCCCGTACTTTTTGACGGACAGGGGACTCCTGCTCTGGATGAACGTTCGGGTACCATTTCCATCTTTCCCAGTTGACTTGGATTCTGCAAAGTTCCAACCCGCACTGGAAACTGCGGTAACTATGAGTTTGCAAAAGGGGCAATTTGAATTCCGATGTTGCGACAAAAGGCCAATTTCTTGCTCGGATGTCTCCCCGGCCAACAGCTTTCCGAGATCGAGCTTAGCACAAGCTATGCAAAGATTATCGGACAAGGGACACATGCCTGCCTCGTATGTGAAAATGGACTGAGTAAAGGGATGGAAAATGTTGAATGGATAGATGGCAGGTGTCCAGGGTGTTACCTTTGTATCCAGATACAAGGATGCACCATGGAGTATTCCGTACAGGCGGTCAGATCAGACCGATGTATGAAATGACCTATCAGCTTGATAGATAGTATGAGGTATCCAAATCAAAGGATATCCAATTCCATTGGATATTCAAGCCTCCACACCGACACTTGGGCGGGCGGCAAAGTCTATCGAGTAGATACATGTAGCGTGGGCGGCAGGGTGCAGATTGGAGGGTTGTTTCTCCTCTCTGTGAATCGTAGAGATAGGGAGCCGAAAGCCTTAAACAATTGGTAGAGGCTAGGACGAAAGGTGTAGTCAGAAGGTATCACCGCTGCACTCCCTGATCCATAGGGGATAAATCGGAGCAGCTTTTTCCGTCTCGGACCACTTTATGCATCAATTCAGCTGGGTGGGGCTGCTAACATGTAGAGAGTGAAACCAATCCTAGCATATGCAGACACGTGCGTCCAATCTAGGGCAGTGGCTAACTGAATGAAGGTCGTATTCACGAAACTGAAGCCAGAACGCCCAACTTTCGAGCACTTGCTGTCGAAGCATCCGGTAGATTGGAATAACCGCCTGCGAAGGCTCTACGGAGCCAATTTTCGTAGCCAATATAGCATTGGAGCAAGTCTCGGGTAGACCTTCCTTTGTTGGCTTCAAGGTATAAGGGGAAATCGGAGGGAGGGGTTGGTGGGGGGTCTCCCAGCGGGTTTGAATCGCTCATCCTCTGCTCTTCTGCGCTCAGGCAAGAGGGGAATCCGTTAATGCTCTCCTTGAGTCGTTGCAACCTCGGCTTCTAGCAAATATAAGTATCTTCTGTTGAGTTGAGAATCTATTGGATATTCTGTCCGGAGTAAGCCGGCGATATTTGTGTCTCTCTAGCCGGCTTAGTCCCCATTTATCGTGACTCAGAGGCTTTCACGATTCGAGGGTCAGACAGAACACATGAAGGCAGGGCCAAGTGCCTCATGAGGCTGCCAGATGAAAAGTGTGAACAGGAGGGCAACCCTGTCATTGTGCCTTCTATCTCGAATACTACAGAAACTTTGATGCTTTCACACATGGCTTGTCTTGTCCTCTCAGGTCTCCTGGAGTCACTGTCCACCGACTACGGAATGTAGTGAATTGACATGGAGAAACAGGAATTCTCGCTAATTTAGATTGGTCGGATGTGGTTGTGGCCGGCTCATCCGCACTCCTGCCACTTCTTCCTCGCCGAATAGATATTCTTTACGAGGAAGATACAACAGTACAAAACCCTCTAGAAGTCTACTTTCAGTGAATTTCATAGCATGGACTACGCTACCCCGAAGCACTCTGCCAACGACATGTATTAGGACCATTGCTAGCGCTAGCGACATTGATATCTTTCTATACGGGCTGGAAGACGAACATGTCGCCAGAAGCCGCATTATCAGGCTGGAGGCCCAGATTTGAAGCGATCAAAAATTACAAGGCTGCGAGGGACTCGCCCTGCGGACTGAGCATGCTACTACATTCATCATACCGCGGTGGCCTTACCGAAACGTCTAGGTGAGCTGTGGAAAATACTTCCCATAAGAAGGGTTGTAACTTATGCGTCCACTCGGTGGGATCAGATAATACTCCGCCTTTACAAATCCATTAGTAAAATTTGGAAAGGTTTTGATGTTGACTGCGCACGCGTAGCTTTTGATGGAACGCAGGTGTATTTAAACCCCCGTGGAATAGCGGCCATTGCTACCGGGACGAACAATATTGACCTTACGCGGAGAAGCCCGTGTATGTACAGCCCTAGGACATAAACTGAGACATGTATTTTCGAAGAAAAGCTGAGAATGACAGAATCTAAAAGCATACGAAAACCGTCTTTACAAATACCGCCGGCACAACTTCGACGTTCATTGGGACGAGCTTGACCGTAGCAAGATAATGATTAACTTTGACGAACTGGAAGAGGAAATTTCTCCTCGGGACTTAACAGGGCTATCTCGACTAATATTCTTCGAGAGGATAGCTGCCAAGTCGGAACAAAGTTACCATCAGCGGCGTCGGCTGAGGAGAATAGAGGAGAGTCAAGATCCCCTGCTGACGACGCCGAGCGGCTACGCCGTATTGGAGATACCATATGGGGAGAGGTCCAAGGCTGCGAGGTTTGTATTCTATCCACTTGCCAATTTGCATTCCATTCTATTCAGTTTCCTATTACGAGTGAGCTGTGCATAAACTACTGGTTCATACAACGAGCAGAGTTCGTAGATATGTCAATCGACACTCCAATAACCAACCGCACTTTTTCGGCACAATCCTTGAAGTTGTTACACGGGGCTTGAAAGGGTCACGAAGTCCCCATAGCCAGCTTTCTGGAAAGGTCACATTCATTACAGATAACCCCGGCCGTCAGATGATTGAGGGCTTTCACCCGGCCCACTGGTTGGTCCAGGGGAGAGACGTGGACTTCCCAGCGTAGAGGTTCTCACTCAGGTGTCATAGAAGGTCCACCGGCAAGTCGAAGAAGCGATTTTAAGGAAAAACAAAACGCTGGGGTCTTCTGTAGTGACGTTAGCAGCCCCGAAAAGCCACATACCCGTTCCAGGTGTACGTTTCCTAGACTATAGCAGATGCAAGAAATGTCGAACGGCGAGAGGCAGGTGGATAAATATGGGCACGGTATATGTGATCTTCCGAGTATATAATCTAGGATAACGGTGCATTAAGATGAAGGTATATGTGGATCCGGGAATGATGCACATAAGGGTGGAGTTACTGTTTGATTAGGGAGGGGTGGTCGACGGTTCCACCTTGATGTGCTTAGCGTGTGGAATCTAAACATCGGTGATCTTTATGTGAAGGTAACAGTGAGTTAATGGCCTTCTTGTTTGAGGCGTGGTCGAATTACTCGATTTGCTCGGTCGTGGCGTGATATTTAAACCCACTTATAGATTGCCTATAGAAGCGGGAGCAGAGATCGCTTGCTTGGTATCGAGGTAGTACGTCGCATTGTGTTGATGATATATAATCCTCCTTCTATGTATTCCTTTTCTTCTGCGATAGGTTCCCATACTACAAGGCAGGATATAAATCAAGATACTGATAGTAGATGGCACCGACAAACATTTCACATATATATCTATAGTTTTGAGTAATGGAGAACTACCCACTTTGAAAGAGACAAGCTTAATCAAGAGCTCTTCACCTCTTTATCCATCAACACCCCAACCACCTTTTTGACAGATTCCCTCGCCAGCATGGCTTCCTGCCAGCGTGTGAAATGAGGAAACTCCTCGGCACGCCACGCCTGATCGCCTTCACGACCGGCCATGAAGAACGCAATCTGCATATTCCACATGACGAACGCCAGGTCTGCGTACGTGCACTTGTCGCCCACGAGCCAATCGCGCTCCTTTAAAACAGAGTCTAACACGCCCGCTACTCGCTTGACCTCGGCACCGTAGCGCACCTTGGCACTTTCGGGGGATTCACCATAGATTTTCTCATGGAAGATATTGAACCTATCGATTGGTACATGTTATGTCAGAGGCTCGAGAATTGGGCGCAGAAAGCTGGGCAGCATAATTTAACTCACCATGCAGATTGTCCAAAGTACGGACCCTGTCCTGATGCCTGGAAGTAAGACCACTGGATCAATTGATATTGTTCCGGGAATGTATCGTAGGAAATCTTGTGGTCTTTGTCGTAGGTATCGATGAGGTACTGGACAATGGCACCTGATTCCCAGAGGGTAAGACCTGTGTTGGGGTCGATGATAGCTATCAATCGATATTCATCAGGACCTGCAGTAATAATGGCGTGTTGTGGAAAAACGAATATATTATACATACCAGGAACCCGGCCGTTAGGGTTCACATCGGTGAAGGGCTTGGTCTTCAGTCCGTCGAGTTCAACCCATGAGGACTCATATGGGAGGTGAAGTTCCTCGAGGATGATGAGGACCTTGGAGGGGTTGGGTACTTGGTCTGGATTTTGTTTTTCCGCTTCTTAGCATTGCTTTATCGGGACGGTAAGTTAGGAAGACGCAACATACTTCGCCAGAATAGCTTGATGGGCTGCAAAGACGTCATGTTGGAACTGCTGGATTCTATTTGTCGTTTTCGTTTCGGGAATTGAGGGTTGAGGGCGCTTGTAATTGAGAGTGAGATTAATCGCAACGAGGGCGTTGCGAGGAACAAGGGCTATTATGTGTAAAAGGGGAGGCTGCACTGGTTGCCAAAAAGACGACTATACCGAGTGGTGGAGCAGATGTTTACACTAACGCATCAGAAGCACTTTAGCTCGAGATAGAGGGGTTACATCGCCACAATTCTTTGTTCCAACAGCAGATATGGGAGGATCGGTCCAGGAATTTCCCGCCCGACGCACAGATGGGCTTGCGGACCGAGATCCTTAGCAGATCCGGACATACTATACGCAAAAGACACAGCCAGGAATGAGATGAACCCAGGTGTGGTGGTAGGACGGTACCTAATTTGCCTTGTCTCGATCAATCTAGGGCGAGGTACCCCTGGCACCATAGAGCTGCAACTAGCCTGATTAGGCAGGTATATTACATGAACCGTGATTTCAGGTGCGGAGTGGGATGTTATCTAGATACTAACGAGCCTGTCATGTCTGAGTCGCTTTTAATTAGCTACCAGTCGCAGGCCCGTGCGGCAAATAGAACCAATTTGCCCTCGGCTTGGGCTCTCAGAACGAGAACCACACAGGGTATGTGGGTCCCTTGGTTCTGGGGCGCTGTTTGTCCTGAACCTACTGTGGCATGCCCTGTGTGAAGTGTGAAACACGGCGTAGTTAAGGGACATGCCTAGTGCTTATTGTGGGGGCCACATCAATTTCTTGTTTCCATTCAACCCCCGGATCTTATTTAGTGTCAGCGAACTAGTATGCTTAGCCCTCATACTAGTTTCGAACGTAAACTCCGCCTCTCGCTAATAATGTTGCGATCGTTACCGAATATGCCCGGTGTACAGAGAGGCTGCCTCACCCCGTACTTTTCAGTTTCCTCGTCGGTTGTATGTGTCAATTTTGTTTTGTTCTCACCATCTCCCCGTCCAACACCCATCTCCTCCTCCACCCCAAGGCAATGGCTCTTTTCATCATTGCGGCCATCCTGCTTATCCTCGTAAGTACTCATCTCCAATTCCCGGTAATTATGCAAGTCAACTTAACTAGAAAGTCAGTATCTCACCACCCTCATCATTTATAATCTCTTTCTTCATCCTCTAGCCCGCTACCCCGGCCCTACCCTCTGGCGTGCATTCCGTTTCCCCTTCATAATCACTAATATCAGCGGCCAACTTCCTCATCGTATACATGACTTTCACACCCAATATGGCGATATTGTCCGTGTTGCACCTGATGAACTCTCGTTCATAGATCCGCGCGCCTGGCGGGACATCTACACCTCAGACCGTGAATTTGTCCGCCCGCATCAATACAAAGACCAACCTCCCGGCAAGACAGCACCAAATCTAATTGCCTGCTCGGAGGCTGACCATGCCCGCCTTCGCAAGAACCTGGCACCAGGCTTTTCAGAGAAATTCGCTGCCCTCCAGGAACCAATACTTCAGAAGTACATCGATACACTTTTTGCTAAGCTGGACGCAAAGATTACGAGCAGTGGGGGCGACAGTGCCACCCAGAGTGCTGATTTCGACCTAGTAGAATGGATTAATTATCTCGCCTTCGACGTGATAGGTGATCTCACCTGGGGTAGCTCATTTGGGTGCCTTGAGGGTCTGCGGTACCATCCCTGGGTGCAAACAGTTAGCCAGTTCAAAGCTGCCATTGTCGTTGGGTCGATGAAATTCTATCCCCTGCTTTATCGTTTCATGATGGCCATCACCCCAGCGGATGCCCTGAAGCCAGTTATGGAGATGTGGAAAGTCACGGATGAAAAGGTGGCGGAGCGAGTAGCCACCACTACTTCTAGTACTGCCACGCGACCAGACTTCGTGGGAATAATGATGGCATCGGGCGCCATGACGCAGGAGGAGATGGAAGTAAACTCCATGCTGATCATCGCAGCGGGGAGTGAGTCAATTACGACCATTATCACGGGTGTCGTCAATTATCTTCTGCGGGACCAGAGGACCCTCCGTGAATTGGTAGACCTGCTCCACGACACCTTCGCTACGGAAAATGATATTACATCCACCCGTCTTAAATCTCTCTCATATCTCGACGCAGTTTTGATGGAGGGCATGCGTCTATGCCCAACTATTCCAGATGCCATGCGAAGACAGGTCCCGAGGGGTGGAGCCAGGGTGGCCGGGCAATTTGTACCAGAAGGGATGATTGTCTCAATCCCTCCGTTTGCGAGTTACCGCGCACCCCGCAATTTCACTGGGCCGGGTGAGTTTGCCCCGAGACGGTGGCTGGGAGAAGATATGAGCAAGCAGAAGGAAGCTTTCAATCCATTTTCACTGGGGTCGCATAATTGCCCTGGCCAGAATTTGGCTTGGATGGAGCTACGGCTCATTTTGGCACGGTTGTTGTGGAGGTATGATTTGGCGGGGGTGGATGTGCCGGCCTGGGAGAAACAAGGGATTTGGTGGTTTTGGGATAAGAAACCTCTTGTGGTGAAGATTAGAAAGGCTCAATAGGGTTGTTAATGTGATGGATAAGATCACTGGCTACGATTCGATCATATCAGATCGGCTTGTTATCCGCTACGTCGCCGAGTTCATGCTGCAAACACGTTTTATCATGCACCTCAATCAGACCCGGATATACCTGACCAAAGCCTGGAACACGTAGCCTCGGGACCGTGGCGATAGATGCGAAGATGCTAGATAGAATAAAATAGATTTCTCCTTAAGACAGCAGGGAAAGACACACATCACAGAAGAAACAAATATATTAGAAGCAAGAGTATGGACAAATGATGGAGAGAAGTAGTAAGTCACAAATAGCTGGCTCGACAGGTGACTGGATAAATGCGAAACTCACAGGTACTTTTAGTTTTACCTTTCGTCTTCTTTCACTTTGCTTTGTAGTATATTTAGCTGTGTTGAGCTACAGCGATCACTGCTACATCGTACCTTGCGTTAGTGCGAAATTCGAGAAATTTGACAGCATTACGGGCATGATTATTTTCTTCAAGCAGTTAAGAACCACCACAAAATTCCGTCATACCACCTCATATGATGATGTTACTTGACAAGTAATGACAACATCATCACGGGTCCATGGTAACTATTTCCGCCGACGCATTCACCGGTCATTTGCAATCCCCTCTACCCAATAGAAGCTCTTGAATCTCCGAGATATTGGAAGAATCGCCAAAATCCCCTTTGATCCTCTGGCCAATAGCGACGCGTCGCTCTAATGTGTGGGACGCGACTTGTGGATGTGAGGAAAAATGGGGTAATTGAAAGGAAAAGAAGGATACGGTGGATGCTACGTCAAGTGTTGATCATCTAGGTGAATGTATACTCGGCTGCAGTACTTATATACAATATAGGACAAGGAGCTTTTCCATCGGTGCCCTTCTTCAAGTCCTAGTCAGACATGTCTGGCTATATTCCCGGTATCCATTCCGCCCTAGCCCTGTATGGTATTGAGGACTTAAGCTTGCTTAAACAAGGGCAGGTGGATAAAGAGTGACATAGACACGAGCGGGTATGAGAGCGGCTCCCCATTCTCCTTCCGTGCAGACGCAAATTATGCGCTAAATGCTTTAACATATCTGAGGATCCAAAATAACTAAGAGGCCAATAGCAATTATAACCCTTTTGTCGCTTCTTACTTCTTATCACCGCCCAAAGACAAAACGGCTCTCCTATCGCCAGCAAAACCATAACAAAACTCATACTTTTGTCTAGCATGTGTTGATAATCCTGGATACTTACTATAAGGTGGACAATTATCGCATCAGAGAATGGCCCCAACGAACAGGGAGGTGAAAATCATTTCTTAACACTGTTTGGAAACTGAGAAACATTGAGATATATTCCCCTTATGGATCATGTGTAGAACGCATGACACAACAACGTAGCGGCCTTCCAGAGAGCTAGTCTTAATACATGGGTATAAAAATGGTACAATTTCATGGCCCATTGATACCAGTCTTTGAGCATCAGACCACCTCCTGTGTTCTGATAGTGATTGAAACTGTGCCATTTAAGTCTTTGTGATCCAGCGTGTCCTCAATGATTAGGGCACTGTTGGTTCCAGAGTTGTTCGTGTTACCACCCAAATGAGTTTCATGAGTGCTGTTGACACCATTGGCATCACTGTCCACAACACTGCGAGCGCTGATAGGTTCATTGGAATCTGGTGCCACTTCGTTTGTGGAGACTTTGTTGAGGGGAGTGGCTAGCGCATCGTCATTGCTGTTCTCGCACTGATGGCCTTCGGGATCCAACCGACATAAGAGCTCCTGGGGAAGCTTTTGCACGACAACTTCCACCAAGTCCACGATGGAGGCGCCACCGAGAATCTTCATGACCGGCACATCCACTGCGAGCTCCTTCAAGAACCAAGACCTTACTTCTACCGCCACCAGACTGTCGACACCCATATCTACAAGTGGCGTGGTGTCGTACAAACTGTCGGAATCCGACACAAATTTCAACGCTTGCAGCTTTCCTTTAAAGGCACCTGAAAGAGATTGTTAGAGATTGTATTCACCGGGGTATATCGAGTTGAGCTAGATTTGACTTACAGGAAAGTACCTTTGCTGCGTCTTGTATCGTCGTGGCCGCTTCTAGCAGCTGTCGGAGAGGAACTGCGTTCCCCTTCTCTCCACCCTGTGTTTCTCCGTGTCCTACCTCCCTGATTAACAGCGATAACCTGGCATTGGTCTTCCAGTATGCATCCTTCGACTGCTCAACGGTTATGGGTGATAGACCGGTAATGATCTCCGGGTTGCGACCGAGGCTTGGCCGTCCAGACAGGATCGCCTCTGCAAATAACTGGTGCAGGTCGTTCTCACTCATCGCAATAACCCCCGACCGCGTAGTCAAACGCTCTTGGTACTCCTTTGTCAGGCGACCATGACTTTCACGCTCAATGAAGCCCAGACCGACTAGCCGAGTGATGTCAATGACCGATCCAGCTAGGCCTTGTTTGCGGCGCCAGTCGACAAGGCCCTTGATGAAGGAATTTCCGGCCGTGTATGCAGACTGTCCTGGGTTACCCACGGTAGCAGCAACTGAGCTAAAACCGATAAACCAGTCAAGGGGATGTTTAGGATTAGAAAAGAGCCGATCGAGGTTAACCGTGCCTAGGACCTTGGGTCCCAAGACTGCTTGGAAATCATCGAAGCTCATGTTCATGAAGGAACTGTCTCGAAGAACCATGGCGCCGTTCGCAACGCCCCCAATTGGAGGCATCGAGTCCTTGATGGTGTCGCGAATCTGTCTCATTGATTCGAAACTAGTGATATCCCTAAGCGATTCAATGTGGTTAGCAGAGTTAGGCCCCAACTGATAGGTACGTCCCTTACCCTGCAAAATATTTAACTGTGGCACCTCTTGTCTTGTGCCATTGCACCCAGTCCTCATCAACAATTGGATTACGACTGCTTAGGACAACATTCCGGGCATTATGGGCGACCATAAAGTCGGCCAGGGACCGGCCAGTGTCTCCGGCAAGACCGGCCAGCCAATAGGTGCGATCAGGACGGAACAGATCACCACGTTGTAGAACTGGCTGAACAGAGACCGGTACGTATTGATCCTCTCTCCAATAAACAAGTGAACTGGGATTGGGCTTCACGAAGTTTGCAACGACCCGGCTCAATGGCAAGATGTCAAGTGGTGCGCCCTCGGGAGTTGCTTGTGCGGATAGCAAGGAGGAAGCGAAAGAGGCGACGCGACAAAGCAGATCCGTTATGGCTTTAGGTGCATCATGCGGAAGCCTACATGCTTCCGATGCAGTTAGGCTAGACATACTAACCTTGTGACAAACCGATGTTAGGGAGTTTCCAATCTTGGACCCGAGGCTTTGGAAACTGGAATCCTCAGCCCCCGAGGCGTCGATATATAAAGTAATGTCGGATGGTAGGAGAGCATTTATGGTTCGCTGCGTGCTGTTTGGATGAAGGTATACCCAGTTTCTGGCGGACATCTCAGGACTACAAGTGAGAAACAGAGCCTTCCTGCCGAGCCTACTCAACTGCTGGGATAACAATGATGCGGCAACCGGATCTGGCTCGAATGCCAGTACAGTTCCTGTGGGCGGCAGCATGTGTATTACCCACTGGACTGTGAGGTCTGCAATGACATATGACATGAATTGTCCATCAACCTCGACCTCACCAATTGATATCGTCCAGGACTTGGGGACCTTGATGATGGATTCATTGCGACTGGAGAAATAAAGTGTCTTTTCCCCTGTCTCTACGTCTTCACCAAGACCAACGAATACATATCCAACTGGGGTCTTTATTGACGACAAGAAAGAGCACGACACAGCAACAGTAACATGGTCGATCAAGTCTGTCTCCATGAGATGCTGTTCCCGTACCACGTAGGATCCATCGACGAAATCTAGAACCAGGGGTGTCGTATCAACATCCATAATCTGGCTGATCGCTCGCTTGGACGAGTTGTATCTGTTGTTCTGCTCAGCATGCGGGCGCACCCTTGGGACATGAAGCTGGTGATTCTTGAGTACCAGTTCAGGTTCGAACTCCCAGAGTAACTCATCCGTCTGACCCCGTCTGGCTAGGTCGGACTGAAGCTTGAGCTGGCACACCGACGTTGCGATTATTGAACAATCATGCATATCGACTGCTTCAATATCTAGGGTCTGTAATAAGGTCCCCGGGACCTCATAAAAAAGCGTCCTGAAAAGACCAAGTGTGGTACCGGCATGAGGATTGTTTGAACGACGTTCTTTCAGCAGCCACAAAACACTCAATGCGGACGCCAGAACAAGCTTAAGGTTCGAAAAGACAGACTCCTTCAAGTCTTCAAACAAGTTTGTGTCACACTCAGTCAGACTTAGGACGTGGAAGTTCTCAGGGAGCGGCGGTAAATCAGCTGCCAGGTCGACTTTGATAATATCCGTAAACTGTGGCCTCAGGCGGAGACAGAGCTGGTCCCTGAATGGCGATACAAGGGGGCTGCTACCACCTAAAACCAGTAGTGGAGCCTTGTCTGTCACTGTATTGGGCTTGGAGCTAAGAGGCCTGCTCAATCGGCTGATGAGATCATTTTGAGCCCGAGAAACAATGATAGATCCGGGCACGCCCACAGGGTCCCGCAATGGGGAATTGGTCTCGATACCAGTGAAGCCTGTCTCTCGAAGGATAGTATCCCATTCACCCAACGTAATGCTCGGGCCTCCGTAGCGACCATCATTCTCGCCGATCCACCACCCCGGGAGACCACCCATGACAAGACCGTGGCGCATCACGTCGTTACGAATGATCTCAACCATTACAAGGTAACCACCAGGCCGCAGGAGCTTTCTAGTATGTTCAAGGGCGTTTTTCAACGACTCAGTTGCATGTAAGACATTAGAGGCAATGACAACGTCGTAGCTCTGGGGTTTGAAGTCCTGTGCCGCGGGGTCCTTTGTAATGTCTAATGTCTTGAAGATCATTTTGCCGACGTGCGATTGGAAGTTGTCTGCAGCATGACCGAAAAAGGCACTAGAGATATCTGTGTATGTATAGGAAGCATACGAATTCCCAATCTTTTCCAGGATGGCCTTGGTAGCGCCCCCAGTTCCGGCGCCAACTTCAAGGAAGTTCATTCGGGGCGACTTCAGGCAAAGTTGGTCCATCACTCCGGCGATCAAGAAGTTCAGCAACTGGAACCCAATGGCATTCACATAATACTGCTCAAGATAATTGTCTTTAGTCATGTATTGCAGGATGCTGGTCTCTCCATTAAGCACTGAAGGCTGAAGAAGATGTTCCCCAACTGCCTTGGTCAGGTTGAAATCGGCATCTGTTGGGGGATAACTGTTCATCATAATAAAGATATCGTCACGGGTATCATTCAACCAGGATCGCGGGGCGAAGGGATGTCTCCCGTCATTGACAATATGAAACAGCCTCTCAGCATTTTTGAGCAAAGCCTGTCGATACCAAGGGAGGGTTTCGCGTTCTTCAGGGCTGACAGACAGATGGAATGTCTTCAGGTAGTAGAACGCCGCGCGCTCAGCGTCGAGGGCTTTCCTACTCTCCTCGGGAGTCGCTTGTCTATCCCCAAATATAATATCGGCGTTTGGCTTATCAAGGCACAGGAATGATTCCTGAAAGAGATATCGATCGTCTTCTGCAGTCGCCCCGGCAAACGGGGAGAATGTGAGCCCCTCAACCTCGATGATCTTCTCCTTGAAGCCCTCTGAGAAGACCTCCACATCACCAGTAACATGAGTATCCCGGGGATCAGTAATGGTACAGTCAATTTCGACACTGTCTGTCATGTTCCTGCCGCAATATCCTGGAATGATCGAGATTCGACGGCAGAAGGTCGGCGCCACAATCGCCCAAAGACGGCCATCTCCAGGGGCACTATGAGCGGCATTTAGGCCCTGCAAAGCACTATCAAGCATACCGGGATGGAAAAGTAGAGGTGTTTCGGAATCGCCAAAGCCTTCGCACCGGATTGTTCCCGTCGCGAATCCTGCTTTGCGGGATACATTGGAGAGCGCGCGGAAGGGACCCTCATATCCGAACCCAAAATCATCTCTTAGGATCTTGTAGAAGGTTTCCACATCTACTGCGGTGAGCTTTCCAAGTGGGGGAGATCTAGGTGAGAAGTGAGATCTTGAATCCTCACCCTCCCCAAGCAGGAGCCGAACGCGACCGCAGCAGTTGAGTGCAAGATTCGCGGCGTCTTTGCTTATGGTTGAGTAGGCCGCAAAGTCGGCAGTAATTACTGACGAGTCTGTGTCGACGGTAGACACCTTGGTCATTGACGTGAGGAGCTCAGTGCCCGTTGAGTCATGAATCGCGATGGCCTTGCGAATTTCAAGGTCGAAGAGGTCAATTGTTTGTACTGGTCTTCCTTGTGCCAATTGCAGTGCTGCTTCCATGGCGAGACAAATATAAGCTGTTGCAGGAAAGACGACCTGGCCTTGTAGCGAGTGTCCTGACAGCCACTGGAGCTCATCCATCTTCAAGATATTGCGCCACCGCCATTCCTCCGTTGCACCATCGGCCGTTTGAATACCTAGTAAGTCATGAAATGGCACTGGATGGCTGTGGAAGGTTTTAATGAGTCTCGATTCGGCGAAGTATCCCCTGTCATGAGTCCATTGGTAAGCGGGGAGACCGCGGATCATCCCAGTTGGCGTATCCGGGAAATTGATCTGCTGGAAAGCTCCAAGCTTCACAAAGGTCGGGCCAAACAGACCCCAAAGAAACCCAAGTGCCTCTGAAAATGCCACTGCACTAGACTCCCTGCTCAATGTGCCTGTATATGGGATTTCCTGCTTCACAGCCGCAAGAATGGAGTCCTTTACAGGACCCTGCAGAGCAGGATGTGGTCCAACCTCTACGCCACAGTTGATGACATGCTCCACAGCCTCATAGCTCAAGCTAGCTTCTACTGCCGGATAGAAAAGTACGGGCTGGACCATGTTATCAACCCAGTATTGGCCGTCCAGACCTTCCAGAGAACTGATGACCTGATCCTTCCGAACACTACTGAACCACAGTGGTGCACTCAGCTCAGGTTGTTGGACTTGTATATTGCAGCTTTTCAATGCGGCAAGGTACGGCGTAGCGCACTTGAACATGTGAGCCGAGTGGTACGCGTTATCAACCTTCAGGACTCGGGCGAATTTCTCCTCCTCTTCAAGCACCGCCTGTGCCTGGGTAATGGCGTCAAGATCCCCCGAGAGAGTCACGCTGGTAGGGGAGTTATGGGCAGCCACGCATATCCTTCCGTTGAAGTCATCAAGCTGGCAAAGCTCACTGGCATCTTCGTAAGTCGTCCCAGCTGCCAGTATTGCACCCTTTTCTCCCATAGGCCCGGCTGCTAATTTAGCATAGAATCCCCGGTAGTATGCGATACGAATGGCATCCCATGCGGTAATAAAGCCCGCCGCGTACGCAGCAGCTGTTTCTCCTGACGAATGTCCAACAACGGCCCGAAACTTGATTCCTGCAGCTTGCAAAAGATCAACCATGATGATCTGGACCGCAGTGCAGAGAGGTTGAGAAAGAGAGGCTTCACCAATAGACATAGTACCGTCGGTCAGTGCATCTAGTATAGTCCAGGATGGGCGGTGATAGGAAGGTAAGCTTGAGAGGGAGAGATCCAGTTTTTCGACGGTTATACGGGCCAGTGGGATCGATGATATAAGCTGGGAACCCATTCCTTGCCACTGAGCTCCCTGGCCAGTGAAAACGCCGAGCAATGAAGCAGTTCCAGGTAAGTTTGAAATTGAAATTGAGGGTATATTGATGTCTTCTTTCGAAGGAGTTTCCAATGTGGCTCTGATTTTTCCACGAAGATCATCAATAGAAGCAGCAGACAATGCGAGCCTGCGCGGGAGGGCAGATCGTTTACTGGCCATGTGGTATGCCAGCTGACAGATGTTGACTTCTGTGTTATCGTCCAGGTATGCCAATGTAGCGTGGAGGAGATCTTTCAAAGATAGATCGGATGCTGCAGAGAAAACGGTGGGGATACAGCATGGCGTTGGCAAGGCCCCCTCTGGTGCTGGGGCAGGGTCAGTAAAGCGCGGACCACCGTATGTTTCTAAAATGCAATGCGCGTTGGTTCCTCCGAAGCCGAAGCTGTTGACGCTGTTCATGGTTAATTAGCATCTTGCTTTACCCTTCAGCAAGTTATCCAGGGCTAACTAACCTAGCCCTTCGGGGTACGCCATACGGCAGTTTAGGCCAGGAGTGACTGGCTGTCGGAACATGAAGGTGGCTTGTGAAAGGTTCAAGGTCGGGGTTCAATTTGTTGAACAGTAGATTAGGGGGAATTGTTGCATGGCGAAGAGCGAGGCAAGCCTTCATGAGCCCTGCCAACCCTGCTGTGCCCTCAGTGTGGCCGACCACCGTCTTGATAGACCCGACGAAAAGTTCACCCTTTGTATCACTTTCGGGGAAAAAAGCCCGCATCAGGGCTTCTGCCTCTTGGGGATCTCTTAGAAAGGTGCGTTAGTGACTCTAGTGACAGGTTAATACAGAGCTATGCGGTTCAACCTACCCAGCTTTAGTTCCTGTGCCATGTGCTTCGAAGTACTGACACCGATCTTCCTCCTTCGTAGGGTCTAACCCAGCGCGAGCATAAGTATCTCTAATGAGGGCCGCCTGTGCCGTAGCACTGGGCATCGTCAAACCCTTCGTTCTCCCATCGTGGTTCACACCTATTTCTCGAATGACGGCTTCTATCTGGTCGCCGTCTGCAATTGCATCACGTAGTGTTTTGAGAACAACGCAAGCAACGCCTTCGCCTCGGGCGTAGCCATCTGCGTCTACATCCCACATGTGACATCTAGAGGTCGGCGATAACATACTCAGTTTACTCAATGTAATGAACGTAAATGCCGACAAACACAGGTTGGTTCCGCATGCTAATGCAACGCGACTGGTACCGTTCCGAAGGGCCTGGACTGCTTCATTCACGGCAACCAGGCTTGATGAGCAGGCGGTGTCTATTGTCATAGATGGGCCATGCCAATTGAAGAAGTAAGAGAGTCGGCTGGAGGCATTACTGGCCGCCGTTCCAGACGCAGCATATGTCGGCACCGCATTCACATCCTGTCCATTGAGCGCAAAGTAATCCTGGGACATGAGGCCGACAAAGACCCCTGTGTTCGTGTTTGACAGTTGGGCGATTGTATGACCTGAGGATTCGAGGGCCTCATAAGCCACTTCGAGAAGGAGGCGTTGCTGCGGGTCAATCGCCTCGGCTTCACCAGGGGGTATGGAGAAAAACTTTGCGTCAAACTCGCGCACGTCTTCTGTGAGCAGATAGGCCTGGCGGATGTTGGTGGTCCCGTGGTGACTGCCGGTTGGGTGGTAGAAGCGGCCGAGGTTGAATCGAGTAGTGGGGATGTCGCGGGCAACGTCGCGCGGGTTGGACAGGAGGTTCCAGAGCTTGGAGGGAGTGCTGGCTTCGCCTGGGAAGCGGCATCCCATTCCCACAATTGCAATGGGTTCATTACCACTTGGACTCATTGTGTGAGTATGAACGTATCTGAGCTGGGTGAAGGAGTGGAGATGGGTTGAAAATAAAGACTTATGTTCACGGAAATTGGAGTTGAATCCTGCGTTCTTGTTGCAAATTCCGTTTCCATGATCACCTTCCTATATATACAATATAACAGCATCTCATGTGTCGACCAGATGTGTTGCGGTCCTGCGACCTCTAGCTCAATGTACACCGTGCCCGGGCATAAGGGGCGGAACTGTGGTCAACGCCGGCTACAGCCCGTGAGGCCGGAGGCCAGCCCCGGATGGTGCATGGAAGGACCGGCAACTTAACCTGGCCTTCAAAACTCTCCGGTTCGAACCAAATGGCCAAATTTTTGCTTGGCTATGATGGTAGAAAGGTGTTTCCGACCTCATGTCTATCTCAACGGCAGACATCATGTTGCATCTAACTCGAGGTAGCCATTTCACTTATTAAGTCTTAACACGTTCCGCATGACAGACTTTGTAGTGATTCTTGTCTTGTTCTGGTTGCAGATCAACCCTCCTCTTTACACTTTCAGTACCCTGTCATAACATGTCTGGGCTACCGTCCAATCAAACAGCTATCGTCGCTCTCGACGATGGCACACTTGCCCTACGCGACGGTATCCCCATCCCGTCACTGGAAGAGGATATGATACTAATTAAGAATGCATTTGTTGCCCTGAATCCAATCGACACCAAAATGGTCGGCAAGCTTGCAAGCGCGGGCGCAATTGCTGGAATGGATTTCGCAGGTGAAGTCATTCGCATTGGTTCCAATGTCCGAACATCCGCGTCTATCAAACCAGGAGACCAGGTCTGCGGTGCAGTGCCAGGGATGCACTCTCTCACTCCATTGGTAGGCGCCTTTGCGCAGTATGTTGGCGCGACAGACCTTACTGTTCTCAAGGTCCCGGATCATATGTCGCTTGAACAAGCGGCAACTCTGGGCAGTGGCATTGGGACTGTAGGGCTTGCCTTGTTCAAGTCGCTTAATGTTCCTGGTTGGCCTGGCCTGCCAGCTGAGAAACCGGTGGATGTGTTAGTTTATGGTGGGAGTACAGCAACAGGGACTCTGGCCATACAGTTCCTAAAATTGTACGTGCCAAGCCATTCTCTTTCGTGGATCTACTTTCCGACACACTGACTCAAAATCACAGATCAGGACTGAATGTAATCACAACCTGCTCACCCAGAAACTATGATCTGGTGAGATCCTTTGGTGCCACCGCAGCTTTCGACTATCACCAGGAGACATGCGTAGATGAAATCCGCAAACACACTCGAAATTCACTCAAATTTGTCCTTGACTGCATTTCAGAGCCAGAAACGATGCAATTCTGCTATAAATGCCTCGGACGGTCTGGCGGCAAATACACCGCATTGGAACCCTACCCTGAATTCTTGCATACACGGCCAAAGACGGTTGTGCCAGACTGGGTACTTGGACCGAAGGTGATGGGGAAAAGGCTCGGTTGGCCAGAGCCTTTCGGTGGAGAGGGTAGTGAAGAGTATAGGGAGTTTGGCTTCAAATGGTTCAAACAAGTCCAAGAGTTGCTGGAGGAAGGAAAGTTGAAGACGCATCCGTACAGGATAGTTGGAAACAGCCTCGGTGAGATATTTGGGGGTCTCCGACTTCTCAAGGAAAAGCAAGTATCCGGTCAGAAGCTTGTGTGTCGGGTTTGATCAAAATCTGCTTCCTTTCTATCACTTTAGGATATTAGGTTACAACACGTGGAATGTTAAACGAGGCGTGGGGTGGAACGATATAAACGTTCTGCCTGTTAGTTTCGTTCTCTGCACTATCTACTTTGTCGAGGGGTCTCCTTCGTTCTACGGACAATCAATCATCTTCATCGTCCTTTTGAAGCCAACGTAAACCTTAGCCAAAAGCAAGGTAAAATAAGTCGGCGACATCCAAGTGGAACAAAAAGGCGTATGTCGCCAATTCCTTGTGTCTTTATAGCGAACTAACGGTGAAGGCATACATTCCCGGTAGAATTGAGAACGTCGTAGCCCATTGATGGTCAATTCATCGTACGTCTACGCGGTGATATCCTTTACGGACGCTGTGAGCTCGTCACTAGACAGTGTTGATTTTGCTCTCCGTTATTTACGGGCAATCTGTCGCTCAGGCTAGAGCAGTCTCATTGGTGCCGACCTAGTTATGTTAGTAATTGCTATCCTCCTTCCCAACCGACCGGTTTCTTCTTTTATCTACGAAGAAGTCGCCGGTCGTCATACGCTTAACTCCGGTGGGGTTAGCACGCTGCCAGTATCTCAAATTCGAAACATCTCTTATAACCGGAGTCTCTGATGAGATGTCACACCTTTGCTTCAGAAAACCGAGTGAAAGAGCTGGCACGGTTAACTTTCAACCAATCATTCTTGTGGTCGATGGCCAAAATGATCTCTTTCCTTGAGTTCTGGCTATGTACGCTTTCCCTAACCTCCGGTGGGATTGTCCACCAAGCCTTCACAGAGGGACAGCATATAGCGCTGCTCTTCCAAGTGCTGGGAGGGCATATCGTTACAGTCATTGGCTTTGCTATCTATTGGATGGTGCTCTACCCCCAATATTTTACCCCCTTCAGCAACATCCCTACTCCTTCAGTACGTATATCTAATCTCTGTAGGACATATTTGAGAAAATCATGTCAACTCACAAGCACTAGAATCGAAGCATCCTTACTGGAAATTACCCCGTTCTCTTCCCCGACAATGCTTGGATTCCTCTCAGGAAACTCGCAGAAACTACCGCCAATAAAGGTCTCCTCCGAATCTATTCGGCATTGAGCGGCGAGGCTCTCCTGGTTACAAGCCCACCAGCGATCAGAGACATGCTCACAATAAATGCCTTTGACTTTGCGCACCAAGACTTAGTGAAAATCGCTATCAAGCGCTTCACCGGTAGCAATCTGGGTTTCCTCAGCAATGACGACTTCAAGGTATGTGTAAATAGCCACTGTTCTCCTTGCTCCCTCCCAGACCGTGGTTGACAAGAGAGGACAACAAAGCTCCACCGGAAGAACATGATGCCTGCATTCGCGGTCCCGCACGTCCGTGAACTAACCAGCATCTTCTGGCACAAAGCTCAAGAAATGGTACACTGCATGTCAAGCGACCTGCGCGCAGATCCTTCAGCCCCGATCAATTTCCGTGAATATGTGTCTCGGGCAACACTCGACAATATCGGTCTGGCGGGCATGGGCCACGATTTTCAGACCCTCCAGCAGCCTGATAATGACCTTCGCAACCACTACAGGAAGCTAATTCTCGATCCGACGCGCGTATTTAGCTGGGTGGGACTGCTAAGTCATTACTTTGACATGAGGCTTCTGATGAGGTTGCCGCTGAAAAAATTGATTGAGATCTCACAATCCGCGAACTACCTTCGTTCTGTTACGAGGAAGGTCATCCAGGAGAGAAGCGCGAAGCTGGTTGGTTCTAACGATGGAAGAACCAAGGATATCATCACAATCGCTCTGGCAAGCGGTGTGTTCGAAGAACGTCATCTGGTTGACCATGTCATGACCTTCCTAACCGCCGGACACGAGTCCACAGCTACAGCCTTTGAATGGACGATGTACGAACTAGGACGCCGGCCCGAGATGCAGAGACGGTTACGAGAGGAGCTAAGAGCATCTATAGGCAGTGATAATCTGGCAGCTGCGGATTTCAGATCCCGGGTTCAAAATTTGCCCTATCTGAATGCATTCTGCAGTGAGGTGCTCCGCTGCTACCCGTTCTCTCCGATCATTGTGAAGGTTGCACAGCAAGATACTACAGTTATGAACCATCCAATACGCAAGGGCACGGTGGTGCTGTATTCAGCTGAAGTCTCGAATCATGACAAGAAGCTTTGGGGACCTGATGCGGATCAATTCAATCCGGAGCGGTGGATGGGCGAAGGGACAGCGAAGTCTGGTGGTTCTTCTAGTAATTATGCGATGCTTACGTTTGGTGCAGGGCCACGCAACTGCATTGGGGCAAACTTTGCTAGAGCCACGCTTGAGTGCCTTGTAGCAGCGGTGGTTATTACATTCAAGATTGACCTTGCGAATCCTCAAACAGCAGGGAGGTTGAAGTTTGGGCAGACCAAAAAGTCAGCGGAAGGGGTTTACGGAAAGCTTACGTTGGTGCGACCGGTAGAAGCTTAACTACTCAGATATCGTTACAGTATGCAGCTCGCTACAGCAGCCTCTGAAGTGTGAAATCAACCACCCTGCTAGGGTTACTGTTCCATTGTGAATTGTCGCCGTCTGTGTAGAAAGTCACCGGTTAGCGACAAAGAAAATATATTACGTACACCATAAGTAGGAGTACACTATTGCAAATGTTCTGCAACATCCAAATGTGCTATGATTATATCTGTCCAATAAAATGAACCTGTGGAAACTTTCAGTTGGCATCTTCGCCGCCGTCAAGTCTGTCTGGACACGCGGCAGCCCATTTGCCGCGCTCACGGCCCTATGGCCAACGAATGAGGAGAGCAAATTCATCATTCAATCCGAAGGCATTCGCCTTGCCTTTACAAATCACGGTGCAGCTGTTACGAACCTTTGGCTGAACAATACGTATGGCGAAGAAATCGACGTGGTATTGGGTATGGACGATGCGAGGGACTATCCGGCGCTGCAGTCAAATCCATTCTTGAATGGGGTTATTGGTATGTTGTCGAAGTCAATCTTTCACCTGGCTCATCTGATTACCCTTCCTCGTTTGTCGCATTTCAATACTAATTGGGCTGCATTTACCAATATAAGGTCGGTATTCAGGCTTCCTAAGCAACTCAAGCTACCCAGTCGATGGAACAATCTATCCCGTAACGGCAAATGCACACAACAACACCTCGCTATTCAACGGCGGATATAAAGGCTGGGGCCGGCAGACCTGGGATATTGCAGTGCATATCAATAACAGCATCACATTCGTGTTGTTCGACAACAGATGGAACGGATTTCCTGGGATATTTGCCTCGTGCGTGACACATACGGTTACGCCATACGAGTGGCGTATAGCCTTTGGGGTTACGCCTCTGCTAAAAGCGGGTCCAATCAACTTAAGTCAGCAAGTCTTCTTCAACCTTGATGGGTTTAAGACAATCAATGCCAGTATCAATGAAACCGATCATGGCATGGTTCTCGATCATCGGCTGAGGCTTCCCGTTGCTGGAATGCGTTTTGATGTGGATGAGCGAGGGATCCCAACAGGGGATTTGAAGAGTAATAGGGAAGGAACAGATTACGACTTTTGGTCTGCGGGAAAGACTATCGGCGAGGGGTTAAGAAATGGTCTTGCCGGATTAGACGTCACTTATGCTCTTTCCCACAAGCCGTCTGGCGACAAAGAGGATGAGCCTGTGGCCATACTCTCCTCGAACATTTCGGGTGTTACCATGGAGCTCTATACTGACCAAGATGCTCTTCATGTCATTACATGGGATCAAGATAGATTTGGTATTCACAATGTACTTCCTACGCTAATCTGGAGTGACTATTAACATCGTCTACAGGTAGCCTTCAGTTGAAGAAAGGTCAGGGGGCAGGTAATGTTCCTCGGCACGCGGCCATATCTTTAGAGATGCAAGACTGGCCAGACGCAGTGCATCATCCGGAATGGAGAAACAGGAAGACCATCTGGGGGATGGACGGATTGTATACCCGGTTTGCAACATATAAGTTTTCGGTAGCGGGGAAAGGAAATTGAATAGAGACATAGATATCATTGTGACAATGTTCGCTACAAAGCTATGGACGATAATAGAAGACAAACGAGAAAGTCCATTGCTGAGAATCAAACACACTATTAAACAGACACCATGGCAGGCGCGATATCGCCCGTAATCTCAAAACCAGCTGACACCGAGTTATACTCATCATTACAGTCCCGATCCCAATATTCCACCATAACCCTAGCAATACTCTGCACATCACCGGTCTTCACCGGAATCTCATGCCCCCCCTTAAACCTGACCACAGTCGCAAGTGTCTGATTAAAATACTGTTTCGACAACCTCGTCCCCTTCGCCGACCACGGATCTCCACTCCCCTGAACATGAACAGACATGATATCCAGCGGTCGCGAAACCCGTATCTCAGCAGCACTCAGCGGCAAAGAAGGACAAACCCCACAAATCATGATTGCAAACTTGATATGTTTCCTCAGCTCAGGGTCAAGACAGACCGCAGTAGCAACCCGTGTCCCCTGGCTGAACCCCATAACGCCCACTACCCCAGCCCCAGGCCCACTGGTTCCATTCTCATGATCAATAACACCCTTCAAAAAGCCCCGCACAATCCGGCGTTCCCGCTCGACGTCCTCGGCTGTGACGTCAAACAACCCAATCGTATTTCCGTCCTGATGCCATCGTCGGTAAGGTTTCATGTGCGCGTAGTAGGGTTGCACGCCGACTCCAGCCTGAGGAGTCTTGATGGGCGAATTGAGGAAGAGAAAGCGGAAGTGGGGGGATAAGGCTTGGGTGAGCTTCTGAGCTTGAGTCCGAAAGATCTCGCCGCTGCTGCCATGGCCGTGGAGGCATATTATGGCCGGTTTCGTGTCTGCATCCATTTGTGGTGGGTCTATGTAGAGCTAGGTTGTTGGTGGTGGTGGTGGTAGTAGCTTAGATAGCTTGGATACCTGGTTTTGCCGATGCTGGCCTCTAGGATGGCTCCTTGGCCTCTGAATTATCTGAGCGATCGGTGTCAAAAAGGAATTATTTCAGAAGACGCCGTGTCTCCTGTCGTCCCTTCAAACACCGGACGAAATATCTTAGACTATGTAGCCGGGCCTATGACTGATGCCCGGCTCCACCTTCAGAAACATACCGGACCGGCGACATTTGCTGCTAACTGCGAGACTACCTAGCCATTGAGTGAGGGGCCATTTTCTTCGGCCTTCCTGGGAATCCATATGATACCATAGACCGTAGGTGGCACTTCAGAGTTTCTTGTAATGTATCAAGTCAAGTATGAATGTAATGTCAAGTGAAATCCCGAAGCAAGTCTTCGTAGAATCATGAAGTTCTATATACAGGATACGTAACATACTATATGCCAGTTCTTATTCTATGTATTGGCCATAACCTGCGCCAATTTCTCGAGTAGTGATGCCTCCTTTTCGGAAACCATGTTCACAGCAGCTTGTATTGAACTATTTCCCGCCGAGGAAGACGGCCGCAAACCACTGTGTGGTGTTGCTACGCGCGGTGGTCCGTCCTGTTGCTGGTATCCTGGCATCAGAAGACTTATTGCATCACGCAGCTCATGGACCATGCTAGAAATCATATAAGCTCCAACAGATGTACTCATGGCAGATTGGGCGGGAAGTTTAAAAGAACCCATGCTAATGGGGCCCAAGTTCCCGGTCTGATTCATAAGACTATCCACGGCGAGGTCCAGCACCTGCAGGGCGCAGGCATACGATGTTGCGATTTGTAGGACAGTAATGTAGTTCACCCGTAGCGGGTCGAACAGTCTGCTTTTTTTTGGAGTCGACTCACAAATGCCACGGCAGTCATCGGGTTCTTCAGGATTCACACCGGTCGGGGTACATGATGTGCCGGTTCCAGTCCCACCATTGCTTGTGTTTTGGAGATCAGGTTCGGGACAACTGCCTGCAGAGACTGGAAGGAGCTCTAGTAAATCTTTACAGGCAACGAGGACCTCGTCAAGGGCCGGTTGGTTCTCCGCGTGAGGACCACTGGCGCATGCTAATAAGTTGCTCAGGTGGGACTGCAACCGTAAGAGCTCGTGTGCGCCGGCCGTCTTGTCGAAAGGGACCGTTTCTTTCTCGGAATCACCAAGGCCAGAGTCGGAGAAAACGGAAGTTTCTTTGGACACGTGTCGCATGCTCTCCATCTGCTGACATTCCTGGTGAGGGTATCCATGTTCTTGTCCATATCTACCGCCTCCCTGTGGGTCATCTTGGGCGACATACGCAAATTCCGGGGAGTAGAGCCTCATATCCCAGTGCAGGTTGTCACCAGGAATTGCTGGACACAATATTTAGTCCTTCATTCTAGTGCATGCAAAAGGCGTGGGGGGTCATGGGCCCTACCTTCCTGGAGGAGAACGGGATCTAGAAACCCTACCACTGGCTCAACACTGTCGGGGTTGCCAGAACTGGCACCACCAGATCTATTGTGTGCAGGTGCAGCTGCAGACGCCGGATCAACACGAGCAACAGGAATCTGCATTGCAGTAGCACCACGTGGGGTCTCGGCTTGGACAGCCCGTCGTTTGGCTTGTCTCGCATGGCTATTGCCATCGGAAGAGGCTCCCTTGTGGTTCTCAGACACCGGTCGTGGCAGTCGTGGTCGACCCATGCGCGCCGTGGTGTTGTAAACGCAGTCTATGTCGAGTCTCTCACACCGGTCGCACCGACCTTCGGGCCCACAGGTGCGAGTGCATCGATTCTTCAGCTCGTGGCAGCGGTCGCACGCCGCGCGGAGCTTGCGTTCACTGTTCATTATCTTGTGGTTGCAATGAGATCATCTACCTGATCATGAACGAAGTGTGTGGACAAAGCGTATTATGTTTTCTTAAATTGGCTGACACTGTGACCAAAAGATAACATTGGGGACCTGGTACACTTTAAGAGTTCAGTCAAATAGATACGTTAATGTCACAGGTCTCTTTAATCCATGTTCATTGTAGGGACTAGCTGGTACAGCCTTCTGATTAGCACATGGCCATCCAATTCGCTTAGACTGGACTTGTGTTGGGAGAAAATCCCCTGTTAGAGGGATGACAGGGGTTCGAATCCGTGGTGTTAGGAGTCCTCCGGTAGGACTAACTAGCTGTTCACTCGGTACTCCTAAGCTGATCTAGATTCTCGGCCGGTTGCCGCTTAATTGCACACTTCACTTCGGATGTTGGTAGATGTCAAGCCAGCCACTAGTACGAAAGTATAGAACCAGTCGATCTTGAAAGCGGCGGAAGGGCCCGGGCCTTGCCCATCCAACCATCCCCCCTCATCCTTATCTCGTAGTTCAAGTTGATTCCACTAGTTATGTAGTGGTTGGAGCGCCAACTAACAAATATCAATATAGTCTTTCGCAAGCACTCGGAGCCCCACATGGTACAAGCGGGCGAACAAGCTCTGTAACTCGGGCTTATTTCAACAAGGACCATCATGCCACTTATTCTAGCAAGTCTCAGGAGGCAACCGAGTGGTGATCTACTACTACTACATAAACTTGGCCATCTTTGTTCTGTATGTCTTGGGGGGTAACTTGGTAAACAGCCCTGAAGAGTATTTCCCGGGAACTTGATTTGATTCGTGCATTTGTCTTGTGTTCTCTTTTTGACTGTTCTTACCCGCTTTCGTCTCACCTCAGCAGTTTGCGTGGTAGCCTGAGAGGTGATTACAGATATGAACGCTGAATTGAGTTTGGTGGTGGTCCTCGAAGCGGGTCTGGCGACAGTAGCCAAAGCACATCATATCCTACTAGACTGAAAGGGCCACAGAGAATAAAATCTGTCGTAAATCTTTCTCCTATTTGCTGGTGCTAGGTCGAGAGTCTAATCCCAGACGGGCAATTTGTACCATGCGGTAGACTACAATCAAGTGGGGGCCAGAAAGTCATTGCCTAACCGCCCTATCCAGTCTATATTAAGTGCATGCTACTGACTGCTGCCCCAACAACTCATCTGATTTGACCAGTAAGAATCCCAATCGAGGCTACCGCCCACGGTGGCTTTGCAATAGTATTATCATCTACTGTCTACGGTAAACAAGGGTACCTAGGTAATCCTTCGGGGAAGTTCCGGCCAATCTGTTGAATTATTGCGGTTCGCAGATCGTTGGATCTCCCTTACCCCGCTTCGGGTGAGATGGCCCTAACTTCCCGTCCGTCGGAAGACACAAGGCCGTGGAAATTAACAGATATCTACTGCGTAAAGAATGCCAATCTTCTGAGTCCGCTCCGTACGTCATTCTCTTGGTTCTAAGAAACCGAGTTGAGGGCCCCCCTGCAAGCACTCATAACTCCGGGTGAACTCTTACATCTCAGCCTCTTCTGTGGCTTTGTGAGGGCTGTGCGTAATACAAAGTACACCCGTCCCCGTCCCCATCATCGCCAGATTGAAATAAGGATCAACGCTTGATCGTCCAAAGGGGTTGGTCCAAGTGGTGTGGCGAGGATGGTCCAGTGGGGCCGTTTGGCAATGCCATTGTCCCCGTTGTTTCATTGTCGCAGCTGCACATGGTCTTACCGGCGCAGTGAGAAGTCAGCGGGTAATGTCTTAAGGCTCTCATCTAGGCTTATTTTGTGTCGCCGTCTGCAGCCCCATGCCGGGTTCCTCAAATGCGGCCCATCACACGGAGACTATTCTATATGTCTCCTACTCACCGCTGCCGGGATGCAAAAGTCACCACCGGCCACATGAACTTATGAACAGAGCGATATAATATATCACCTGACATGCATGCAGAGAGCTACATTGGTAAATTTTCAATGAACCGGACGCTTAACGTATCATAATGCCCATTCCCCAAACCTTCGGAGCATGAACCAGGCTGTCGCATCCAGAATCACGTAGTGTGTTCCATCACTCAAAATGACAGTGACAAGTTGGTTATCCGTCCAGCAATTCCGTCCCCCTGGGGATGCAATAATAGAACCCGCTAACATGACAGCCGCGTGTTTTATCTGTTGACAGCAACCCCCGATGACTGGAAAAAGAAAGCATCCAGCTACAAATCCATGACCGGCGGGCTTAATGTGAAACCCATTACTGTGATGCTGGAATGTCTGAACTCGCGCTTCCCACTCGCCTCCGCATCCGGAATTTTAGATGATGGGTGCGGACCCGGTCCCATAATGACTCGGATTATCGAGGAGTTTGGAGATCATCTTCCGGCCGAGTGTACCCTGATGTGCTCTGATTTTGCATCTGCGATGGTTGATCAGGTTCAAGCAGCGAAAGCACGCTATGTTGCAGACCATTCAGAGTCAATTTGGGGCCGTGTGAGGACCGAGGTCCTAGATTGTATGGATTTAGCTACTGTTGGAGATGGAGAGATGAGCCATGTTGCGGCTGGTTGGGTATGTATCACTAGCCTTGACGACAATGAATACCTCCTAACAGTATTTTTTTTTGTTGTTGTTTACCTCTGTACACTAATCGAACACTAGTCCTTTTTCAACGCCAGCATTCCCCAAAAGGCCCTCTCTGAGTCGCTACGCGTCCTCCAGCCCGGCGGTGTGTTAGCCGCCTCATCGTGGGCCGAAACCGATTGGCTTAGAATCCTGCGGACTATCACGAAGATTGACCCGGCGCGCAGCCCGCCATCCATTCCTGCCGAGTGGGCGCACGCAGGCAATTTAGCCGCGCAGTTGGAAGTTGCGGGATTCCGCGATGTCGAGGTTCATGAGGTCGCTGTTGATATACCGTTCCGGTCATATGCGTCATTTGTGGATGTGATGATGACCCGAGTGACTCAGATGATGACGGCCAGTCAGGACTTGGATGAGGAGCAGAAGGCTTCGTTGAGGGTGCTGATGATGGACGAGATGAGGGGTTTGTGTCCAACTGAGCCTGGAACTCTTAAGGCCATTTCTCTGGTTGCTGTTGGGATGAAGTAGTTGATCACTTGGTTGCGTTCATTTCTGATGAATATATATAGTAAAACAAATGAGATTGAAATAAAACGAAATCAAAACTTGGATACTAGATGCTGTACAAGCATTTTTATAACTAACCCATCTCCTCTCTATATATTATTATATACCTTCATACCACCAAGACATTGAAAATTCTCAATACGACGTAGTATAATGATTAAGTTACTGTCGTATGTTATATATCTCCAGCCGCCAGCAAGTTCACGAGTTCACATTCCCCGTGACATAATCATATTCCAGAATCGGGCAATATAATTGATGGTGTACCTTAAACATTCTGAGTAAATTGCTACTAATTAAACTAGCTATTATGGCTGAGCGATACATCGGCAATAACAGGTGCAGCGAGTTGATATTAGATAGGTAACTAACTGATAGATTGCCATCCGCTAAAATCGTCAATAGACTCACGGTCGCACCATCACAAGAAGTATGGATATAGGATGTCCTCTATAGTCTAGTTAATGCTACATACTCGCCAGAGTGGTGTTGAGAATAATATTCTAATAACAGTTTCCCCGACGCCGGTAGGTCATCTATAATGTTCTTAAACATTTGTCACCTACTGCACAATTCCATAGCCCATCGCGTCTCCCTCCCTAATTTCTGGTTCTCCACGACGACATTCCTGACGCTTTCTTTTTCTGTGCCCGTCGGAACTGCGTTATATTAATATCTCTACTTATGTTCCGTCTCGGCCTCCTCCGCGTCAGCTGTCCGTTTGTCGGTAATTCTCTCCCACTTAACCCCAAAAGCAAGGAAGAACGCCGTAGCTGTAGTACCAACAGCGACATACTATTGTGACCATATCTGTTAGTCTCACTGCTACTACAATAGCCGTAGGAGAAGGCCAACTTACGAAAGTCGAAGTGATTGCGGTATTATACGCCTCCAGAACCGGGCGCAGAAGATCCGGAAAATGCTCTTCAACGGTATCACGCACATCTGCCATCCCACCCGCAGACAAAAGCGCGATCTGCTCGGAATTGAGGCCAGCATGGTCTGCCAGCTCAGGGTACAAGACAGAGCGAAACACAATACCGCCGAGAGCCTGCATGATGGTGGCGCCCAGGTATTGGAAGAACAGGTTCAGGGATATCGCGACGGGCATGAGCTCCGGTTTATCGCGCACAGTGTGCTGAACAATGAGCGATGGCATTTGTTGCGCCATGCCGACACCGAGACCCTGGATGACCTGGAATCCGATCCAGTGGCTGGATGGGGTGTGGAATGCTGAGAAATGGGTGTAGAGGGCTGCGGCGGTGCACATGAAGAGAGGGCCGATGTGGAGCCACGGGTTGTAGTAGTGGATTTTTTGTGCTGTAGAAATTTGTAACGTCAGCGTCTATGTAGTTTTCGTGGCATATTTCTAGAAGGATACCTAAAAACCCAGCAAAGAGCGTGCCAACTATTTGGGAAAGCACAGAGGCCAAAACCCGAGTACCACTCTGCAACGGAGACGCGCCTTCTACGACCTGGAACCATACTGGGAGATAGTAGTTGAGGATGCCGACAGAGCCGAAGTGGCAGAAGGAGAACAAAACACTAAATGTGACTGTCCGTCTGGAGACGACATTTCCCGGTACCATGGCACCCTCGCCTTTATAGCCCTCCCACGAGACGAAGATGATAAAAGCCACACCGGACCCCACGAACAGCCCGATCGTTGTCGCTGAGTTCCAAGCCTCCTTCGTACCACCCCACATCATAGCAAGAAGCAGCATGAAGACAGCCGGAACAAATATGGCACATCCAATGAGATCCAGGTCCAGGATTCGCTGCGCAACTGTTTTATTGCGCTGTATCGACGGAGGTTTGAAGAGAAAAAGCATAGAGAGCAGCGTCAGAGCACCGGGGGGAAGGTTCACCCAAAAACACCACCGCCAGGTCGTGTCTTGTGTGAACGCGCCGCCAATAACAGGAGCTAGAATTAGCCCCATGGCGAAGCAGCTGCTGCATATGCCTAGCAACAATGGTTTTGATTTTTCGGGAGAAACAGTGAGCACAATGACGAAGCCGCCACTTGCGACACCAGATGCTCCAATACCTGCAATTGCGCGACCGACGATGAAGGCGTTGCTATTGGGCGCGAAACCACAAACAAGGCTGCCGACCATGAATATAGAGAAGAAGGATATATAGATCCATCGAAGAGGAAACGATGAACTTAGCTTTCCTGCTAGCGGAGTCAATGCGCACGTCGTGAGCGAGTAGGCAGCCGGATACCAGGCTAATTGTGCCGTATCGTGAAAGTCAGATGTGATAGATGGGATGGCCTATCCGGAGGGTCAGATAATTTCAGGTTGAATCTTGTCGGAATGACACGAGGGATTGGCAGTAGTACAGTTGCGATGACAAAAATATCCAAGGACATGAGGAACGCGCCAAAGCATATGCCCACAAAAATGGCAAATAGCTTGAATCCGTGCATGGCGTGTGGATTCGCCTCCATTTCTGGGACGTCAGGCTCAGCCTCTGTGCTTGGGCCATGCTGGTCGTAAACCTGAGCAGGGCTGTCGGCATCGTCCTCATCCTCCGGTTTAGTGGCTATCCTGGCATCGTTTGGAGCAGGTGCAGCCATAATGGAATTCTGGATGTTGGTTCATGAAACGAGAGGGGCAAAATACTTCAGGTAATTAGGCAAATGAGTCAGTTTGGCAGACTTGGGTTACCGCACGGAATGGTGTTGGACCGGCGACATTTCACTTTGGCCTTTGGAAATAAGTCGCCGGTTCGAACAATACACCCCTGCTTAGCCGCATCTCGGAACAAGCTAGTATTTTGAGAAAAGTACTATTTTGAAGCCGAAGTGGTTGTCGTGCAGCTCTCAATGGCATGAGGTACAGCATACATGCTCGTATCTTAATAAAGAGATAGCGGGTATTGAGTATTACGCTAAAGTTCACGTTTAGGCTATGAAGAAATCTCGATTCCCTCTTGAAGTACTCCGTTGCCATCCAAACATGTCTCGCTTTGATTTCTTTGATCTCCACAATCGAGGGCCCTCTCGGCCAATCAGTACTAGTGATGCGCCCCACCCCTAAGGCCAAACCATTGAGCAATCATCAGTAAATGGACCTGGACAACCTACTTATATTTATCTTCCATAAGGTTATTGAAGCTACGGGAATCCGGCGGGACTGGGTTGACTCATTTCCCTACCCCGGTTATACCACATGGAGGTCCCCGCCTATTAGACTGTAAAACAGGGCTCTTACTACTACAACAATGGCGGCTTTAGCGTTAATGTAAGTCACCGCTCGGTATACTAGGAGTGTCTTTTCTATATATATATTGCACTATTATCACGACCTCTATCTATCAGATATGATACACTGTCATATTATAAACGAATTCTAGCATGCTGAGGATGTGGACCAGCATGGATCGGCTAAATCAGGAATACAGAGATAGAAATTGTAAGCACCGTGACCTATCTAGAGATGTTTAGATTTTCCAATACTCATCTCCAAGCAAAAGGATCCACGAATACAACGGTAACATGATCATACATGTTTCATAAAAGGGAGTTAACCGAGACACTAAAGACGAAGTACTACCTCTTAATGTTGCCCTTGGTAGGTTATTGAACTCTGAAAACCTCTGCAACATGTTATTTTCCGCTTTATCCCGCGTTCATAAATTCATACCACAAGGCGAAATATCACTAACAGGGCCATGCGGCTTTGGGTGCGACCAGAGCAATTGTCAAGGCAGAAGCCAGGGTTGGTATCCTTAACCATTAACGCTGTAAAGGACCGGGTCAAGAGGTCCATGTATGGTCTTCTTATCCAAGTAACATGCTAGGTCTATTAGATATGTACTACTTTCACAGCTTGATTAATCCAGCACAAAGGCTATTATGCCTAGTCACTGCGTGTCTTCCGCTATTCCCTTGACTCGTGCAATGGCTAACCCACATATAGTTGTATTATCCTGCACGCTTACCTTTCCATATCTGATATATGTGATCGACCCCCAGAAGGATTTGCAACGGGTATGGACATGCGTTGAGGATAAAGATAATGTCGGATTCACTTTGAGCATGAACTCACGCATTGAAATCAATCATGATTAACAGCTCTTTTTATAAAAACACCCCTTATGAAGACGCTTCCTATGCTAGTAGCATGGCTGACGATGTCGCTTCCATATTTTATTCAAACAAAGATGATTATGATGTTTAATTGTGTCGTAGAAGGCCAAGCTGAAGGTACACGTTGAGACTGGCGGATAAAGAAGATGACCTGTACCGATATTCCAAAACCAGTTCTATGCGAGCTTACACATTAGCGGGGAAGGAATCACACATGTTAAGAGCTATGATGATAGTATAGATACTAGTCACCTTGAAACTCAGTGCATTTGTCACGCCATACCAGGAATAAGCAAATTATGTGGAGACGATCATTGCTTCTCCTCTGAAGTTCGGTAACATCAACTCCGAGCTGAACTACGGGTCTTGAAACTAGTTACCTTCAAGTTGATAGTTCATGCACTGTGATAGTGCTAAGCAGGGTGATAGCATCGCAGAATCCGGGATTTGAATGATCACGAGAGTAGCAACAGACGATTCCCACCTCATACCACATATGTTGAGCAATCAGAGCAGAACGATTCTGCGAACTATCCGGAGATAATCGGACGATCACTAACCACCTGTACAAATACGTGTTACACAGACGTTCCAAATGCCTGCATGAATGCATCCCCACATCATAACCCGCCAAAGAATTCAGACATACGGGCAACCGCATGAAATACCTCATACCAGGATTCTGTTCACTAAGTCCACACGAATATAAATAGCCACCCATTTCAAGTTCGTTTCTGAGTATACCAAAAACCAAACCCTCATACTACCACAGCGAAAGCTAGCCACTGCTGCAAGAACACGACGAATACCTACATCATGCGTTCAATGATCCCTTTTCTGGCCGCCGGCATCTCTCTCCTCGCCAACACCGCCACAGCCCTCTACTACACCCCTCTTCCAAAAGGTAACGGCTTCTTTCTGATCTACTCGGCAGATAACGACCAAGAAGCCATCGGCTGCCTTGCCACAGACGGCAAATGGACATCCGCGGAGGTCACTGGATGTGGTATCCCCTACTCTGATGGAAAGGGATACGTGGAAGGGTTTGACGGCTACCTCAGAGTGAATGCGAACCGTGTCATTACGACTGCGAAGGATGAAGCTGATGCCTCGGATTGGGGTTCATCTGCCAATGTGGACGTGAGTTATCCCACACTCCTCCTTCTTTCCCAAGGTATTGCCTGGACGTACATGTTCGAGATATGTAGCTCACTATTTCTCTCATCTCGAAGGCTCTCCCGGCAATGATTCTGGCCGATGGTGGTCAATACCTGGACTTCGGTGGTGGTGGACCCTTTTGGTATGCTGCGGCTGCTCCGTCGGGGGCGGACACGGTTGAACTGAATGCTGTGCCTATGGATGGGGATCAGGTTCAGAATGTTACGCTGTCGTGGCTGGACTATGATAGGTATAAGGCATGGAGCTCGTCTAATGATGCTGGCGAAGAATAAAGAGTGGCTGATAGGTAGGCCTTTGAAATTTTGAGGCAAATGTAGGGGGTATACATGTCATTGTGTACTTGTGATATATTTGTTGGTCAGACAGGCAGTCGCGGGCAAGTTGCAAATCGTGGTATATTGAATTCATGGTGTTTCGATAACTCACTCTTTGAAAGTATTGAGGTAATCGTATTACGCGAACATTAGGCGAGCCCTTGAAGCGGCAGACTGGACTGAGCCGGGCCGCGTTCAAGCCTTGAGAGTATTTCACTAGGCCTCAATGCCATGACATAGGTACCTGACTAAATCCCCCAACCTCTCAACCTTTTGCCACCCCTTGGCATTGTTCAACTTGTTGGTTGTGTCTGCAAAGAGACGATACACAGGAAGCTGTTTCAAATCTTCTGGCTCCTCTGACCCATGTGATCTGGCAATGTTTCTCAATGCGATCTGCATGTTCTTGTGTATACGAAGGTTCTTTGCCAAGAATCTATCACAATCGCGCGGTTTTATCTCTTGACATGCACGCAAGGTGAATAGTCACCTGTATTGGTGTAAAGAATCTTACTGTGTGAGAAGGTGGAGTACGATGCGGGCTATGCGTTCTCGGTTGATAGGTCTCTGTCCAGTGTGACTAGTATGGGTCGGGGCGAATGCAGGGTATGCCAGCAATGGTTCTGGAGGACTGTATGTAAATTTTTACACACCCAAGAGATGTGGCGCTGCAAAGCTGCTCGAAGGACAGTGGGTATCATTGTACCTAGAATATGCTGAAACTTTCATCCAGAATACTTCCACGATGTCCAATAAATCATGGGACATGTGTGCATCGAAGGGCACTACCCTCCAGGCCTCTCGTTCATTGCTGGTAATTCAGCCGGGTATCCTCCATCTGGTGGTATTTTATATTTCCCTGGTCCCGGCATGGGATAGTACGTATCAGCTGGTAATTCCGCCGTAAATCCTTGCTTAGGATCCTGCCGATACTGCTGCGCAAAGGCATAGGGCGTCTGTGAAGTCATCGACTCCGACCGCGAATACTCACTCGGCGACATGGGCACCTGATATGACGATCGTCGGGACCGTTCATCCGACTGCATCATAACGGCGGTGTGTGTCCGATCTGCTGGGTTATACGTCCTGAGCACCCCGTCTTCCATGATACCATGTAAGACACCTGCGTCGAGGAGTTCGGCTTTCTTGATCAAGCGATCCACTAATACTTTGGATGCGGCGCGCAGCTGGCTCTTCACGAACGAAATCAGCGTTATATTGCATTCGATCTCGACGTCTTCGCGCAGACACAGTCCTCCTTTATTATTCCTCATGGACTCTGTAACTGCGAGCTCAAGTGACGGGTCATTGTTTGGGTCCTCCACAATGCGATATGTGTTGCGCAGATCAACGCCCATGGGTGCGTAGGTGTGGGTTTTCAGCCCCCAGGGTTCGTCGTGGAAGCAGCCTCTGAAGCTAATTGTGCCGGGGACGTAGCGCACTCGCTCAGTAATCTCGTACCATGTTGAGTAGTACTCGTCTGCTGGAGCGTTGCGTGGGGCTTTGATGGGGTGGTGGGAGATGACGAGGGGGTTGAGGGAGATGATCTCGCCGTGGCTGTGGAGGATGTCGATGGCTAGTTGACGGGGGATATTGGAGGGGAGGGGGATAGTGTTGGTGTAGACTTCTTTCTTGCGAAGCATTCTGGTGAATTGCCGTCAGTTGGGGACTGTGGTCGTGAAGATGCAGGGCAAGGTGGTAGGGAGGTGCGCAGACTATGGTGGTGATGATGATGACGAGAAAGTTGTTGATGCCTGCGTGGAAGAAGAAGTGGGGGTCAGCCGACCTCGTATTCGGCAGCTCAACCCAGAGTTTATCATGACGGACCAATGTGAGCCATCAGAGCGGAGGCAGAGACAGGAGTAAGCAACAAGGTGATTGTTCGCCTAGCAGGTTGATCTTTGACTTAGTATACCTAGGATCAACATAGTATATAAAGGGTAAGTAATTCGCGAGAGTGTATTCATTCAGCTCCTGGGCATTCAGTGACCGTGTATCGCTGCCATGACAGTAGATAGTATGCTTTGGTAGTGTTTCAAAGGGCCATAGGCCATGTTCAATAAGGTATTGCTATAGGGGAAAGTCAATTGTTGGCTTTAAACTCCCAATGAACTATGGAATCAAATGACTCTAACGGGTTAGACTCAGAAGTGGGGGGCCTGGAGAATCACTTACCAAGTCAAGATTCTGCCTTGTCGGTTCAATGTTTCTCCCCTCCGAAAGTATCCCGCACTCGTTGATTCCTGGAAGACCAATGGTTATTACACCACCAAAGAATAAACTTGTTCAAGCAGTAACTTCGAGCCTTCTAGTCCGTGCAGTCGCTATAGCCCCCTTATGTTTTGTTTTGCGGCACTTCCTTCCCTTCATTCCGAGGGGGTCTGAAGCTTCTGTTGCGATATATTAGTCCGTTGGATCAGGCATGCACCCTTCCCTTTCAGTCGGTCATAATATATCATTCAGTGGAATGGTTCTTAAAATTCAAGTCTCGTTGAATGAATGTACGGCTAATTGCTGCTCCACTGGAATCCCTCCTATCCATGTCAGATCTTGTAGCATCTGGTGCCATACTGTAGCATCCCAATCTTCGGTCACAGCAGACTCTGTGACTAGAGGGGAATCTTCATGTACTGGCTCCGGCAATGGATTGGTGTTCTCAACTTCCTGTTTGTCTGATATTTCTTCATGAAGTTGCATTTCTTTAGACCGTGTGCGACTTTTTTCTAGCCATGAGAGCATGGACCCGATCACTGCAAGGCAATTATCCCAGACATCGTTACCTCGTGACATCGTCTCCATCTTTTGCATAGCTGCAAGGCCGAGGTTGTGGATGTCTCTGCTATGGACATCGAGTGACTTGTCTTCCGTTGCCGCATCCGGAAGCAAGCTCAACTTCGACAGAACAAGAAGGCCGTACCAGATAGAGGTGTAGCTGAACATAGGGAGATTAGGTGCGACTGAGGTCGGTGTTGCGAGGAATACTGTCACAATGTTGAATGCGGAACGCGCAATACGAAGCAGCCGACGTTGATTATACTGGTGATGGCTATCCCTTTGGCTAAGTGCATGCCCGAGAACAATTGCGGGAATTGCATTCAGCTCCAATCGCAGCGCCCCTATTGAAGTAAGTAAATGCATAAGCTAAACAGTGTCAGGTAAACATACAGGTATTACACTTTTTGTTCTGTAGGAAAAGCTGCTCTATTTGATTCTCAAGTACGTCAATAGACCGGAATAGTTCGTCCTTATTTATTGCGTGAGTAGGGTAATCGACCTCTAGCTCTGATTTTCGAGCAAGCAATTGGATCTCAATCAGTGCTTTGATATACTGGTCACTGGGATACTCTGCTCTCTGCCCTAAGCGTTCAGCACAATGATTGACCCAGTCCGTATGCTTCATGTTCAGCTGTCGCCGAAATATTGAGGCCCTTATTGCGTTAGTAGATAACCCCGTACCGATTGCGAAAGTCTCACTTGGAACATAGATAATAGCAACCTAAGAATGCGCGCTGCCCGTCAGGGGTCAGATGGAGCACTTGTACCCCCTGAGAACCCTCCATGTCTTCCCCATGGCCATAAATGTGTCGCATTCTAAAATTGTCGTATCTGTCAAGCCCCAAGTCAACAACGATAGCCATAGCCATCTGAAGAAGCATATACACCTGGGTATGGTAGTTGCGCCAATGATAATGAGACCATGCGATATGAACCAACAAGCCACGAAGTATGTCCATGTCCCTCTCCATATTCATCATTATACGGGTTGATATAACAGATCGAACTTCCAATTCGAACTTTTGCTGGAGAGCGGGCTTGTGCTCGAGACAAGCTGTCATTATGCATAATAAGAGAAACGGAGACTTCTCACGCAATTTACCAAAGTTTGCTTCATCTATAGGGACGAATGGGAACAGAGGCATCAAGTCTGTGCGGAATTTCAGGAGGAGCTCTTCACCTTCCGCGATATTGAGAAGTTCCCTATCAATGAAATCGTTGCGCCATTTGGGCTTGGGGCTTACAGAACAGGATTTCGTTGCTGATACGGGCGTCAGGTTCATTCCTGAGCCCTATTGAAGAAAAGTTAATGTATAAGATTTCGGGGGGGGCAAGGGCTGGATCTGTTCGGAGATACCTTATCAGCGTGCACTTGAGCAGCAAGTCTGTCGACCTGGTGCTGAATGGTATCGATGCGGTTATTTCTGGATACAGGAGTACAATGTTACCCAACAGCCTGCACCGGCAAAATGTAAGTAGTCATGGGCGAACCTGATGCTTGTATTCCTGAGCGAGCCGTCTGGGAAAGTACAGTGGCGATCAAGTCTCGCACATCGCTGACATCGTCCATTGTCAACTAAGACACATTTGGCTTTCAATTGGATACATCGTATACACGCATGCCGTCTTGACGGGCTTTTTGAATGCATTGCACTCTGCGTTGAGAAATACTTTGGTATAGGGTGGTGAATGACTGTGAAGTAGAGTGTCGGAGACAGACAATGACGGCGCGGATCGGAGTCGGCCTCGAGTCGGTCACGGGGCCGGAACCGGCGCCGGCCTACCCTAACAGTAGACTACCCAATTCAGTAACTCTCAGGAAACAGGCTTAGCATACAAGTTGATTGCCATGAACACCAAATCTATCGCTTTACTCATGATCAGTCTTCTTCCTGATATCTTCAAACTCACCTGACGCAATGTCCAGAACACAGGCCGTTGGTTCTGTGAAGCTGTACAGCATCTTGGCCGGCATCATGATAGCCACTTTCCTGATATCATTGGATGTTTCTATCATTGCTACTGTAAGCTCACTAAAAACTGCTCCTTTCATTTTGATTCTTCTGGTAATTAATATCGTTTCTCAAGGCCATTCCCTCGATATCGACTCAATTCCATGCTACGACAGACATCGGCTGGTATGGAGCTACCTATCCACTCACGATGTGCGCTCTTCAACCTATCAGTGGCAAGCTCTCTTCGTTGCTGTCATTGCGATGGACATACCTTTCTTTCTATAGCATATTCCTTCTAGGATCTCTGATATGTGGTGTGGCAAGCAGTTCCAAGATGTTCATAGTTGGAAGAGCAGTTTCTGGTGCTGGAGGGTCTGGGGTAGTATCGGGTGGTCTCTCTGTCATTGCGTTGATAACAACTCCGGAGCAGCGCCCCCTGTTCACTGGTCTGGTGACATCTCTCTATGCTTTTGGGACTGTTGTCGCCCCAATCGTCGGAGGCGCTCTAGCTGAGCATACCTGGAGGTGGTGTTTTCTCATCAACCTTCCAGCAGGAGCAGTGACTGTCGTGACGTTGCTTTTGTTTTTCCATCCTCCTCAAAACACTGGGATACAAGGTGTGCCCTTCTTGAAACAACTTGATTTAATCGGATGCGCTCTCTTCATACCCTCCGTCATAATGGTGATGTTGGCGTTGCAGTGGGGCGGTGATGAATATTCCTGGGATTCGGCGACCGTGGTCGGACTTTTTGTCGGCTTTGCCGTGACGATGACAATCTTCATCTTCTGGGAGTGTTACATGGGCTATGAGGCTATGGTCCCCATTGTACTTCTCTGGGGCAGGTCCACAATGCTTAGTCTTGCATTTGCCTTTTTGTTTCTGGGTTCCTTCGTCATTCCGGTCTACTATCTACCGGAATGGTTTCAGATCGTCAAGTCAGCAAGCCCTATCCGCAGCGGAGTCATGCTTCTACCTTCGGTGTGCACTCAGGTTTTTGGTTCTCTTGTCTGTGGGATCTCAGGTAAACACAGAATTATTTACTTCGTCTATGTACATTCTACTGACGCTTTATAACTATAGCCAAGCACCTCAGATATTACAATCCGTGGCTCCTGGTGGGCTCTGTCTTTCTCTGCATCGCCAACGGTCTATATACGACACTCACTGCATCCTCACCATCTGCTTCTTGGATTGGTTATCAGATCTTTCAGGGCCTGGGATGTGGATTTGCAGCCCAGATCCCCTTGCTTACAGCTCAGCTTGTATTGAAGGACAGACCGCGGTACATTCCAGTTGGAATAGCGACTGTCCTCTTCACGCAATACTTTGGAAGTGCAGTAATGCAAAGCATAGGAGGCGCTATCTTCCAGAACGAGCTGAAGAAGCAGCTACAAGTTCAAGCGTCGTTAGATAATAAGCAGATCGAGATGCTTTTGAATGCTGGAACCCTAAGGGTACGGGAAGTTGCTGTGCAAGCATTTCCGGACCGCTTAGTCGATATCATCAATGGATACAATAAAGCCATCACGACTATCTTTGTGGGTTGATCCCCAATTTTCTAAAATTCTTTCATCGGGTTACTGACGATGATCATACAGTATCTTCCGATAGCGGGTAGCGCTCTCGCATTCATTCTGGCCGCTGGTATTCCATGGGTCAATACTCGCTCGGCTCAAAAAGATGATGTAGACTGTATAGAGGAAGCCGATCAACTCCAGTCTGACAAGAGTGCCAATGTGTGAGATCAACACCGTGCCTGTGGTCATGAGAAATGTCACTCTAGCAGAAATTTATTCTGTACTAGCACCTCGGACCATCAACAGGTGGTATATATTCGCACGACAATGGCATACGCACGCTACTACGTTTCACTATTCAGATACCCCTTCAAACTGTCTCACAGACGATCCTATGTTTTTGCAGGGTGTCGAGAACAAAGCAACGACAATACATTACTTCACTATATTTCTTAACAACATACTCCTTGAAAGTGTCGGAAGTTCGTTTTCCCGATGACAAAATCACGTGACTGTCAATTTTATTGGTTCACAGAAGTCGACCGCATTAACATTAATATACATCCTGACCTCTAATAGAGCTTTTCGCATCTATTACCCCAACAGCCATGCCCATCGGGCTCTTGTAACACTATGCACACATATAAACATACAAACTGAATTCGCATTCCATATGCTGGTCCAAGAACGGCACTCGTCCCAGCCGTCCTCATCACTTAATTCAATTCCCCTCTACCGTATGTTTATAATCCTACAATCCACAAATAGTAGAACTAAATATTCCATAGTCTCAAATACCAATCCTCAATGTCCTCTTGACATTCAGTTTCTCACAATCAGCCAACCAACCATTTGCCATGGCAATATCCCATCTCCACCGCCACACCTCCCCCGGCCCCCTAACCGTCAAACACTTCATCGACTCCTTCCAGCGCATATGGCTGGAGTCACGACCAGCCCGAACAGGGCGAAAACATGATGCTCATCTCCCACGAAGAATAGGTTTGTCCCCTTCCCTGTACCCACCTCAATCAGAAACTAACACGCACCAGGCCTCGCCATAAGCGGCGGCGCCGACTCGATGGCCCTCGCCTACCTCTGCAAACAATGGGAACTAAACCAGAGGCAAACAAGCAACGACACCGTCTCTGTGACAGCATTCGTCGTGGATCATAAAGCCCGCGAAGAGAGTACTCGCGAAGCGAACATGGTCGCAGGCTGGCTTGACGATATGGGTATACTTGTGCCGTACATCTTTCCATAACCCATCACATATTAATCACAGTGACAGGCCTAACGACAGATATCCTCCCTCTCACCTGGCCATCCCACTCCATCTCCGCCTTCGAAACCCACGCCCGGCGCCTGCGCTTCCAAGCTCTCGGGCAGGCCTGTCGAGCACGGAACATCGAGACTCTCCTCATGGGCCACCACCAAGACGACAACGTCGAGACGACCCTCTGGCGTCTCTGCACGGGGGCCAGGGGCGCCGGACTAGCGGGTATTCCGGCGGTAACGCGCATTCCTGAATGTCATGGGTTGTTTGGGGTTGCGGAGAGTGGATCTTCATTGACATTACTAAACCCAGAAGGACTTAACTATCGCATCAAGACTACGAATACTAACGAATTAAAGCTCACGGCATCACCCACCACAACCCAACACCAGCAAAAACAGTACCAGATATCAACAGGCGGCATCTCAATTACCCGCCCCCTCCTATCCTTCCCCAAACGATCCCTCCTCGCAACATGCAAAGCAAACAACATCCCCTACGTCGACGATCCAACGAACTTCGACCCAACTTTGACTCCCAGAAATGCCATCAGGAGTCTCCTCGCGGAAAAAAAACTGCCCCGTGCATTGCGCGAAGAATCTATCCTTTCACTGATAAGAAAGAGTAATTCCCTTCTGAGGTCTGTGACAGAGAACTCGAATGAGATTCTTGAGCAGTGCGAGGTCCTCGAGTTCGCGCCGGATACGGGGTGTTTGATTATCAAGTTCCCACCACCATCAAAGAAACCCACCCCAACAGAGAAGAACAATGACACATCATCCCTCACCCTCCGACGCATCACCGAACTCATCTCCCCGTTCCCGGAGAATCATTTCCCGTTACGGAGTTTCGAGCCTTTCGTTTCTCGTGTTTTCCCTTCTCCTTCTCCTCCCGCCTCTTCCATAGTACAAGAACGAGGAAATACCCCAGCAAAGCAACAGTCTTTCACATTAGGCGGGGTTATGTTCCAGCCTCTTCGATGCGATTCACCACCACGACCACCACCATCATCATCGACAACAACCCCAGATATCACAACCCAGAATCTCGTCTACGAGAATACCTACCTCCTCACCCGCCAACCATACATGCGGAACCGCCTCCCTATTCTTCCCATCATCGTGCCTATCTATCCACCCTCGTTGTCATCCTCATCCTCAGGTTCTTCAACCCAGCACAGCGGAAGCTCAGAAACGTCCCAAAGACCAATCACTACATCGGACTGGCATCTTTGGGATAACAGGTACTGGTTCCGAGTTACGGGGACGAGTATACCACTTTCATCAGGGGCAGGGGCAGGACCGACGTCGCTGTCGCTGGTTGTGCGGCCGCTACAAAAGTCTGATTTGAAGGGTATCCGCATGGCTGCGTCGAAGAATGAGATGAGAGTGTTGATGGATCGGTTGGGACGGGATGCGCCGGGGTTGGTACGGTTTACTTTGCCGATGTTGGTGTTAGTCGGAGATGGGGGGAAGGAGGTGCCGGTGGCGTTGCCGACTATGGAGATGTGGTTGCCTGGAGCTGGAGACACTCTAAAGTCATTGTCATGTAATGTGAAGTGGGAGTGGATGTATAAGATGATTGATCGAGAACCGTTGGAACGGACGGGTTGGTTGAAGAACTAGCTAAGCTATGCTACAAAGAGATTTCCAGACAAGGAATGTACGCATAAGTGAAGATATCACAGAGAATAGGAAAGGAAGAGATCGACATGCATAACCCGCCAACCCGAAGCAAACCCCGTCGGATGCAGTCCAGAATAGCCAAGCAGACCCGCAGGCTATGCCACGACACAAAGGAAAGAGAAGTGTTATGCACAGTGCGGAATAAATGAACGACGCTCCTGAGCCTCACCATGACTCAGACGCCAAAACCACCGTAAATTAGATTCCAAGAAAGAAAGGAAGGAAGGAAAAGAAAGGCCATCTCCAGTAACAGGCATACACTCATATCCAGTTCGAAGATATCCCAGGAAAGAAACAAAACATTAGAAAAATGAAAATGTACGTCAATGATGCGAGCCTGCTACCATCAGCGTTCACTCACTTGCTTTCAATAAGGCTACCGCGGCTTGCTGCGCGCGTAATCCTCCCACTTCACGTTTGAGCCGGAAATTTTCCTTCTTCAACCGGCCAATCTCCTCCAGGGCCGACGACAGTTGTGTTTTGAGCGCATCCTCGACATTGCCAGCTCTCACATCTTTGGCGATCTTGCTCAGTTCGGAGTTGAATCGATCGTAAAGAGCTTCGTTTTCAGCGCTTGCTTCACGATAAAGTTCGTCGAGCTTCTTGGCACGTTTCTCGCTGACCACCAGAGACGACTCCAGATCCTTTTCGATCGCCGCGGTGCGGCCATTGAATTCCCCGGATAGCGTTTCAAACTTCATCTCGAGGTTGTGGACACGAGACACCAAGAACGAATTCGCGGTTGGCGAGGCAAATGGCTCGTCAAGGGACTCGTGCCCTTGTGCGTCGCCTCTGACTAACGATGGAGTAAGTCTCATCGCCCGTAGTTCCTCACCAATGAGATCTAGCTCATCCTTGAGACCTAGCTGCGCCATGTTCTGTGCTCTCTTTTCACTATTAAGGCGATCCCGAAGCTGTGCCATCAATGTTAGTCGTCATGTCTCCCATATATCGTACATCAAACAAGGGACAAGCTTACCTTTTGGGGGCTCTGCAACCGCAATTTGGGGGTCTTCTGCGAAGAGGTCGGTTGCAGGCGTCTCGCATCAGAGCCATTGACTTGAAGCGGTCTCTCCTTCAGACCAGGGGCCCGAGAAGAAGGAATACTCGTAGCCCGTGACCTTCTCTTGGCCTCTTGCGTAGGAGATACCGAGGCCTCGCCTTTTCTTCTCGTGGCGCGTTCCGTCTGCGGCATTTTGGGATCGATATTTTCTTTTCGGCTGGGCGTCACTGGGCGTGTCGGTGACCGGCGGGTTGGCGAAGGCATCCGGGTGGGAGAGCCACCCTTGGCCGGTGATGTGCTTCGGACGGTAGAACCTGAGCCATGACTAGTTTGCGGTCGCGCCTGTCCAGCAGGAGTCGCCACATCGGCCCGGGGTTGATTGGAAATAGATGACGGAGTTGCAGGTCGTTGTCCCACACTAGACACGATAGATACATCGGAAGAGGCAGTGCCGGGTCGCAGGTCCGAGAGGGAGCTTCTTCTCTTGCGGCGCACTTTCACCACTCCATTCGTATTTGTCGGGATCCCGCGAACGGAGGACAGAGACGGTGGTTGCTCTTGAGAACTGCCTGGTCGTCGAAGATGTTCCTGGGAGAGAGATGCACCTGGGCGGTCGCGGGAGCCTGGTCGTAACAAGGACCCTAGACTGGTATCTATGTCGATCGACTTAGACCGTAGCAGCGACCCCTTTGGCGTACCAGGCTCTGAGTCACCCGAGCCCTTACCCTTGCTCAGGGTCCGGAGAATAGACGAGACCTTGCTTTCACCCTCCAGCTTAGAGTTTTCTCGGTGCAGACCGAAGCCGAAACGCTTCCGGAAGGAGGACGCGTTCGAGTTCATGGAACCTGCAGTCTGGGAAACCGACTTTGTTTGGTCGCAGTTGAGAGTCCCTTCTAATGAAGCACCACCAGGAATGTATTCATCAAACAGGTTGTCAAAGTCATCCACTAGTCGGTCCAGCAGAGAGATATGCTGCATTGGGTCGCCGTCGATTGTCAAAACTTCGGCAAAGGCCGCCGTCAAGGCTCCCCGATCACCATCACTACCCGAGGCATCCAGCAGCTCCGCCAGCAACCGGATCATGGAAGCCAGCGCACGCCGATTCTGGGGACTCTGGTCTGCCAAGAATCTTCGGAAGCTTTCGTCGAAGTCCCGCGGGAACATGTTGTCAAATTGCGCTTGCAGAATCCTTAGCGATGGGGAGTCGATAACGGGACCCATGTGTTCCCTCCACGCATTGGTCATGAACGTTTCGAAGGCCACGAAAAGCGTGTCGACGGGAACCTCGGCTGCTGCTTGGATCCGCCCAGGATCTTCCAGCAGAATGTTGTATAGCTCATTGACCGACGACCGATCGACATTATCCCTCCCGCGAAGAGACCGTCCGACAATGTTCCCACTCCGAGACTGCAGGGCGAGCGCATAAGCGGCAAATGTTTGCTCCAACGCACTAAACGGACTTTCCTCGCCCTTAGTGGGTGGAGCGCCCACCACTGAGATCTTGACCGGACTCTCCTCCTTTCCAGGAAACACCGAAGGCAGTGTGTTGGAGCGCGACATGTTGCCTCGAGGCGGGGGCATTTTAGGGTACTCTCCCAGTAGAGTTGCCGAATTCGGTGCCTTGGAGGCGGATGCATTGCTTTCCTTGGACTGACTCCCCCCGAGAAGGCTGGAGAGCAATTTTGAGGGCGAAGGGGGGCGGAAGCCACGGGGAACCTTAAACTGAGCCATGAGGTGGCCGGCAAGGTACCGAAGAATGTCAAAGTTGGAATGTACGATCGACTCCGTCATCGTCCGATTTCGAGGCCCGTGGAGAGGGAGGAGCACATTTAGCACTGCCAGAGTCAGTATTCATATCAGTGTCGATCAATCTGGCGAGTACTTACAGCGCTTCGAGAGCACGGGCACGAAACTATCCACGGTGACCATGTCTGAGGAGGCAGTGCCGACTACGGAATCAACATCTACCCGGTATTGGTCTTCATTGGCCAGAGACACGGATACTATCACCTCCAAGTCAGAATCCTTCAACTTTTGGCTGCACTCCGCCCTAGGAGTATCAAAAATCACCCGTATCTTCGACAGATTGGCTCTCTGCGCGACCTCTTCCGGCGCTTCTTCGAACACACATGCGAGGATCCCGAGATTTCCCACTGTACCGGTGGGGCTGCGCAGCGACCATTTGCCACTTTCCCGCTCGCTTTCAGAGAATCGGCCCTCGATCTTGGCTTTCGCAATCTCCTCTATGATTCGGCTCGCACGGCCTTCGTACATAGATACCGGCTCGAGTGCAAGCAGGTCCACTGTTGTGTTCTGGTCGGGTCTTGAGGTGGCGGATGCCGGGGCCAAGAACAATATTCGGCCACACGTGGACTGCGTACATCGCACAGTGTGTAAGTCGTATACTTGCACCACTCGGAGTTCGGATGAGGCGGGCGAATTGGGTGTGGTATTGGTTGCCGCGGCGGCGTTATCCAGATCGGCCAGGAGACCACGCGCTGTGGTCTTCGCACCCACTGGCTTCGATAGCAATACGAGACAGTTTTTGTAAATCAGCATAATGCCCGCGCTGGGCTCGGTGGGTGGGACATCGAGATGATAGGGCGGAGTTAGCTCGTTGAAATCCACGGCGGTGATCAGGCGGCCAGTTGGTAGAATCGTAGAGGGCCATCCGTCCACCAGCTCTTTCAACCGTCGGAAGCTCTGGTCGTGGTTCGTTGATGAAGCGTCATCCAGCGAGCAAATGTCCTTGATAACATCGCGCGCTTTCAGTAGTGGTCGGACGGCCGGGTGGACCAAAGGGAGACTGCCGGTCATGGTGTCGATCAGGAGACTATAGCGAGGAAGACGTTGCACTGGTTCCATGAGGAGGGAGCGCAGCTTCTGCTCTCCGGTTTCGTAGACGCGCTTCGAGAAGCTCGAGTGCTTGTCTCTCATGAATGAATTGAGCGTCTGCGTGAAGCCGGTATGAGCCCGCATATAATCGGCGTACGGCTGGGAAAATCGAGGAAACCAGTCTAGAAGCGCATTGGCAAAGGCCACTGCGCCAATCGCATCCGTTTCCTCCCGCGAGAAAGATCGTTGCGACACCGACCCCGGCAGTTCTGTATCATCGGTGAGGTCATCAATGGCTTCTTTTTCCGTCTCCTCGAGAACCTGTCGAATCACCCCTAGAAAACCCATGTTGACCTCAAGAATCTCATTCAAGCATGGTGGAAAGAGCGTGGCCAGATCGGACTCATTGGGGCTGGTGCTCGATGGGCCTCTGGCCTGGGCCTTTAACCGGAACTCCTCCGCCACATGACACACCAAGGTGTAGAGCTTATTCACATATCTCTCCTCCGTATCCACCACTTCGCACATGGTCAAGCGCAGAGCTTGTTTCTGGCCCTTCGAGAAGAGCCGGGACTTGCTCAGGTTGGTCGGTTGCGACGGGGCGCGCTTCAGTCGGGAAGTGGGTAGGAACATGGGCGCTCCTAGGGATCGTACCAGAGATGTATAGCGTCCGTATTGAAGATCGGGGGCATCGTACAAATCCGCATTACCATCATGAACATCATCATCGTTATCGGGCGGGGCAGGAGGCTGGATGACACCGGCGGGGAGGACCACGTCGATATCCACCCAAGGAACCTTGCGCTCTTGGAAAGCGCCACGAATGTCGCGCACAATGTCGGCGGTATGTTCTATTTTCGTCATGCGATTTGCTATTTCCGCCGCGTGCATTTCATCGAAGAGCTTGGGCAGTCGGAGCCCCGGTTTCCCGGCGCGGGCGAAGGTCTGCAAGCACTCCTTGGCGGGGTCCGACAGCTCTGCGAAGTACTTCAGCATACTGACGGCGAGACCACGACTGACTTCATCGCCTTGCTTTTCTCGGGGCAAGTGGTTGACCGCAGCGTACAAGGGGGCGGCGGGGGAGACGGTGATGCGCGGGTAGCTTTGGAAGCCGGCGGGGGTGAGGATATGCGCCTGAATGCGCGAACTGCTAACGGTGGCATTTGCAGTTGCGACGGGACCGTAGAAGATGAAGATAGACGATAAATAGGGATCGGAGGCATGGTATAAGGAAAGCTGCTCCAAAGGCAGGTCCGATGGGGCGGTTGAGACCGTCGCCATGATGGCGGGCGGGGAAGAGGGAGGAAGGAAGGAAGGAAAGCTGGGTTATCGCATGCAACGAAAGCGTGGGAAATGGCCGACCGATAAAATGGCGGGGGTGTTGGATGGAAAGAGCGATCAAGGACCTGATTAGTTGCACTAGTAGATAGCCAATAGGTGGGACAGATTATTAAGGGAAAGGCCAATCTTAATGTCAATCAGAAACCGAGAACGATAAGAGAAGAGCTAAGCAAGTAGCAGGAAATAGGAAATAAAAAGTAGGCAGAGTTAGTGATCGGTGATCCGCGATCAGTGATGCCCAACCACAAAAGAACCGGATGGGCAGGTCCCAGGGAGGGGATTAGAATTAGTAGGGAAGGACTATGGCAAAAGAAGGTCGATGTAGTAGATGGACGAAGACATAATAGAGAAAAGCGGCGATGTCGCACAGTTAAAGGGCGTAACGAATGAGGGTCCTCATGCAGCGGAAGGGGAAAGAGAAGGAAACCCCTCCATGGGAAGAACTGGTGAGGAGTGATAAGAAGAAGATGATGAGTGAGTGAGTGAGTGAGTTGGGGGAGGAGAAAGGCGGAGGAGGAGAAGGGAAGAAGAGAAAGAGAAAGTCAAGCAGCGGCGGTGATGGCGATGAGTTTAATTAAATCAATTCAATGGATCGATCGGGATCGTAAGACGCGTTTCTGAGGGGAAGGGCCCAGACACACAGACACTGACTGACACTGAGATGGGGAGAAAGAGACGAGAGACACAGAGAGACACAGGAATAAGCTTGTAAGTTGTGTTTGTTTTCGTCTTTTGACAGGCAGGTGAGGGACTTGCAGGGGATGTGCAGCGTTGGACCGAGCGACTGGCGACTAAAGTTGGTTGCGGATGGATTTAGTGCTGCTGCAGCCCTCCACGATGAGGGGAAGAGAAAGAGATGATCGGGTCTGGCCGGTTTGGGTGTGTGACGCGCCCTTTTTTCTCTTTTCCTTCTTTTTTTGTGTTTCGGACACGCGGGGGAAGAGGATCTGGCAAACCCTTAATCTGGTTTAGTTCAGATCGGTGGCAGATCGACTATCCTCTTTCCTTCATTCACAGTGAATAATCTAAGAATGACAGATAGTTAGTACGGAGTATGACACTCTTAATTTGGGAAAGAATGCTAATAGCTTATTTCCTACAGTAGTACATACATACCTTAACTACGTATACCATCAGGTAAATGTCCGGGTTACTTCTAGTATTTTCCTCTCCTTCCCAACAGCACAAAATCGAAGAAATCACACGCCGACACGTGTAGAAAGGGGGAAAATGCGCCAACTGTCAACAATTGTCCGGAAAAAGAAAGCCACGGGAAGATTCATGGAATGTCCACGAGAGGGTCACACCCGCAGCCAAGTTACCCAATTGCTACTACCCAGGTAAGGGTGATTAGGGTGCATGGGTTGATCATCCTGGAGGGAACAAGCAGTTGTTTACTCTGACCTCAGTAATCAGTCAGCTAACGAAAACAATACTAAACAATGTTAAAAATAAAATTAAAATTAAATAAAAAAAAAGACCGAGTGTGGGACCGGTACATCGCTGCTGCGGACTGCCAGATTGATAGATCGAGGCTACTGTTTCTCACTGGCCACACCGCCTATACCTTCCAAAACATCACACAATCCCAACCATGGATCCTGACTATCCTTAAACCCAGGCCCAAACCAAACAATCAATCAATCATTCTCTATCGGTGTGGATCGGGAATAGCCTCCCGTTCCTTCTTAGATGTTCAATTATGAAATTCTACGGATAACCATCAGCTTTTCTCCTGAAGACATGATTGATTACAGATTTAACCTTTGGAGGATCAAGCAAGGCATCCCCATGCAACCCCCGCAACTATCCTCAGCAAATCGCAATGGGTTAAGCAACCCTTGCAGATTTCCCCTCCCCAATTGACAATAGTTATAATAAGTAGTTACTGCAGCGACTGAGTCTTGGGTGCGTAGTAACCATGAGAGTTTTTTTCTTTCCTTTGGGTTGATGTATTTTGAAAGGAATTCAATGTCATAATATATCACATCACCGGCCAAGAAGCCACTAATTGTTTATTTCATAGGATATACCGATATGAAGTTTTTAGACACTAATGAATTGTATCGCATCTACTGCTGAAATTCTACTGTTTGGCCGCCGGAGACGGATTCGGGCCTAAACCCCATCGGGCAGGGATGGAGAACCTCAGGCAGGCTCTCCGCTCGCCGGAGCCCAAAGAAGACCAGCTGTTGTGTTCCTCCCGCTCGCCGAACTCAACTTGCCTCCTCCCCTCGGCTCCTCCAACTCCCTCTCCTCATTCCTCCTCCTCCCCTCCTTCCCCCTCCCTCTCGCTGCTCTGTTCGAGTAGGGCCATGATTTGAATTGCCTCCCACTGTTCGGCGACTTTCTTTTGGCCGTTCCCTCTCCCTCCCTGCTCTTCATCATGTCGTCCACGCCTTTACCCATCGCGGTCGATCCGGTCGCGTTGGTCATTACGGAATGCATCACAGTCACCTCGGCCATGCGAAAACATGCCCGCTGGGCTCACTCATCCGTCTCTGCCATCCTCGGCGGAGGCGCCGTTTCTCGTGTCTACGACCGAGATACATCCGCGCCCCCAAGCCCCCGCAATGGGTCGACGCCTCCCCGTCCACGATCGAGAATGTCCTCCGCCGATGAGGATCACGTCCTCGCGAACCGCTGGGGTCTCCGGGGCAAGAAGGGCAAGAGCATGCAGGATAACCCGCTGATATCAGCCTTTGCCAGGTTGCGGAGCGACCTCAAAGGTTGCAAAGATATCCGGTCCTTTGACGCTCCTGCCTTGCTTCACCCATTCCTCCAGGTCATCCGATCCTCTTCCACCTCCGCCGCCATTACCTCCCTGGCCCTTGTCGCCCTGACCAAATTCTTCGCCTACAACATCATTAGTTGCGATTCTCCCAGACTCCCCATGGCCATGCAACTTCTCTCGGCCGCCATCACCCATTGTCGCTTCGAAGCCAGTGATTCGGCCGCCGATGAGATCGTCTTGCTGCGGATCCTGAAATTGATGGAAGGGATGCTGTCGCGGCCCGAGGGCGAGCTGCTCGGAGACGAGAGTGTTTGTGAGATGATGGAGACCGGTTTGAGCATGTGTTGTCAGGTCCGCCTGTCGGAGGTGTTGCGCAGGTCGGCCGAGATGGCCATGGTCAACATGTGTCAGGTCATTTTTATGCGCCTGTCACACCTGGAAATCTCCGAGGACGACGAAACCGGATCCCAAGCTCCTTTGCGCACCGAGTCCGAGCAGACCAATCTAAAGATGGACCCGTCCGTCGACGGTAATACCGTGACCTCGCAACACCCATCCGCCATGGGTTCCGACACCGGGGTGACTGATCGAGATCGTGGCAGCCGCGACGGATCGCCCGAGCAGATGCTGAATGGCAGTGCCGTTGCCGCCCCGCCCAATCCTCAGGACGACACCGGTGACGAAGTGAAGCCATACTCCTTACCGTCCATTCGTGAGCTGTTCCGCGTCCTCATCGACCTGTTAGATCCGCACAACCGCCAACATACCGAGCCGATGAAGGTCATGGCATTGAGAATCATTGACGTTGCCCTGGAGGTCGCGGGTCCGTCTATCGCGAAACACCCGAGTCTCGCGACGCTGGCGCAAGACGATCTCTGCCGACACCTCTTCCAGCTGGTTCGATCCGAGAACATCGCAATCTTGACTGCGTCGCTGAGGGTTGCTGGCACTTTGCTGCTAACTTGTCGGCCGGTCTTGAAGTTGCAGCAGGAGCTTTATCTGTCCTACCTGGTCGCCTGTTTGCACCCGAAGGTAGAAATTCCGAAAGAGCCCGGCATCAACCCGGCCCTTTACGACGGTGTCCCGCAGGTGCCCAAGCTCGTGAAGCCGTCGCCATCGCAAACGAATAGTGGAAGGTCCACGCCGGTTCCCGTTAAGGATAGACAACAGTTGGGCCTGGAAGGTGGATCGCGGAGGCCGGAGACCCGGGAAGCCATGGTCGAGAGCATTGGCGTGCTGGCACGCATCCCGAGCTTCATGGTGGAGCTCTTCATCAACTACGACTGCGATGTCGATCGGGCCGACCTATGCGAGGACATGATCGGCTTGCTCTCACGCAGTGCGTTTCCGGATTCAGCTACGTGGAGCACGACCAACGTGCCTCCGCTGTGTCTGGACGCCCTACTTGGTTACGTTCAATTCATCTACGATCGACTTGACGACGAGCCGTCGCATGAAGGTTTCCCCTCCATCGAGCAGCTCCGGAGCCAGCGCAAGACGAAGAAGCTGATCATTCACGCCGCCCAGAAGTTCAACGAGGACCCTAAAGCTGGAATTGCTTATCTGGCATCCCACGGTATCATCGAAGACCCGAGTGATCCCGCCCTTGTTGCTCGTTTCTTGAAGGGGACGACTCGGTTGTCAAAGAAGATGCTGGGTGAATATTTGTCCAAGCGCAATAATGAAGAGCTGCTCGATGCCTTTGTCGAGCTGTTCGATTTCTCTGGAAAGACCATCGTAGATGCCCTCCGCGATCTCCTGGGTGCTTTCCGTTTGCCTGGCGAATCACCCCTGATCGAACGTATCGTCACCACCTTCACCGAGAAATACATGCAAAAGGCCCAGCCCAGTCAGATCGCCGACAAAGACGCTGCCTTTGTGCTAACGTACGCCATCATCATGCTTAATACAGAGCTCTACAACCCCAACATCAAGTCCCAAAATCGCATGTCATGTACCGATTTCTCCCGGAATCTGCGGGGCGTGAATTCTGGCCAGGATTTCGCACCTGAATTCTTGCAAGAGATCTACGATTCAATCAAACATAATGAGATCATTTTGCCGGATGAACATGATAACCAGCACGCATTCGACTTTGCGTGGCGGGAATTGTTGCTGAAGTCCTCCTCTGCCGGAGAGTTGGTCGTTGGTGAAACCAACATCTACGATGCTGAGATGTTCGCTGCTACCTGGAAACCGGTGGTGGCGACTCTATCTTATGTCTTCATGTCTGCCTCGGATGACGCAGTTTACTCCCGGGTTGTCACTGGATTCGATCAGTGCGCCCAAATCGCTGCCCGTTATGGCTTAACCGACGCTTTCGACCGAATCGTCTTCTGTCTGTCCTCGATCAGTACCTTGGCTACCGAAAAGCCCCCCAGTACCGCTCTCAACACCGAAGTGCAGGCCGGTCAGAAGACCGTGATGGTGAGCGAACTTGCGGTGAAATTCGGACGGGATTTCAGGGCTCAACTGGCCGCGGTGGTACTCTTCCGTGTGTTGGCTAGCAATGAAGCCGCAGTTCAGCAGGGCTGGACCTATGTGGCTCGAATTCTTAGCAACCTGTTCATTAATTCTCTCATTCCTGCGCTCGATTCCAATCTTACCGCTGAACTTGATATCTCGCCAATTCCATTGCAGACTCCATCACAAGTCGTGGACCGCGATGGACGGAATACGGAAACTGGGCTTCTATCTGCTTTCACGTCATACCTCTCCAGCTACGCAGCTGATGAGCCTCCGGAGCCGTCGGATGAAGAGCTGGAGAACACCTTGTGCACTGTGGACTGCATTACCGCTTGTTCTACAGCCGACATCTTGGCCAATATCAAGTGAGTAGTACCATTCGCTGTCCTTTGTTACTCAGATCTCTAACTTACGTTTAGGTCCCTTCCCTTGGAGACGGTGTCTCTGGTTGTTGAAGCGCTATTGGCCCAGATGCCTGAAGAAAGTGCCCCGGCAGTTATTGTCGTGAAGCCCGAACGACCTTCGGCGGGTTCAAGGGCATCCAACGGCAGGACCGATGGCAGCAGGTCCAACTACGACCCAGGAATGATGTACCTCCTTGAACTAGCGACTATCCTGACCCTGCGGGACTCGCAAACCCTAGAAGCTCTCGGGGAGAGACTCCTGACCACATTACAAGCGTTCATCCGCGACGCGAGAAACATCCATTCTTTGGCCTTGTCCCGAATTATTCACTATCTACTGAATCTGCTCCGGCTGAGCCACGTATGTCAGCTCCCTCTTTACGACCTTCTAGTACACTGACCAGCCGTTTAGGATCAGCCTTTCATGAGGGTTCCTGTAATCTTGCACGGCATCTCTGGCTTTGACCAGGACATCTTGGAAAGCGTCGCTGTTACGATAGTTAAGAGCTTATCACGCTGCATCTCGAGCCCCGGGCTTTTGCGGAATGAGATCACCATCTCTCCTGATTTCTGGTCCATCTTGCAGAGACTGCTGTCTCACAAGGAAGCTGCTCCGCTTGTGTTCGATCTGCTGCACTCCATTGTGGACTCGAATCCTCCCATAATCACTGCTGATAACTATGAGGCTGCCGTCGGCCTTGCGAATGACTTCATCAGCGCCGGTAGCGTAGGCTATATTGAAGAGCGTCAGCGGGATGCGCATGGAAGACGTGGCAAAGCTGTCAAGCCTTCAAAGCCGAGGTACGCCCTTATAATACTTACGCGTGTACAGACTTGGTAAAACTAACGATGCTGTAGTGAGAATGAGGTGGTTTCTCGTGGTGTGAAAGCCATCGGTTTCGTCCTGCAACTGACACGCCGTGTCCCGGGCCTTATCAAGCAGTCACACCTCGAGGAAAGCGAAGGTTAGTCTAAGAGGATCTCTATACATTGAAGTTTGAACTAACCTATGTTCATAGCCTGGTCCGCCTACTGGTCTCCTATCTTCCAGTCCTTGACTGCACAATGCATCAACCCATGCAGAGATATCCGTCACCATGCTGTTTCAGCTCTCCAACGAACTCTCCTTTCTCTCGAAATCAGCTCCACCGATGAGAAGGAGTGGACTGCGATCTTCGACCAGGTTCTCTTCCCCCTCATTCTGCGGTTATTGAAGCCCGAAGTGTACCACTCCGACCCCTTGGGAATGGGTGAAACCCGCGTCCAAGTGGCCATCTTGGTGTGCAAAATCTTCCTGCGATACCTCGACCAGCTTCCCAACCGTGACGGCATGCTCGATCTGTGGCTCAAGATCCTCGATATTCTCGACCGGATGATGAACAGTGGCCAAGGAGACAGCCTGGTACGTTGCCTTACTACAACCCTCAACTCAAAGCCCAGCACTAACCCCAACCAGGAAGAGGCGATCCCCGAAAGTCTCAAGAACATCCTCCTCGTCATGGCAGACGGAGGCTACCTGGTCCCTCCTTCTCAGGATCCCAGCAAGGAGCCCATCTGGACAGAGACCAAGAAACGCCTGGAACGATTCCTGCCCGATCTGTTCAAGGAAATCTTCCCCAATGCATCCGACGAGAAATCCGCCCCCGTCTCCGTGGCTCCCTCCCCTGGCCCGTCAACACCAACTCCCCCCGCCGAAGCTCAAGAGCAAGCCAGTACCAGCGCAGAAGAGCAACCGGCCTCATCTGAAGCTGCCGCCGAAGCCAAAGCAGAAGAAGAGACCGAAGCACCGGCGGCTAAACAGGATTGATTAATTCGGTCCACGAGACCTACCACGGTCTGACAGACTCTGGAATGATCAATTCCATCATCATTCGTCAGATTTTGTTATGTTACCCATTGTTTTCCATGTACCTCGGGCATTTTATAGCGTGGGTTATAGTCGATTTTGCCTTTGCCACTTACCATCCATGTTCTGCAAAAATACCTACCTATGTACCCTGTAAATATAATCAACTGCTCATCATGAAGAAAGACCGTTTTGCCTTTATTTGGTTTGGTACATTGACTAATCTAGTGACAGGGGACTGAACTATCCCCCAAGCATGCATATTTCATGTTCATTTTTCGTGTTTGTGTCGAACATTTGCGAGGTACTATCTACCTACTTTAACTTAGTATAGAACCTGCTGTTAATTTTTCTCTTCTCTACAGTAGTATTAATAGAACTAGAACTATTCATTTTGAACAATATGAGGATCTAATGAGAATCCTACTACTAGTATTTCCACCTTCGTCATCACTCATCCATAGCATGCACATTATATATATATATAAATGGTAAGTAAAGCTTCACGATCGATCAGCAACAGACAAACAAGCTCAGCTCCGATTCAGAGTGTCTATACTATACTATATAGTAAAGAAACGCCGAAGAGAAAAATGGGATGTACTAACTAAATAGGTATCCTATAAGTATAACAAATACAGAGCGAGGTGGCAAGAAGGAAACACGCGTGCGTGTACGCGGACTGGTAGAATGGTTTGGGTTGAAGATTGAAACAAAGGAGAAAGAAGTCGTCGGATGGTCGAGTGGTACAGATGATCTGGAGGGGTTGTTCTGGGTTATTCAAGAAAGGTCCAGTAGCCACAGTGACTGCTCAGATGGGGTAGATGGTAGGTGGGAGAATATAGAAGAGTGATTGATAGCGATGACGATGGAAAAGTGAAGAGATTTGCAGCATTTCCATCTTGAATTTGATGATGGATGATGGGATGTTGTCATTGAGATTGCAGCGCAGCTATTCAAAAGATAAAAGGAATGGTATACAGGTAAATTGAGCAAAGAGAAACGAGAACGAAAAAACTAGTCAGCGTCCATGTCGTCATCGAGATCAATCGCATCCGGGTTGACTGGAGCAGCCGAAGGCTGCTGTTCCTGGCCAGCTGGAGGTGGCCGGTTGCCACCTTCTGGTCCGGTGCTGGCGGCGACAAAGCCCACGGGGGCACGAGCCTCTCGCTCCAATGCTGCCATTGCGTCTGCACGCTCCGCCGCCGCGTCCTCGCCATCTTGCTCGTTGTCTTTGCCGCCATCTTGGGTCCGCTGTTGACTGCGGGCAATCGCCTGGGAAGCGATAAAGTTGACGTCGGTGCTGTTTCGAGGTTAGTCATGAGCTGATTGTTTGCTATATGTGGGCATCACTTACTTGTACTGTGCTTGAACACTGCGCTTGATACGAAGCATCTCCTTGAAGGTGTCCTCGTTTCCGTGCTGGACTTCGAAAGCCTCCCATTTCTGCCAGAAGGGCGCGTTGGTCCGGGGATCGCAGAACTGCGACGCATGTCCATAGATCGCACGGGCCCGGTCGATTTCTCCGAGTCTCCGCTCCATTTCTGCAAACTTGAGGCACATTTCCTTCGCTTCTTGGTCGGGCAAGGCTGCAATGGCCCGTTCGTAGATGGGTCTCGTAGACGTTAATCCAAAGTTCGAAGCCGACTTCGTGATGTAGAACTCGAACATCTCGAATCTGTCCTCGTCGGAGACGGCGCGGGTAGCACGCTCGTAGATTCTCATGGCATGTCTGGCCAGACCGCGCTCCTCTTCCAGGTTGCCGTACATCAAGTAGAGAGGCTTGGCAAATTTGGGAGGACATCCGTCCAAAGCCTGTTCGAACAGATCACGGAGTCGCTCGATTCCAATCTTCCGGTCAACGGCCTTGGTCAGGTAGAGATTCCACAGCTCGAATGCAACTGGGTAACTGAAGAGATCCAATCCACGTTCGTAGACCTTGAAGGAGTCTTCGAAGTATTTGTTCTCCTCCAGAAGATTGGCGTAGTTGACGACGGTTTGAGGCGTAGCGATACGCAGCTCGAAGATCCTTTCGTACACCTTCTTGGTCTCCTCCAGGGAGGACACACTTTCTACCAAGTCGACATAGAAACTCCATAACTTCCAGCTCTTGTGCACACGTTGCTGAGGCGAAAGGTTCTCGTCGAAATAGTCCACAGTCGATTTCTTCGGTGCTTGCGTTGCCTTCGCCATGATCTCCACGGCCTTGTCGAAGTTCTCGCTCCGGAGTTCCATTTCCGCCCACTCGCACCATGTCTCGGCGAGTTCAGCCACTGACTTGAAAGGTACCTTGACAGCCTTCTCGAAGATAACTCTAGCTGTATCCAAATCACCTCCGTTCTCGTAGAATTTGGCATAGTTTACCCAGAGCTCGGAGAATTTGCCGTGAGCCTTCTTGGGGTTGATAGCTGCAATAGCCGCTGTGTATGTTTGCACGACTTCGTGCTTGTTGTCTCCCCAGAGGGCCACTCTCTTCTCCCACTCGATGACATTGTTAGGGTTCTGCCTGAGAAGCACATCGTTAACGAGGAACGGTCGTCGATCCATCAGTTGCTCAAATCGCATCATCCGCATATCAAGGTCGAAGTCGGCTTCCTCGTCACTTTGCCCTTTGTCAGTTCGGGTTGCTGCTGACTCCATCAAGCTTCCAATAATAGACTCCTCGAATTCGACATAAGAGTCAAAGATCAGGGTAAAGTCTCTGACTGTCATGACCGTCGTGATACCTTCCTCAAAGACATCTCTAGCTTTCTCGAAATTGCCTCTGGTGATCCAATACGTGGCCAAGCCTGCCCACAGCTTGCCCCTCTGTTCGGCAAACCGGTCAATGCCGCTGCGCAAAATGGCGTCGACATCGATTCCTACCTGAGGGCCAGTCTCGATCTGCTTCGCCTTTGATACCAACAAGTCAACCATCTCCGTCCACAGCTGAAAGTTACTCTTTCCTTCCTTGGACTGGAAACGGGGGTTGTCGAGAATCTCCATGTACCGCTTCACGGCCTCCGTGTACTGGCCCATGTCGACGAGCAATTGAATATACTCCTCGGCATTCTCAGGGTGAATCTGCATGTACCGAGCCCAGATTTTCACAGCAGTCTGGCCTGACGCGGAACGCGCAAAAGTCTTGTAGAGCTTCCAGATCCGATTGTGTTGTGTGATTGGCAGAGCTCGCAATGCACGATCGAACGTCCGTCGAGTTTGCGTGACAAGAGGCTGCTGGAGCAGGAAGGAGAGGTACATTTCCCATATCCGCGGCATCTTATTGAGCAGGATGAGAGCACGCTCGAAGAGCGCGTTGACTTTCTGGTACTCGGCCCGATAAACAGTCGCGTTGCGGCCCTTTAGGTGGTGTGTCCGGAATTCGAGGTACTGCCTCTGGTCAGCTGTATTCTGACACCACCATGTGACACGGAATATAGTAATATGAGGGGTTCCGCAGGTAGAAAAAGAAAGGTTCCATACCATCTTCCATAGCTTGTAAGATCTCGGCAATTCTCTGCACGCACGCTCCATGACCTGCACATAAATTTGGTTAGCACGTATATCGGGACGTCATCGCGACGGCAGAGAAAACGTACAAAGGCTTGCTCGTAAAGCGTGCCATGTTGCTGTTTATATTCGATATAGGCAAGCCATGGCTTGATGCTACCGGGACTGCGAAGGAGATCCTGTTCGTAGACAGTATCCTGATCGGCCTGAAATCACATCGCACAGTTAGCCAGGGTTGTCTGGTAAATCAATGGATGCGTTGCCCCCACTTACAATCAGGTAGAGGTCCGGCCCTGAGGCCGACGTTCGGTCCATCTGAGCGTGTTGCCGGTGGGATCTCGGGGGCAGGATTGTCCCTGGCATTGCGCCACTCAATCGAGCGGGACCAACTCACACGGTCAACACGAAATCCGCAGAAAAGGGGGTCGCATGAACGGGTAAAGCTTGTCTGGTCGCGCGGGTTGGAGAAAAGCGCCGAGCGCTGCGGGCGATGAAGTCGGACGTTGTGCACGTGACCGGCAGTCATGCGGGCGGGCACGGGGTGGTCCAAGCTCACTATCGCGCATCGTCATCGCATATCGCGGCCCTCCCTCCTCGCTGCAGCTATCGTGGCCTTTGTCGGGTTTGGAGTGGCCTTTCTTGTTCCCTCTTTTTTCATTTTTGTTTTCGTCTGCATCAATCATGTCGGGTGCTGTGGTATGTCCAGTTTTGATCCTCCGGTCTCCTTTCCAGAGCTATGCGGGGGCCTGCATACTGACTACACTTACCTATTCAGGGCCGTGAGGCAGTCTTTCCGACTCGCCAGTCGTTGGGGTTGATGAAGGGTAAACTAAAGGGTGCTGAGACTGGACACAGTTTGTTGAAGCGGAAGAGTGAGGCTTTGACCAAGTATGTTCTTTGACTGGCGCTATCTAATTGGATCTTGTTATCACTAACCCGTCCCGATCTACAGGCGTTTCCGGGGTATGACAGCCCTTCGAAGCTCCCTACCATGTCGGACACTAACCCCGGTGTCTAGAGATCACTCGGCGCATCGATGAGGCCAAGCAGAAGATGGGACGGGTCATGCAAATCGCCGCTTTCTCGCTTGCCGAAGTCAGCTATGCGGTCGGAGGAGATATTGGCTATCAAATTCAGGAGTCCGCCAAGCAGGCCCGGTTCCGTGTGAGGGCCAAGCAAGAGAACGTCTCTGGTGTCTTGCTCCCTCATTTCGAGAGCTACACGGAGGATGGAATCAACGACTTTGGCTTGACGGGTCTCGGAAAGGGTGGTATGCAGGTCCAGCGCTGTCGGGAGACCTATGCCAGAGCGGTGGAAACGCTAGTGGAGCTGGCGAGTCTACAGGTTGGTTTTTACACTCGTGTCGTTGGTCAGACGAGCTAATGCTGTTCTTAGACCGCATTCGTGATTCTAGATGAGGTCATTAAGGTGGTGAACCGGAGAGGTACGTGCTACTGTCAGAACTTATATCGTTCATCAAGCTAACTCGTCACAGTCAACGCCATGTAAGATATGCAGCGCTTCGCCCATTAACCCAGATACTAACCGGTTACAGCGAGCACGTCATCATTCCTCGTACTGAAAACACCATCAAATGTGCGTATCCCTGCCCTGACATCTTCCTCCCCACTAACACCACCCAGACATCAACTCGGAGCTGGACGAGCTCGACAGAGAAGAGTTCTACCGCCTGAAGAAGGTTTCCGGTAAGAAGCAGCGCGACAACGCCGCTGCAGACGCAGAGATCCTGGCTGCACGGCAGAAAGAGGCAGCCAGGCTGCAGGAGAGCGCGGATGCTGAGAAGAAGGAAGAAGAGACACCTGAAGCACCCGACGTCCTCGGAGAGCAAGAAGATGCCGACGTGATTTTCTAGGCGCCGTTCAGATTCCCTTTCGCCCTGTAACTAGTACCTCCCTCACCTACACTTTCTAGCCTGGAGCAGTTCTTTTTCGTCACTTCATATGCTTTACACTGTCAGATATCACACCGCCAGCCAAATGATTTACCTCAAAAAGAGACATCAGACATGCTTTCTTCCCAGATACCATCCAACAAATCAAGTAGGTAGTAATAGTAATAAAACAAGAGACATACTAGACACGAGGGAGAAAATAAAATAGAAATACCCACCCCAACGCCAAACAAGCCACAACCACCCCAATCATTGTCTCTGGTAAGTAACGCGAATGGGCTTTCCAGCCTCTCCCATAGACATCCCCGACGTCGCCTCCTTGGCACTGATAGCCCCAGACTCGTTCTCGTACTCGACGAACGCGATACCCTTGCGTCCCGGGACCAACCGAACCTCCTGGAATCCCTCGAACCGACCAAACACAGCCGTCAAACTGTCCTGATCCGCAGTATCGGGCAAATCGCGCAAGAAGAGAATCTTGTTCGGAGGCAAATACTCGTCCGGAATAACCGCCGCCGCAGCCCCACTGGTAGGCTTGAGCCCAGCGCCCTTGGCAGTTTTCGCAGGACGACCAGGTTCCGTAGGTGCACCGGGGGGTCGCTTGAGCTTTTTCTGAGCTTCGAGGGCTTCGTGCGCTTGTTTGCGTTCTACACCACACACATGACACATTAGCCATTTCCACCAGAACAAGACAACAATAAAGGCAAGGAAAGGGGATAAGCATACCCTTCTCAGCCAGCCTCCGTCTCTTATGCGCCTCCAACTCATCCTCCCCGCCCTCACGCAACACCGTCATATCACTTCTCGTCTTCGCGTAATCCAACACCATGGGTTTATCGAAGAGTTCAAAGCCATTGATTTCGTCGATGGCGCGGGTCGCCGCCTCCACGGTGTCGAAGACAACAAACGCCTGTCCTTTCGCCTTCAGGTTCGTTTTCGCGACGATTTCAAGTACCGTGCCGTATTCGGAGAAGATCTCTTCCAGCGCTTCTTTTAGCTGGTCGACTTTGATGCGCTCTTCAAGGTTGCGGACCTATATTGTTTCGTTGATGTGTTAGAGGATTGGTGAAGTTTTGGGATTGGGGATGGTGGGGGAGGTAACTGTACATAGACTCTGTGAGCTGGTGGTTAGTTGCTGTTATTGCTATATGGGTTTGTTGCGATGCGGGTTCGGAGGATGAAGAAGAGATGGGGGGAATGGCTTGGACTTACGTGCAGTTTGGGGGTATCGGGGTGGGCGCTGTTATGGACGCCATTGTTGATGTGATTTTTTGTGGGATGTACCCTTGTTGGTGGAGGAGTTGGAGGATTGGTGTGAGAGCTCTCGGAATTACCTACCTGGAGTAGGTCTCGAACTGTAGATATGTCGGCGACGGGGCCGGTGGATGGGTGCCGCTTTAGCGGGTGAGCTTCGAGTCAGGTGATTGCGGTGCGGGAGCTGATTGGCCCTTACTTATACTAAATATGGAGTTTTCCTTCATCACAAGAGCATCATTGGTCTAGTGGTAGAATTCATCGTTGCCATCGATGAGGCCCGTGTTCGATTCACGGATGATGCACAGCAACTTCTTTTTTGCTTGCTGTCCTTCTATTCTGCCGCTACTTTATAGTAGACTTTGTGGCTCAGTCTCTTTTCCGTTTCTAGATTATCATATGCAAGACTGAAAAGTCGCCAATTCATGGGATATCCCAAACTGCGAAATGCGCTAATTACAACTCAATGTCTTCCTCAACTTCTCAACCTGCTCTTTCAACTGCTTGGTCGGTTTGGACCAATCTTCCGTCTTGACTACTTCAACCTCCGTCTCTATGTATATATACTCGGCCACAGTGTTACGTACCTATTCTGATTAGCTGTAAACACCGCAGAAGAATTGCAGGACTCACCCTAGGGAACGGATGCAGTAGCAGCGCCGTCATTTTCTTGATCACTTCCGTATGTAGCTGCTCTATCCTCGACAGAGGTGCGTAAGCCCGGACTGCCGCTTCGAGTCGAGCGATGTTTGGAGATTTGAAGTGCGCTCTTTGGACGAGGACAAATAGCTTCCGCAGACTGTTACTTGTTAGCTGACATCGCAGCCTGAAAAAGGGAGACAAGTACCTTGGGATCGAATCGTCCGGCACGGAAGAGACAAAGCTGTCTAATAGGAACGCCAAGACCTCAAGCACAGGAATTGCGAACCGATCATCTTGCAGGTTCTCGCCCAATATGGCAGCCAGGTCCTTGATTATGGCCATTACTGCAGCCTGCGGATCTTCTGCTTCTTGAATGCTCTGTACCAGAGCTGAGCGAGACGACCGAATCAGTCCTTCGCTACCAGCAACGGCCGAAGTTGCAAGGCCTTGGAACAGAGGCTGCCGCAGCCAATCAATACTCTGCAATTGGAGCAGCTGCAGCAGATACTCCGTTGAGGATACATGACTAAAGTGTTCGTATCTCCTGATGTAATCAGTATCCTTATCTTGAAAACACTTAATAGACGCACCTTGTCAACGGCGGAAAGCCATTGGCTGTTTCCCAGTAGCCCTGAAGACAAATCCAAGCTTGTACACGTACTTTGTCGAGCTTTTCCGCTGCAAGTCGGCAAAGGCACCCAACAATATTTTGCACCCCAGGCAATTGATTGGGAAGTCTTGGTCCTGCTTCTAGGACCGTCTTTGCGGCCTGAATCGCCTCAAGCCGAATCAAAGAACCGATGTCTCCTCGCCTATCGGTCGTATAATCATTCAGAAAATGGACGAGGTGATTGAGGATTTCATCAGTTACGTCTTCGAAGCATCAGCAACTGCTTTATCTCTTGGCAATCAAACATACCTATATGCGGCAGAACACCGGTAGCCAGGCTCTTGACAGCGGCCACTCTCTTCTCGATTAGTTCTTCTTTCTCTGCACATTCTATGATGCTGTCTATGATAGATTTTCTGAGAGGACTGTTCTTGTCAATTTGTTTGAACACTGTGCCCAGGGCCGTGATCTGGCCGCGGCCCGTTGGCAGGTTCCAGGTAGTATGGATGTGGGAAAACCACCCCTGAATCATCTTCTCTTGTTCGTCAGGGGGTAGAAGAGGTAGAATTTCGGATACTGCATCGGATGAGCTCTCGATAGAAGTGTCCTCGCTCCGTGATATGCATAGCAATAGCGTTTCTTGGGCCTTGCTTAGTAAATCCACTGAGGGTTGAGAGATTCGTGGTTCACGGGCCAGGGTAACTGATTGAGCAAGAGAACAGATCAATTGAGAAGAGGCCTCCGCTGTCAGTTCAGGTCGGAAAGTCTGAAGGGTGAGGTCGTCTTTGGTTGGTCCAAGCGAAGAGCCAAATATCTCCCAGGCCTTGGCCACATAATGCGAGACACTCGTAACGTCCGATGCATCTACGGGATCCCTCTCACGGTGGGCGTTGAAAGCGTCAACCGTAGCCGCGATGGCCAAGAGACAGCCGTGTCTAGTCTCCACGTCACTGTGTGGAATACTAGATAGCCTATTCAGCAGCCGCTGGAAAACCTGTTGCATTGTTTTGTATGACTGCTGCGTACTCAAAACTCCGATTGCTTTGGCTGCATGCCTGCGAGACTCTGCGTCAGGCGAGCCAATACCTCGCCAGTGCATCAATGATTCGACAAGGGGGCTCCAGTAATGGAGGCTGAGAGCAGCGGTCGCATTGGCAACATCGATCATTGCCCGCGAGCGCCGAGCCACCGCATGGTAGTCTACAACTTGCACAAGCGGTATACCTTCGGCAATTGTGTTGGGATGACGCCCGATGAGCTCTTGCAGGGCTGCGGAAGCGCCCCTCCGAATATTTCCAGACGGGTCAACGCACGCGGCACACACAAGTTCGATCGCTAGCATCTGCAATGTGCTTTCTTCTTCACCTTGAGCTGTGGCTGTGCTGATTGTCTGCGGTTTCAAGGCAAGCAGTTCCTGGGTGGTATACTTGCGAGACAGCGCCCAAATTCCGAAACACGAGGCGTCGCGTACACCTGTTCCGACAGAGCTTCCAGTTGATGACCGCTGCTCGAAGTCAAGGCCCGAAACAAGTGGTTGAAGCACATCGCTAAGTTGTTGGGTAGGAGGCGCACGGCGAAACAAGAGATGGCCGAGCGTCAAGATCAGCCCCTGCCACCTCTGAGCGTCGACTGCGCTCAAATTTCGTTTCAACGTGTTGATCCCTATCCTCCGTGCCTCCAGCGGTGTCACTATGGCCCCGTCTCGCTTCTCATATAGGATGTTCTCCTCCAGAGAGCCGGTAACAGCCTCGATGACCTCCGCGGCCATATCTGGATCCAGCTTCAAAGTAATAATACTTAGGGCCTTGCTCGCTGCAAAGCGTACAGGGGTATCCTTATCAGCAAGAGCGACGAGGAAGTGATCAATTGCATCTTCCAAAATTGTAGAAACCTGATCATCCGAGATTGTACTGTCTCCCCTCTCACTGAGCGACAAGGCCATGACTGTTACCGTACGCAAGATTTTGATAATAGTCTTCCGTGCCAAAGCAGAAGACTTGATAACGTCTGAGACAGCTGAGTTGCCCTGCAGAATTTGCAGCGTCTGTCCAAAGACGGGAGACACCAGGGGAGCAAAGTCCTCCACCTGGCCCGACGCACCCAGGCGAGCGATGAAAGACAACACGCCAATACACGTGTAGACTGAAGGAGGTTCAAGATTACCTGTAGGCTGAACCACCGAAAACGCCCAGTCCGTCAGATTAGTCAAAAGCCCAAGCGCCTGCATATCACGCCGAAGCACCAGTCGTGCCAAAACAATTGTAGCGGCTTCCCGCTCTTTACCTGAGACGTTAACATAATTCAATGCCACAGAAAGTAGAGACTTTGCAACCACTGGTGTGTGGTTTGGCATCTGTTTCAAAGTCCCAAGGTTGTCATACGGAACCGGGATATCATCCGACGACATCGAAGCCAGGTCAAAGGGAGCAAGTAACAAATGCGACAGCCAAATCAGCATTACATATCGCTCTTCCCAGACCAGTCGCAGGGGAATGTCTCCAAGGCCTAGGTCAGGTTCATCTTTGACAGCGTCCCATTCAACGAAAGCGCGGAGTAGCGGATCAAGATACTTGGGCTCATTGTTCAGGAACCTGCTGATAACTTTGACGCCACGGACTTTGCAAAAGGTGTAAAGCAGCCTGCAGATTGCTCTTGGAAGAGGATACGCTGTCTTCTGACCTTGCAATCCTGCGGGCTTTGTCGCGTATTGATCGCGATGCTTCAGCAAATACGCCAGGAAGGCATCAACTAAAGGGGGTAAAAGGGCCTGCAGGTGGGGGTCCAACAGCTGCGGCCACTCCTGAAACGGCTCCAACTACAAAGTGGTCAGCTGTAACTACAATAAAAAATCGTGGACTAGACATTGAGATTAGGCACGGCGTGGGCAGCTTGCTTACCAGGCCGACGAGTCTTTCTGTTTTTGCGGCGGGGGTCCATCTCCGTGGAATGCGGGTGTTTGGCTGTTCGGGTCGACTCTTCCAAAGGAGAGATGGCAGTTTCTCGGAAAACTCTTGGACGAGGTCTCCAGAGGCACGCTGGAGCTTAACCTCCCTATCCTCGGCCGCATCCATGATGGAGTGCCACTAAGTCTACTGAAGCGTTGAAAGCATCGAATCAGGAAGATTGAAGTCGCCGCGGGGATTCCATCTGCTGGTTTGCGCTTAGTCATCACTATACAGATCGAGTCCAAGTGCATAATCATCCTTCTTAAACCAGTTCAACATGATTCTAAGTCCCTATTCGTACAGAATTATTCACTCTAATAGATATCCTTGAAGCTAATCTGATATAGCTATTGGCTCAGATTATCGATCCCGGAAATGATGTCGCCTACTACTAGTATTAGTCTGAGTCACATTATATATTTCTCTCCGACCGCCTTACCTGTTTGGCTACTATGAGGGTTCAAAGGTACTAGCTCATACCCCGATATTGATCAAACCCCAAATTTTATACACTTACTAGATAAATATAGGTAAGTAACGAGTTATACGGAGTCTACATTAAAAAAAAAAAAGCAGATCCATGTATGTAGAGGAAACCCCTGTAGATGATATTCACGATTCTTCTCAAAACAGCATGGAATTGCATGATTCGCATTTTGGAGCACTATCACCAGCTGTATAGATTCACCATGTGTTGAATGATGCCTCGTCAGGGGAATGTAACGACTCAGAGTTACGATGAAGAGTAAATTCGATTCAGTGACGATGCGATCACAGTGAAGTCTCCAAAAGACCCGGTCTATATAGAGGCCTCAAGCACCCTGCCTCTCCAACTTCCCAAAATAATCTGCCACGATCTCTATTACATTATTACAAAGCTATAAAATAATATTCATATCTAAGTTCTTACTGTCAAACAATGACATGCCGGGATACTTCTTAACTTAACCCTCAATCGCAGGAGCACAATAGCATCTTCATGAAACCCAAGATACAAAGATATCCGTACCCGACGACAAGGATATTGACCTACGAGGTACCACCAGGGTAGGCCGACTTAGTGGCCAAGTATATCTCAGCTACGGTATGTCAGTTGTTTGAGAGAATGTGGAAACCTGTCTGACCGTATCAAAAGTCCGACATCAAATCCTCGAGAATCGGTCTTCTGCACCATTCCGTACTGCGTGCGGGATCCTCGCTCCGCATAGTGAGAGCTTGAGACATGACAGCCTTTGTTTTGTCCTTCGCTCCAGCTATATTCTCTATATGCTCGTGCTTGGCCCTTCTGGCCTCGTTTGATCAAAGAGCCACCACGCGACTGCGGCATGTTCGAGCAGCGCTTACAGCATGGTTCACTATATGGACCAACAATCAGTTGATATAACTAGCGAGGCATGAGACTGGATAGCTCATTGGCGCAGTGTCTTCATTGGAAAATGTTTCTCTATTGAACAGACCTCGAAGGCTTGTTCCCCAGCTCAGGGCTTTCTGAATGAGGAAAATAGAGTGGAAGTGGCTGTTCATTGGTTAAGAACCCCGGTGAGCCACATCAACAGACAGTACGAGGAGAGTACCAGACAGAAGCCGGGATATGGGGAGTATAGGCGTGCTCGGTCTACCATTCCAACTTTACGTGGGTTTGTAACCTGGGCCCGGACTGCACCGTGTGAATAAGCCAGAAGAAGACGTGTTACCGCGTGAACACGTCCACGAACTTAATTACACCAAGCACACAACGATTGATGAAACAAAACACAAACAGCAACAGCAGATGGCATTTTGGGTAGCATCCTGAAGTGGTTTCAGAAAGACTGGGCCAGGGCTACCCGGTGCTACACAAGTGTGGCTTTCCGGATATGATGGAGAACCTTTGTTCCCAAGACCACACATTTGTTGTTTGTGTCGAAAACACCAGACTCCAAGTCTCTGCTCCGTAGGTCGGGGTAGAGAGAGATAAACACGAGACTACTGGGGCTGGGTCCCTCTGTGACTCGGAAGACGAGGCATAAGCTACAAGTTACTGGGATTACCGGCTCAGCCAACAGCTAATCTGATAGATATCCCCAAGCCGTGGCACATTGGTCGCCTGGTGCTTAACAACATCAAAATCAATTAAGTTCTGGGATATCTCAAAGAAACACCTCAGGAAGCGACTTGTAATCGTTACAAGTACTCCAACGCCGTGTATTGAGCGGAAATACTATCGACTGTCCTTGTGAGTGAGATGCGATGTTGGGAAGACATGAGCGATGCAAGACAACCGATGTTACTTGACATTGCTATATAGGGTTATAGAGTCTTCCTCTTCTTCGACCGCAATATCGAGCAAAAAGCGCAAAGCACAACATTAAATGCTAGTCGACTCTTTTATCATCCGGAACCTTGGGTGATACAATCGCTTTCGAAAGTGCCGAAACCCCTCACGCTCGAGAGCACCCATGGATAGCATCAAGAAGGCTGTTCATGTAAGCATCTACTGGATTGTCACGATGGCGAAGGGGTCTCGCCCCCCAAAGCGACACATGCCCGTGAGCATGAAGTTCAACTCCTGTATACATTGTCTTCGCCACGCGATCAACAACTACAAATCTGCACAAGGAGTTCCTTTTGATATCGGGTGCCAAATGGATGCGCGTGCATCTCTTCTGTGTAGCTTCTGTTCCGAGAATAATAAGCTACGCGAACCAGTGACTTTCGCGCGCTCCCCTTTACTTAGTGTACTGACTGAGATGTCAAGAACTCGGCGATGAGAATGACCTTTTCAGCTACACTACGCATCCCCGGGTCTTATTGCTTGGTTCAATATTCTTCGTATACGTCCCGGATACTAAGGTCAGCTTGGATCAATGGTCGACAGCGTCGGTTGATGGTTCCACTTCCATCGCACGATACGAAGAACCTCCGCCCTCAGCGAAATGTTTCCATCCGGGACGATACAAGTTCTTCATGCACTGTCTTCGACGAGTCAATGCCAACTATGGCTCTGCTGAAGCTGCTCTGTATGACACTGGATACTATCTTAATGATGGGGCTTCCGTGCTTTGTCAGTTCTGTTACGGCGGCAAAGGGACATGCGATCCAGTACGTTTCGCACCCTCCCTGCCTACTGATTGTGGACTAATACCATGGAGATTGTGCCAGGAATGCCGGGTAACGTCCACGACTTAGCGGACATAATCAAGTGGTCCACCTTGGTCTTGAATAAGGAGAATTGGGACGACGACGCAAGCTATCGATCCGGAAAGAAGCACACAAGCAGGCGATTGCTTTTTGGCAATGCCGAGGGCACGCACGCCCTTGAACACTTAAAAAGGAAATGTGGTAATAGAGCACGAAGATCCGAAACCATGTTCTCGATCTTCCTCAATCTATCTTTTTATTCAATATAAAGGGATAGCACAGGACAGAGGCTCAAGGCCAATCATACTTTCTGACCTGAATCCAAAGTTGACCACACAGCGATGAACTGCCGTTTGGCTGGTCTCCGTACCACGATATGGGCATGTTCACAAACGAATAGCGGAAAATGCCAAAGAAATCGCTGGCTTTCTTATTTCTCGCTTAATTAAATCACAGCGGGTATCAAGGACGGTCATGATGAACCCACTATGATCTAGCCGCCTCGCTGCCTCGCTGCGTGGCTGATGATTCGAACGCCAGGATATGATTATAACTCCAAGGGAAAGCACCAAGCGACAACAATAAAAGATGTGCCTCTACGAATATAGAGTGTTACTAGCGGCTTGATCAGGGACTGGCGGATTTCACACAGACCATATAAAATGCCGCCTGATCTCGACATCGAAGAAGCGGAGGCTTGCTGGCGAGTTGATCAGCGGTTCCTATACCACGACTACATGCACCAATTATATCTAGTTGGCAAAAGCGCCAAGTTCCAGTGAAAGAGAATCATCCAAAATCATCCGTCTCTGCCCATCACATAAAAATGCATAACCAACAAGGACGAAAGATATTTTAGTACTTCCTTGACGATATACTGGCTATCCGAATGGTTCGCTGGTGGTTGGTGGTGGCCACCACATAACCCTTCTGAAGCCGACAATATGTTCAGTTTGACACATGCTTCATATCCCAGGTCTTTTATACAATTACACTTCATATTAATTCAAAAGTGTCATCAGCGAGGAAGCGACCCTACGCTAAGTGGCAACCTAACTATGGCCTTGTACGGCCACTAATAGAGGACGTCTGATCCCAACTTCCCTGGAGAAGATTCGCGAGAAGGAAGTCGTTGTTGGCGAAGACCAGGCTGAATCATTCTACTAGAAGTTCAAGAAACCACCCAGGACCCGTCTTAAGCAAGATACTCAACAACTGGCCGGGATGTTAAGAGGCTCACCCAAGATGAGATTTATAATTGGAATACTGTGTGACAAGATTCTTCTCTAAAATGAGAAGGCACTCGTTTGGACCTGGTTTTCAGGCAAGGAAGTCTACGTGTATGCGACTTTCAAGGCGGCAGGTGTTGATTGCAGGATGCTTCACTCTGATCTTGGTCACAGCGAACGTCAGAAGCCCGTGAGCAACTTTAATGAGCACCAAACTAAGGACATGATTCTCATCATGTGCTATATGGTGAACTCAGCGGGGCTGAATCCGCATTGATTTCGCAGAAACGCCCTAATCTTCAGCATGACTCTCGCCCGGCCCATTGTTAAACAGGTAATCGTCAGGGTATCCAGATTCAGCCAAACCCATATTGCTCAAGTCATCGACTCTAGGGTCCCGGACTCTTTTCAGATAGTTCTCACCAACCGCGCCACTGAAAAGGCGCTGCCCGGAATGATGACTGATATGTCATTATCACACTCTTCTTTACCAGTTACAGCCTGACGATGAGTTTATGGTCGCTACTTCATGGGCTATCCGAGACCGTCGGTTTATATGGCCATCTGGTAGACCTCCCGATGGTCACTCAAGCATCACACTGTCATAGATGATCTGGATGATGTTACAGTCCTTGATACTGTGGAGATATGGGCATTTCCCTGGAGTCCACGACAGATGTTATTTGGGATCTGTCGTGGTATCTGGTAAATTAGCCAAGGTGACTACAAGATCTGAACAGCTTTATTTCATGAGCTATTGTTAGCAATGATATTGACCGATAGCCCGGTATTACTGGTTGGCAGATACGTCCCACGCTTTTCTGGCAGTTAAGGGTGGTGGTAAAGTCGACTTGACTTTCTGTCTGCCTGTCTGTGGTTTACATGTGCATAGAACTGGGGTGGGATTGGGATGTGGCGGAGTTGATAATCACAACTATGACCCCAACGAGGGGAATTGCATTTGATATCAGATGTCATATGAAAGCACACGCACGTCGATCCTTTGTTCGCTCATGTTCCCACCCCAGTAAGCATTGTCTTATCGATCAATACACACCTATCTAAGCCATAACATCGATTATCGAATTGGGCCGCTGATGTGATGTCCTCGAACAGAACCATTGGGACACTGAATGGCACTCGCCATCGTGAACTTCCGTGCGTCAACTTCAAAAAGCTGTACCTAATGCCGGGAGATCCTGGATACATTCTCTGGACAGCAGCGAAACGGTCCTTTCGCGTGGCAGTTACGGAGGCCCTCAAGTGGCAATTCGAAGGTGATGAGCTTGACGATGTGCTGAATGATGTTCTTTCGACCTGGCCAGTTGTTATCGGGGAGTTGGGAGAGCCGTTCGGGCTAGTTTCGCTGGTTGACCACCAAAGGATCGCAGCGTGGGGTGATCTTGGTACGCATGAGCGCCGCCTGAGCATAGTGGTACATAAGAAGATCCTGAGCCTGTCCCAGGCGTTTGAGAAATGCCGAGCGGGGGCGCACGCGATTGAATCTGGCATGAATGACGCCTCAAGAATTGCTTGTCAAGCGAGTCAGTTATATACTTGCAATATAACAGGACTTGCGAGATACCCTGGCGACTCGTCGGGGGAAAGTATTCCATAGGATTCCAACATGCAATGGAATATACGAGAAGAGAAGTTTATTGCGGCTGGCTCGTTGATACCTTCTTTCTTTTGTAGTATTTGTGGTTTTATGTGCTACTAAAAGGGAGAGGTTTAGGGCATGAGGTGGATTATTATATGATGGTGCATATGATATGATATCAGTTCGAGATATATGCGTGGAATATGTGCATCAGGTACTGTATATTCAAATATTATTACTATGGTATCGTAATACCAATCAGGCAATAAACCTATATTAAATCATCCATCCTACATCATCATTGGACCCACCACCACCTCCTTCGTAGACCTCAAATAGGATATGTACTGGAAAGCCCGGACTCAGAGGGGGCAGATTAATAGCACAACAGCAGGGTCATTATCGACCTTACACTTGTAGATACGACCTCAGGGACTAGTAAAGTATCATTTCATTGGAACATCTCGAGACAATTAAGTAGCTGAACTATCTAAAATGCACTGCAGTTTAAATCGCCCCATGCAATCCCAAACCCATAACAAACAAAACTATCACTAACCCAACGATCAATCAACGATCAACATCAAAAGCCGAAGGACTACGCTTCCGACCAGGCCGATAACTCCCCTTCCCTTGATGCGCCAACATCAACATAGTCCGACGAACATGCATCACCGTAATAGCAATAGCTAAGGAATTCCACACGTCCTGGCCGCGTTCGGACAAGTCAAACTGAGAGATGAACCGACCGTCTTCTTGGCCGTTGCCGATTTCTCGAGGATTAGTACTATGGGTCAAGATGGCGACGATGGGACCGCAGATAATGAACCCGGTGAGAAGGGGGAATTTGGTGACCTCAAGTATATCCGCCATCTCTTTCACGGTATAGGTGTTATTTGCTACGCCGAGGTCTTCTTGGTGCTGCCGGGTAAGTTTCTGGAGTCTTGTGTTCATCTTTCGGACGGCCGTGATGGTTTTTTCGTGTTTCTTTTGAGCGTATATCACATGGACTGGCAGTGCATCTTTTATGGTATCTAGGTTCACGTCAAAGAGAGCCCAGGATATGTACTTCTGGATCGCTTGCTTGATCAAGGGTTCGGGTTGCTGGTGTAGAATGTCGCAGTCGCGGACACGGCCTCCGACGGCAAATAGACTTGTCAAGGCTTTGATAGCTGGATCTTGATTAGAATCTGTCTCATAGCAGAATATCGTCTGTGAGAACTTACCATAGAGGTTAGAGCTTCGAGTGACGTCGATAATCGGCTTATCATTCTCTTCGGAGCTCCTAGGATACAAAGATTCAGGCAGTGTCGGAAAGTCATATCGCCAGCTTCTGGGGATAACTGGCTCGAATCCGCGCATGGCAAGGCGAAAGAACAAATCCTTTTCTTCCTCGTTGAAGAGACCCTTTGGTACGTTAATGGCACTGGCCCAGCGCTTGGCTCTTTCTACCGAAAAGTCAAAGACAATACCCGTCTTCTCCGTATGATGAATAGGCCGGTCTTGATACTCTTCATTATCATCTTCTGTAAAGTCGGCGGGGTTTGCATTTTCGGTTTCAATGGACTTTATTGGAGTTGCCTCCGGTTCGGGAGACACTGATTCACCTGGAACATACTCCTCGTGTTCCTTCTTCGGAGTCTTCTTCGGGACAGGGCGAGCACGAGGAAGCGCAGACGAAGTGATTGCAGCTCTAGTCATAATCTTCTTTCGAAGAGTTTCCGGCGTCGGATATGGGATCGCACCTAGATCCGTCGTTGCATGATCCTTCTGTGAGAACCCAGTCACCCCATGTCGATACACGGGATCAGTTTGGGCAGACGGCGTAACAGGAACCTCTGCCTTCACCGGCTTCTCAGGGGTCAGACAACGAGCATCAACAGACGATGCTACTGCAGGATGTGGCATCACCCTCCTTTTCTTGGAAGCCCTGACCGTCGCTTCTTCACCCTGGCTGCTATCACCATCATCTTCTTTTCCAGGCAAGTATGTAGTATCCACATTCGGTCTCCTCTTCCTATTTCTCTGAGCAACCCTGTCGATGAGCTCACTAGGATCAATCTCATTCGCATCTGGATTGAAGACATCATCTTCCTCCTCATCTTTCGGAATGTATGTAGCATCTATATCCCTTTTCTTCTTCCTAGCCCGTCTAGCATCATCAATCTTCAGTTCATTCGGATCAACCTCATCCGCATCCGAAACAAACTCCTCATCATCCTCTTCGACCTTGATATTCTCATGAATGTACTCCGGATCCTGCTCCGCTGGGACCGGCGCGCTCCTCCTCAGAGAGCTCCCTGAAGATACAGATCGCGCAGGAATAGTCATCTTTGCGTTGATTCCCGGAGAACGAAACAAAGAGGGAAAATTGTCGCTGATGCTATTGCGTGGTTTCGTCGCTCGTTGTACAACGGTGGATACACTTGGGACAAAGCGATCACGATGCAAAGGCGGAGTTGGCAAGAACGGCGATATATATGGCGAACAGAATGGAAAGGCTGAATCAGTCGATAAGAGGCTCTCGAAATCGGACGAATCAAGCTCTGTAAGGTTCGGGTCGGTGTCGGTGTCGGGGGTTAACGGTGTTGGTTCGGAGGCATTTTGAGGCGGGAGTGAGGAGAGTAGCTCGAAGAGGATTTGAGAGGAAGACATGATGTCTTTGTCCTGTAGCATCGATGATTCTGTAAGCAGGGGCTCCTTGGGTGATGCTTTGTTAAGCTGTGGACGAAGTGTTGGACGTTGGACAAAGAGGGACAGAACAAACAGAAGAAAGTATGTGTTTGGGAGACCGAGACAACATACTGGTCTGGAGCAACAATGGACTAAGCTCCAAACCTTGGGAGGAGTAACACTGCAGTCACTGGGTGAGACAAAGGATAAATCCAGTGCCTCCCCTCCGCATCTCAATTGTGGTGATTAATGGACAAAGAAATCTGAAGAATCGGCTCTATGAGCATCTACATTATATGCTATTCCAGATGCATTCTTTCACTCGTCGGTTCCGCGTCTTCCATTCAGTCATACAGCATTAAACAGTGAGTCGAGAGAAACGCTGAAGCAGAATTACATTCCAGGAACGGGAACTCGCCCGCAAAACAACAGGAATTAAAAACAGCCTAAGATGCTGAAGACATATAAAGAAAAAATACTCCCCAATCAACCCCTCATTCCACATTCACAAATGCCATCATAGCGCTTACACCAGCTCTCAAAACTCTTATGGGTATGTGGGAATCCTTTCAGCGCAATATGCCGAGCAGCCGGCATCAAGAATTCCGAGAATCAGATCGTGCCAATGTTGACATGAGGTAACGAGCAAACAACAGAAAGTCCGGACAACATTGAGGACGGCGCAATTACGCAAAGTCCGCGGTGTACGAGAAGCCGCGGAACTCTTCCTGCATTGCCTGGGAAAGGACTGGATACGGTGTTAGTGGGGAGACTAGCAGACACAAAATCTATCAGAATCTTACCTGATTGTACGGGTGTCAGGACAGGAGTGACGCTGGTGAACTCCTGGTCGAAGTTGCTGGTATCGGTAGGGCTGCTGATCTGAGGCAAGAACGGCGGGGGCACCCGCTTGTGGTAGATGTCATCCCAGTTAATGTTCCTAAAGAAGGCATGAGACATGACTTCTTGGGCGTCGGTAGGTCCGGAACCAAGACGCAGCTCCGGCTCACGGGTGAGGAGCTTCTGGAGAATCGAGACCGAATCGCGAGGCATGTGGATGGGATATAGCGGCTCGTCGGCAAGAATAGCATCGTAGATTTCGTCCTCGTCTTCACCACGGAATGGAGACTGCTGAAGAAGCATCTGGTAGATAAGGACACCAAATGCCCACCAATCAACAGCACGGCCATATCTCTTATCCAGGAGAATCTTTTGGAAAGTATTAGTACCGACTAGAGACGGATCACAACCATTGCACTCACCTCGGGCGCCATAAATTCCGGAGTACCACAGAACGTGCTCGTGGTCGCACCATACCACATGTTCTCCTTGCAAAGACCGTAATCAGCAACCTTGATGTGACCGTCCAGGGTCAACATGATATTATCGAGCTTCAAATCACGGTAAATGACACCGTTCTCGTGGAAATACTTGAGTGCCAGCAGGACCTCCGCAGCGTAGAACCTAGAATAATCAGCAACTTTCACTTCCGACCACTGTGCCCGTGTACAACTTACTGTGCTCGCTTGAGACCAAACTGGCCACGCTGGATGTGCAACATCAGATCACCACCGCTAATGTATTCCATGACGAAGTAAACACGAGTCTCCGTCTGGAAACAGGCGTGCAGGTTCAGCAAGAAGGGGTGACGCTCCTTGTTCGCGATCATAAAGACTCGCTTCTCGGACTTCGTGCTTTCCACTTCGTCATTCTCGATGATGAACTCCTTCTTCAACACCTTGATGGCGTACAGCCTCTTGGTGCTCTTCGTCTCTGCCAGCATGACCTTTCCGAAGTTACCCTTACCCAGGACCGCCAGGAAATTGAAGTGGTCCAATCCAATCCGGACCTTGGGCTGCTGAGGAGCCTCAGGAGGCTGCTGTGAAACCATCTGCATAGCCGGCTGCTGTGCAGGCATGCCATACGCGGCAGGAGCTGCATGCTGCATCGCTTGAGGCGGCATGCCTTGCGGGGCATTGGCGTACGGCTCGTACGCCTTGGGGTCATATGTAGGCAGCTGCGGCTGCATCGGGCGACTCTGCTCCACTGTACATTTCGAGTCAGTATCTAAGCAATGTTCAAGAACTGAAGACGTGAACGAACCTGGCATTTGCTGGGGAGAGGGCATTCCCGTCGCGACAGTAGCAGCAGCCACAGCCGCACTCGACGACGTTCTCGGGGGCATCTGCTGCCTTGCAGCGGCTGTCGGGGACTGAGGAGGCATGTACGAGTTGGTCGCTGCGCTCACAGCCTCAGCGGAAGGCTGCCGCTGAGGTGCTCCGTATGGGCTCTCGATAGGCTTCTGCGGGTAGGCCATAGCCGCACTGTCCTGAGGGCCCTGGGGTGTGCTGCTGGGCCGCAGGGTGCGGCCACTAAGACCGGAACTCACAGAGGCGGTCTTGTTATGGTTCTTGGTGCGGATCAGGGTCTCCAGGATTTGGTTGGCTGCCTCCATAGACATACCACAGAAATCAGGCACCAGATGTGTACAATGCGAGTGACAAGTAAGACCACACTCTGGGAAAAGTTAGCATATTGCGTCATTGCAAATCCTTGGATTCTCTTCTGGAAGACCGCATACCTGTGCATCGCTTGGCGTTCTTCCGCCCAAAGGGAAGCAGATAACCACAGTGACAACACCAGTTGGCAGAGATGTTGGAGAAACCCTCGAAGCGATGGGGAATGCGGTGGTTGATCTTTTCTTCGTCGGGATCGGTCTCGTAGTTGGCTTTGCTGATACACTTGGTGACAACCTTCGGGTAGCACTTCTTGTGGCAAGTGTATTTGCAGTCGGCGCACTGCATACCGGCAGCGTACTTGAGGAAGTCGCCGCAGAGGGCGCAACGCATGATGTTGTAGAACTGCTGGGTGACGAACTTGTGGCCCTGCTTCTCGTGAACCTCCTCCTTCTTCTGACGAACTGCACCCTGACGGTTGAGACCGATATCGAATGGCCGGCGGTCCTTCAATTGCTTGGCTACAGGCTGGGTCAGTACAATCGAGGTGCAGCTTTTGAACAAACCTACCGAAACTCATTGACAGGTAGATACGACCAACTGGCTCCAGCGCGAACCACGAATCGATCATGACCTGGTTCCCGCCAGGCGCTCCGGCGCTTCCATCTCCGTAGCCTTGACTCGGCGCCGCACCAGGGCCCCCGGGCCCTGATGGGTGAGCAGAGCCTGGTCCCCCAGCGGTGTCCGGTCGTCCCGGCGCACCTCCGTGCTCCATCTTATCCGCAGACACCCAACCCGATGCATTGAACTCAGACTCGATCTTCTTACGACGCATCTCTTCAGCGATGTCGGAAATGCGCACCCAAAGCATACCAATCGGCGTAGGTCGGTCACCAGACTTATCGTAGACTGTGAGCTCAATCTCGTTCGCCTTGTCAATATCGATGTTGAACGTTTCGTCCTGCCACCTGTCGATTCGTGTCGCTTTTGTCCGAGCCTTGATAGTATCTTCCACTTTCAGCACAATGAACGTCTCGGGACCTCTGGAGAACCTCGAGCTGGCGGCATGGTCGACATCCTTCACGGCGTGGATGCGGAGGGTTAGCAGACCAGTCAGTGGCTTGCGCAGATTGGGGGTGCTTAAACTCTCATCTATAGAGGTAATATTAGCACGTTAGAAAACATAACATGACGGAAATGTAAGGGGAAGCCTCAATGGCAGGACTACATACCATCGGGGGTATCCGTCGATTCGATGTCGACATGAAGATCTTCATATCGCTTAAGGGCCTGCTTCAGCAACTGAATCTTCTGGTTACTCTCAATCCGCCGGCCTTCGGCGTCCGCACGGCTCTTCCGATCACCCTCATCCTGATATAAGCGAACCATCTTCTCAATACCCGCCTTGTACTGCTTCTCCACGCTCAATTTAAATTCGAGCTGCGACAGCATGAGCTGGATCTTGGGTCCGAGATATTGAGTGTCATATTTGATCAGGTCTAGCCAACGACGACGTCAGTCCGAGAAGAGCTAATGCAACAGACAGCGACCTGAGCTCCAGCAGCTGCAGAACAGTACATACCAAGCTTTGTGTAATTGGGCCGGGCCTTGGGCACGGGAGCGAAAGGTCGCGGGTCTGCATATGGGGCCCCTGACGGCATAGAACCAGCACCACCGTGCGGGTAGGCTCCGGAAGCATCACCGTATTCCTCGTTACCCCCATAACCCGGAGCATAATCCTTCTGAGGAGGGACGGGACCAGCCTCAGGATTAGGCGGGAGACGCTTATCGGTGGGGGAACCACCACCCTCGTGCTCCATGCGACGGAGTTGCAGCTCCCGCATCTTCTCCTCCAAGTAGGCGATGTTCTTCCGGCCATCACGGATGTTCGCGTCGACTCGCTGTTGCACTAGGGGATTATCGGTCGACTGTCGCATATTCGAGGCGGCGGTGATGAGGGCCTTTTCCCGCTCGATCTTGCGGTAGACCGAGGCGATGAGATCGTCCCCGTCCATGGTGTGAGGTGTGGTCCGCGGACAATGGGAGAATCGAGGGGAATGGAACGGGATCGACGCAATGCGACCGGGGGTTGCGGGTTGGGAGAAGGTGGGGGCGTGGCCCTTATGAATACGGAGGAAAAGAAGGAAAAGACGGGAGGGAGGAAGAAGAAAGAAAGCAGAGGAAGTAACTAGATAAGTTACAAGGGGGAGAAAGGTGGGGAGAGAGGGAAAGAGAGAGAGCAAGGGAAGGGGGAGGGGAGGGGAGGGGGGGGGAAGAGGGATGAAGATGGGAAATGGCCGACGATCGGGGGAAGGAAGTTTGTTGTGGTGGTGAGGTTACGGAGAAGAAGGCAGAAAGAAGAAAAGCAACGGCAACAACAGCAGCAACAACAACAATAATAGTAGGCGTCGCGGGGCTCTTGTTGACAGTTGCAGGGAGGGGGGGGGAAAGTCCGATCGATCGCGACGACGGGATGTCAGGTCAAGTCAGCTTTCTCCAAGGCAAGCAAGGCAAGGCAAGAAAGTCCAGGGTTTAAGCCACTCGGAAAACGTGAGACAAAGTTGGGCCCGTGGCGATGAACTTGACGGCTCAGAGTTCCTAAATTCCACCTGTGGCTGAGGCCGTGTGGAATTGTGGGAAAAAAAGATAAACGGGTGTGAACTCCCAGTACCAAGTTAAGTATAGGGTTTCACTATTAAGATAAGAAGAGAAAGAGAAAGAAAAAATAGAAGAAGGTAGTAAGTCGTAAAAGTAAAAGTTAGGAAGAGGGAATAATAAACTCTGGTCAGTTCTTCATGTTATTATTTTTTCCCTAATCAATCCATTCTGTTTCCTTACCGCCCGCAATAGTCACTCCCACTCACTCTCACTCACATTCACGGTTCTTCCTCCTTCAGGCAAGCAGTCGCGGGTTCGGAATGCGATGGACTGACTGACTTAGTAACGGGATCAGGCAAAAAGTCAATCCGCACTGCTTTCCTTTCCCCATAATTGATGGACTGATCTCTGGATCGACCATCGGGGCAACGACACGGCCGGGAAGAATGATGCAATCAAAGCTATCCTTTTCTCTTCAACTAACTAGATAACTGTATCTGACTGACTGACTGGACTGGGGCTTGTTCCGCACAGGGTCAAGAGATATCAATGTATTTGCCCGATGGCCGCTATTAACTGCCGTACAGGGTCTCTGGTCCATCCATGGATGATCTGTTTCATCTTGCACGCACGGAGAATATTTGCCCAGAGGAACAACAAAAACAACCCCCAACATCAGTAACTCTTCAGCCCAGGCACGCAATTCGGGCCCAATCACCCGAGATTTCCTCGCCGGAGATGCGAGATAAACTACCGTTAAACTATAACGTCGTGTTCCCTGCCTTTTCGGCACCCTCTCCTACCACCATTTTACCGTGGTGTTGATGGAATTGGCCCGATTCTCCTTCCTCTTGTGCCGGCCTTCGGGTGTCCACTTATTGACCGTTTCCTCTCACCCTGCGTCTGCCGATAATACTAAAAAAAAAAAAAATTGTGAACTAAAAAAAAGGCAAAAAGGCACTAAACATTCTGTTTCCATGGCTGCTGCTGGGATCCTCCCCCATCAAAAGTATTGACTCCCACTTGGCATCCGAGATCTATGATCCCCTTAAACCCACAGCCACAGTACCCGTGAATGACGTCTACAAAAGGGTCGAGGTCCACCCTCCCCTCCCCTCCTCCTGTCGCCTGGATGAGGGGTTTGCTGGGGCGATTCTAGTGCCCCTTGCTCTTTTACCCACTCCCATGTCTGCACCAGGCTGCTTGCAGGTCATGTGCCGTCCGATCATCCGTCCATGGCTGCCTTACTAGCCTGGACTCCTGCGATTGGGGAGACTTATGCACCTAGAGAGACACCTGAAGAACCCGCGAAAAAGAAATTGGAAAGGCAACAGCTGAACAGCCTCAAACAACAGAAAGAACAAGAACACATTCCCGAGAAGTAGGGAGAACATACGGTATCAGAAGCGAAGGGGCATAACCACACTACAATGAACTTGTGACATCAAGCGTGACGCCGGATGACAAATTGTGACTGCACCCTGCAGGATGGCGGACCGGTTTACTCGGATCGCTTCGAGATACGAGGAAGGGACAGCCACCCCATAAGCATTACGCCGTACAATCCAATGCATATCGGATGCAAGACGTACGTGCTCACTGTTTGGGCCAGCAGACCGGTGAAGAATGGCGACACTGCTCCCCCGCTACTTCCCATGGCACTGATAATGCTCAGACTAGATGTCTGCATCGAGCGCGGCAGTAGCTTGCTGAACACTACCGTGGCGCAAGGATACACTGGTCCCAGTAGCAGACCCACTACGGCTACGGCCACGGCGTCCCCGATGATGTTGGGAATGAGCCAAGTCATGAGCTGAAAGGCAACTGACCCGAGCACCAGTAGGATGACGGATAGCTTCTCCCCGACTAGGTGGGCGGGATGCGACAGAAGAAACCGTCCAACGGTAATGCCAGCCCAGAACCCGGCACTAACGTAGCCAACCCGTGAGGGTTCCCCATGACGATAGTTGATAAGGAACGAGACAACCCAGCCGGAAATGGAGACTTCCGCCCCTTGATAGGCGAAGATAAACAGAGCCCCAAGTAGAGTGGGTCGACTCTTCAGTGCTTGCTTCAGAAGGTGTGTTCTGGCCGGCTGGGCTGGGCTGGGCGTTTGCTGAGAAGTGGTCCGATGGAGCGCCGTCAGTAATTGTGTTGGGAGTTCCTTTTCATATTTCCGGAACGCCCAAGCGGAGAACACCATGTTGATCAGCGACATGGCCAGGTTGATACTGTAGAAATAGGACCATCGGACTCCATGAGATGCCAATGCCGTCGCCACAAGCGGGCCTATGGTGCCGCCAATGCCATAAGCACCATGAAGAGCGCCCAGAGCTGCAGTGCTGTTCACAAGGTTTGCGCAAAAGACATTATTCAGGGCTAGGTTGACAGCCATGCCGAGGCCTAGCAGGAAGAAACTGGCCACGACGGCAGGGAAGGGTGGCTTGCAGACGAGGATGACATAACCAGCGGTTGTCAAGCTTGTAGCCAAAGAATAGGTCTTTGACCGGCCGAGCTTTAGCTCCAGCATCTGGGTCAAAGGGGCAGCAAGAATGAACCCCACCGCATTTGTTACAAAGATCAGCGACACGATAGCATAACCAATGTTGTAGTCTTTCTCCATGTAGGGGATGAGGGCTCCAGGAGCGCTGTCGTTCAGTCCCCCAGCGAAGTTCATCAAGCAGGCACTCAACAGCCGCCATTTTGTCATTGGCGGACTCTGTATTGCGGGAATGGAGTCCACAGCTTCCTCTCCCGGCGAAGTGGGGTGGCTTTCCAATTCCCCGGGGCTCACGGGGGTCTGCAAACCCAGTGTCTGCTGAGAGGGTACATCGGCGGTCTGTTGACTGCGTTCTCGTTGGAGACCCTCTAGTTCATGGTCCGAGGGAGCATGAGCAATCCCTTGCTTATCCTTGCGCACCACCGCTGCAGGACTCGTGATTAACGGCGGACTCTGGATGTCCACGAGAGTACCCAAGGCTGAGAACGACATTTTCAGCGGAATATCCAGTCAGTTTGGAACTCCCTAAGAGAATGAAGTACGAAAACTGGAAGGGCCCTGAGAAAGATAATTCTTTCAGGGAGCTCTGGGGATCCCCGACGTGTCGGGATCATTATTAATATCAAAGGAAGTGAATTAGTTTCAGCGGGATATCACCCCGCAAACCCCACCAGTAAGCAAACATCAAAGAGATTAGGATTCGGAAGCCAATCAGGCACATGCAAGTTTCTCGATATGATACATCCACTCCAAGTGCCGGCAGAGGTGTCCAAAACACGAGGTCAAGTGGTCTAGATGCCAGGTTTTGCCCAGACATTGTGCAGGAGACCTGACTCGCGAGCAAGGCCCTGATTTGAGGAATTCCGTAATGCGCTGTGTAGTAGCTGGCTTTAATGTCATTTTTTTAACAACTTACCACTGAACATGGGCAAGGCAGTGTAGGTAGTATACTGGTAGTAGACAAAGAAATCTAGATGGCGGGGATGGAGAGAGAAGAGAGAGCGAGACTGGCAAAGAAGCGGATGGGGACCCACACTCCCCACCGGGGATTTTCTACCGCCCGAATTTCTTCTTTCGAGAAAATCCTCCGCAGTCGACGGTTTTCGCATTTTGCTCGCGCAGTCTTCTGTCTCCAAAGTACTCAAGCAACGTCGATTCTTCATAGCCTCCCACCGAACCACTCGTGTCCACTTTCGAAATGGGTCCTCCTAGGCGCAAGGTTCTCGCTACGGCGGAAGAGACCATGTTCCCGCCGGATGAGCTGCCTCAGGGCCATCTGATCGCCCGGGCTATCAAGGCGACCGGAAACAACATCTACTCAGTGGAACTTCCCTCGAAGGAATCGGTTTTGGTGGAGCTCCCTGCCCGCTTTCGGTCGACCATCTGGATCAAGCGGGGTTCCTACGTGGTGATCGATGCCAATGCCCTTGAGGGCCGCGACAACAAGCTCAAGGGAGAGATTGTCAACATCGTCCGTGATGAGAAAGCGTGGCGCAAAGCCCCATTCTGGTGAGTGGATACTTCAATCGCGATGCCTGGGGCTACTACTGATCCCTTTGCAGGCCAAAGGAGTTCGCTAAACAAGCTGTTGTTGTCGCGGACGACTCGGACGAAGAGGATGAATCCAATGTCGGCAAGATGCCTTCTTCAGATGAGTCGGATGCTTGATTGGCATCTTTTCTGATCCTTCAGGCGTCGGGGCCTTGTCGCGTGGGCAATAGACGACTTAACAGAACAGTCTTACTTGTTCACGGCTTCTCATTTATTCCTCATGGGTACAAGACCGATCGTGATTATCGATGCACCTGTCACAGCCCGATCTCGATATCGGCTGGATGTCACTTCTATTGGATATGCTCTTTACCGCTAAGTTTCGAACGCATGGTATCAAAGGCGCTGGCGCTATTCGCAAGGACGCCGAAACTCTGGGCAGCAAGTGCGAGGACAACAACGACGGAACTGAGGTTGGTGCTGGGAAATACGTTCCAAGCCCACTCTTGCATAGCCCAGATGAGGTACAGCAAGATGGGATGAAACCCTGCGCGCCAGAGGAGGAAGGGTGTCGCCCAGGAGAGATAGGCGAAGAACTGGTAATGGAGGGACCTTGCGCACAACAAGCCAACTGCAAGAGACGACAGCATCACGGTCATGATGTAGGGCCTGGAGAGAGATATTGTGCGCTGTCGACCCGCAAGCAGATTCTGGATGAACACGGGCAAGCTAGACCCGGAGGGCCTCAGCCAGCCAGTGACGGCAAAAGCGCCTAGCAGCACAATGTGGACGGCCAGCAATGCCAGGGAAAATTTTTTGGATAAGAATAGTTCTTCGCCGACAAACCTCCAATTGACTGTCCACTTGAACATGAACTGTCTGGTTAGCTCGAACGCCCGCGAGAGATATCCTGCGGGGTTGTTTTGTAGGAACGGTATAGCAAGTAAAACCTGTAACTCAAATGTCAGACTAGTCTCCACACAACTTGCCCTGGGCCCATGCTGCAGCCTCGCGCGAACCTACCTGGATAAGGACGGCCAGAACCCCCAGTCTCACACTAGGACCAAGCGACAGACTAAGCACCGTGACAATGGCAATCGCCGGAGCCAGCAGCAACAAGGTCATCTTAATCGCGACACCAGTAGACCACACTGTGACTGCGGCCGTCCACTTCCGATTCATGAATAACAAAATGGCAACCCACATCGCCAGCGCCGCCAAGCCATCATTGAACAGACGCAGGACATAAACGCTATGTAGTCTCTTGGAAAGGACCAGCAGCGGGAGCAAGTACGGCGGAGCACCCGACTGTCTATAACAGCATAGCACAACCACCAGCGTGATCAAGTAGAGCACAGCAAACAATATCTGACCGAAGAAAATATCGCGCCCCTCATCGGTGAGATGATAGAGGAACGTATAGCTGTATACATGGCCGGCCGGATAGACAAGGGGACCAGTGGAGCCTTTGATGAGTGTGTAATCGCGCTCACCCGACAAATAGAGCGATATCTGTTGCATATATGTAGTCCAGTCAATCTCGGTATCTGCGAGTAATAGCAACGGGGCTAGGTTAGTGGCATTGCTTCAACTTGTCGCAAAACGGCGTGAACGGAGCTTAGCTTTAGCCTTACAGGGAACTTTCCAGATGATCAGCGCGCAGAGAAAAGCGTCGCCCAGGACCAGAAGCGGAGCCATCCATTTTGTGTGTCGAGGATTGAGACACAGATCGCGAATTAGGCGCATCCAGTCCATCTTGCGTGTGGTTGTTGATCCAGACTACATTCTTCTATAGCTGTAGATGTCGGGTGGCCTCTTCGTGCCGGAGAGCCAATGAGAGCTGCCCCGTTTGGGATTAGCGTTCGTGGACACACACAAGTCCGCGCGGCCGCATGTCTGCAGAACATGCGGGTTCGTTACCATAGAATTAAGGCGAATTGTACATCAATTGAGAGTTGTGTTTAATCGCGTATGCATAATCATATAGTAGACAGTAGTTGTAGGTACACTATCGATACAAAGATGGGTATATTGCTGCCATGGGTCACATTTTGTGCCCGGCCGAAAATTTCCGAAGCCAACCTCCGTCGAAGCCAACATGACTGCTTCATGGCTTATTTCATGGTTTAATCCATAATTCCTTCACGCTGTACATGCTCAAGGCCAGATTGAGCCTTAATTGAGTCCTTCCCGCTTTCCTTTAGTCCGTTACCGACCCTCCCCAACCCGTTGTGACTGTGTTGTCGTCGATGTCGACATATCTCCACTACTCGTAAAACCCAGCAATTCGCCCAAGATTCCTCGCGGCTTGGGAACTGGACACTCGTGGCCTGCCTTTGCCAATCTCTGTGCTTCTTCTTCTAATTGTAGGAACGTAGACACCTCTTCGTCGGCAGCCGGCTGCGTCTGGGCGAGCGGATTGCCATCGTGGTTGAGGAGTTCTTCGTCTTTCCGACGTCTTCTGCGGATTCTCTGAATTGGTTGCCCATCTGCCGACATTATCATCTCGGAATCGGCGAATGTGCGACGCGGGGCGGGACAGGGAAAGACATGTGGTAGGCCGACAACGACCAAGGAAGCCAGGAGCGTCCCGGCGAAGAGGGAGGACGTTGACCGTGACCGGGGATGTAGATGCGGCGGCATGTTGAATAATGGATATGAGCAATTGAGGAGTGAGGAGAGTAATTAAGCGGAGCGGAGGGTGACGGTGATAATAATGATGCGTTGACTATGCTAAGAAAATCGGTTAGTTACAGTGCAAAGGTGCAATGAAAAAGAAAGGAACAGTCAAACCTTGTAGTGACGAAAGCACAAACAATTAATGACAGGCAAGGCAGGAGGCCCAAATCACGATATGGCCTCACCAATGGATAGCGGGGGGCGCGATAGAAGGACCACCGGGGAAGCCGGGGAGGGGAGAGAAGTTATGATGGGGAGACTGGAAAGGGAACGGAACTGAGGCAGCAAATTCAGGCTACTAATTTCCCGAACTGGATGAATTCGGTCTAGTCTTGGCGATCAGATCTAATCTTATCTTTACTGCATATGATTGGCCATCAGGGACAGCGGCGAGGTGCAAACTGGAAACTGAAGGGACTCAAACCGCCTGAGCTGCCATCGCCCACCTCTCTCACCTCTGCCTCCACTCTTCTGCCCCCTCCCCTCTCTCCTCCCATCTCGCCCGTTCTCGCTCTGCTTCAGTCGAGCACTGCATTAGACGAGAAAATGAGCGTTCTGTTTTTCTGCGCTTAGCGGTTTCCTCCTTCATCCATCTTGCGCCCCTCCCCATCGGCATTGACTCAAGTGCCTCCTCCATTCTTCTGCCGTCAGGACCCACCCTCCCTGCTCCCTGCTCCAACTCAGTTGCTCATTCCGATTATCTCCTGCTGCGCTCGAGCACCATGAGCGACCTTGACCGGTATTCCCTCCCTTCGCACCCCTCTTACCCTCTCCCCCTGAGACCACGATAAGCTAACATCCCGCTTCTTTTCGCGTAGGGCGATCGCGCAATTACGCGCTTGTCGGTTGATACCCGAAGCTCAGGTCCGCGAACTTTGCTACAAGGCGCGCGAGCTCCTAATCGAAGAAGGAAATGTAGTCTCCGTCGACGCGCCCGTGACAATCTGCGGCGACATCCATGGCCAGTTCCATGACTTGATGGAACTGTTCCGCGTGGGCGGCGACGTCCCGGACACCAACTACCTATTCATGGGCGATTTCGTCGATCGCGGATTCTACTCCCTCGAATCTTTCCTCCTCCTCCTCTGCCTCAAAGTCCGATACCCCGATCGCATCACCTTGATACGTGGCAACCACGAATCGCGCCAAATCACCACCGTCTACGGCTTCTACGATGAGTGCATCCGCAAATATGGTAGCGCCAACGTCTGGCGATACTGCTGCGAGGTCTTCGATTACCTTGCGCTCGGGGCCCTCGTCTTGGGCGCCAGCTCAGAGCTCGAACCCACCGGCCCCAGCATGGATACCACCCAATCCACCATGCCGATCGATGACGAACTCGAGACCGAAATCCTCAACTCCAGAGGCGAAGTCACCATGAGCACCTATCGCCCCCGTCCACAACCCTCCTCCGACCCATCATCCATCTCCCCACCCCGCGACATCTCCGCCACATCCAACCAAGCCCCCTTTCGCTCCGGCGCAGCCGGCACAAGCGCCTCCGGCGACGCCGGTGGGAGCTACGGCAGCCGCACCGGAGCCGTGCTCTGCGTACACGGCGGCCTCTCCCCGGCCATCGACACAGTCGACAAAATCCGCCTGATTGACCGAAAACAGGAAGTGCCACACGAAGGCGCCATGTGCGACCTGCTCTGGTCCGACCCCGACGAGATCGACGGCTGGGGTCTCAGTCCCCGCGGCGCGGGGTTCCTCTTCGGCGGCGACATTGTCAAACGCTTTAACTACCGCAACGACCTATCACTAATCGCACGCGCGCATCAACTCGTCATGGAAGGTTACAAGGAGATGTTCGACGGCGGGATCGTAACAGTCTGGTCCGCCCCCAACTACTGTTACCGGTGCGGCAACGTCGCCGCTATCCTGGAACTAGGCGAAGATACAAGCAACGGTGGCACCGTCGCCAGAAGCAATGGCGACTACGGAAGGAGTAACGGGATCCTGGGATCGACCAATAAACCAGCCGTCCGCAGTCCCGGGAGACGGTATAGGGTGTTTGAGGCCGCGGCGCAGGATACCAGAGGCATGCCTGCTAAGAAGCCTGTTGCTGATTATTTCCTGTGATACCATTTGCCGTATGAACGAATGCATTTCTTTTTCATGCCCTTTATCTACATCTGTTCTACTTATGTCTCTGCGTCTGCGCCTCCTATGTATGCAATCCAGCCGTCGCCTCCCGTCCTTCCTCAATTACGCATCCTCTATCCATCTATATAGGCCGGCCTGTGCATGAACATGACTTGCTCTCTTTTTACTCCTTTTTTCGTCATCTCTTCCACTCAACTATTGTTGGTTGGCACCGCCGTTTACTGGAGACTTAACTTGATGATATTTACATGCATGCTTGCTTGCATTTTACATACAATTTTCAAGCTTTGTTTTTTTTTTCCCCTTTCTACCTACTGTTGTGACGTGTCTGTGGGTTTCCGGGCTTTGTATGTGTGTGCATCACCCATGGCTGCTAGCATTTGGGTCACGATTGCCTTTTTGTTTTTGTCTGTTTGTATCATCGTGTGTGATCGGGTTGAACGAATTCATTTGACTGAGGGTCTGTTTACACTTTACACTGGTTTAGGTAGTTCATGGGTAGGTTTGTATATTTCGGGTTTTCATGGTAGTTGGGTTTGGGCATCCGCGGTTACTACTTGATTAACCTGATGCTCTCCGGGACGAGCTAGTGAGGGGTTCTTGAGATGCAAGGAGGGGAGTAGATATTAGCGATAGGCAGGGTCAAGGCCGATCCTCTTGTGATAACATTTTCCATTATTCTGTTTGAATTGAGATCTCTAATAAATCGCCCGAAAGGGTATGGTATGGTGTCCATCTTCTTATGAACTATACAAAAAGCCTGAATTGGAAACCGAATGCCAGCATCCACGGATGATCCAGATATCCAAGAAAGGCGAGGCAGATAGCACAAGACAAACATTAGTTCAGGCACATATGCCAAACTTATCGTAACATCGTGATTATTTTTCTTTATGTTAAGGCACCGCGGGGTGCGGCTTGCGTTGCCAAGGACTGCAACAGCATTATCACCCTGGATTGTCCCAGCAATCACACGCCGCTGTAACCAGACATTCCTGGATGCTGCTCTGGATTAGCACTCCCTGGAGGGGCTCCAACCCCAAACCTCATCGTTGGGGTCGGTCGAGAGTTATTCTCGGCTCCCGATGTCTGCCCAACGTTGGCGTACTGGTTTCCGAACCTCATGTCGGGTTCTCTCCCAGTCATACCAGGGTTCCATCCTGGTACCCAATGGTCCATTCCAAAGGTCATGGCGCTCGGTTCACGAGACCACCAGTCTTGGCTCTCTTCTACAAGATTTTCCGGCCCATCAAAGGGTGTTACAGGAGACGATGTCGTGGTTGCAGGAATGTTCTGCCCAGCGGTGAATGCGCGGATCTGTTCTTCGTCCGGGGCATACCAGACCTCCTGCTGGGCCACCGGAACGGGCTGGAACTGATTATAGGCGTTGGTTACGGGCCGCAGATACGTAGGCTCAGGAAGCCGGGTAGCACCCTGCGCAAGCTGGACGTTCAATGACCGCTGCGCTGCACGCACAGCCGACACAGAAGGTGGTATTGGGGGTCCCGTTGTGTGTGAAAATCCCATGGACCCCACCGAAGTGGGCGGCGACTGCATCACAGGACCGCCATGCTCATGTGAACCTATCGGTCTCCCAGCCTGTGGATAAAGCACACTGCTTGGATCTGCAACCGGATAATGCATGGTTGGAGCTGGCGGTGATTCCTCGGAAGGCGGAGGAGATATCGCTTGATCCCATGAGCCCCAGGATCCCCATTTGGCATGTGTTTGTTCGAAGGTGGCTGTAGCCTCTGCCGGCAGTTCCACATGCCACTTGTTGGCAGAAATCTCTAGAATCCTAAGGGTGCGCCGTGCGCAGAGCCAACTCTCACCCATCTCTTCGAGATGCCGCAGGCCATGGATGACATCTCGCTGAGCATTCTTCTCTGGAAGATTGAGAAGATGTACAGTCAACGCGGTATGGGCAATGTAGACTGCAATGTTGCAGATTTGCTTAAACCCGTACGTCCGTTTGTACATCCTCAGCAACTTTGAGATTGCAGAAGCAGCCTGTGTGCACAATTTCCGGGGAGACACATGTTGGGGAAGCGGAGAATTGACTTTGGAGTATTTGAGGAAAGGTCGATAAAGGTGTATGAGAAGGAGCTGGTAAAACATACTTTTGGTCTGTCAGTGATACAGCTTAGTACGACAGCAGCCGTCGTTTTGAAACTTACTGCATTAGAAGTGCCTGAGGAAGCTGCCCCTCTTGTGGTCTGAGTTCCTTTGGTAGATCCTTTTTCCAGGCTTCAAGCCTTGTATGCAGATCGCTGAGTTTCTTGAGTTCTGCCTGCTTAGTGGTAGGTTTCTCTTTCGGAGTCGGGTCGTAGAAGAATACAAGCAGGTCGCCATTGATCTCGCATAGCCGGAAGATCTGAGAGGCAACGGCTCGGATCCGCGACGGTTGAGTGTGCTCACGACCTACTCCCGTATCCATGTATGGGGACCATAATTCAGCTTCCTCGTTAGGCAATATATCCACCTTCGGGACGCTAATGCTAGAACCCGCCAACTGGGGCTGGCGACCGAGGTAATTAGACCAGCACCTGCGAATGTTAGACTCATCAAAGATCCCCTAAGAGACTGTATGGTCACGTACTTATCGAACAGAAAGCAACCCCAGAATGTTATCCTGCGTGCATCCACTTCTTCTTCGCCCAGATCCCGGGCCCCGAGGCTGGTCGAGTCAAAGTTTAGGCCCAAATCGAAGGCCATCCGAAAGCTCATCCCGCTGTAGACCCAGCCCTTGCTCTCGCGGCCACAACCCGCCTCCCGCACCGACAGCAGAGCCAGCGCTTGTACGGTGCATAGCTTTGCGTTCGCATGTTCATCGTTCTCGAAGAATAGCCTTTTGGCCTCTTTGAAGAAATGATCGCCCGCCGTGGCAGAATTCTCTGGATCCTCCCGAGCGCCTTCCCAGGAGCTGAAATGACAACCCAGAGCTAGCATTGCATTGACGAGCAAAGTTGAGCAATACTGGCTGGGCACCCCGCGTATATAGTCCCGATAAAACAAATCCTTGGAAAGAGTCGTGAAGAACGGGTAATGCCAGGTAAAGTACATAGTCATGAGATGACTGATCAGTCTCTCATCCTGAGTAACACGGGTCCACCGTGTGACGGAATAATCACCATGGCCCTGATCCAATTCCTGGGCACCAAGAGATGATCTAAATTCATTCAGCTCCGACCCGGGAGGCAGAAAGATGAGGTTCGACGTGCCCCCAATGAACTTGCGGGAGCCGTCCAAAACAAGCTCACTCATCTTCCCTGCTAACTCCGACTCGAACTGGTCAGTCTGTGTTAGGGCCTCATCTCCGCTAGCTGCTGTGTCCTCAGGGCCCGCCGTGGAACCTCTCCCTTGGCCGAGGATCGATTGTGCGACATCTTCGAGATTATCGCAGGACCGAATCTGGCGAACCAAGTCGAATGCATCCTCCTCTTCGTAGTTCAATAAGGCTTGTATCAACGTCAACAATGTTGTGTTTTTCGTTCTCAACGCGTCGGTATCCTTCTTGTATACACCTTTCCTGCGATGGTCGGAATTCGGATCGTAGACGCCTAGGATATTGTGAGCCTCTATCTTTTGAAACCAGCATAAAAGGCAGTACTATACAGGCTGTATGATAGACAGAGGAACAGGCTGCGCAACTCGGTAGATTTCCATCGCACTAGACCACACCATCAGCTACAAAGAGCATGTACAGCGGTAGGGTCGGTCGTACCTTGGATTTCCTCCTGCGGCAGGCGATACACGCCGTACTGACACAACGTCTTTTCGATGCCGGGCCATTGTCCGATTTTGTAGCTTGAGTTCTGGTCGAAGCTTTCCCTCGAGAGCCTGTCAGGGTGGGCGTGGCGTCCATCTCTTGCGACTTCTCCGCGGAGCTGTCTTCCATCGCTGTCAGGTCCACCCAGGAGTGTTCGGAGAAAGCGTCAAAACAGGGCGAAGCATGCTTCTCGAGGGGGGAAAGAGCGGGTCGGGCTGCTGGAGAGGGAACCCAGAAGGCCCCTGCACAAAATGGGTGGAGGGGAAGCGCGGGTCGAGGGTACCGGCATAAGCTCGACAGCAAGAGAGCGAATCTGAGGTCGTGGTAGAGGCATTAGTTAGGCAAGCGCGCAGGAGCTAGGGCGGTACTATTGGCAAAGTCGCAGAAGGAGCTAGTGCAGAGGAAGGATGGGGTGTTGCGCAATCGGCAATCGGAGGATGTCAGGAAGTCGAGAGATGCATGTTGAGCGACTCACAGATCAGTTGTCAGTCAAGCCGAGATCGAACCGCAAAAAGAATTAGGCTACCCCGCGACGTGCAGGAATGGGTTGACGAAACGACCCGCAAGTGGAGGCGACGGCTTGCTCTGGATAGCAGATGGAACCGGGGAGGGGGTTTGTACGGGGTAAAGCAATGAGCATGGAATGAATGGAAATCGACGGAGGATGATAAGAGGAGATGATCTGGAGGGAATGATTGGACAATGCTGGAGGGAGGGGGAAGTAAGAAGGAAGAGATAGATAGCGAGTCTGTGCAACTGCGCGCCGGCAGCTCGACGATCTGGCCCGGTTGGTTGGATGTGCGTCGATAAGAAACGGTGGATGACTAATGCCCATTCCCAAAGTTAACCAACTAGTTAACTACTAGTAGTACTGTAGAAAGACGAATGTCAGTTGGGCATCGGTGGATATTATAACGATAATGAACCGACCATGATAGATAATTTATCGATTGATTTTCGTTCATCTTAGAGTTCTGCGCGGGAACGACTAGTAGTACTTCCCTCTGTGTGATTCATATCTGCAAGATAGTCAAGATATGCTTTCTTTTTTCTCTGTTCTGCCTATCAGACATATTCTATTGGAAGAAAGAATGGCATCCCACCATCGAAGGAATGATCTGGATCGATCGCGGTCGGCACCATCTCAAGTTGTGTCACATGGACCTCGATGCTTCATAGTCCAATTTGACCAGTTACAAGTACTTAGTTGGTTACAAAGTACCGCTGGTTGGTTATTACTGAAAGAGGTTTAGTGTATGTGCCTGATCTATGAGGACGGGCATCGGCCTAATCTACTATCTACTACGTAGCCATATGTTTCATCACTCCACGCTCTCACCATCCTACGGATAAGCTAACCGGTTTTACACATCATAGAACCCTTTCCGCTTCCAGAATGCCATGCAGCGTCTCAAGACGTCGATGGTAAACGGTTTATACTGTGCCTCAGGGCAACCGGCAAGGGCACAACAGTAATCGTGCATTCATATACCGGCGAATACTGAGCACATTCCCAGCGCGTCAGTTCTCCAAGCACTCGCTCCTGTAGAACAGGCATCAGCGGCACTAGTGAGCCTATTGACGTGCCCGACTTGACTGCCTGCTCCACCCGGTCGCTGTAATCGATCATCCGCACGGGATACCCGGCTTCGGGGAGGAGAGTAATGGTATCCTCAACGGTCAAGGACTTGGTCCGGTCCGGGGACAAAATGTGATAGGCTTGACCGAGATCCTTGTTCTCCGACGCAATCTGAAGCACCGAAAGCACACAAAGTCGATCGTGCAATATTCGAACCGCATGTCAACTATTCGCGGGAAGGTCCCCACCTTGATGCACCCGACAATCCATCGCGTGATAAAGTCATCAGGGTTACTGGCGCCAGTGACGCTATCTCAGATAATAAAGCCGGGGCGGTAGATGGCGATAGGGAGGCCCTTTTCCTGCATACGGCGCACCATCGCCTCGGCGGTCCACTGGCTCTTCCCGTACCCAAGGTCATTATTGCAAGGCAGGCAAGTGGTTTATCAGTGGACTGTCTTCGGGGATGCTTCGCGTGCCTAGAATCATGCCTGACGGACCGAAGACATCGATACTCGACATGTAATGGAACGCCTTGCGGCGACCTAGCGCTGCAGCGTTCAAGACGTTCCGTGTCCCTTCGACGTTGTCGCGGTGCTGTTCCTGGTAAGACTCGCAGAAGTTGACATTGGCCGCAACGTGAAAGATCACACTGGCCCAATCAACCAGCCAATTGAATTGCGCGGGTCCAAGCCCAAGCTGCTCGTCTCCAATGTCTCCCTCCAGGACTAAGATTTTCTGGGAGAGCTCCAAGGAGTCGGGAAACAAATTGGATCTCTCCATGGTCTTCTGCACTCTAGCAGCGGCGCTTTGACCGTTCCTAGCTCGAGCAAGGCACGCGACCTGCTTCACACCCGGCCTCTCAATGAGTCGGCGGAGGATATGCGCTCCCACGAGTCCAGTTGCACCCGTGAGGAAAACTCGTCCTTCTGCTGCCGATTCCCAGCCCAGAGCGAGTGGAATGTCATCGACAATGTCAACGTCGTTCGCCCAAATACTAGTATGATCTGGTGCATCTTCGTATCTATCTTGTCCGGGTGCCTGCCCAGCGTCAAGAAGATCACATAAACTTGAGAAGCGGGAATGCGCATGTAGCTCATCCATGGTAATCAGGCGCTCCAGTCGATGTTGTATGAGCGCTATCAGAGCCGCCGCCTGAATGGACGAGGCACCTAAGAGAAAGAAATCTTGCTCGGGCGTGGGGTGGGACATCTGAAGTAATCCCTCCCATATTTTCGCCAGAGCAGATATCGTGCCCGTGCCGTTGGTGTTGATACCTGTGCCATTAACGACGTCCCGCTTCCCTCCCGCCTCGACTTCACGTGGGCCTTGTGCATAACCGTCTAGAAGAGCCTGGCGGTCGACGTTACCATTTGCCGTCAAGGGAAAGGTCGTGACTAGTTCAAATCGCTCCGGGATCATGTAGGATGGCAGGGTGTCCTGTGCAAATCGAAGGATGGCGTCTTGACTCTGCTTATTCCCACCACTGGGGATGATATACGCGATCAAGATAGACGAGTGGAGAACCGACAAGGGTGGTCTTTGCAGGACCAGACACGATTCCAAAAGCGGGCTTGACTCCATAATCCGTGAAATTTCCTCGAGTTCGACGAGAAATCCTTGATGCTTGACCTGTGTATCGCGACGGCCGATGTAGTCCAGGAATCCTGGTTTATCCCGTCGCCACTGGCCAATGTCACCAGTACGATACAGTTCGACAATTGACCTACCAGCGACAGTCGGGCCGTCAATTATGCCTGTGCCTTTTGTGTACCGGTGTGGAATGAGTACCTGGATAAATCTTTCCTCATCCTCACAGCTCCTGTGGAGATAGCCGGCTGACTTTCCCGGTCCGCCAACACATATTTCGCCGTGGATGCCACTTTCCTCGATGAGCAAGGCTCCAGGTTATCGTCTAGCAGATAAACAATAGCTTTTCCAATTGGCTGGCCAATTCTGATGCGGTTTTTCAGACAGTCCGGCAAGGTTGCCCTGTACATGGTCGTCAGGGTAGTCCCTTCGGTAGGACCGTATCCATTCCACAGGTTTTCTGGAGGTTCCTTTTCCAGGACAGATCGCAACGCTCGTGGATTCGCCGCCTCGCCCAGCTGTTACCACATGGCGCAAACCACGGAATGCATTGGGGGCTGTCGACGCAATAACAATGAAGAGGGCCGTTGGGATGATCATCACGCTCGCTCGGGTGTCGGTCAAGAAGGCAGGAAGACGGCTTGGGTCGGTTCCGACTCCCTTCGGCAGGACCACGATAGTCCCCAGGGCTATCAGCGTGGCCCAAATTTCAAACAGACTCAAATCGAACCCAGGATTATTGAATGCGGTCACGCGATCGGTATGTGACAGCGGAGTCATGTTGTTCTCCATCGCCAAATGGAGGATGCTGCTTGTCTGGATCTGAACGGGTTTCGGCTTTCCCGTGGACCCCGATGTGAAAAGGATGTGACTGCATCCATCCTCGTTCTGGGGACAGTCTTTCTGAAAAACCAGGTGACTATCGTGGCGGAATAGCGCAGGTTCGAGGTGTTCCATCGGGTAAAGGTCGAAGCCTTGATACCTATTGGTAGACAAATCCTCAATGATCACTCGTCTGACGGCGACATCACGCAACAATTCACAGATCCGCTTCGGGGGCTGGTTAGGCTCGAGAGGGACGCATGTTGCACCGACGAGACGGACGGCCACTTGGGCTACCACTTGACTCAGGCCAGGGCTGAGGAGAATACCGACGGGCTCTTCCGCCTCAACCTTGTCTTTCAGCTGAAGCCTGTCCGCCAGACATGTGGCACGTGCTAGCAGGTGCCCATACATGAGGGCTTGGGGCCCGTCCAGCACGGCCATAGCGTCTGAATGCTGTTGAGCGTGTTGCGCCAGAACTCTCTCCATCATGGTATAGCAACCATTGTGAACTCCACCGTTCGAATTGGACTCTTGTCTTGGCGGAAAATCGGATCCAGTTCAGACTTTAGGGACGGTATCTGAACTGAGCGGCTACATGCAAATGGAGGGTTTGATAAAAAATGTATTCATTGACGGACAAATGCCCCGATGCTTGAATTTATGATTCCTTGCGGCGAACAGGAAAGCAGCAAGGCAAGTACTTATCATAAGTTTACGGCACTCTCCAAGCAACATCGCAGTTCAAAACGTACTCCGCTGAAGTATCTCGGGAATTTTACCTCCACGACAGTCCAACATCAACCTCGCGATTCCGAGGCCAACTGCCATGTCCGGAAAGGCAGTGACCCGATCGCCGTCCCATGCGTGGACGGCGGGTGGCTGAGATCATCACTGGTCGCGACAAGGTGATGTAGTCGACAAGGAGAAATTGTCATGGCAACTCGCCGGTTCCAGCAGGCGGAGGAACTTTTGACTTTCAACTCCTCATGAAGGCCGTTCTTCTGGGAATCTACTGGCCCGCGCATGCTGATCAATGAAGGTTTTACTCCACAAGAGAACAAGAAATCCGGTGCAGAGTGACAAGAAGACAGAGGCCGTCCAAAGGAGCATGGCAATCATGGATCATCGTGTTAAATCTGATCTCAGATCTGAGTCAACACATATGCATAATCTTCGTCAGATGAGTGGGTCTAGTGGCTTGATCGATATTTCATGTGGCTATAATGCTGAAAAGAGGAATCATTGATATCATAGCATTCCATGTAAACTTCGACCGACGACTGACAGAGAAGTCTTCCAATTGCTGTTCATGCCACCTGCACCCCATATTGCGAATGGACCCCATTGCGAAGCGAAAACGAGGGTCTTGGGTCCTATCCCGCAAGCGTCGGCCGGACTTTTGTCACTCGTGGGATTGAGCATGTCCTATTCAAGACGCACACTGGGTGCTGCCCACCATATGCCAGCCAGTGTGGTTTTGCGTGACCAGATCGACGTGCCCTAAGGACAGCAAATCACCCATTACCATGGATAGGAACAAGTCCCAGGCTTCCATACTTTGACTTATAAGGCGTCTCCGACAAACTCCATCGAGAAATCAACCGCCCTTGGCACGCGTGGCTTCACCAGTCTGCGACTCAGTGGAAAAAACCTTAAACCTGAACCTACACGATGCAGCTCCCGCCCTCATTTACTGCGGCCCTGCAGTCGGGCATCGCCAAGTGACGGCAGCAAGGCCAATACTTTGAATTGAGCCCTCCTGCCACCGAAATGGGCATGGTTCACTTCGGGTCCAACGTCACGCTAGGCCTCCGATCCAGTCCCTCCATGCACGAAACCTTCCACAGAGAATTGAAAAAGAGCCGTGAATTCGTTATCGGAGCTGGCGCGAGCCGATGCCTCGGTGGTTCCACCAACGAGGTCACGAAACTGGAGAGACTGCTGGCCGACTTCCACCACGGCAAAGAGGTCGTGTTCTTCAACTCAGGATACGAAGCCAACGTTGGTATATATGGCACCTTGCCTCAACCCGGGGATGCCATAATCCACGACTCCATGGCTCACGCGAGCATTCGTGACGGCGTTCGTTATGTCCGTGCACCCATCGTAAAAGCTTTAGCACATAATGATATCCAGTCGCTAGACGATGTGCTTGGAAAGGTTAAGCTCGGCTCGGCCGATATTAGCTGCGGGAGAAGAACGGTGTTCCTTGCTCTGGAGTCTTTTACAGTATGGAAGGGGATATCTCGCCCATCCCGGAGATTGTCTCGCATGTTAGAAGTGCTCTACCGGCTGGCAATGGAGTTCTCATTGTTGATGAGGCTCACTCGACGGGTATATTTGGACCCAACGGCTCAGGATACATATGTCACTTGGACCTGGAGAAGGAACGCATAATTTCGATGCAGAGCTTTGGCAAAGGCCCTGGTGCTTTGGGTGGTATGTGCACTTCAAAATCTGGCTCCGTCAATGGCTAGCTTAACGTGCACCAGGTGTAGTTATTTTGCGATCCTTTGATCAAAGAATATATGGCCAACTTCGCACGAGGCCTGATGTACTCGACCGGGCCTTCCTTCCCCAAAGTCGCCGCCATCAGAGCTTCGATCGCCACCCTCAGCAGCGCAGACGGGGAGCAGGTAAGAACACTAGTGATCAAACCCTCCAATATATATCCCAAGTCTAATTAGTGGCCACTATGAATAGCGCCGCCAGAGGCTCCGCGCAAACATCAAACTCTTCCACCAATCCTCATGCATCCGAGGCGACAGGCTCTATCAAACTCCGGGATTCTAAAATTCCCCTCCTTTGAGCAGACGAAGAACGATGAGGTGTTCGTGGCCATCATCCCCATCATCACGGAGCAAGGACAATGCCACAAGCTACAGCAAAGACTGCAGGAACAAAGGTTCCGCACCCATGCAGTCCGAAACCCCGCCATCCCGAAGGAGGAAGAGCGCGTTCGCTTGATGCTGCACGCGGATAACAAGCCGGACGAGATCAGAGGCTTTGTGCGTGTGTTGATGGAATGGGGCTGGGAAATGATGTAGGTTGGGGCCAAGCCGGAGTCTCGCCTGTAGACTGGCAGGACAGATGGCTCGTGTACTATTGTTCGGTTCGAGGTTATAAATTATTACGCTCGTTTGTATAGTGCATAGAAAACACAACATCACTGCACATAGTCACTGCTGCTTAACACAAGTGCTGAGATTCGGCGTCTTCAGGACGGGTCAAGTTCTGCATCTACGGGCACAATGTCGATAATGTCCCCAATAGATCAATTCCGACAGATGCTCTTTCCTAGCCTAATAAGATGTCTTCAAAACGCAAGGCGAGCCTAGGCGAAGGGCAGATCATTCACAAATCGTTTGATCCTTTCATCAGCCGTAGTTGTGGCAAGGGAGGACAGGTCCGACTCGGAAGGAAACTCCCTCCTGTATCCGTAAATGAGCCTGTATTTGTCCCTTCCCTTTTTACTTTCTGTGTTCTGTTCCTCGCTAATCGCTATCTAATTGGTTATTGTCTTCCAAGTCGTTAGAAAGGGATATCGCCAAGAACTATGCAGGATTACTGTTTGAATACTCCTTTTCTCTGTATTAGTGGAAATATGTTAGTTTCGCTCAAATTGATCCCTTCAATGACTAAGGATATATAGCAGCATGATTTAGGCCGAGCAGCTGTCTTGTCCATATCTGGTATGGTTGTCACTGCACGTATCCGCAGATAGCCTGGGGTTATTTTTTGCTCAGGGTTCAGTAATACCAGGCCGCTGGAACATTCTATATTAACACTGCGTAGATATCCCGTGGGCATAATCCCATGACCTTCGAGTTCCAGCCATCGGGTTTGGCCGACTTGCTGGAGGCCTTGCATAAGTCTACTGCTTTGTACAATGACAAGAAAGGCCAGAATCAGATGAGTCATCTTGCTTCACTGCTCATTGATCAACCAGGGGCAGTTTGAATAAGAGAAGTAAATGTTGACATTCTTAAGGGACACCCTCTGCGCTTTACCGCTTCTTCTCAGCCGCATATATGGTCTTGGCTTGATGCTGTTCTCAAAAAGTAGACGAGGCATTGGTCCTCGGCAGAGTGAGTGTGCATCGGGGAGACTCCGCAAGCGTCCTCCGTGCTTGACCCAATGAGGCCCAAGCAAATGCGATCCTCGGCGCCAAGCCTTACGGATCGTCTGGAGGATCCCGGATTATTAATTACCGGAAAAACAGAATGTTGGAACCCTCTTTAGGGAAGAAATCGATATCTGCAGGCAGCCAGCCAGGCACAAGGCTGTCCCCGTCCCCGTCCTACTGTGTATGGTACTTTGGTGATACCCGGCGAAATCAATGTTTACCAGTATCTCACAGGACAGTCAGTATGTTTGCATGGAGAGGGAGACGGACAAATGTTCCTTTGTCCCGACAGCATTTCCGAGGAAATGACACCCACCCCACGAAGATCAATATGGGTGGTTGGTGGTTGGGCAGACACACAAAAGTCCGACCACCCCCATCTCCCACAACAATAATGATGCTAATCGGTGATGGTAATTGCGAACCACCAAAGTTACGGTGTGACGGGGGAGAAGTACGTAACACTCGGTAACATGGAACATTCTTTAGTGGGGAAGGAGACATTCTGCCGCTACCTCTTTGGGACACTGGCCGTTCCAGAAGTTACCGTGAGCCGAGGTGATACACGGTTGTTACCGCGCTAGAACGATTCAGGGTCACACGGTGGGCGTTGGGCAGACTGCTGCGGTGTACGAGGGATGTTCCGGGAGTCGGCACCCGCCCTTACCGCCTGAAACCAACCAACCCCCATTTGGCGCCTCACTGTTAGGTACTGGCGCTAAACTGTTTGGGGGGACTACAGACGACGAGGGCGCTAATGCTGTCCGATGCGGTCAGGCGCCTGCAACTTTTCTGTTATGCGATCAATATTACCTTTGCAGTCTAGTGGACTCCGCCGGGACCCGATGTTACGGACAAACCGTCATCCACCCACGTAACTAGTACTGGTTCAGCAGAGGTTAAGATTAATTGTTACCGTCACTTTCTCTTTTAGTGTGTTTCCCCGTTATCTGCCTTTTCTGGATTTCCTGGTTTGAGATCATTACTACACAGTTATTCCCTTTGCCGCTGACTGTCCTGGCTTGGCTTGGCTCTTCCTTATCCTCTCCCTCTCTCTCTCCCTCCCTGCATCTTTGGTTCCTTCGAATCTTCTCCCTTGTCTACTCTCTTTTCATCATCCTCGTCGTCGTCGTCTCCCTAATCTTCTCTCTGGACTCGTTCCGGTGGACATCTGCTTCACTTTCCGTCCCCATCTCTCGCGCTGTCTGCAATAGTCGCGTGCCTGCATACGGACCCGGCCGTCTTCCGCTTTTGGCATCTTCCGCTCGGCTGGGTCTCTGGCCAGTGCCAACACAGCAAGTGTGTTGTTGCTAATAGCCGATCTGCTCAAACTACTACTAGTACTAGACTATATCTATCAGATATACTCCCACTGGGGAACCGCCCACTGGACGTTCCCCTCCCTCCTCTTCTGCTCTCCTGCTCTCTTCCCATCCATGTATCTCGTTCAGACTCTCGACCAGAGCGCCTCGACGGGCCTAGGACGCCTTTTTAAACAATTTTCCTGTGGATCTAAATTGTGAAGATGATGGTCCCAAGAGCTTATCTTTTCAGTTCCCTACCTCCGTCTCCGAAGACTGCTCTCCGTCAACATGGTGAGAGAACTCCCGTCACCAAGTCCTCCCTGGATCTTCTCCCCGTCCAAGATTATGCGAGTCTCGAATTTCCATCCGACTCTTCTCCGCAGACCATGCACACCAGTCCGGTTGTGATACCCCCGAAGCGGGCTCCTCGCGTGACCTCGGTACATTCGCAGACCGCAAAGAAAGGGCCAGCCACGCCGAAGAAGTCTAGAACGGTGTCTCACAAGTCGTCGTCGGCCACTTTGACTGACCGGTCCGTGCCAAGTTCGATTGCGTCGATTCTGGAAGCCACGGCAATCCCCGTGCCTCGCCGGGGCTGGACTGTTCGAGAGTCTCGCAACCGCAGAAAACTGCCTCGTGTGGATCATGTGCAGCAATTCAGCAAGCTGTTGATGGACGGTGTGGGCGATAATTCGATGGAGAGCACGGGCAACACGGTGCTGGATCTACTTCTGAGTCCTCCGGATGAGGTCGACAAGTCTACCGTTGGGAGTGATTGTGATAGTGAGGCGCCGTCTTTCTCCGCTTGCTCTATGTCCCTTGAGTCGACGCCGTCGTTGGAGCGCGACTACGACTCACCGTCCAGTCTCCCGGCACCGTCTACGCCGTCAAGCCAGCGGAGCCCGTTAGAACGAAAGTTTCACCGCCAATCGCCCTGTGAGAACTGCATCTTCGACCACCCTTTGCTAGAAAACGAAGTGTCGGACACGGAAGAGGATTTTGTCGAACAGGCCTCATTGCCCGATCTGACCCCGAGGAGCCCGACACCATCTCGAACGTTCCCGCGGTTAGGATCCACATTCAAATCTAACCTAACGGCTTCTTTGCGAGCAATCAAATCTGCTGCGCAGAGTGTTTCGGCCTTTGCTACTCCTTCCGTTCAGCCGGACGACTTTCTGACCCGGTCTCTCTTCACCATTACACCGGAGATGACGGACGACCGACGGCCTCCGCCCATGAACGAGCCGCCATCTCCCGCACTCCGACGGTACCTGAACCCAATAACGGTCTCACCAGCGGAGATGTATGCTTATCAGGAATACCCACACGAGTCCCTTGATAGCCCCAACTGCCCGGTTTCCGTGCAAATGCAAACGTACCATCGCTCGGGTAGGCGCGGCAGTCGCAGGAGCGGGTTCCACCTAGCACGCTCTGAGGGCCGCGACCGACAGCTGCTACCATTCGACCCGGAGATTCCACCCATGTCACGCCAGCGCGAGCCGCGGGAGAACAGCGATTTCCTGCGCATGGTGGTTCTCGAGATGAACATGCGACGCAGCGGCAAGCTTCGGGACGACGTTCCGACGCGGGCCCGAATTTGGCTGCCTCCCCGCAAGGGCAGTCAGGGCCGTTATGTTCGGTATGACTATTACGAGGATGAGGATGAGGACGAGAACGCAGTTCCCTCTCGTTGGGTCGGGATCTCCGTCAGCAGTCTGTAAAACAGTGCCACTTTACCTCAAGATTCTTTTTGCTTTACACACACTCAATGCGCACAGCGAGGCGCATGGATTTCGGACTTGGCTATTCCTTTTACATTGCTTTTCTTGTACATAATTTTGCATAGATATTGGAGGCGTTCCCCTTTGGGTTAAAGGGGCATAGCGAGGCGTTTGGGAAGGGGGGAGAACCACCTATTCATTTGGAATATTGCTAGAATACACCTGGCTGGCTTTTAAGTAGAACAATTGCTACTATCATTTACTTTGGATATCATTTACAGACACCGCTTATGTGCGGGACAAGCCGACCACAGACACTGAAACGAAGGTGTTATCACCACCGTCTCAAAAGCGATAAGTGATAAGTAACGGAGTCCGGAGTACACTACAGCGACTAAGACTACTAATTCCGGATCGAACCAACTAACTAACGCAGCTACTAAGTAGTCCTTCTCTAGCGACCTACCTAATTCATCTAGCTCCAGGCTGTTTACCAGGCTACTCTACCCGTGCAGGACTGTCCCGATACGTGTTAGATTATTCTGTATTGGGCTTAGTTAGTTGGTCTTGATGCTTAAGTGCGCCTTCTCGGAACAGTTCCGCTGGATTCAGATCATCGTGATTTGGTTTGTATATTCTATCGCTAATAGAAAGTAGCAACTTTTATTTGCGAAGATAATTCATCTCAGTACGTTGTGGTAGTTGATAGTAAGACAGAAGATGATCATAATGAAAGCATGCGGTATGACAGAAAGTTTATTTCATGTGGTTGTTTGGGTATCACGCGAGCCAAGGCGCATTACTCCGTACTACTATTATAATGTTATTCCTTGGTAATATTGTTATCATTATTATTGCTGTTATGTTTTTTGTTGTTGTTCCTGATCCCCGAGCCCAACCGCTGCATGTTACTTATGTCGTGTGTTGTGTGTCATTAGGCAGGGGGGGGGTTTGTCTGTCTGCCAGGGATAATTTGAACTTTAGGTAGTATTTTCGATGAGTCGAATATTATCTTTCGGAGTTACGTAGATACTATGATACTTTATGCTTTAACCTTCACTTCCTCCAAGACAAGACAAGAAAATAATACGATCGCTGATCTACAACCCACAGACGGTAGGTACTATGTAGAATAACTACTGGTTGGGAGGTATTGTTCCACCCACCCCACGGTCAATAGGGAAAATAAACTCAACACGCGGAGGTTAAATAATGGCCTGATGACGCCATGACAGGTGGAATAGAGTTCACGCCTATTGTCATCACCTGTTCTTTCTTAGGTTATCCAGTCATGTTGGGGTATTTATGTATGTATGTATGTATGATACTCCCGTTCGTATGTTATGTTATGTATCTTGTCAAATTCATCGATGCAGAGATTAGAATAGGAGAGCTTGAATAGGTAAAATACGAATCCGGTTTTCTTGTAAACTACCTAAGAAGGTATGATGGCTGGCTGGCTGGCTGGCTGGTGATGGATGACACCGTGCAGGGTTGCCTTATCTCTGTCCAATGGGGGATCAAGATTACCCATGACTCTTTCAATATGAATGTCTCAGCCATCGGTGTTAGGTTTCATTCCTTATGGATTGCCTGACTGGCTTGGTTGGATTGGGTGTTAGGCTAGTCTGTTAGTAGTTTGCTAGTTAGTCGGGTTGGTGGTAAAGTACTAGTTCCATGTAGGGAGCAGCTTGTGGCTCAATACGGGGCTAGATTGCAGGGCTGAGCTGGGTATTTCTGCTCTCTTTCATGGATTATGGGTGTATGATTCTAATACTGCTAGTATCGTATCTAATCCATGTGATCTATTTTGACTCTATAGTGGCAGTCATGTTCTTTAATTGGAGTTTTATTTATTCTTCTGATCCAGCGAACGTTGAGGACGCTACCATAGAACCGTACCATCAGGGGTTCTTCATAATCTCAACCCACGATAAATGGCAGAGACGGGTTTAAATCATGTATATATTGATATATGAGATCTTTAGATGGTGCATGGTTGGTGGTAAAGTGTGGTTGTCAGATGTGCTTTAATATTGAATCTTGCGGGTTTAGTATCGCTAGGCTATTTGATAGAAAATTAGAAACGTGAGCCAACAGACTCAGAACGCGCATTCCTTGTAGTGAGCTTAGAAGAGAATGTGAGATTGATCGGATCCTCTCAGTGGTGGTAGTGGTCAGAGATCACGTAAATAGAGACGAGAGAAGATCAGGTATTGCCTGGCTACAGTGAATGTCTCAACATCTCACACTCTGCAAAATTATATAAGGATAGAGAGAAGACCCTTTGAACAATATAGGAGATGGTACAGAGTATCTAGTATGAGACAACTACTAACGAGGAATGAAGAGTGATTAGCAGCCTATGGTCACTCTATTGTACGGCTGAGATATTCTTCCGCTCCGTTATCTGCCTTCAGCTTGACGGCAGTGACCCACATCGTCGCTTGCTGCTTATCACTACTGGACTAGTTACTAGTAGTAGTATCATCGCTACATGTATACTTGCAACCATTGAGCTCATTGGCACTCCTTGCACGCGAAAAAACTAATTTTGACTTATCTGTCTAATTAAAAGCTACATCAATGTTTTACCGTGCGGCTTACCGTTTCCCCACTACCTTATACAGGACTAGAAGATCACCTTCAGCTCGGAATCTCCATCAAGTAACAGCAGACTTCCAAAACTACGACTCAAAAGGAAATCTAGTCACTGAAAATGTTCCTGTCATCGCCGGTGATCCAGGTGAAACCTACCTTCTGGTGTATCCAGAAGTCGGCAGTGCTTTTCGTGCTGCTGCAAAGAAAGCACACATCTCTGCGCCTGTTGCGGACGTTATACCAACATGCAAGCTGATGTTCTTCCATGAATCGCAGCATTTTGGGTTTGGTGAGTAGCCACCCTTACTTTTGGTAATACTATGTATACTGGTTGATGGTATTTGCTCATGAATCGGTATCAGAGTCGCCCAGTTATCCCCGCCTCTACGCGCCAACGCACATTGCACGCCGAACGGAGTCAAGTATATCCCCTGCGACTTTGTTTCTGGATGGGAAAATGCATGAGTTTGTTCTTGATGGGACTGCAGATGGTATACCAACACATCACATGTTTACTATTGAATGAACTCTAACATTGACATAGCTCAGTTTGCTTATCATGCAAGCGCCAGTGCACAGAATCTCAAGCATGTCTTGGAACAGCTGAAGAATGTGTGAAGGCTACTTACTACTTTTGCTCATGCACTTATCAGGGGTCCTTCTTTCATCACTAACCATGATAAGCATGTTTTGCATAAATCAGATCCTATCCAAATGACTCTTGACACTAACTTCAATATTCCTAAAGAAACCAAATTAGCTGAATTGCTAAAGAGTAGGTATCGCATGTCATCTGAAACATTTCAGCATTATCATCGTCAGACAAGTTAAGTATGAGGTCTGGATTTCAATGTAGACCTCTACTCTACTCCTTATGTACTCTACTCCTTATTGTATAAAAGGCCCGTCCCTTGGTCCAACCGTCATGCGCACAGCTGTGTCTTCAAGACACTTAATCATAACATGATAGGCATAGTAGTACCTTGCCTCCATAATATGATTCCTAGCACCTTAGTAGAAACTATTAAGAACTAGCTACCATTTCTCATGCTGAGTAACGAACTAATCAAGCAATACATAAACAAGACAAGATCCTAGTGGGCAACATTAAGTATATAGCCGAAACACCTTAACCTCTTTTCTCTCTTAATATCCCCTCCAGTACAGAGTTAAGCTCTATCCACCGAAATCTCTCAAAAGCAACTAGTAGTAAACTAAAAGACTACCTGTAAGATTATAGTTACTAGTTAAACGGTCACAAGACCATAACACGAACAGCCAATTCCGCATTATTAATCAAGATCGAGCTTGAATATACGATCCACAGTAGCTTTTTAATCATGGAATGAATCCCTGTCAATAGCAAGCCATAGTATATAGTAATGATCTCACTGCTAGTCGGTGGAATCATTACCCGTTATTGATACTACTTACATCATAGTATACTAATTCTCAGATCTGACACTAGGCCCCAATTCTAACTAGATATCCATCTGAACCAAGATAGTATTTATTAACGACAGAAAATAATTCCCAGAAACCCTCTAAAACCAACATGTTATTGTTCCATAATCTACCTCATTCTAAATCAAGATACTCCCCTCATATCCATATCTACCCAGCAAACTTCCCCGCCAAACGGCCCGTCGCGGCCCAAACAAACATAAATAGGCACAAAAACAAACAAACTTTACAGCCGCCAACAAAGCTCCATCCAGACTGGCTGTAGATAAGACCGTCACACTCCTCTCCCCTCCCCCTCATTCATCTATTATAGTTTTTCTTACTGTGGCTGTGGCGGTCAGACTATTGGTGGGACAGGGAAAGGTTGCAGATAGTAGATCCCGTGGGGTGGAGGTTGTTTCTCCGGTGATCCATCGTGAGTCAGAGATAAGCACAACCCCATAGCCGTATGGGGTACATATCTATCTCCCTACCTATCAATTTGATCTTCATGCATCATTCTTCTTTGAGTCGAGTTCATTCTATGCATCGATTGTAAAGCGTGGGGTGTGCAAAGTATAGATGATGGACTGACTGACTGACTGATCGGTGCACATGCAGCCCAGCCATCATCTGAGAGATCACAAACCAAGCAGAGGCATCGAGGATAGGCACAAGGTTGCACCGAATGATGCGTGTATACCCGAGCTGATAAATCCTTGGGGTTTGATTAGCCCCTGCATATGGTCGATCCTGTCCTGTCCTGTCCTTGTTGCCTTGCTGGTTTTGTTCCTTATCTATCCGTAGTGGTGCAGTGGTGTGTATTCTGCTGGAGTTGATAGATCAAGCCTGTACTTAGTCTACTGTAAGTAATGGGTATATTACCGTCTTGGTATGGATTGTTTACCCTTGGTAAAGTATTCATAAAGTACCTGGGTGGTATTAGGCTGGCGTTAGCCCACGTACTTTTGCCTAGTTCTCTGAAGGGCGGATGTCTAAGCTTTTTAGTAGTAGCTTCTCACGATGTAATTATAGCTGCTGGATCCACTGATGGAAGTCTGAATATGGTCGCTATTTGATTGATCAAAAAGGCAAGGTCTCATGGTTTTGATTCCAGGTGGTAGATTCTTTCTCAGTCTGAATATTCTGATGATACTCACATGTCCTTTTATTGCAGTGACACCCTTCACATACGCCCTTAGTCTAGCTATGAGTCGAAATTGTGTATATAGTATGAAGTGCTAATTTATCCCATAGAATGCAAGGGGCATGGTGATAGAGGTAGGCCACATTGCTCGTAAGTAATCACGAAAATTAGCTTGTCATGACAGTCAAAAAATGTTATTGTGGATGAGAACGGCGCTGCTGCCTCGTTCGCTTCGGCCTGAAGCTCCCGTTGCATATATCTGATAATCTTACTGTAGAGAGGAGTGCGCAAGGAAAGCAATGATCAGGATCCTTTAGTCGTATGATACATTCAGGAAGAAGATGAGGGGGCGGATCGGACGAGGAGGTGGGAGGAGGCCTGCCTTCCTTCCCATTGCGGAAGGAACGCTGCAGCTGCTTACTTTCAAGATTCATACTAGTTGGTTACGTTGTGAAACTTGTTGGAAGTCTCTCTATCTTGTCATCTGTCTGTTCGTCAATTACTGGCACTTCGATCTTTCTGTGTTGGACTGAGGATGCATTAGGTTGTTGACAACCGTATATACTGTCGACGGAAGACCTTGGAGCATGCGACATGGCATCACGACCTACAGACACAATGATCGAATGCTAAAACAATACTTGATTCTATAGTATAAAGTCTGTGCCATGATCTAATTATACAATCACTAATATACAATCAGCCAGCGCTCATCACTTCAACGTGCTCAATAAGTCTGTCTACGACTTGGATGTTATCTCGGAAAGCTTGCCCAAGATCGCGGTGAATCGTTTCGAGATCCCCCACGACGAAAGGCCAGCAAGTATCGAACAGCCAGCTTTGAGGGTCTCCGCTGGTCCTTGCGGAGCACATACATCCCCAACACCGGTCAGAACCGCTTTCATGCCATGGCCTTCGCGCACGAAAAGTTGGGCTAGTTCATCATCGCAGGGTCTGTCGAGATGAATAAACAGAGGTTTTTCGGACATGCCGTGTCCTGCCTCACGGCAGCTCGTCATGTCAGATAGTGAGGGGTAGCATGCGCCATACGCCCATAGAACTAGGGTTGCCAGGAAGACAGCGACTGGCTCATGGAACGAACGGCTCGAGAAATCGCGGGCATGTCTTAGCAGTGCACCTGCGTGTACAACTGCCAGGCGGGCCTTGTACTGGTCATGTTTGACCCAGCGTAGTATGTAGTGCCATTCAAGGGTCTGTTCGCGTTCACGCCAATGGGATTCCTCCATTGCCAGAGATGTTGCGAGTGTCCGTATTTCACGAAATGGGGCAAGGAGGATTATCCGAGCTAAGTGGAGATGCAAGACTGTGGGATGTTCGAGGCCAGCGGTCCCGGCTACTGTGCTGCCAGCAGCCCAATGGAGTATGTCGAGGCAGTCACATGCACTGTTGCGCCATTTGGAATACGACGGTATACCGGGTAGCCACACAGAGCCAGATGGGAGTGCGGAATGCCGTGACTGCTTTTTCGAGGTTGGGTTCCAGAAGGACAAGGGGCGGCGGAAGTAGTCTCCCACCTCCCACATACGGTGATATAACGCGTGAATGAGAAGAAGCTGGCTGAACTCTCCGAGATCAGGTACTAGCTCCTTCTCGATGTACATTATAAGGACGGCCTCATAAAGGGAGGATTCTTTCGGGTCTTCAGGACAACGCATTAGCTGTAAGAACGAGTTGGAAGATAGAGACGAATGATACCTGATGTTCCTCTCCGTACTTCTTCCCAGGCCTCTGGAGATTCTGCCTCCCAAAGAGTCTCGTGGGAAGGCAATGTTGCTTGGCTCTCGTCAAGAGAGAGCAAAGGGCGCTTGTCAAAATGGTATGCTATGGTGCAGTCAAGAAGCTACTTTCGGTTAATTTTAGACCTCCTAGACGAAAGAAGCGCACGTACCCATATCAGATAGCCTGTACGTCTTCTGATCTCGTCCTCGACCCAGGACACCCAGCGCTGCCCATTCGTCTTCCCGTTTAAGGACTGTATAGGTCTGTGACCAAGAAGTTTCGCGCGGGTCACAAAGCCGACCAAATTGCCAAAGGTATTCAACGCTAAACACCTAGCTCGTTCGTCGCAACTGTAGAGTATTCCAACGCAGTTGAGTACTGATGCTTGAAGAAGCCACACGGGTGCTCGATCGATGAGATACTTTTCTCCCTAGAGAAACGAAAACGAGTCAATGACGGATCACGCGGTATTAAAGGACTGTCTCACCTCAACATTCGTAGCGCGTCTAAGGAACTCATGAAACACCGGCGCGCACTCAACCTGTTCTTTGATACCAGCAAAATGGCAACCAACTGCTGACAGAGCTAGCACCACTATCCAATGGCACTTGTTTATATCGAACGTAGGAGTGTGGAATATTGGGTAAACAGGCTGAAAATGCACGAAGTATAGATCAACAAAGCTTGACAGTGTCTCCGCACTAGGCAAGTGGTCGGTTTCAAACTTTGGATACAGTATACTCTCCACGCAGCACAACTGATTGAATGCACTGCGTATCCTCTCATATGCCGATGGTTCAAGTGCGTGGCGATAGCCATTCTTATTCTCGTTAGTGGTATGGACCCTCGTCTCTGGAAATTGAGGGAACAAGTATTGACGCCGGGTATCTGCTTGCTGCAGCTGTAACGAGGCATTCGCGGAAGCAGCACATAATAAAGACCAAGAGTCCTGATTTAGTCTAGAACTCGATGATCTCGGAATAGCACCATCCACTGAGTGATTTCTAGCACGCTGGTTCAGATGTGATTGGCTAGGGCTTTCAGTGGTACCACCTAGAGACGTGTACCCAGATGGTGTCTGAGATACATTCTCTGACACCAATGAGCTACTATCAGTACCGTGTATGACGGATGGATACCACGAAGCTTGATTAAGGGAAGTATCTAGGATTCCAGAGGTCTTTTGGTAGGTATTTGTCGAATGACGGCGGTTGCTAGACGCATTAGCTAGATCCTGAGGCAACCAGTTGATCGTAGGAGCAGTGGTCTGATTCAGTAAAGGCTGTATTACTTCCATTGGTACCTGCTGACTTCCCACTGTTGGCATCATCGCTATAGTATCAGAGCTTTTAACTGACTGCAGCCCCTCAGTTCGGTGGACGGGTTCAGCCATGTCTTCAGTCGATGTTGCGATTTGTGAGTATAGCCCTTCTGTTCCTGCGTCACCATATTGCACAGAAGGGACCCGCATCTTCTTGACCTCTCTAGTAGAATCGTGCAAGGATGAGAAAGTAGTATTGTCTTCGGCGCTGGGAGCTTGCCCAATTATCCTGGTCTCATCTGAACGCCTGTTTACCGGCTCTATATTGTTGTGATCTGCGGACAGTTTAGATGAGACTGCGTTGGATGCATTCGACATGGGCATCTGTAGCTGAAACTGTGTCATCTGGTACTGAAAGGGCGGTTGCATGGATTGTTCTCCATTGCGTGAAGGACGCAAGTCGGTACCGTTTGCCCATGTGGACTGAACCAGATGAGAAGACTGATCGTACGATGTGTCGTCTTTTGTTAAAGAGGGCTGAGCCTCCCTCCGCGTCTTTGCTTTCGATCGTCTCTCGGTCGGATACTGACATTCCAGGGAGCGACTCTCGCAACGTGCGCATGGCGAGCCCCCACTGCATCGTACCCTTGCTATGGCGCATTTATAGCAAGCGCGGAAGGTTTTGACGGTGATCCGGTGCGTACGATCCTTTCCCCCTTCCATTCCAGCATTATGATGACTGAGTTCGTGACGATGGAGAGTATCCCTAACGACGGTGTCAGTTGACCCTGCATCCAATAGATTAAATGTGGTAGATCAGGGGTCGTGTAAGATTTGCCAAGATCCCAAACAGCATTGGGGGCACAGGGTTATAAAGGACTAAGCAGGGGGGCATACGTTCTGGAGAAATGTCGGCCACACTGCGCACACTCGAACGGCTTCTCCTTTGTGTGACTGCGAAAGTGACGCTTCAAGTGCTCTGGCCTTCGAAAGGTGCTTTGGCAGATGGAGCATTTAGTCTGACCAGCCCCTGTTGAGCTCTGCGGTGCGTCATGGTTGTGGTTGCTGCCGCTGCTGCTGCTTCTGCTATCGTCTTTTGTCGGCTCTTCGGCCTCAGGGCGGGTCACGGTTTCTATGTAACCATTAATTTACCTGCACGCCAGCGAGCCACTACAACTGCGCACCCCCTCAATTGTTCCGGAGATGAAAGCAGGTCTGATCTCTTACCTTGCCCGGCATCGCTGTTCTCCGGAGACATGGCGTCTCATGGGCGGTTTTCCGTCGAGAAACAACCGAAGGAAGTCTGGCATGGCACCTGGGATTACTGATGGAATCAAGAGCGAGTCGAACACTGAACAGCATCCCCGGGAAGTCTGTAGACAATCACCATTATGTCGCTCTCAGGGACACCCGTCGCGTGGTCCAGGGGTGGGAGGGGTGGGAAAGAGGTAACCGGGAAGACAGAATCGGCGGAACGTGGTCAGACAACAGTCTGCGCTGGACAGTAGACTAATAGTGGAGGGAGGAACCATTGGAACCAGTCTGGCTGTTAGGTTGTTAGTGTAGTTTGGAAGGGAAGAGGGAGAAGCGGGGGAAGCTGGAGGTTGACTTGTGACTGGCGGAGGAGCCTCTTTTAGTGTCTTTAGCGCCGTTATTTCCTCGCGGGGCCCACGAACCCATCGCCCTCCGCGTGGGCGCCAATCGCCTTGATTGGAGGGGTCCCGAAGGTTTAGATTAATGTTGCATGTCTTGTCCAACAATTTGCGCCCGGATCCTGGGCATTTAGACCGAGGTCGGTTAATTACGCCTTTGAGGATAGATGACCGAATAGAAAGCTGTTGGTGTGAATATGCCCTCAAACAGCGATACCATCAGACACTACATAGTACAGTAAATCTTAGTACGCCAGATGATGACACTTATACCACTTTGAATCAATCAAATCAATATAGTCATCTAACTTGACTAATCTTACACAATAATAATAGGGTTTACTCCCCCCGAGTCATGTAGTGTTGCGCCTCCTCATCCCTCAACGACGAGCATAACTGTATATGGAAAGAACACCCATTCTCCACGGTTGACGCCGAGACCCAATTAACCTCATTATATGCACTAGTTCGTGGCCTCATACAACCTAAATATCCACGACTCGTAGATATAACTTGCATATGACACGCGTAAGAGTCATGAAGGCAATGTCAACACCACCACCGAAACTGTCGGACAGAGTTTATTGCGATGCATATAAGCGCCATCCGATCGATAGCGGTGCTTAGCAAACCCACATGGTGGTAGCCTTAACCATAATGTGTCATAGAGTGATATGTCAGTTTCTTTTCTTTTTTCTGCTGTCAGATATAGTTTTGACAAATACTATTTTCCTTTTTTGTACTATATTGGAATCATACTATTAAGTTACTTACTTTAGGGATGCGGGATGTCATCATCTCCCCGAGTTGTTATATATAATATACTTTGTACGGCCGGACAAAGCCGATATCAGTGCTTTCATCATTAATCTCAATAAACTACTCATGAAATCCACTTACACAGGTTGATGGGTAATATTCTGATACACTAGTGAACTTGTATATTATTAGGAGAGATCGTTTAAAAAAAGAAAATCCATATTATCTGTTTTGTTGATTTACTCACCATTAACCGCAAGTAGTTATATGATGTTATGGTGAGGAAGAGACGCTAAACTTCGGACGGCCGAGAACGCACGGACCCATTAGCTCAGCAGACTTGCAGTCAGGGTGTCCGTTGCCTTTCTGTATCCCAACCCGTCCAAGAATTTCAACAACGTACTATTGAAGTGTGCCCATTGTCCTCAAAGACTCTTGTTGGTACCTTTTGATTACATAAAGTGATCCCGCTGTGGTCGCTGTCCGCCCCCGGATCAAACCTAAACTACCACTCCTACGACCGCCGCAGAACCTTGGGTCGGGGGTCCCCATGAATGGCAAGGCCGACATCAGCTCTGGACAGCCGGTTGCCTCGCCATGCATCTTCGGCACATGTTAATAGTACCGTGACAGCCCTCCAAGGAGCCACAGCTGCGTTCAATGCAAATCCTGCCAGCAGAGCGCGGTCACCTATTGCCCATTTTAGGTCTGGCGCATCACCCATGGAGTCTGTAGGGGTCAGCCACAATAGTCCCGAAATGGTTCCGCCTCGCAACATTCAGACGCCAGAATTGCCCGAAAGTGGCTCAGTCAAGGACAAGATCGGGAAGTTTAGTGCCTATCAGCAGCAGCCGTCTAGTCTGAAAGATGCATTCGGGAAAACTCCAGTCAGCATAGGGGCGAATAGGTCACGCACTCCGCAGCAGATCGCTGCCCAGCTGGCCGCAGGACGATCGACGCCAGGTGAAATCATTGCCACGCATACGGGCGTCAGCAGGACGCAAGGTTCGATGCCGAAGCCCTCAAAACGGAGTGATGACAACGAGGGCCCGCCGTTGCTAGCCCCGAAGCCGGTATGGGCTACAAGTGCAAACACGGCCTCGTTGGACAAGCTCCTTCACAGCGAGGCCAATTTGCCAATTAGAGACAAGTCGCTCCAACGAAGACCAGTAGCTCAGATATCTCCCATAGAGGCAGCAAAGCTGGCGGCGAAAAAACCTCGTCCTCCGCCTGTGCCACGAAAACCAGCTGCGGTTGTCACTGGTCCTACCTCAGTTCCTATCAACGTACATTCCAAGGGCCCAGAGAGTCCAGAGCAGGCCTCCAAGAACCACTCCTCACGTCCCCTTGAGGATACTACTATCCCTTCCAAGGCTCCGCCAGCACTTCCTCCCCGAACGGGTGCTTCGTCCGTGGCCCGGAAAGACCTGACAAATCATCGACGGCTTTTAGAAACGAACCATGGATCTCGGACGCGACCGTCGACACCTGGCACTGCATCGCTGTATGCTACATCACTGAGCAATAGTACTACGAGTTTGCTCGACAGCTCCTCAGGGCGGGACGAAGGGGCGTTCTCGGATGCGGTCGTGGCCTCGTCCAGAGCATCGATTCGGGCTTCACAGGAAAGGAAAGTCCCACCGCCCCCACCGCCAGAGCGCCGGGCGAGGTCTCGATCAATCAAGCGATTCCCGCATACTGCCAAGGGAGAACACCCAGATTCCCCTAGTCCATCCACACAGTTACGACAGACCCTCCGGGAGCCGACCAAGATCGCCGAAGATGATAAGGGGTACCAAAGGCATAAGCATCTGATTCGCAAGCATCCGCACAAGCATCACGAAGGTGATCGCAGAAGATGGCGGAGTGAGATTACGGAGAAAGAGCGAAGGCGGTACGAGGGTGTCTGGGCTGCGAACAAGGGATTGTTACTCCCACCCTCACACTTGAGGGTCCCCGAAGCGTATCCGCCCGAGTGCACCGAGATGGTGGTCAATCTGGTGGCCGCTGACATCTGGTCACGTAGTCGCCTGCCGCGGCATGTGCTAGCACAGGTTTGGGAGTTAGTGGACGGGCAACACATTGGCCTTCTGACCCGAGAGGAATTTGTGGTAGGGATGTGGTTGATCGACCAGCAGCTGAAAGGCCACAAACTTCCGCCGAGGGTGCCCGCCAGCGTGTGGGGAAGCGTCAAGCGGATATCAGGAGTGCACATCCATGGTCTTCCTCCTGCCTGACGAAGATGATAAATCGCGGGCCATGATAAAGGAGTGGGGACATGTAATAAGCCACGATGAAGAATCCACGCCGGTGCCTTGTGGCTAGACGATCGAATAGTTTAATAAGATTACGCTAGTTAGGAAGAATTATTGACTGCCTTGTAGGAGCGGGAAGAAAGCTCCCCCCGAATGAACATTATTTGCAGCGTGCATGGGCCACGGAGGACCGGCTGTGAGCTCGGCCGCGTTACGCCCGAAGATATTCCTTGTTTGAATGAGGGATAGGTGCCGGTGACTATTTGGCTCATTATTCATTTGGAGACTAGTATGGGTGCTGAGGAATACAGATGCAGATAGGCTACCTAACTAGATCCCGGTAGTCGTCTTCCCGTGAGGAATTCAGCAAAAGGAATTACTTACTTGCTTGCTTTCGTGCGTGTGAAGATTTGGAAGTGCAAGGTGTTATTATAGGCCAAATACTTACAGTAGTGGCTCGGGGTTTCTGTGGAGCCCGTAGATCGATCCAAAGTTTGCCCTCCCCCGCCTTCTCTTCTTGGTTTGAGGAAGAGAGAGTGTCCGAATATACGAATGCAATATGTAACTGGGAGAGTAGATAAACTACACCGTAGATAGATAGTCTCGGTGAAAGATGACGGTCTGTGACAGGGATGCTTCGGGAGAAGAGAGGGGAGGGGAAATCCCCATTTCCAGGATACCAGACAGCCGCCCGTCCCGTCGCCCCGATTCAAATCAACCTAAGAGAATGGGGACCTGATCCACCCGGACTGACGCGAGATCAATCCATTGCCCTTGACAATAAGTACCGAGAAGGTACAAGTGGTATGTGAGTGGTGCGTCGAGTGCGGTGACCTTTTCCGGTTCATATCACGTGATGGGCTGAGACGGGCTGCTGATCGCCCGATGGGGAAGGAGACGGATGGCGAGTGTCGGGCACCGCCACTCGCTGATGGTCCCCGAACGATAAGTTAGTAGGTACGGAGCAGTACTACTAAGTAGTAGTAATGGGAAGAGGGCTAAGAGGGGCAAAATGAAGGGGGAAAGGAGGATTGAGGAAAATTTTTACAAAAAGGAAGAGAAGGTAGGGTAACGAATCAAGCAATGCAGCAGCTGCAGCTCGTTAGTAGCTGCAGGCCCTCGAGAGGGAGAAAAAAAAAAAAAAAAAACCGCTGTCGCAAGTTCTAGATAGTTAGTATAGTACGTATATTGTAGTCTGCTTACTTTAAGTCCGATCTGCCCCCAAAAAGCCACACTTTCTTTAGATCTGTGACCCATAATTATAATGAGAAAAAGAAAAAAAAAATGAAATTAAATGAAAATAGAAAAAGGGAAAATTGAAAATTGAAAAATTCAAATACATATTGCAGAAAAAGGGAATGAATATGGTAGGCCATTCCAGAGACACCCAAGAGTTCAACGACAGGGGATCGACGATCGTGATTCGAAGAAATGCAGCCGACCCGGCGTGCATATTTTGCACTAGAAGGACTAAACTAATCGGGGGGCCCCAGTTTGAAGCGCCACCTTACGCTGGCCTGCAATTTGACTGGCCTTCCAACAAGCAAATCCCGAACGGCCACACTTCGGGATTTGCCTCTTCAGGCCTGGGTTGATGATTAAGCCGTGCAGGGTTCCCTTCAGCTGGAGGTCATTGACGCTGTGTATACCAGTCCTCCCCGTCCGTCGATTTGCATTAAAAAGGGCCTGACACATTGGCTCCCCTGAGTCAGGGAACTTCGATGGCTTTATTGTCTGTGCCATTGTTATTATCGTCGTCGTCGTCGTTGTTGTCGTCGTCGTTGCGGTTCAAACGGGTTTTGGCTGGGGACGCTTCCCAGTACTAGTCAAGTCGGTCAAGGAATGCTTTGCCTTCGGACGCCAACGGTAACAGTAGTACGCTCTGATAGGCGTTTCATGACCTTTTCCTCGGACAGTCGCTCGTTTCGTCCTTCATTGTTTGCCCAAAACCCGCCATCATGGTTCTAGAGGGCCCCGAACAGCCTGGTGGAAAGAATGGGATCCCGGCTGTGGCACTGGCAGTTACACAGTCCAAGACCGCTAGACCCACGGTGGTCCGCAAGAAGTTCGCCAAACCTCCCGTCAAAGTAGCTTGTTTGGCCTGGTAAGTACACTGACCCCCCCAATCCCCTTTTGTCCTTCCTGTTACCTTCCTCTCCGTGAGTTGATGGACAAGGATACACACCTTGTTCTTTTTGTCTTCGTTTGCTGCGGCAAACCTATCTTGTCATGCGGTTGGCTATCGAGACGGGACTAATCGGTATCCATTTCTTATCAGTCGTGCTTCAAGAACACGTTGTGATGGCCAAGACCCGTGTACCAATGTAGGTATACTTCCTCATGCTTTGGCTTGTCAGAGCTTTCAACAAACATCCTCCCCCGGGTGTTCTTTCCTATCGTCATGCTGTGGACCTATTCTCTTCCCTCTTTCCCCTCTGCAGCTGCTTTTTTGTGCCGCCATGGCTCACCGCGCTGTTGTGGCTCTCCACACCTTGGTTCTCAACCGGTTGACTTTCCTCGATCCCTCAAAGAACGTGTGTGCTAATCTGCTTGTTTGGGACTAAAGTGTTCCAGTAGGAATAAGAGTTGCTCTTATTTGCCCAGTAAGCGGGGTGGCCCAAGGAAGAAGAAGAACAAGCCATCTGCAGCTGCAGAACCTCAACACGATGGTGTCGAGGATCCTACGACTTTCCCGGTGTCTTCGGGATTTGACGAAGGTGCGGTCAGACCCCAGTTATAAGTCCTAGGTCATCCACTAACGTACATTAGCATCCGGGTTGTTTGGACAAATTGACGTCCTGTCGATTCCAGGGGCAGGGTTGAGAAGCTTAGACTTCCCCTCTGATGTCCACGCCATGTTTGCGGATCTATTTGTTCCAGGCACAGAGAACACTCACGGCCTAGAGCCGACCCCTTCCCCATCAAATATACCGTCTCGGGCCTTGGTCAGGACGTACGGCAGTGAAGATGCTCTGTAGGTGCTGACTTGTCTCATTGAATTTCTCACAGCATTCTGACTTGAGATTACAGTCTCAACGCATACTATGACTTTATTCATAATTATTTCCCCATACTCCCACCAAGGGTTGACCCCCCGACTCCTGACCGGCCCCTGGATTGTGCTGGCTCGTTCACGGATTCCCCGTCAGAACAACCAATCTTCATCTATAAACCGAGGTCCCCTTTGAGTCTGGCGATTTCGGCGATTCTGGCCCTGGTACCGCATCCAAACGACCCAGAACCATCGGGGCCTGCGTCCGTCATCCGCCGTCGCACTTTTGCACACACATATGCCCAGCTGGCAAATTCAGCTATCGAAACCGATTGCGAGCTTCACGCTTCGTCCACCTACCCTTCAGATGCATTGACAAGTGAACGGCCTCTCATTGATCGAGAGTCTTTTCATCCCAAGACTCCAGTGGAACTCGAAAGTCTGCTCGCGCTTCTCGTACTTTCAATCTACGAATACAATCAACGAGGCAACCTCCTCAAGATGCGTTACCGTGCGGGTCAGGCTCTGGCCATAGCGTTGGATATGTCTTTGCATTCCCTTGGGGAAGAGTTCGACGACTTTGCGGAGGCTCGGAGGAGAGCTTGGTGGATGACTGTATGGGTCCTTTCTCTGCTTCGCGCCATCGTCACTAATAGCTGTGTATGTGCAGTATTATTGCGTCTTGCAGGGCTCTATCGTCAGCACCACAGTAAGTTATTTCTTGCTCTTCTGACAGTGCGAGTGCTAATGTCCCATCCACAGCCTTTAGCTATCATCGCGAACGATCCCCAATTTGTCACTCCTTATCCACGGTTTTCGGCCGATCCTGATGTATGTGTCCCTATCGCTGAAAATCAAAAGCTGAGTTATGCGGATAGTTGGCTTCTAACACGCTGTACAGGGCTGGTCGGTATTAATACAAGCTCAACAAGTTCTTGTGTCAGCAACACAATTCATCATCGATCTGAATAAATGTCTATCCACGAGGACCAACATGTCATACATATTTGAACGGATGCAGCAACTTGATGCATGGGCGAGCTCTGTTCTGGCACAATCAAATCTACTTCCAATATTGCCTCAGTCTATGGCATGTGGCGGGGAGATGGAGTTGACAACAGCTCAGAGTATCCGTGCAATATCACGAATCAAGTTGTCAAGGTGGGTATTTCATGGGCCCCTTGCTGACAGTTCTTGTTACTAATGGTTTCTTAGCGCTCAAATCAAAGTGCATCGGTTCAGGGCATTCTCAGACTTACCAATCTTCGTTAAGAAACACTGCGATCTGACCTCGGCTAATCCGAACAACACAATGCCGAACAATACTTCCAAGAATTTCAAATCGCAAAGTGGGATTGCAAATATCGGATGTTCGTGTAGCCTGGAGCCGTTCCAACAGGCACCCAGTGACTACTCATCGTCGTCGTCTTCTGTGGCGTCAGATACGCAGCAGTACCCTTTCATTCAAGGATTTCCATACAGCATTCAGCATTCGGCGAAGACGTGTCTGAGAGCATCCCTTCTCATCTCACGCATGTTCTACAGCCTACCCCTGCCCCAACCGCTTCTTGATGAATGTCAAACTCAGCAGGGGCTACATATGCTGCCGGATCAATTACCACGAACCATGCCGTCATTTGCGTGCTGCCTTATGCAAGGCAGCTATGCTATGCTAATGATCTATTATAAAGCACGCGAGGAGAAAAAGCCCAAAGAAAGTAGAATTGACAATACTCCCAACCCCTCGGACAGACTCATCGAAGAAATCCGCAAGGGGCTGGAGCGAATAATTGCTACTGTTACAAACTACGCGATTGCATTTGAGGCGTTAGATGGAATGAGGGGTAAGTCCAGTGCAATCTCACATTCATCTTGACAATGACTGACCTAGTATGGATCTGCAGATGAGATTGAGTGTGCATATCAAACGGCGTTTTCTCAAGCGTAGGCCTGTTTTTGTTTTAGGTGGACTCAAGAGTTCTATTTATTTCCACAAGAGTCTTCCAGGATGGGACTAGTCGCATACTACTACTTTATAGTATCCGCAACACATGGCGCGGGAGCCAGTGATCTTTTCAATACACTTTCAGTTCCATCCAATTCTGATACATCAACACTATTAAGAATTTAACTCACGATGACACGATGACGCTGATACCGCTTTCTCATGGTACCTTTCAATTACCGATAGGAATATCTTAATAAGTATAATACAGGCCACAAGTTGAAAAACTAAAGAACCACGCAGGATCACTTGAGTACTTAGCTCACATGCATTTAATTATTTATTTATCTAATCCATCTGCGTAGCCTATATTTCTAACCTAGATACTAAGTAGCATACTATTTGGAATTCCCGCCAAGAATTTAGAAAGAAACCCGATACGTACAAAAGAAAAGAATGTGTGACGACATGAAATTGATATGCAGATCGTGCAACGATGGAGGACCCATGACAAACGAGCCAATAAATGCAAGTGAAAGGGGAGAAAGTTAATCTCTGTAAATAGTAATACTAAAGTAAAAGATCAGATCAGGGAGGGGCCGGAGGGCTATGCTGGGTTTCCTGGTCTGGTTAGATTACTTGTTAGAGTATAACCTTGTTGTAGGGAGACTTGGGTGACCTAGGTAGTATTAAAATAATAATTAGTCTTCGACTTGTGAGTTCTTTTGTGGAAAGTATGTCGAGGTGGGTTTGGTTACTTATGAACTGGGGATGGAATGGGTACTTAGTAGTACTAGTTATGGTTAGTTTAGAAATTGCCAAGACGAGGATATATATATATATATATATATACTCCATTTATTACAGTACGTTGGTCTCGAAACTAGAAGTAATCATTCAAATAACCTCCCATTATTTATCTATGCTTGGCTTAGCTTGGCAAACTATTGTACTTGAGTGATAAAGGTAACTGCTATCTATAGTGAAGATTCTCTTTTGTGTTAGGGAAAGAGAGAAAGCTGGAACAGAAAGAGAGATAGGCCTCATAGTTTCGACCGTATCCCCTCTAACCGGAACTTGACATCCTTGAGCACCTTGCTTGTTGGCTTCCAGTCGTCGAACTGGCGTAGGAGTTCCATCGTCTCCTCGTACAGTTCGCGGCGGACGTATTCCTCTTCGAGAATACCGCGCATCGCAAAGGGGAGGATGTAAGGGTTTGCGGGGGCTGGTTGGGTGCGTTTGATGTGCAGATTGGCGCTGTGAATGGTGGATGTTTCGAGGGCAAATTCGATGGCCAGACTTGTTCGTTCTCATTAGTATTGGGGTTGGGTAGATAGTGGGGCGGGGGGTATAAATATACCGGTATACAGATGGGTCGTCATAAAGACGGGAGTGCCCTTCCCCACTGTATAGACTGCCTGCTAGGGGGGAGCTGAGCTCGCGGATGAGACCGTGGTCTGGGATGCCTAGGTTGCGGAGCTTGAGGACGAAGCCGACTAGGTGAGAGAGACTGGTAGAGTGTTAGATGCGCTTTTATTTTGTTGAGATAAAAAAAAAAAAAAAAAAAAAAAAAAAAAAAAAAAAAAGCTGGCTTACAAGCTTGGGGCGTGGACTCTGCCATCGACGAAGGCTGCGCGGTAGATGTATGGATGGGTCACCGGGGCGAAGAGGGATGACTGGAACATGTGGTTTAGTATTTGAGTATGAGAGATGAAAGGGGTGATGTAAGGCTCTTTACCTCAAGAGAAACCAGCTGGTCATCGATGCTTCCAATGTACGATATCCGAATGCCAAAGTCGAGACAGGTTCTCAGTGCTGATTCATAGTCCTTGGAGACTTGACTGTAAGGCAAGGCAAACTCGAATAGCTCTCCGGCGGAGCCACTGATCCAGCGGGACCTGAAGTCTGCAAATGGGCCTAGGTTGACACCGGCCATAGCACAGATGCCGACACGCGCTGCGTTGAGACAGCCAAAGGATATCAACTTGGCGACCAGCATGATCGCAACAGGGACACCCTGACTATGGCAAGCTACCAGGATGAAGTCGGCTTTTCTGATCTCCTCCATCCAATTGAGTAATAACTTCCACAACAGGTCGACACGCTCAGCTATACGCCCCTCGCCTTCCAGCGCAATCTTCTCGATGTCGCATTTATATCCATGGTCGTCAGCCCAGGTATTTATGGCTTCTGCTGCCATGTTTGAAAATCGAATCGAGGTGCCTGTCGGTTGGCCTAGGACGCTCCGGATTAACGGTGCAGGAAAGTATCCATGTATCCCAATGGCCAGGGCCCTTTTGATAGGGGGTGTATCTTTAACCATATGAACGTGTCTGTTGTTTGATTCTTTACCATAGTGGAAATATCGTCCTATTGTCTGCAACAGACTGGGCTTTTCTTGCACGGCAAATGTTTCGTGAAACCTTGGCAAAACCTGATTGGGTAAGACTTTTCGCAATTGTTTCGAAGCTGCAGCTTCAGGTGGTCCCGGAACCAAGTCATTGAGACCTGCTTCTGGACGTAATGCGGTTTTATCAGGTAGTGCAGAGCTGCTCTTGTTGTTCTTAAGCTTAACGCTTCCCTTTTTCGCAATCTCAGCCCTTGCTTCTGGCTCCGGTTCGGCTTCAATGGTTGCTTTTTTCAAAGAAGAATCTGGCAAAATAGAGGCGCTAGCCATCTCAGAATCTTGTGGGACCTCTTTATCAGATCCCTTCGAAGACTCTTTGAACCAGAATGACCATCCAGAGGGCTTCGGGTCCTTCACAGGTATCGTAGCGGGACTGCTTGCCCCTTGCGTATCATGGTCTTGAGTTGGTGCAGGTTCCGTCAGCACGTCTTGCGTGGTTGGCTTATCCACGTCATCTGAAGGTTTGCTTGCAGGCTCTTCTGGCCCCTTTGTTGATGAACCGTACCACATTTGAAGCCAAGAACGTTTTAGAGTGTTCTGCGAACTATCATGCGTTTCTTCAGACTTATCCTGTTCCGGCCTATCTGGCTCTGTTTGCCCCTGATTTTCCGAGATTGCCTGCTCTTCGTCTTTTGATACAGGGGGTTTCACGGGTGATTCTTCACTAGGCTCTGGTGCACTTGACTCTGACACAGGGTCCGGCACAGGATCTGGTACCGGATCTTTTGGGGCAGAATTGTCGGTTGTTGACGGGGCATAGAACCATGAAAACCATCCACCCGTTTGGACAGTCGTCGTCGGGCCTGCGTCAGCACTGTCCCGGTTATCATCTGTAGTAGTCTCGGGAGCAGCAGCACTCAATTGGCCCTTATCAGCGGCATCCGCAGCTACTGTCTCTTGGTCTCTCGATACTTCTTCCTCGGTCGGTTGCGTTGTTATGCCAGCCGGGCAAGACTTAGCATCCTCTTCAGGGGTGAATGTAGTGCCATCAGAAGCTATGTTTATCTTCGTTGTCGCAGCGTCGGCGGGAAGAGACCTGCTGGATGCGCCGACTTTCCGAGTAAGCTGGAGGGAGGGATTTCGGAATGGTTTAGGAGAATCAAGCTGAGGAGTTGAGCGGGAAGTGAGTCGGGGTGCTAAGTTTTGAGCAGCGGAGATGCTCTCACGGGCAACCTCGGTAACGGGAGCCGCTTTGGATGCTCTGGAGACGGCCGGCCAGACAGCAGGATACCAACTCTGATAATCCAAATGATATATTAGATATACGGGACGGATGCAGAAGAAGATATAGGGCTACTGAAAACCCGGACTCACCGCAGTGCTCCCCCTGTTCCTTGATTCTGCATGGTCTCCGCCTGCGGAAAGCGATGTAGCACCATCGTCGGACGCTGTTGGGGACTTGGAGTCCGCGCCGAGGGGGCTGGGCTTTACTCTCTTACGAGATCCCATCGACGGCATGAAAGCTTAACTAATAACATCACCGAATGCGAGATGAGGTGCAGATCAAAGCATGGAAAAGCCTAAGATCAAGTGAAAGGTGATGCTATGATGGGGGAGGCCAGCAGACTAGCCACCAGCGATGGCAGCCGGAGGATCAGCGCGGGTCTTTGGTTGGTTATCAGCCAAATCGGGCCAGCATCACGCCTGACATCACGTCACATGCTCTCTGCTGACCGTCTTTGTTTGCCTCGCCGCCTCAGGCGGTGAGCGAGTGTGATGTGGCTGGTGTGCTGAGTGCGTCTGCACCGCCACATGCATCCGGGCTGGAAGGGGAAATTTTTATTTTTCGGGGCCGATGTGGAGAAGGCCAGGAAAGGATCCATCCAGGCCGCCGATAACTTTTTTTCCTGGATACATTCTTTTGTACCGCTTTCACCATCCTACCCACTTGCATCCGCAGTTTTCTGTTTAGCGGTTTCGTTTTCGTCGAGTGTGTCTCGACCTCCCATCTCTCAAGATGGCGATTCAAAAGAAGGTAATGCGGCATTGGTCTGTCCCGCGGTCATGGGAATCCCAGTACTGACAATGACTTAGCATGGTAAAGGTCGTTTGGATAAGTGGTATCGCCTGGCGAAGGAGAAGGGTTACAGAGCGAGAGCTGCTTTCAAGCTGATCCAGCTGAACAAGAAGTACGGCTTTTTGGAGAAGAGCAAAGTCGTTCTCGATCTTTGCGCGGCACCCGGTGTGAGTACAACCCATCAGTGTGATTCTTAACGCCGAGTCTGGTGGCTGACCACTTTCGCAACACAGTCGTGGTGTCAAGTTGCTGCAGAATGCATGCCCGCACAGAGTATCATTGTCGGTGTCGATCTTGCGCCTATTAAGCCGATCCCCCGAGTCATCACTTTCCAGAGCGATATCACAACCGAGAAGTGTCGCACAACAATTAGACAGCACCTGAAGCACTGGAAGGCTGATACCGTACTTCACGATGGTGCCCCCAATGTCGGTACCGCCTGGGTTCAGGATGCTTTCTCTCAGGCAGAGCTGGTGTTGCAGTCTCTGAAGTTGGCTACGGAGTTCTTGGCGGAGGGCGGTACATTTGTTACGAAGGTCTTCAGATCCAAGGACTACAATCCGCTCCTGTGGGTTTTCAAGCAACTCTTTGCGTCCGTGGAGGCGACGAAACCTCCGTCTTCTCGAAACGTTTCTGCAGAAATTTTCGTTGTTTGTCGCAATTACAAGGCACCAAAGCGCATTGACCCGAAGTTCCTCGATCCCAAGCATGTCTTTGCAGAACTTGCGGACCCTACCCCCAACAACGAGGCCAAGGTGTTCAACCCGGAGAAGAAGAAGCGCAAGAGAGAGGGTTACGAAGAGGGCGATTACACGCAATTCAAGGAGGTCCCGGTCACGGAATTCATCAACACCACTGATCCCATTGCCATCCTGGGTTCATGCAACAAACTTAGCTTCCAACAGTCCCCAAGTGGTGACCTTGCCCTCGCCACTTTGGAGAGACTAGAAGAGACGACCGACGAAATCAAAGCCTGCTGTGAGGATCTCAAGGTTCTGGGTAAGAAGGAATTCAGGAACCTGCTCAGGTGGCGACTGAAGGTGCGGGAGCAGTTCGGTCTCGCTGTGAAGAAGGGTGGTCAAGCCAAGGAGGATGAGACCGAAGAAGTGGCGGAGGTCGCTCCTATGGATGACGAGCTGGCCATTCAAGAGGAGCTGATGCGCCTTCGTGAAAAGGAAACCTCCAAGCAGAAGAAAGAGCGCCGCAAGGAGAACGAGAGGAAGCGCAAGGAAATCGTTCGGTTACAGATGCACATGACGACACCCATGGATATCGGAAAGGAGCAACTGGGACCTAATGGCGAGGATGCCACATTCTCGCTCAAGCGCGCCGAGAGAGGTGGAATCAGGGACACCATTGCTGCCGGCCATGAAGCACCGATTGAAAGTGATAGTGAGGACAGTGCTTCCGAGTCTGACTTCGAGGAGAGCGATGACGAGGAAGACCGTCTGGAGCGGGAACTTGACAACCTGTACGAGCAATACCAGGACCGCAAGGAGGACCGGGACACGAAGCTACGGGCAAAGAAGGCCAGGAAGGACTTTGAAGCCGACTCCTGGGATGGCTTTTCCGATGATGACAAGGAAGATGGTGAGGACTCCGACGACGAGGGTCTTGGAGTTAGCTCCGCCGGCGACAAAGCTCCCAAGTCAGCTTCCCTTTCCAACAGTGCGTCGCTATTCTTCGACCAAGATATATTCCAAGGCTTAGAAGACATCGACGATGTCGAGGATGAAGATGAAGATAGCGCCATCGAAGTTAAGGAGGCTCGGCCTAAGGGCAAGGAGTCTGAGAAGAAGAAGAAGGCAAATGAAGCCAAGAAGCCTGTCCAGGCGATGGAAGACTCGGATGAAGAAGATATTGAAGAGCTTGAGGATCCACGTAAGAAGAACGGGCAGCTCGGTAAGTTCGCAGATGTGGCGTGTCTTTGCCTTGTACCCTGGACAATTAATGCTAACTCTACTACATAGATATCGACATCATCACTGCGGAAGCTATGGCACTTGCCCAACAGATGGCTACTGGAGAGAAGAAGTCTTCTGACGTGGTTGATGATGGCTTCAACCGATTTGCGTTCCGCGATAGTGATGGTCTCCCCGAGTGGTTCCTTGACGACGAGAACAAGCACAGTATCCAGAACCGTCCTATCACCAAGGCGGCCGCAGCCGCAATCAAGGAGAAGATGCGCGCCATTAACGCTCGCCCGATCAAGAAGGTTATGGAAGCCAAGGGCCGCAAGAAGTTCAAGGCCGCCCAGCGACTGGAGAAGTTGCGCAAGAAGTCTGCACTGTTGGCAGATGACGAAGCCCTCAGCGAGCGTGACAAGTCGCAGGCCATTGCGAGATTGATGAGCAGAGCTACCAAGAAGAAGCCCAAGCAGCAGGTGAAGTTGGTGGTTGCCAAGGGAAACAACAGGGGTATCTCTGGACGTCCTCGTGGTGTCAAGGGCAAGTACAAGATTGTGGATTCTCGTATGAAGAAGGATATCCGGGCTCAAAAGCGCCTGGCCAAGAAGAAGAAGAATTAGTGATGGGGCTTAGCTGTGGAACTCGAAGCGATCTTTTTCATCATTGTCCATGTATATACCCGGTTAACATTATAGATCTCTGTATCATATCCATGGTGAAAGGGGTACGTACCTGTTATTGCGATCTGTAATTCGTTTCAATGGTCCGATGTAGTACCGGGTAGGTGGCCATGAAGCTGTCTCCAGGAAATATCAATATAGGGCAATAACACTACCACACTGGCCAGTTTTCTACTTACGCCTATAAGAGTACCGTACTACTGGCCTCTAAATTAAGATGTAATACGTAGGGGAAGATAATGTTGGGATGATAAAACGTAGTAGATAATGACATTTCTTGAGAATCGTAGCTTCTGCTCGTGTGCCTGTGACAGACACAGCATGATTCGGATATAATATGTATTCTACGAAGATATTATATATCAATAATCCATCCAATTTAGGCAGGTAAGAAAAATCATGGCCGTGTCGGTTCGTCGCGTAGCCCTCTCTACGAGAATTTAGAGGCTTCGTTCAAGGCTTCTGCTTCCTTACCCATTCTAGCCATCCAACGATCAACAAGATCTTGGTTCTCCTTCTGCAGCCGGGATGACCGCTCTTCAGCCATATTCAGTTGAAGGTTCAACGATGCCAGCTCGTCTTGGAAATCCTGAAGTAGTGTCAGCAAAACTAGAAGGACTCCAAAAAAGGAGAGAAGGGAGCAGCATACCTCCAGTAACTTTGCCTTCCCGCGCAACTCCTCATCTCGATCTTTTAAGCGTAGTTGAAGATGGGCGATCTCATTTTCAAATAAGCGAATCCGTCTGCTATCCTGAGTGCTTCTCTTCCGCAGCTTCTCCAAGTCAGCGGTCATGCGTGTGAGCTGGTCCTGCAGTTCGGAGCGTGACCGCTGCGCCTCAGCCAGGTCTGCACGTGTTGCTAGGAGAGTCTCTTGTAGAGATGGGTCTTGTGCTCCTGCTCCTGATAGCGCCTTGCTGGAGCGGGATGCTGAAGTGTCGGATGGCACATGCTGTGTTTCAACCGGATCTGAGCTCGGTGGGTTGCTAGCCGCTACTCCCTGAACCGTGCGATCGGCCAGTTGGGTATCTAATGGTTTTGATCATGATGGTCAGCGAATGGTCAGAATACTTCCGGAATGTGGACTACCCCAGAAAGTGAGGGTGATCGACATACAAGCATCGTAAATAGCTATGCTGGCTTTCTCTCGTCGATCACGAGCCGCCAGCGCGGCGGAGTACTCCTCTTTCCAGTGGGCCATTTGATAGCAAGTGGTGATAAGGTGAGAGTCTATCTAGCGGACGGACGGCGGACCCCTCATATCATGGAGCCATGGTGGAGCTCAGAGCCGCCGAGGGAGAGACGTATAGCTATATTCACAGATGTTACTAGGTTAATAAAGGAACCAAACGAGTTAAACCACGACAACCCCGACGACCTGCACAACTATTTGAAAGCGTGAGGGGAAGAATGGACTGTCTTGTCACTGACGGGTGGATGGGGCGCTGACCGCCATCTCCACCGCCCACGTCCGCGTGCATCATCGAAAGCCGCCGTCGCCGTTAGCTCGGCTCAGTTCACCGTCCAGGCCCAACCATCACTCTTCCTGTTTGTTACTTGACAACAACTACCCGACTCGCTCGGTGTCTCTGCCAACTGACTGCATCCCTCGCTGCGCTGACGGGATTATATCGAACGTCTCTTTGCTTTTTCCCCTTCTATAGACAGAGCTTGACTTGTCAATACACTCACAGCCCCCTCATATCTCCACCATGTCGTCACGGAAGAAGGTCTTGTTGAAGGTACCTCGCCTCCCCCGACTCATGCAGGCCAAGCCGCCTCGATGAAAGCTTCAATTACTCACATAGCTCTTGGAATCTCTTAGGTTATCATTCTGGGTGATAGCGGCGTCGGTAAGACGAGTTTGATGAACCAATATGTCGGTGGCCTTATCTCCCAGCTGTTCCTCGGATCCCCACTCACCCTCATCTCGCTCAACAGGTCAACAAAAAGTTCAGCGCAAGCTACAAGGCCACAATCGGAGCCGACTTTCTCACCAAGGAGGTTCTAGTTGATGATCGGCTAGTGACAATGCAGGCATGTACTCATCCGCTTGCGAAGACGAACGGAGCTATTGTGGGAATCGGGAGTTAACTGATTGTCAACAGATCTGGGACACTGCAGGACAAGAGCGATTCCAGTCCCTCGGCGTTGCATTCTACCGCGGTGCGGACTGCTGCGTTTTGGTCTACGATGTCAACAATTCGAAGAGTTTCGAGGCCCTTGACAGCTGGCGCGACGAGTTCCTGATCCAGGCTAGCCCTCGGGATCCTGAGAGCTTCCCTTTTGTAAGGACTTCTCTTTCCTTCAATCTTCTCTGAACTAGGCGCATGATTTGCGCGATGGTTAGGTTGGTAGACACGAATACTGACTAGGGTTCAGGTTGTGATTGGTAACAAGATCGATGTGGAAGAGAGCAAGCGGATGATCTCTTCGAAACGGGCTATGACGTTCTGCCAGTCGAAGGGCAACATTCCGTACTTTGAAACGAGTGCCAAGGAAGCCGTCAACGTTGAGCAGGCTTTTGAAGGTTGGTTACGTATTCTGTCTACTCGATTTCAACGCATAGCTAATTTTGCGACTCAGTCATCGCCCGGAGCGCTCTGGCACAAGAAGAGGCAGAAGAATTTAGTGGGGAATTCAGCGACCCGATCAACATCCACCTTGATGGTGAGCGTGACGGATGCGCTTGTTAATGACCCCTTACTAGACATGCCTTGCGAACGTTTTATATCTCTGCTTCAAGCCCGCTCCATTTTCGCTGTACGCGCCTCCGAACGCTCCCACTTCGTGCTTGTCAGAGCACATCAATGCCTCGTATGAACTTTTGAGCTTGGAAGAGCGTAGCTGTTCTTTTGGGAACACCTGCACTTATACAGTTATGGAGCTCCTCATGTGTCACGCTCCTTGTCTTGTGTTTGCCTGCCAATTCGCATGGGATATCCGTTGATGGTCTTGATTCTGCTTAATATTTCCCTTTTGCTTTTCTGGTACGAAGGTACTATCATGTTCTGTAGGAGTCTGGAATATTATTGCTTATGTGCTGAAAGCTTGTACAGTATAGCCGGTTTAGTAGGCATTAACCACACATCACATCTAGCGTTGTATTACGCAAGACCTAAGTTTCTCATAGTCAGTTCCTATTCCCAATTAGAACCCGAGAAGCAAGGAGGATTCCGCTGGCCAAAGAACCAGTGGTATGGTGGAGGAGATCAGGATCGGCTAAGCGTCGCGTGCTTATCTCGGCGCATCTCGTGATGCTCGGCGTTATCAGTTCGGGTTACACCGCAGAGTCACTCCGCCTCCGGTTTCCCTCTCTCCTCCGGTGAATCCCCCCGATCTTGCTCCGTCCACGCCCCCTTCTTTATCGCCTGCTGGAACAGGTGGTCTTCTCACCTTGTACCGCCCTTCATTTGCGCCCATGATCTAGGACAGCTCACTCGCGGTCCGGGGGGGTCTAGTATACCTCGTATCGCGTGCGCCGGCGGGGAATTCTATAGAGCCTCGACTCACAGCGAGTCCTTCTCTTATCGCCCGCTACTGACAGCCAGAGAAAGTACGCGGAAAGGATTCAATAACCATGGAAGCACCCGAGACTACGGAAGGCTCCATTTTGTCCGGCGCCGCAAGACGAACATTGGGTATTTGTCTGCTGCTCGTCGTGGTCTTCTTGTGGACGGCCTCGAATTTCCTCGCCAGTGTATGTGCTTGACTACTCTTAACCCTTCATTTCATTATATACCCGGTGCAATGCTAATTCAGACTTTATCTATGTGTCACAGACAATATTCGCCGATGATACATACTCGAAACCGTTTTTCGTGACATACATCAACACTTCGTTGTTCATCCTTCCTCTCTTCACAATTATCTCCAGACGGCTCTTGAAACTATGGCAGGCAGGGAAGCTCTACCGGATTCGGTCCTTCAAAAGCCTACTGGAGCATCTCGATTCTCATGATACGAATGTCGAGGCACGGGGTATACTCAGTCACAATGCAAGTGGGGAGCGTTGGCGCAGCGAGGACGCAGACCCTGAAACATGGGCCGGTGCTAGGTTCAATGCTGCACCCCGAGGTCAGCCATCTAAGCTGGGATTGAAGGCGACGGCTAAACTGAGCTTTGAGTTCTGTTTGTTATGGGTAAGTATATCGCTACACTGAGTCTCCAACCCGTATACAAACCGCAGAAGCTAACAAGCACCAGTTCTCCGTGAGTACTAGCGATCAATGGTGGCATCCAGCCTCCAATACTGACTCAATCAGGCAAACTACTTCGCAATGGCCTGTCTCCAATACACAACAGTAGGAAGCACCACAATCCTCACCTCAACAAGCGGTACGTACGCCGCCACCCCGCATCACCATCCCACCACCCAAAACTAACTCCCAACCCAGGAGTCTGGACCCTCATCTTCGGCGCCCTAATCGGCGTCGAGCGCTTCACCATCCGCAAACTCATCGGAGTCATCGCCTCATTAACCGGCATCATCCTCATCTCCCGCGTCGACATGTCGTCCCCCGACAACCCCAGCAACAACAACACCACCACCAGAGGAAGCGGAAGCACCTTCCCCTCCAAAACCCCCGGTGAAATCGCCCTCGGCGACGCAATGGCCGCATTCAGCGCCATCCTATACGGCGTATACACCATCGTGCTAAAAAAGCAAGTGGGAGACGAATCCCGCGTCAACATGCAACTATTCTTCGGCCTAGTAGGATTATTCAATACGGTCCTCCTCTGGCCGGGCTTCATCGTTCTTCATGTCCTCGGTATAGAATCTGTAGGAATGCCTGATACGGGGAGAGTCTGGACGATTATCTTGGTACATCCCCAAGCCCCTTTCTCACGTCAGCGATACCCAGATAACTGATACCAATTTTAAATGTAGGTAAACGCCCTCGCCTCCCTCGCCTCCGACATCGCCTGGGCCTACGCAATGCTCCTCACTACACCACTAGTAGTAACAGTGGGGTTGAGTCTAACGATCCCGCTCTCGCTCGTGGGCCAGATCGTGCTTCAGGGACAGTATGCGAGCGGGTTGTACTGGGCTGGGGCTACGGTGGTGTTTTTGTCGTTTTTGGTGGTTAATCAGGAGAGTCGCGAGGTGGATGGGGAGGGGCCTGTGGTGGTGGATGGGAGGGGAGGGGCTGGTGCTGGGTATGAGGCTATTCCTGGGGATGGTGGTAATGAGTATGGAAGGGATAGGTGATAGGTATCTATATCTGCTATGGAGATGTTAGTTCGTTAGATAGGTAGTAGGCAAGGGGCTTACTTTACTATCTCTGATTGGGGAATATGTTGAGAATGGAATCAAATTCGGTAGTGAAATTAGAAATGACAATGTGCTCATGTCTGAAGCACAGAGAGCATTATTGGTACTAAGTAGAATTACATGACCACAGTCAGACACAAGGTGTGCAGTGTGGGACGAATAGAAGTGAGAAAAAATACATGAAGAGCACGCAGAACCCGCATCACTTCTCATGTCATCCAGGACAATCAAGCCATACGCGAGACTAACCCAACATGTAATGTCTCTTACTCGCGGGGTTTCAACATCTCGTACAATCAGTTATAGAATCACAAGACATGAAGACAAAATATCATGAAGAACATTGGGTATGTATCATCAAACAGGAGCAAGTGCGAAGTAATATAATACCGGCGAACATGGAAACCACAAAGGAGAATAGTTGGGTGAGAATTGAAGTAGACTAGCCAGAATCCAAGTGATATCGAGAAAACTTGAAGGAGTGTATAGAAGGGGCGGGATCCGAAGGGTTCCGGGATCTGTTATACAGTGGATTTCTTTAACGGAGGCCTGCTGCTCCGGGCGCAGGCTCCAGTTTCTTGCGGGCGACCAGAATGCTCTTCAAAGCTCCTAACCACTTTGCAAGAGATTCTTCGTCCGGCGCGCATAGTCGATACGACTTTTCTTCCGCAATGATTTGAAGACAGAAGTGTTTCGAACGTGACATAGGGTCGACTTCAGCAGCGTCGATCACCTGTGCCATGGGTATGACTTTGACGGCAGAGTATTCCTAAAACATGGCACGGTTAGTCATAATCATAGAAAGGAATGCAAGAGAAATAGCAGAATGGTGAAATTCATACCTGTTCATCTTTGTAGAAACCAAGGCTTTTCGGGCGCAGCACAACCCACAGTCGCTTCCATTGGCGCATAGATCCCTTGATTTTGAGGCATTGAAGATACCCATTGCATACAACTCTCTCCGGGTCACGTAGGACTGCGGACTCATTGCGCGGAATCGAGGAAGGGCCGTCGCTATGAACTGATGCAGGCTGGTTTTGAATGGAAGGCGATGTCATGCGAACGCCGTTGTTGCTCCCAGGGCCGTCGGACCATTCTGAGTATGACGTGATATCATTCCCCGAGTGATCATGGGGCGAGGCGAAACGCCTCGAATGGTAAGTGGGTGACAATGAATCTCCGACTTCCGGAGAACTTGGTCTTCCGCGCTGATCAAAATCGGAGTGGTCGGTGGTGTCATAGATGCGGCGCTTGTTGTTTCCGGCGGTGTCGCTATTCTTTGATAAGGCGAGGAAGGCCTCTTCGTCTTCGTCCATGCGGGTTTCTGATCGGATGTGTCTAATCCAAGCTTCGGCTTCTTTCTCCGAAGATGCCTGGAAGCGATAATTCTTCGACGGCGAGAAAACGCCAAAAACGTGCTGTCGGTTGGATCGGGGGGACCTGACCGACGCAACGGCCGTGACCTCGGACAACGTGATAGAGGCTCGGAGCCTCGTGGCCTCCTCATCCTTGTATACCGACAGAAGGTTGGGACGTAGAACGAGATATGCGGGTTTCCAGGAGGCCCTGAATGCCTAGTTCGACAGAGTTAGTTGGTTCTATACTGAGCTCGGCTGACGGCGCAAACGACTAACATGTTTGTGCTTCACGCGACGAAACACCTTTCCAGTCTTCAGGACCCGATCGAATTCGAAGCTCCCATTTTCATTGACAGGCGAGAAAGTGTCCAAGTTTACATGGCCGCTGCGATAGTGAGCAGATTGATTATTCGGGACTAGAAGCGCCGACGTCTGGACGGTGCCATCGGGTAGCTGGATCGCGGGAGCTTTGGGATTCCCTTCTGCAACCGGTGCGTACGATGTGGGAATTGGTTGAGTCATAATTATAGAAAGCTCGTGCTAGGAGCAAAGGTCTGTGTCGGAAATAGCTGTCGTGTGCAAGTGGTCTTCGAACGGCGCGCGAGCGGAGAGAAGGAGTGTATTGCGCTATCTATACCGGCTGAACGGGCACACCGGGACGGCGTCCACTTTAAGTACTGTAACGAGAAAAGATCGATATAAGTGAGTGGTAGTAGTTCGGCAAGATTAGAAGAAAGTAGGCAGAAATATTGGGCCAAGTAGTAGTATCTGGCTGCTGACGATTAGAGTCGGTCGCGGCCGACAGGGTCATGGAGGCTGTGCCAAAAGGAGTGGTGAGCGGGTGGGAAGCGACAACGGAGGGAGCAATGAGGGAATGCGATGAAGTAACGAAGCGCTCGCCGTGACGACAACCAGTAAGTAGGTTCACGCAGAATAGAGAAGTATCATGACTCAAGTGAAAAAGGCGCGACTCCCTCACCAAACGGATCCCAAAGGTTAGGAGGAGAAAAAGGGGATCCTTTTCGGGGACGAAAAGAGATGAGGAGAGAGGGGGCGGAGGTTCTTTTTCTAATTTTCCCAATTCAACGGGACGCATGGACGTTTTTTTTGTTTTGGAGATCATCTGGGTTTAGTCCCGTTGGAAGCTGGAACCTCGACCCTCGACGGGCTCTTTCTTTCCCCTGCCGTTTCACCTTCGCGCCTTCTGCCATCCTTTTCCCTCGCAATGGACCGGGTTCTCAAACCCCCTTCCTTGAATGGGACTGCAAGACTCCCTTTATGAAACCCTTTGTTGATTTGATTCAGTTTGAAGGGAAGGGGGAGGAAGAACAACAACAAGAACAAGAACAGATGCTGGAAACCATCATAGGATGATATTGGCAATAATAATAAGTGTGACTGAAACGGGCTGCTATACCTCGTGGGTAATAGCCATGACCCAGAACCCCCATTCTAGTTATTATTCTAGTTATCATCTGCTCCCTCCCGCACAACCACACCACCACGTTTTAGAGTTTCCAAGACAGGTCTTCTTCCCCGACATTCTTCGGGTTCATCAACTACGTGAATCATGAACGGATATGATCTCTACAATTATACACGGCAGATCCACGGATCTGATTGCCCACACGGGTGGCTAATAATAGGACTATGTATGTACTGTAAGTTATTACTGACTCTCCGGAGAGCATCGAGTAGTAGATAGATGGATAGTCCCTTGACCGCGCTGCAGATCATGACGGACAAATACGTACTACATACAGTACCAGCATTAATGCCTGAAGACGGCCGTGCATGAGATGAGTTATCGTCCCGGCATGCATGTTGCGTGTACCTACATAAATTGTAGTATATAAAGGTAGGTAAATTATCTACCGACCTACATGCTTTCACCGACGCATTGGATGATGTGACAGCTCAGCCGCGAAGCTCCGCACGATGCTTCTTCCTCTCGCCACGAAAAAGACTTGCAGTTATCCCCCGGTAGTGATGTCATTGATGAGATCCCGCGATGGACAATGAATCAAACTTAGTGCTATGTATGTATGTATAAGCTCTGTCAAGCCAGTCGCCATGCCCTGGGGCGAAAATCAAGCGGGAGTTCCTTTCGGGATCCTCAACGAGTGCATCCGTTTCTATCCAGGATCCGGGATAGAGACTGCCGTGTCCCAAGCAAAGCCTTAAAAGGCCACCTTGACAGATCCCCCCTTAGGACCGGGGTCACGTGTGGGTCCCGGTGGGATTTCAGGGTTCTGGATGCATAAATTACCGGCTCGTAATACCACCAGGTACCAATGGCCCGCTTTTACCATACAATACACCTCCTGCTCAGTCGGGCCGAATTCACCGGCCAGAACTACTAAGGAGTATCTATTCTATCTACTTAACAACCGGTATGGAGTAGTTATCTCCTTGTAAACCAGTTATGTTGCAAGAGTTAACCTAAGAGATAGTAGTAGTGTGTGAAACTGGACACTAGATAATTTGCTACCATTAGTCGACAACAGATCTCCTTTTCTCCTGCCATATGCGTAGGAGATTATCAGTCTCCATTTCATACAATGAATCAACCCCAGCAGAACTTGCACCCGGAATCCGAGTCAGATCTCGGACCCGAGTTGCAGGACAGTGAAAGAGACCTGCTAACAGGCCCATCTATTACATGATGAACGAGCCATGTCCCTTCGTCTTTTGTCGACGCATGGCTAAGTACGAAGATGGAGGTAAGAAGGTCAAGATGCTCTCTTGTTTCTATAAGATTGTAGAGGCGGAGAAAAACAAAACAATCGCTTGAAGCAAGCTAGTGTTGGCCCCTTTTAGGGAAGTTTGTCTTGCCTACTACTTACTACTCTTACCAAGACACACATGCGTGGTCAAGGGAGAGTGGTTGCATCCCGCGGTTACGAAGCGCGGCCACCAAAGATCTAAACCCTCTGGTGTCTGACGACGGTCGCGCCAAGCTAACGAACGAGAGGAACTGGTTCTGGAAAACACTAAAACATAAATAGAAATCCAATGTGGTCTCTCAACTTCTAATTGCCCTTCAAGGTGGTTCGCCATGCTGATCGTGAACTCAAAGGGCCCAGAGAATTACCCTTTGACACTTGCTGACGACTGCCAGATTCCGCCCGGCCAAAATTAAGAATGATTCAAGGAGGACGTGTTTTGCAGGTTAAGCTTCAGGGTCTTTTGCATGCACCAACTCTCCCAACTCCCAAAGTACCAAAGGCTGGGTCGGTAAGGCCTGTACAGATAGATTTCTAGTTCTTACCGCCCATCAGGCCCGAAATTTCTCTCGGTGGTGCTGTCTTGACTCGTTTCCCTTTAGTTCCCCCCAATAATCACAGTACAAGGGTTGTGTGGTTTCTATAGTGCCTTTTTTAGACGTAATTTTGGTCATTCTACTAGAGTGCCACCAATCTAACCGACCAAGTCAGCAATAATTTACCGCCAGTGATTTGGTCTGGGAGAGAGAGGGATTTGGGAAGAGGGTGAAAACGAGACAAGAACGAAAGGGAGAACCAGTTGGACTACCCGCAAATAGGCAAAGTGTAATACGTTACCAGAATACCAGGCTGGAAAGGAGAGCCGCGACTCCCGAGCTGGAGGGTAGGCTGTAAATTACCATCTGTGACCACGACCGCTTGCGCCTCCTTGGCCTTGGCGGAACTTCCACCCATCCCCATCCCCAAATAATCCTCTCTCGAGCCTTCATCTCATCGGTTGCCCTCCCGCAGCTCTCGGCTTCCACCCAGCCTCAGCCTGCCACCCCCCCCTCTGATCGTGATTAATGACCTCGTCGACCACAATCGTGTCTTCGGCCTCATTGCTCCGGACATCAGTCCTTTGCGTTGCTGTCGACTTTCCCCCCGCCCACCTCTGCTTGGCCGACTGAGAGGGAAAAGTTGGCGAGAAAGGAGGCTTTCCTCCGGCCGCTCTTTATTTCGACCCTTCGCTTCGTCTAGATCGGAAATTTCCATCCGTTCTCGATTATAATACTCTTTTAATCGCTTCTTTGTGTTCTCATATCGCTCGGCTTTGGAAAGTGAAATATAGACCAGAGTCTCGCTCTTCGGCGCTCGCGTGCGGACGTACATAACTCTTGTCATCGAGATTCCCTTTGGGTCAATATCCGACAAGAGAGGTCTCGAACTGAGAACTTGTTCCATTTGACTGCTGATACTTGAAAACTACTGTGTGCCATCGCTGTTCAATCAGCCGTGTGGCCCAACTTTTGCACCCATGGGCCTCGTTCAACGGGTTACGAAATGGCTGCCCTCCGCGCCGAGTCTGCCCCTAGATGACTCGTCGCGCGAGAAAGGCCGTAATCTGTCCAGATTCGCTTTCTTCAAACGGAGGATACGGTTAAAGGGCAACTCCTCGATCTCGATACCCCTGGGATTTGTTTTACTATTTCCATGCCTTGTAATAGTCCTTATCCTGCTACTTTTTGTTCGACATCCTGCTTCCCCTGGGGGTATTCTCATCCCTGCCGGTACTCCGCCTTCTATCAGGTTCGTTCTGCTCGCTAGGCACGAGATACTGGATTTTCGATAGCTAACCACGCGCCGATCTTACAGGAAAATCAGCGAAAAATATGACAAAGTCTTCGCTACCGGCTGTCTCCCCGTCGAGAAAACCGACGCCCCGCGCGCAAATGCCGCTTTCGTCGTCCTTGCCAGAAACAAGGAATTAGACGGAGTTATTCAGTCGCTCAAGTCCATTGAAAGACACTTCAACCGCTGGTTTCACTACCCTTACGTCTTCCTGAACGATGGTGATTTCGATGACGCCTTCAAGGCGACGGTCAAGAACTACACCAGCGCCCCCGTTGAGTTTGGCAAGATCGATGAGTCTATGTGGGGTTACCCCGACTGGGTTGATCATGAAGTCGCCAAGGAGGGTGTTCGGAAACAGGGTGACGCCGCCATCATGTACGGAGGCATGGAGAGCTACCACCATATGTGCCGATTCTATTCCGGGTAAGTTTCTCAATTAATTCCACTCCGCTGTCACTAATCCTGACCGTTGAATAGCCACTTCTACAAGCACCCCCTGCTCATGAAATACGAATGGTACTGGCGTCTCGAGCCTGAGATCAAGTACTTCTGCGATATTACATAGTACGACCCTCCCACGGATCCTTGCGTATCGGTATTATACTGACATCCTAATCAGTGATCCATTCATCAAGATGGCGGAAGCAAACAAGACCTACGGCTTCACCATCGCTGTCAAGGAGCTTCGCGAGACCGTCCCCAACATCTTCCGTTACGCATCTGCCTACAAGCGGAAACACAACTTGGAATCGAAGGGACTGTGGGAAATGTTCCTGGAGAAACCCGAAGAAGAGCCTAAGCCCGAGGAGGAAAAGCAAGAGAAACTCCCTGAGGAGATTCTTCAAAATGAGCCTGGTGAAAATACCGTTCCCGATGTTGACCCGGAAGCCATGGAAGGCGAGAAGTACAACATGTGCCACTTCTGGAGTAACTTCGAGATTGCGCGGTTGGACTTCTTCCGCAGCAAGGAATATGAGGAGTTCTTCGACATGATGGATAAGAGTGGAGGTTTCTGGATGGAGAGAGTATGTTCTCGCGTACCTGACTCGTCTTCGATATGACTGACTGACTGATCTAGTGGGGTGATGCGCCTATCCATTCCTTGGCCGCCGGTATTCTCCTGTCCCCCAGTGACATCCACTACTTCCGTGACTTCGGCTATCGGCACACTACCATTCAGCATTGTCCTGCCAACGCTCCTGCACGGCAATTGCCCCGTATTCCCTGGCTGGAGACGACAACCGAGGACGAAAAGGAGCGCATTGAAGAGGACGAGTATTGGGCGAACCCTGATCCCGTCAAGGAGAACGGTGTCGGCTGCAGGTGCAGGTGTGACACCGACATTGTGGATGTTGAAGGCAAGCAGGGCAGTTGTCTCGCCGAATGGGTCGAAGTTGCTGGAGGATGGGCATCCCCATAGATTCGGATTGTTGCCCTTTAATGTTCGCTGTATAATCTTCGCCTCCTGGTTTCCGTACCTATTTGTTCGACTATGAGCATTACTCGGTTCGCCCTTGGAGTTATTTGCTTGAGCCTGCATGTTACGTTGGCTGTGGGTTTCTGGACGGCGTTATACGGATCTGACGGCTTCTTACGTGGAAGACGGTGTGACCATTCTCATCAATATGGACAAATACATCTAGCGTGCTTCGTATATCTCACCTGGTTTGCCGCAATCACTCTAAAAAGAAAACAAGTGTATGCTCAGAAGGTCGTGCTGTTGGGAATCCAAGTCGGCTACCAAGTCGTCATTCGTCTGGACCACGTTTCTGCTCGGTTCCCTGGAGCGATGGCAGGCCAGAAGGAATGTCGTTCCTCGTATTGAGCACAAACATACGTTGTGCGGTTGCGTGGCTGGATGCGTCTGCTTGCGATACCTAATGTCTGGTGGTGGGCATGCTTTGGGTGGTTTCTTATTCGCCCTCGTGGCTTATCCCTGACATTGTCAGGCAGCGAACAGCAAATCTCCAGTTGGTGTATGGATGGGGGTGTTGTATGGACAAGCGAAGGATCGCCGACCGACAACGACCAGACATTGTTGTAGATCTCCTGGAGCTTACTTATTGACCTCCTGCTGAACGGGCCATCCGCACCGTACTAGCACCTATCAAATGTCTCTTGTGTCCTTACCACCACCTGGCGCAAGCCTCATGTGTTCCTATTCTGCTGTTTTGACATCAATCTGCTGTTTTCTTTTCCCCTTGGAATAATTCTTTTTAGTTCGATGCCCCGTTCTTCCCACATCATGTCATGAAATGTACATATCTACTTTATATGCTTCTCTCTGTTCTTTCGTGCTGAAAGGGGAAGTTTCCCTTTCATCTTCATTTCAATCACACATTCACGCGCATCCATACATTGTCATGGTCCAAGTCTTGAAGTTACTGTTTGTCCATAGTTGCCTGGGATGTTCTAGTAATTTTGAAGTACTCCTGGTACTTGGTGTTAAAATAATACTACTATCTATCTGGTCGGTCAATCTCCAGTTCTCGGGAAAATAAGGAAGAGGTCAAAGGGGAGTATCAAGACCAAGACTTGGACCCTCTTCAAGATTGGGGGAGGGGCCTACTAGTCTCGATCGGGTGTAGTGGCCTGAGAGTAAGCCTGATAACGGATGCCTTATCGGCGATAGTTTGGAGCTGGGGTCACTCATGATAGACAGCCAACAAACACCTGATGAGATAGTATGTTCCTACTTCGTACTTACCGCTAAGCCTGAGCAACACGGAAACCTTAACTCCCACCTGACCCAGCCAGAGAGAGGGTTGAGGTATACTTAGTGACCTCCAGTCACGACTGCCGTGATATCCCATGTCAGGTGCCCCGCGCAAGATAGCCGTCACCTTCTCTTCCGGTCCAGTCCAGTCACTCCAGTCATCTCTATCTATCTATCTATCTCCCTTGACCGTTGCATTTCCCCTACTACCTTTGCTCCCATTTTCCACAACTCACCCTCGGTCGGTTTCTCTTTACAAGGCTTTCCCCCCTTCCACTTACCGCTAGTTTCCGAAAACCACGTTGATGAACTAAATCCATCTTGCCCCGAGTGAGGCACCTGACCTAATCTTCCGCCCGGGCCGCGAGGAACAACAGCAGCATCAAGCGCCTCACCCCCCACTTGCAATTCATCGTCCGCCTAGGCTGTCATCGGGCATCTGCCTATTAGGCTCGGACAATCCAGGCAGACTCTCCCCAGCCAGAGTTTTCCTGTAGTAGACAGCAGAACTTGCTTTGTTGAAGTTAACGTATACTTCCGCTGACTCTTCATTCTCTTCATTCCTGAGCTTATCCGTCGTCCTCTGCTTCCGGTCAAAGCTCCACTCTGCAGCTCTTCACTTGCTCTTTCCCTCCAGAACCTTACTGATGAACATTCACTCGCAAACACCATGGCTGACTCTTCAGAGCCTCACCCCAGGCCTTCCCAACACTCTTCAACCGCTTCGAGCTTACAATATCCCACTCTCCCTCCGTTGAGTGCCTCTGTAGAGGAGTGGTTATCGCGATCGCGGCCTATCAGTATGACGTCAACTCCATTGGAACACCACTCCAAGTCCCTAAGCGAAAGCTGGGCGACGATGAGTGCATCCGACGTACACTCGGAAGATGGCACTCGCTCTGAACAGACAGATCTTGGGTCTTTGATCGATCAGACCGGTCCTGATGACGTAGCAAGTCTCGATGGCCGGTCCAGCAACAGCGACTTAGATACAAATGACGAGGATGGATTTGATGGTGATGGCTATGAATCCAGAAGCAATGTTTCAGTGTCCCAGGAACTTTCATCGGCCTTCCCTCACATAAGAAACTCGATCGATGACAGCAACCTAACTACCAAGACGGCTTTACGGCAGTCGGTTGAGTCCATCGAGTTCATTGAACCGGAGAACTGGCCCGAGATTGAACGGGTAGAACTGAAGCATACCATCCGAGTGTTCGAAGGATCTGACACAGCAGAACTGGAGCAGGAGCTTCCTCACAGGTCAGAAGGCTCCACTGTCACGGCCACCGTGCAGCAGACCATGACTAGGAAAAGCCTTGACACCGACAAGCCTTTCCATGTGGTATATATTGGCAGCCCGGAATTTCGAAACATCATTCTCGATAAAATCGGGGATGTGTTAGTGTCGAGCACCTATAGCGGTTTCGAGAGCAGTTCTACAGAGTCGTCCAGGTATCATGTCGTTCCAACGTCCTTTGGCGCAGGCGCAGTTCCCAATTTCGCCGAACTCCTCCCCATCCATGTTCAGCTTATTGTGGACGAATGCACCGAGGCTACTGCGGATCCCCATATGGACAAGCCCAGCACAATCACACTCAAATTCAAGGGTCGGCCACCATGCTCTTCGATGTGGTCAGGGGCCGATTATTGTATTTCATCTTCGGTCCAATGGGCGCTACCTGATGTCGCCATCTTCTTCCTATCTGGCACTGATACTCCCGAAGACATTGAGACCCAGAAAATGGCCCGCATCCTCATGGAACGACACGGTATTCCGACCATGGTCATCTCGGAAAAGCCGCTCTGGACGATGTCTAGAGACCCTGTCCCTCTTAATCCCCACAGTCTCCACATGTGTCTGGAATTCCGCAATGCCCTGGATGGGAAGTCCAAGGTACTCCGGAGGTATCCTATCGATCTGAAGACCTTCGAAAGTATTACACCGGGGCAACTAAACCGGAACCTGGCATCCCTAGCAACTATCTGTCCCAGAAAACCATGTCAAATGGCGTTGGAAGATTTGGATTCCCCTCGCACCAACTCATTTTGGGAATGGTGCACGTCCATCCATAAAGACCTTTCTCGTCCTTATATTGGCGACTATGGGGTGTCGATGTCTGCGTATCGTTTCATTGCTTTCAGTATCCTATCTATTGTATTCGTATTCTTAGGCCATACAGCCATGCTGGCCGCTAACTCGACCTTTTCTCGACAATATGCTGACCATACACTAACCAAAGCTGTCACCCCTGTTTCGAGCAGTGTCCCAGCTACCAGCTTTTTGCACACGATGACATCACTTTCCGTGTTGCCTACGTCGCTTGGCGACCTCGAGCCGCGAGGGGACCATGTGGGCATCAACACACGATTACATGACCTAATAGAAGGCGTACAGTATGTTTCCGAACGGCATGAGATGATGGACTCGTTCGAAATCCAGGTGGTCGGTGATTGCCATCTCGTAATCAAACCGCCTCACAAACTTGGCAAAAAGCAGCCAAAGTTTAACGTCCAAGTCAGTCGAAATGGCAAGCCTCTCGAGTATGAACTCTCGGTGTTATTCGATGGGGTGTACACACTGAAACTAGATCGCGCGGATGCATACGGTCAGGTGGATGTGACGCTAACTACGATTACAATGAAGCCCCACATACAGACAACATCTGTGGACTTCGGGACGCCGTGGTTGAAGATCCAGAACTGGAAACGCGCAGCACATCTTATTGCCTCTCAGATTTTGCGAGACTTTGCCACTGCGCAGACCGGACTGTCCGAGGTCTATGGTCGGGTCTGCACCGATTTGCAAGTGCTCATGGGAGATGTTGTAAGAAGGGCTCACTTCCTACGGAAAGAGGCGTCTACTTTGCGACCCGAGTCGGTGCACATTTCCCGCGAAACGAAGGACATAGTGGTGTCCCGATCAGAGCAACTTACCGAAGTCGTCAAAAAAGGTGCTGTGCAGCCACTTTTAGCTGTCTCGTCTGCACTGCAGGCTCAGACCCAGAAAGTGCATACAGGAGCTAGAGAGATGATGAGTGGCACATGGGACAAGATCAGCTCTCATGCACATACGCTTGACTTTGGTGCAGTGAAAGAACGATTCCGAGATGCGAGGAAATGCAAGGCTTTGGATACGGCGCAGAAGAGAGCCCGAAGTCTGGTGAGACGGAGGACTTGTCAGCAGTCGGAGTGTTCGCAATAGGGCTATTGTCGCTGTGCCTCATGATTGAAGGCCAACAATTCGGCGATAGTTCTTTCAGAATACTATACATTCCTTTCATGTAATTTCCTATGTTGATTGCTTCTTGGGCTGGTTTATTGGGGTTGCTCGCAGGCGAAAGGATGGGTCAGATATCAGGGTCGGACTGAATCATGGGATAAATTCCTGAAATACATGCTGGATTATGTATCAGTGGAGTATGTTGACACTTGCCACGTGCATGACCTTTTTCGATTTTTCCCCCGAGTGAATTTGGTCTCTAGACGTCTCTCTGTAAGGAGTAGTGATAAGAAGTTATAGTTACTGCGGATCGCCCGCCGGCATCAGCAAAGCCAGACTTGCAGGGCGGTGGCGCTAGTGCGGCCTTAGGCGCTTAGGCAATGAACCTACCCACCTCAAAACAACCCCGTCCATATTTTCCCACCCCTCCTCAGTGACTCCCACTTCCCCGATACATTTCTTCCTTTCCTCCTTCTTACCAGGTACATCCCCAGAAACATCCATCTCTATCGGAACTTTCCCGCTTATAAATTTGACAGCCAACGCATACCATCCACCATGTCTGACGTCGCTGAGACCAAGCCCGACCCCACCACCAGCGCTCCTGAGGGCGCTGAGAAGCCCGAGGAGACGACCACCACCGCCCCCGAAGAGACCAAGACCGAGGAGAAGCCCGAGGAGTCCAAGTCGGTGACTGAGTCCGCTGCCGAGGCCGTTAAGGACACTGCCACCAAGACCACCGACAGCGTCTTCTCCATGTTCGGCGGTGGCCCCAAGAAGGAGAAGCAGGAGGAGCCCGAGGATGCTAAGGACGAGCCCTCCGGCTCTTCCAAGGCCCAGAAGGGTGAAGATGAGGTATGCATGCATTTGATTTGCGCTATGCTGATGTCGATGGTCCCCTTACGCCAGTTTGACCGTTACCCCGCTTTCCCCTCCATTGATGTTCACTTTTCGTCTTTACCCCTGATTCTTTGTCCGCCTTTTGTTGGATTCTGCAAAAGTCTCACGACAGACCTGTTATATTGGCTACTAGTGGCTAACCATGCTGTTACAAACTTATAGGACGAGGCCCCCGAGTCCCCTGAGGTTCACTTCGAGCCCGTCATCCGCCTGACCGAGAAGGTGGAGACCAAGACCAACGAGGAGCTGGAGGAGCAGACCTTCAAGATGCGTGCCAAGCTTTTCAGATTCGACCGTGACAGCAAGGAGTGGAAGGAGCGTGGTACCGGTGACGTCCGCCTGCTCAAGCACAAGGAGAACCAGAAGACCCGCCTCGTGATGCGCCGCGACAAGACCCTCAAGGTCTGCGCTAACCACTACAGTGAGTGTTGCCGTTTATAATTTGGTGTGGACTTGGATGGCTAATCGATCTTTCAGTTGTTCCCGATATGAAGTTGAGCCCCAACGTTGGCAGTGACCGCAGTTGGGTCTGGAACGCTACCGCTGATGTCAGTGAGGGTGAGCCCGAGGCGCAGACCCTGGCCATCCGTTTTGCCAACAGTGAGAGTAAGTGGACATCGAGATACAGAAGGGGGGGCAGGTTCATTTTGCTAACATCAAATTCTAGACGCCAACCTCTTCAAGGACGCTTTCGAGAAGGCCCAGCAAGAGAACGAGAAGCTGCTTAGCCAGCAGTAAGCAGGTTCCTGGCCTCGGATTTTCCTGGTCATCAGTGATATAGAGGGCTATTGTTAATGAACATTTTGATTCCCTTTCCCCCAGCATAACGAGTCTGATGTGGACTGCTCATGAAAGACCTATTTCACCTTCATCCCGACTTATCTTTTGTTTCCCCCTTTCTCTTCTCACAAGCATCAAGCTCCTTACCATTTTCACTGCCCCTGCTTGAGAAAACAGAATTAATGACGCCGGTCATGGCGAGACCATGAGTCGATGCATGCATGGGTCCTTGGTTTTCGGCCATGTGGTCCCTTGCATGTCGTGCGACGACTTGGTACACAGTAGATAGACATCACATGCCCCCAAAATATACGTATGAAATTCACGAAGTCTCTGCCTGCACCTATTGTACCTTTACAATCGATCGATAGAGTTTGACTTGGCTCTCCCTGCTGATGATAATGGTAGTGGAGGGATTTCCCTTTCTTTCCCCCAAAGTTCGAATAGATGGATTATCCCGCAATGTCACATTTGAAAATTGAAGTAAATTCCCGAGCACAAAACTCCCCTCCCTTGGAAAAGCTAGTAGTAATGAGATGCAACTCGAATGTGGGTGGCTGTACCTGTTGGACGCTGGCGGTTAGTTAGTGAGTGAGTGACCCTTTGGGCGTCGTCGCGCCGCCGCGTCGAAGAAAGAGGCCGTCCGGCAGTCAATAACCACTTCCAATCCCCCACCCGGCTTTCAGCCCGCGGAAAGCTTCACTCTCGCTCACTCCTCCTCCCTCTCTTGTTTCTACGTCTAACCCCATCCCTCGCTGGTCGGACACCTTTTACAACTGCTCCCTTCCCCCCGCTAACAACCATTCGCTCCGCTCCGAATCTGCAGGATTCCCGACAGGAACTCCCGCCAAACATCCGACTTTGCCTCACCCAGGCATCGCGCGACCTCGACATCCGATAGCTCCTGCATCCCATTCAGACTTTCGCGGGAAGGGTCTCTGGGAAGATCACCTCTAGTTCTTTTCTTCTGATTTTGACGGGCGATTGATCCACCCTCCTCTTTCAAGATGCCTGACGTGAGTTCCGCTTCCCTCCCCAGATTCAGCAATGGCACCCTCTCCCACTGGCGCTTGACGCGAACAAACTCGGTCTACTTTCCACTGGATCGCATGACACTGACGTGACGCTTTTGCTTTCCTTATACAGGTTAAGAGAAATGTCAGATTGGTGACCGAGCAGCACATCGTGTACGTTGTCTCCTACTAATCCTCCCGGTTCCCGAGTCATTCGTGAATGAATCACCACCGCTTCTCTTCCCCGTCGTCGCTGCCTATCCTTCTCCCCTCCTTCTCACATCCGTTGTCGGTCATCGCGCGATGGCGATTCGGTGTGCGCTTGGGCTCCTACACGGTTACCTCTGCAGATAATGACACAAGGGCAGAAGCTGGAGATGAGAAAGTCCCTCTTTGCTGACCTCGTGCGCGTCTTCGCGTCTACAGGAACAAGGACTCCGGCGTTGAAGGATTCCCCCTCCGATCATGGTCAATTGAGATCTACGTTGTCAATGAGCACGGCGAGCAGGTGCCTGCGAATGTCTTTGACAAGGTGACATACACGCTGCACCCTAGTTTCGGCGACAGGGCCATTCAGAGTACGTCACCTCCTCTGCGCTTCAGATACCCCTCGGTTCGCGTCAGGCCATTGGAAACCGGGCGATAGAGATGGTCGATTCTACAAGAGAAAGGTGGAGAGGGATCACTAGCAGCTGCTGACATCGGAACAGCTTTCAAGAACCCCCCTTTCAGAATCTCAGAGGAAGGATGGGGTGAGTTCGACATGCAGATAGGCCTCACTGCCGCCGACAAGGAGCACTTCGTTACGCACGATCTGAACTTTGCTCAGCCCCGTTACGAATCCAAGCACGTTATTGTGAGTAGATGGCTCTCAGTGTTTTTCCCAGCACTTCCAAAACACCGTTTATTGTGCTAATTCTCTTTCTCCCGCACAGACGTTCAAGAACCCCAAGCCTGCCCTACTAGCCCTCCTCCGCGAATCCGGACCCGTCCCAGGGGACGAGAATGGCGTGAAGTCGAAACGCGCCGCAACCGGAGAGGAGGGGTCCAAGAAGAAGAAGCGGACAGAGAAGAGTGTAAGCGACGACTCAGCCTCCGAAGAAGGAAAATCACAATAGAAACACATCTGACATGATCCCAATCCCAGGTCGACATGGACAAGCTGGCCGACGGTCTGCAGCGACTCGGCGAAGACGACCTCCTTCAGGTAGTACAGATGGTGCACGACAACAAAGCCCCAGACTCGTATACCAAGAACGATGTTGAGCGTAAGCCTACCACTACCTTTTAGAAATCTCTCATCTCACTAATCAATCCAATCTCATCACAGAGGGAGAATTCCACGTCGACCTATATACTCTTCCAGACACCCTAATCAAGATGCTGTGGGATTTCACGCAGGAGAAAGGCGCTTTGTGAACAAAAACAACTACAACTTACTAGTTACCCCATGATATTTTCTCTTTCCTTTTTGTTCTTATCAGACCTCTTTTGGGCGAAACAATTGCTATCTTGTTGTATCTCTCTGGCTGTTATTTTCCCTCCTCCTCCCCTTATTCCACTCAAAGTTACTAACTAACTACTTACGGAGTACTTTACTTACTTTACTGGCTACATTTCGCATCTATGAACACTACTACTAGGACTTGTCTATTGTCTATCTTGCTTACTTACCTGTCTATCTACTAGCCTCCACCTGCGTTGTATTTTTTTGGGTGTGCTTTCTCTCATTATCACAAAAGCAAAACAAACAGGAAGAAGAAATCGAAGTGGTAAATGGATGGTTGGATGGATGGACGGGTAATAATGATTCGTTTGTGCAATAAAGTAGCGGAACAGAGACAGAAGGAGGGAGTTGAGGGGGGGGGAATAAGTACCGAAATAAAAAAAAACAATTTGGGCACTGTATTGTTGTCTTGGGAAGTATTGCACTTGATTAATGGTGGTTACTGGCTTGACTCAGTTACCACATAGTATTAGTAGTACTTTTGGTACTAACTTAGTAATTAGGTGAGGTGAGTGTTCTACTTCTACACTTAATTAGAGGTTATGTGTCGGAAATTTTTATATTCTTGATGCATGTTGATGAGTGTAGTGGTTGAATTGGTTGTTTCAGTTCGTTTGCTATGTGTTCATAAGTTATGGTATGATGTAATATCATGCCTGGTGGCATGATGTGTATGCTACGTATACAAGTACTGCAGTTTGTGACATCGGTAGAATGGTTCGAGTAGTAGATGAATAAGTAGATGGATAGTTGGTCTCGGATAATAACACATCATGGCATCTGAAAGGAAAAATAACGAAAAGGAGAAAAAACCAAGAACCGCGTTGGATATCTCAAGCTCAAGGTCAATCAAGCAACAATCAATCAATCAACCATGTAAAATCAAAGGCCCAGCCTTGCCTGCCTGAACACCAGTAGTACTGTCACGTATGTACTGTAGATCCGTCTATATGCATGCATGTACCCGAACAAATGAAAAAGAGAAACAAGAGGAAATAACAAACAACCAAGACACACTGCCGGCCAATCGAGGATGCAAGAGAAGGAAAAGAGGATAGAGATGACCTGGACGCCCGCTTTGCTGCATTTTGAAGTGTTCGTGCAGAGAACATTATGCTGTCATATTAACGTGAAGAGAGGAATATTTTGCGTTTCTAGAGTGCTTGTTCGTTTTACAAGATACGGTATCTGTTTGAATGGTCAGTGGTTTTGTCATTGATATGAAGGGTAAAGGGATGTAACATACGATCTGAGCAAGTCTTCAAGACTGTCTGCGCTGCAGCTCCGACCCTTGGGAATCTGTCTCAGGATCTCGACGATTGTAGCAAAGACGTCGCCGTCCTTGTATGCTAGCAGGGCGGGGGCTTCGATGTGATCCATCTCGGCGATTTCGTGGTGGAGCTTGACGAAGTGAACAGTGGGTTGACGACGAGCAATGGTGTTGAGAGAATCTTCAACAATGCTGCTGGTTGTGGACTATAGAAGCGTCGGGTCAGCGACAAGGGTTCTTGAACGAATGATACAATTGGGTCAACCATACCTCTGGGTCATAAACGCAGACGACTACTACCGTGCCGGATGTGACCTTCTCAATAGCATCCAGGTATCCCACCGCATCGACAATATCCACTGACCCGTACAACTTGCGCCGGGGACTAGGCTTCCTCAGGCTGCGGGCCTGCATTTCCTGCATGCGAGCCGCGCGCCATTGGTGAAGGAATCGTTCCTCATCATCGCTAGCGGAAGATCCATCTGGTGGGGAGGAGTTCTGGAGGAGTGTAGCGTCGTCGTTGACGGACTTGTTGTGGTGGGAGCGATCGAGACCAGCGACGCCGAGAAGGGTTCTGCGGAAGGAGCTCTTGCGAGCACGCTCAAAGGCCTGGGCATCGGCGATGACACCCTTAGGGCCAGTGTTGGCGTCGTAGACGGTGTTGGGGACGCGATAACTGCTGGGGTTGCGGGAGTGCATGGCAGAGGGAGTGTCTTCGGCGTCGGAGAATTGGGGTTCGTCGTGGTCCGAGGATGCGTCAGAGGAGTGAACCGAGTCGTTGTCACGGTCCTCAGGATGAGAAGAGAATTTCTCCCGGTTGTTGTTTATGAGTTGGTTGAACTCGTCTTGAGCAGATGACATCGTGAAGGAGGAAGCGGGGGGGTTCCGGGCTTTAAAACAAGGTCGAAGACGATGACAATGTCAATGATATTCTTAGAGCTTGGCTGCGCCTTGATCTGCGTCGACGATGGGGTACCGTAAGGGCCTAGTTTATTTTTCCGGATTTCAAAAATTTTTGCCTGGTAAGGAGCAGCTGGCGGGGGGGGAAAAGCGAATGAAACGAGAAAAAGAAGCGAAACCAATGACGAAGGGTCGTATCCAACACGAAAAATAGGGGGGTTTAGAGAAGCGTGTCCCAGAGAGTGTTAGTACACGTTTCAGAATATTTTTATGGTTTTCGCTCCGGTGCTTTTCCTAAGAGAGAGGGGGTTCCAGAGCGTTGATCCAAGGGAAGGCAGCAAAAGGCAAGAGAGGGAGAGAGAAGAGAGGCTGAGGAGGGGGGATGTGGAAAGAAGGAAGTGGCGGGAGGATGAAACAATCGAGGCCCGAAGGATGGAAGGGGAAGAGAGAGAAGAGAGGGAGAGGGACGGGCTGCCCGAAGGCGAAGATCAGCCAGTAGGAAAAAGGGGCGGTGTTTCAGAAATCGGAGATCAGCCCCCGGGGAAAGAAGCCGCGAAGAACCTTCCATTTCATCCTATTCTGTTGCCCCGGGTGCCATGGTTGATCCCCCAATGGCTGTGGCCATGGTGCGGCTGACCGGGCTAAATTAAAAGAACAAGAATGGCATTTTATTATTTAGTTTGTATAAGATCGAAATATCAATCCAGCAGGGCTGGAATTAAAGCGAATGGCTAGCTCAATCGTGATGTGGAAGTCCACGTACAAAATCGTACTATAGAGCCCACAAAAGCCGACACTCTAATTCACCCACAACGACGTGGGATTTCGTGGCAATGCTTTGGCTCTCCCACACTGTTTTCTCCCCTTGTACCCCCCCAAACCTTTATGTCACCGCGTGATTACCACTAACTCAATGTCCACACGACCGATGACGTGGTGTGCTGGAGGACACGAAGGATGGGCCTTCGCAAAGAGAGGGCTATTTGCTTGGATGGTTACCTCCAAATGGAAATCAGGATCCTCCTTGCTCTGACAACTGGCAGCTCCCCAGTGGATCTAGCAGCATCAGAAGTGTTTCATCGCCATCCACGGAGAAAAAATCCTGTCGCTCCTCTCCCTCAACAAGGACTCCCAACACCGCTTCTGGTAAGTTTTGCGTTCGACGTGTTCACCTCGGATCCTAACGGTTTGCGCATCGCCCGCGCTGGCCGCCCTTGTGGAGACAACAAGTGACACATCTTTTGGATAGGGCCCCCAGATCCAGTGGGCTCCGCCGTCGGGCGAGATCCGGACAATGGCCTTCCAGGTTCTGGCCGTCCAGTGAAAGCTCGCCCTGCCCTTCCGGTTTAGACAGTGTCATCATGTTCCTGTTGATCTGGCCCCGTCCCCGGTGGAGTATGGAATCGTTGCCTTGCCTGTTCGTTATTTCTCTTCCGCGGGCAGATCCTTCATCCTGAGAGTGGTACGTAAGTAAGTATAGGGCGATAGATCAGCCGACCCCACGCGTGTGGGAACTATTAATAACTTGGGACATCCCGTGTACGCTGGTCCGTTGCCAGTAGGACTGACCTTTTCACCGCTGCAAGCGATCCCAGCACCCTTTTATCTATCAGGTATATTGTCTCCTGGTCTCCCCAAATGATCACTCCCAGTTCTATCCCAGCGACCCTTTCCCGAGCAGGGTGAACCAAGCGGGGACAATGACACAAAAACAGGTATCCAAAGAGATTATTGAGCTTTTCCAAAAAAGTATTGCCTGTCATTTGTACTAGTGGCTGCCTAACAACTCTCTGCCACACCTTGGCTGACCACCAGGCCGGGACATAAGAGTGTCGCGGAACATGACATCGTGGGGCGAGCCCCCCGAGGGATAAAGGAAAGATTTGCTGGAAACATGGTCGAATTCAACACCAGATATGAAAAGAAAAAAGCCCGCTTGAAAACACTCAAATGACACAACCGACACTTTCAAGACGTAGGCTGATGATTAGTAACAGGAGATCGCAGTAAGAGTCAAAGGAAAAACGTCATGGCCTATCCGGAAACATTCCCTCCCTTTCCATCCATCACCCGCAAAAAGTACAGAAGATAGTGAGTAAGAAAGGTTAGAGAGAAGAAAAAGGGGTGGGAGAAAGAAAGAAAAAGTGAAAAGAAGACAAGAAAATACTCGATCAGGGTAGTAATCGAGGTCGGAAATTGAAGAAAAAGAACAAGGGGAAAGACGTCGAAGAGGGAGATGGGGTTAGTAAGGGTGAAGGGTAAAACGAGATCGAAAGAAATGAACACAAGTAAGAAAATCAAGCCCGCGAATACATAAGAACAGGGGCCTGCAAATCTTCGAAGCTCAAAAGATGACATGTGAGATGCGCTGCCTCTTGCCCAGCAACGCACAGATATCCGTGCAACGATCCCGAGGTCTCAAACATCAATAGCATTATTACAACCCACCGCACCAGTAGTCGAGCATTATCGGTTCGTGTTGGCATTCTGCTCTTCTCTTTGCTTATTCTTGCTCGTCACACCCAGCTGGGAACGGCGGCAGAATCCCAACCCCGACATGCTTAGGCACCCTGACTGCCCCGTGATTTTTCGCTTCTTGGTAACTTTGCCGGTACTCCGAGATAGTACATTATGGAGCAAGGGCGACAAGATTTGCTCCCGGTGAAAAAAATTATCGTACAATGGCGGACATTTAGCCTAGTGGCGCAGAAAAAGGAAAAAAGAAACTTGGAATGAGGACGTCGCAAAAGACTGAGACAGGGTATCTTTGCTGTTTTTGTTCGTTTTGCTTTTTTACCAAGCCCAGACCTTGAGCTGTAAGACGGAAGATGATTAGTATGCTGCACAGCCCAGTCAACCAGAATGATGCTCTTGCTAAGCTTACCAGAGAATCCCAGGATCCAGTGCACAAGCTGATGCCATCGTTGCTGACTCCCAAGCAGCTTACGCGGTTCTCGTGACCACTCAGGGATCCAACCTTGTCTCCGCGCAGAACATCCCAGACCTGCAGGTATAACATGATCAGCCGGTGGTCCTATATTACAACTAATGTGGGCGGTTTCAGGTGTTACCTTGCACTCGAAGTCATCGTAACCAGCAAAAAGCAATCTGCCAGAGACGGAGAAGGCAACGGAGGTGATACCGCACAATATTTGGTCGCTCTGGAAACATCATTCGTCAGCTACAGATGAATTCGCCAGACATATTGTCAGCATTACCTGGTAGGTGTTGAGTTCGCGATCCGCACGAATGTCGAACAGACGGCAGGAGGTGTCGTCGGAACCGGTTCCGAAAGCGTTTCCGTCGGGGAAGAACTGGATGGCGTTGATGTCGGATTCGTGTCCAGCGAAAGTTTGCACCGCCTTTCCGGTACGGATATCCCACAGCTTGGCGAAGGCATCGCAGGCGCCCGAAACGAAAACGTTCTGGTTTGTCGGGTTGATGCTGATCGACATCACGTCGCCAAGGTGATCAGCGAATTCAGTAACCTTCGAGCCCGATTCGATATCCCACAGCATGCAAGTCATGTCGCCGGAAGACGTGATGATTCTGCGATCGTTGATGAACCGGCAGCAAGAGAGGTAGCCGGAGTGTCCGGAGAGCTCACGCGCGACACGGGTCGGACCCTCGCGAGAGGAGAGGTTGTAGATCGAGCAAATGTTGTCGAGACCACCGCAGGCGACGTAGTTTCCACTTGGGGCATAGGCACAGGTCATCACCCATGATGACCTCAGCGGGATCGCATGGACCTTGTTCGTGGTGTAGGCGTCCCAGATGATGAGCTTTCCGTCCTGAGAGGCGGAGACGAGATGACGACGGTCGGTCGACCAATGCATGGCGTAGATCTTGGCCAAATGTCCCTTGAGCGTCCGCCGGGGCTTCATACCAATACGAGGCAAGGTTTCAGTTTGGTTCTGCGCGACTTGACGGACTGTTGGGGGGGAGAGAAGGAACCAGAGTCAGCAAATCGAAACACACGACCAATCATGAGTACAACGACGACTGGTTGTCCCCCATTGCGAGGAGAGGCCATGAGATGCGAAAGGGAAAAAGAGGGATGCGTACGAGTTGTATCGGCCAACTCATCCTTTCTGCGCTTGATCTTGTCCTTCAGGCCTTCAGCTTCGCGCCTAGCCGCGGTAATCTTAGCCTGCATCTGTTCGCCGGACATGTCGGCCATCTTGACGGAACGAGCCCCTGGAGAGGGAAGATGTCAATTGTGAAACGGAAGACGGGCCTGAGGGGAAGAAATTGAGTTGACGGCGGGCGGCGGCGTCGTGAGATCCAGGGGACTTGAAAGAACCGCGAGAGGGGGGTGCGGGAAGAGGGCGGTAGGGGGAGGAGGAATGGGAATAGAGAGAGGGAAGGAGAAGGAGTGAGAGAGAGAGAGAGAGAACGAGGAGGGGGGTTGATTGGGTGTGGAGCGAGTGCACGGCGGAAGCGACCGAGCGAGAGCAAAGAAAGTTTCGACCCGGGGCAATGGTGAGGTGGTTCGGGCGTTTAAGTCAGCAGGGGGGGAGGGAGAGTAAGTAGTAGTTGAAAGTAGTTTAGTGGTGGTAGTGGTAGTAGTAGTAGTGGTGGTGGTGGTGGTAGTAGGTGTGGGAAGGAGGGGGTGGGTTTTTGGTTGTAAGTAAAGTGAGTGAGTGAGCAAGCAAGAAAGCAAGCAAGCAATTAACTGCTGAAGCAGAGAGAGAGAGAGCACGAGGTAGTAGTGGTAATCGGGATGGGATAGGATACGATCTTTGGAAGAGGAAAAAAAAAATTAAATTAAGATAAAAAAAAATAAATAAAAAAATAAAAAATGGAGGGAAAGGGGGAAAAGAGAGAGGAGCCTGACGGACGGAAGGGCCAGAGAGGGAAAAGGCAGGGAAAAATCCAGTTGATGACAAGCAGTTAAGATGGAAGGTGGTCGTAGTAACTCCGTCGTAGCGCCAATAATAATCATGTATGGCCTCACCAGACTAAAGTAAGTCGTGCCCTTTACCTATCGGGGCTCTGATGGCTGCTACTAGACGCGGCTGTACGGACTACGACCGCGGACTATCTACTACTACGCCAACAATACACAATACACAAGACCGCAGGGACCAGAGTTCAGGGTAGAATAGGATGAGATGAGATGAGATTACATTCGATGATGTTACCCTTATTGCGGCGGTGGTGGGCGGCGATAATATTGGGCTGGTGATCCTGGCTGGTGAAACAATACCAATTATTCAAGAACACTGCCACCAAATGCGTTCACAACAATAAGACTGTGTGCCAGAAGAAGGAAGAAGCAGCAGTAGCAGATGATGATTATCGGAGAACCGGTTAGTTGAGTTAGTTAGGGGGGAGCTCCTCTCTCTCTTTCCCTCTTCCCTCTCTCTCCAGGAGGATCGGGGGAAGAGAGAACGGAGCCTCCTGATGAAAAAGCCAAATCCGGTGGAGGATTAGGTTACCTATTTGTGACGATACGAAAACCTTACCCGGCTGGCCCTTCATTCACCAGAAAGGGAACGTGCCATCCCTGATTGGCCAAACCAGCAGAAGAATTGGTCGGGTCAATTTCAACCGGTCCATCTTGTTCTCCTCGTTACATTACCCAGGGGTAACTTATCTCCTCCTCGTTGGTTTTAAGGGGAAACCAGCCAGAAGAAAAGACACTAGATACCACGACCACTAAGTCAAGTAGTCTAGCTCCAAGTACGAAGTGCCCAGGTAGGTAGGTACTCCGCCAAATGGTCCCAGGTCTCCATCAAGGCCACTAAGGGGGGAAAAGTGGTCTACACCCTGGTCAACCCGGTGGAGAATTTCCGCTGCCATTCCCCTCTGGTTGGCCAGATCGCCGACAAGTGGAGGTGCTCGGGACGCGAAAACCACAGGGGAATTTCTGAAAGGGGGGGGGCATTTCTTCGAATTAGTTGGGATTATTCTTCCGGGTCTTCCTTCAAATCTGAAATAGGGGACCTCCATACGGAGTAGTAAAGTATCTATCCATCTAACTAGTAAATCTCCAGCAGTTGAAGGAATGTTCATGGAAGGTTCAAGGTAGGACAGGGTTCACTAGACACTTACATAGTACATAATCTCTACCGTTGACAGTTGACATCTGCCGACTTTCATCTCCTTGCCCACGGGGCAAAGTCCGACAGTGCATGAATCGCGGTTAGTCCAGCTTGCATATCCACAAGGATTGGTACCAAAAATACGCGAATTGCTCTCTGCATGCCGAATGGCGGTCCATCTAAGCCTTGCACGAGTCCACCCCCCTCCCCTTTCCCAAGACTATCTACTTAAACGGGTAGGAAAGAGGAGAATGCTCTGCTTGCAGATCATGGTCATAGCTAGATAACGTCTACTTTACGGTTCACCATGTCTGTCTCCTGCAGAATCGAGTATCGAATCCGGGATAGATGGGGACTCCCGACGGAACTCAAGATTCATTCCACAATCAATTTGTACTGCATGTTGCCTCGGTCGACAGTCTGTCCACATCGTAAAGAGATACACCCTTTCTCAAGAGCCTTGAAAACATAGACAGTTTGTTTTGTTGAAACCAGGTTCTTGGATTAGTCCGATTTTGCCTTGCAAAAAGAGATCAGGATAAGTGATGACGAATATCTAGTGGATTAGTTACCCGCCGCATCCTTCGAGACTACTATTAGAGCCGTATCGTCTTTCAACTGGTCTCGCAAGATATGCATTAAGAAGTAAGCTCCAGTTCCAGCTTCATGCTGTGCATACCATGCAGCAACAATTCGTTGTGCAGATTTGATAGGCGTTGAGCCGAAAGCCAAGCGGGGATGGAATATTGCGATGGCTGGGGCAAATGCAAGTCAGAGGTTATTCTCCATTCATTCCACTTGTTGGCCAAACATCGGAATTTACTGGGTGCTTAGTAACCCGCTCACTTACTGCATCCAGTTGTATATCCGCAGTGAACAATGCTATTGTTTTACTTTCCATTTGCTTTTGCTTCTAAGTTGTGGTTTGACCTACCTGCTGGGGGATGTGCCGGACCGGGTAGTACTTAGTAGTATCTACCTTGCTCCTCAGATTTCTCTAGTTCTCTAAAACATTTGTGCGGCAGCGAGCCAACTCTTGTCCGCAAAGCGGCAGCGCCTACTGGTCATTTAATCTATAGCGTTGGAGACGGTAATATCCACCTACGTCAGGTTCCCGAATCTTATTGCCGGCTGCAGCTGCAAGAACTCATTCCTTTTTATCACGGCATAAGTTCGGCATGCTCATCCTCGGTGATGCATCACAATTACTTACTACTATCCAGGGCCGTCGGCGAATCATATCCAAATGTTGATTGAGAAAGTGTCTCATCACAAAGGACAAAAGGTCCAAAAGATGGGAGTTGCACCCCCAAATGACTCGTGAGAATCGCAGGGGAGATGAATAGAATTAGATAGGTATGGTCAGTGTGCGTTGAAGCGGGTCTACCTTCGGAAGGGAAATTGGTCACCACTTGTTGTCTAATTAGATGCCTATCGACTATCGACAGGAGGTCCAATACCAAGGCAGATATGGGGCGGGTATTGCTGCGTACGGCTTGTCCACCTGGAGAAAAGCGCTCCACTGGAGAGGAGGATCGCTCAACCTGTGCCTGACTAGCCCATCCGATGCCCCTCCGCCGGAAGGTCTTCATTTATCGGAATTATTAATGATATTGTCTAGTCGCATTCGTAATGGAGCTGCTGCGGCTTATTAATACCTGGCCAAGGCCAATTGTCCTTTGATGCCTTACGAAGTAGTCTAGTATCCGCAGCATGTTTGTTGTCCCCATTATTCTGCTTTGACGGCCTGGGCATGCCAGATGTACCATGGAACTTCAGTCCCTTTGTTGTTTCTGCCTACAATGAAGCTGCGTGAGAGTCTTTCAGAGCTGTTTTCACTTACTTCCCTTGAAGGTAGCATACCCAGAATATATTATTTCCATCACATTGCTCCACGGGCAATGGTATTTTCGATTGATTCTATTGGAATTTCCGATCTAGCGACCCGCAGCATCATGAATTGTAACTCTCATGCAGAGTGCCCTCTACATGCAGATTACTACTGCCTGCAGGCTAATGAAGCAATACATCGTCTCCTTTGCAGGAATACACATTGAATTTCTGCCTGGTGCAGCGCCTCATGTCCGAGCCGAGGCTGTGCCAGATCGACTAGTAGTACCCAGTATGTAGTGCGTGATAAAATAGTCCGCCTTACGGAGGGCACCTTGTGCTACTGCAGTGTACCAAAAATCATACAGCGGAGTTAGATGTCCGAGAAGCGCCAAGATATAGGTATTAGGTAGTAGTAAAGCAATTTAGGCAAGGCTGGGTTAGCGATCCTGATTTCAAATATAGAATAGAAAGAAGGTGACGGAACGGTTGTCTCTAGTCCCCCGGTTAGAACTAAGTAACTACGTACCAGTGTGGTTTGATTCTGACACTTGAACAAATCTCGAACGTATACTACGTACTAGCCGCCTGTGTCAAGAATAGATATAGGCTCAACGCGAGACCGGAACGAATCATGCACGTCACCCAGCCAAATCTCAATATCGGCTATCAAGCAATTAATCACTGCGCATCATGATACAGCCAGCCAGCCTTTCCTGCGAAAAAGACATACAAAATCCGTCCTTCCAGAAGCAACACCCTCAGCGCTAACTAAAAAAGCCCGTTCTATATATAGTCAAGGCTGACTCCAATTCCTACTACTAGGTATCAATCATGGACTCGAACCCGTCCATCGATGATGAAACTAGAACCCTGCACACTTGTCTGGGGGATAAGCAGGCTACTACTAGTAGTCTAGTTCGCAGCATCTTCAGCCCGCTCGACGCATGTGGGTGTATCTGGAAGCTCCATGATCGTGCGTGATTCGTCCGCACCGGCATTGGCTTTTCTTCGTGGGCGGTTAATGCTGGGTACTTAGTATCTTGTCCGCAGCGGTTCGCGGCTAGATTGTGCCCTGTGTTTCTAATCATAGAATGTGACGGACTGTCTGTGCGCTTTGTGATAGAGGGGTAAGGGGGGTGTTTTGGTTGTTGATTGCTTGCCGGGTTTTTCAAGATAATAGTGATTAACTGGTTGATTTGTGTCTTTTGTGAGGATGGTCTTGGTTTCTTCACGAGGACTGGTTGGTTAGTTTGAGGTCTAGCAGGGGTGTTTACCGTCAACTTCTTCTACTTAGTGCTAGATGCTAAGTGTTCTGCAAATCTAAATATATCATCCGTGAGAGTTATGATGCAGGAAAATTAAATTAGATTTGAGGATTTCACAGTCTGAAGGTTTGGTTTATCGATATCCCTAATATCCACTGTAATTCTATCCGCGGGTAAATATTATCTATCTCCTGCGAGAATCAGAAATGAATGACACATAATAGGGAGGAGAGATTGCGGAAAGATAGCTAGATCGGATATTACGAAATTATCAATAATGACTGAAAATCAGAAACACATATTCATATGAAAGGGATACCGATCATGTCGCACGGTCCCATAAAATAAGATAGTAAACACCCTTCTGCCCCCCTGGGATATTAACCCCTAAGGGTCACGAAGACCGGTGTACCTTGAGGGACTTAGCGTTGTAGTCGTACCACCAGAGACATGAAGGGGGGGAACTCGTGACCAAGGCCGAGAAAGAGACTATAAGATGAGTATTTCAATGTTCTTAACCACTTCAGTCATATGCAGGACCACCGGTGGGTGCTCGGGCTGGTCATTGCTCCTGGATCTACACAGGACTCCGCTTGTTCTGGTAAATGGGGACCGTTCGAGAGGATGGATTATGCGCGCGACCTTGGGGGCAGCGACACGGTGCTATTACTGTAGATGTGAGAGTGGTTGACCAGGGATAATACCACTGGGGGGGTAAAAATCTAGGACTGTGTAGCAAGAGAGTCACCAGGTAGATCTTCAGTCAGAAGGGGGTCAGGTTGTCGGATGCTGAATTCGGTGGCAAACCCCGAGAGGCAGAGAAGAACACCGAAGGGAATTGGTCATCATGGTGGTAAGGGCGCAAAACACACGGTCAAATATCGCTCATTAATTGTCAGTTCCGCGATGGTCCAAGTTGATAGATATAATTTCCGGGCGAGAGAGGACCTGGAGTAGATCCCTTTTTTTAGTAAATCCGAGAGGGAGGGAGGGAGTAAGAGAGAGAGGCAAAAGGGTGGCGGGCCAAAAAGCCTGGAGGACGAAACCGCCTGACACGGCCAGCGGTGGTCTTTCTCTGTCTCTCTCTCCGCTTTCGCTTTTCCAGTCCGACCATCTCTCCTCCTCCTCTCCTCCTTTCGATTCTCAACTTCCCCCTCGGTCGCCATTTTCATTCACCCTTCGCCTTAACCCCAAGTGCCTTTTCGCGGCATCATCCAATTTAACTTGGCGTATTCCCGCAGTCTTTCCCTCGCCTAATCTCAGTCCCTGCGTCTCGCTCCCCCGTCTTCGTCGACGCCTACTCTCCTTCCGTGATTCATCGTGGCCGCCAGGCTCTGACGGACCGGGTCTTGGCCTGAACAATCCTCTCTCCCCTTTCACGCCGCTCGTCTATCGTTCTTCGATCTCCTGTCCATCCTTCCCGTCCATCAGCCTGCTCAACAGCACCCTCTCGTTGTTCACCTATTGTACATCTGACTCAGACTTGATGACGGGATTATAATCGATACGGATTTCGCCTCAGACTCAATTCTCCTCCTTTCCTCGTTTCTTCGCCCGGTCACGTTCCTACCGTCGATCTTCCCATCTCACCATCGGGGCTGAACTACATCGCCCTTGATCGAGACATCACATCCTCCTCTTCATCCGACCGGTCTTCATCCCGTGTCACATAGCCATCCTCTCGCCCACCATGCGGGAGGTCAACTTCAGCATCCCAAATGTCAACAAGGCCTCTGTAAATATCACAACCACCCTCTACGACCGACGTGCCTTGGATTGCACATCAACGCTACCACTCATCAACTCCCTCAACCATCTGGCCTATCTCACCACATCATCAGCCCGTATCCGCGATATTCTGACCGTCGATGGCGGCATCGAACGGCTGGTATGTATCCTTAAGGAGGGTCGGAGTCGGGATTTGATGGAGATGTGGAAGTGGAGCCTCGCCTTCCAATGTGTTGTCAATATTGGTGTGCGGGGCTCGGAGAGCGTGAGAACTCGAGTTGTCGAAGCCGATATGGTGCCCGTGATTGCCACCATCCTTGATAACTATATTAAAGTGGTCGAGAAAGCCCGCGCACGGGCGGATTCAGAAAATCAGAGACATTCTTCACGACACCACTCCAAAGGTGCACCCATCACCAGCGACGCCCCTTCGCGTCCAGTGTATGTGGACCAATCGACGAACACCGAGCAACGTCCCTCTCGCCGCCAGGCGCCACCGCCTCACATTGAAATCCCCCCTTTCTACCAAGACAGCCATGCCTCGGATTCGAACGCCATGGACATCACATCGTCCCCTCGGGTGCCTGTGACCTCCCCTCCGGAACGGAGCACCTTTGGACAGGATGCCCACAATCTTAGATCCAATGATACCCGCTATGCCCATGCTGCTCACCGCTACCGGGCGATGCAGCCCCTTGCCACGGCCCTTCCTCCCATGGATGCAGCTGATGGCTTTGGCCTACGCCCCGTGCGCGACACAGAGAGGCTTCCCAGCATGTTACCTGGTTTCCAGAACGGCCTTGCGTCTCAGCCTGACTCCCCAACCACTCCCAGCGGTCCTGCGCAGCTGCGCAGCAACACACAAGCCCCTTCCGCCCGACCACGGCCTACCCTGAGGCAACAGCAATCAGCCTCCGGTGAGTCTGATGATGGAAACGGCGAGGGCTCGACTCTGGGTGACGACCCGGGTTCTGGAGAGACTGCTGAGCCGATCGTTGGTATTCAAAACCGTATGGAGATCGATGATGACGGCGACAGGCAAACTGTGCTGGAAGGTGTTTCCAACACGCACGACTTGACTGTCAATGATACTTCTGAAAGCCAGGAAGCCGAGACCTTCAACATCACTCACCGTTCTACCGTGGATGGCAGCATGATCAACAACGACGCAACACGCACGAACGGGGCCTTGGGCCTCTCACCCACGCAAGCCCCCAATACTGCCAACTCGCCTGCTGTTGTTCCCAGCCCATACTCATTGTATGTGCGTGACCGATCAACCACAGCGGTGCAGGGCGTCTTGACGACGATGCCCAAGGACGAAGATGTCCTTATGTCGCTTCAGCTACTCGCATATGTTTCCAAGTACTGCAACCTGCGCTCTTATTTCCAGCACTCCCACCTCGTTCCTAAGCTCAAGGTTGACCGTGAGCTCCAAATGTTGGAGGAGGGCGTGTCGCCCATCGAACCTCCGGAGGAGGAAGATGAATACCTGCTCCCGGACGATGTCAACATCTTCCCCTTGGTGGAGAAATTCACGGTTCGCCACCACTCCAAGGACATGCAATACTGGGCATGTGTGGTGATGCGGAATCTCTGCCGCAAGGACGAGTCGCGCGGCGGCATCCGGCAGTGCGCATACTATAAGTGTGGCAAGTGGGAGGAATTCCAGCGACAATTTGCCAAGTGCCGGCGCTGCCGGCGCACCAAGTACTGCAGCAAAGACTGCCAGAAGGCAGCGTGGGTGTACCATCGTCACTGGTGCCACACCACGCCATGATATGAACGCATGAAACTGTTTAATACCTCTAATGCATATCGGCTTGCATAGCGTCGTATCTGTCATCTGTTACCATTTCGTCATTCCGTTTCGTTTCCGAGGGTTTCACGTCTACCCGTGCATGGCATTTCAAAACCTGGCGGCGTTGCTCTTCATCCCAAAGATACCTCTTGTATGTCGTCGAATTTTATTTCATCATCATATTTCGATTTCTCACCTGTTTGATTAACGCGGGGCATAAAGCCTGATTCCCGGTCATATGGATTGATACTAGCGGTCATGAATGCGTGCACCTTTTGCTACCTACTTTCTTCCTTGGATTGTTTTGTCTTCATCATCTTTTTCCTCTCTGTCACTGTTCGAGCCCCTAGTTCCTCCCCGTCCTGACGCCCAACGATTTTCCTTTGTGAGTAGCAGCCTACCTATCTAGCATTGTGAACCACCTCTCCCCCCACACAATCTTTCTGGAAGCGATTTCTTTGGGCATTGTGATTTACCTCTATTGCTTGTTACTAAGAATCGGGCTGGGGCCGAGCCCGATCCAGTATTAGTTGGGTTGTTGTGCATCTTTGGAACCTGTGCATACACGAGTGGCCTCCCTATGAATTGCGCGGTGGCTATTGATCTAGTACTTATTCACTTGACACTTCACCACCACCACCACCACCACCATTCTAGACCTTGAATAATCATCCTACTGTAATCTTCATTCATTCATCCTTCCCCTCCTTCTCCCCCCTCCGAAACCCATACGTAGCATCCAACCTCGCCATCAAATGTTCCTGCGCCGTCAACGCCCTCTTCCCCTCCTCCAACATCCCCGCCCCACCGCCAAACCCAACCCTGACCCCTCCTTCTCCCCTCTCCTTCTCCTCACTCCTAGATTTCCTAAACTCCTCCACAACCTTACTCGGCACGGGCACCAACTCCGTCCGATCCAACGGATGACAAAAATACACAATACTATACCGATCCTGCGCGTTGGGCCTCTGCTGCTCCGACGTAGGGAACACCACCCTGTGCACCGTACTTTTCAGTAATCCGTCCGTCCAGTAGCTGAGTAAATCCCCGATGTTGACTAGGATGGGTGGGAAGGGGAATTCACCCCCCTTTCCTTTTCCTTGTTCCCCTCCTTCGGAGGAGGAGGTGGTGGGAATCACAGGAACGGGCGCCCACCCCTTCCCATCCGGCGTGAGGATCTCCAGCCCCGGTTGTCCGGGACGCTGGAACAAGAGCGTGATGGAGCCGTAGTCGCTGTGAGCGCCGGCTCGGACGTCCTTCTTGTGGCTGTAGGTGGAGGTTAATGGGGAGGTTATGCTCGGGTAGAAGAGGTAGCGGAGGATGCTTCCTGTTGGGCCTGTGGTGGGGTCGTGGCGGGTGGTGAAGAATGTGGGGGGGATCTGGATTTATTTCGTTAATTATGTTGGTATTGGTCTTTGGTGGTGGTGATGTTGGGAGGGAATGGGGGATGGAAGGGCTTACGCCGAGTCCTAAGGCCAGGAGGGTGAGGATCCGAGTACAGGTTATGTTGCATAGGGAGGCGAAGTGGGCGATTTCGGACTCGTGAGGGGTTAGGGATGCTGGGAGAGGTTGTTGGGCTTTGTTGGATTGGGTGAATTCGCCGAAGTTGAAGGCTCTATTGTTTTAGAGTGGGTGGGTGGTTAGTTGGTGGTGGTAATTATGCTGGTGATGGGTATAGGTGGGTGGGTGATATACTCTTTGAAGTCGCCGGTCTGTGTGGTGGTTAGTGAGTGAGTTGTATACTATGTTGATAGATGGGGGATTGGTTTGCTTACGCGTTGATGCTCAGGGTCCAGGGTCTCGGAGTGCATGCCGGACCAGCCGCGGTTCTAAGTAGGGTTTATCAGTTGTGATATTTATGGCTGTAGATGGTGGAGTTCACGAACGTTGGGTTCAATGCGACAAGCGGCCTTTTCTTCAACTGGGGAGGCGAAGAATTTCTTGGACTGTAATTTCATACATTAGTATACGTTATCGACAGACTATGGGGACATACCAGTTCAAATGCACGATCCACCTCCGCAGCTGTAAAGTCGGTCCCCCGGCTGTCGACATACAAAAAGCCATACTTGGTGGCAGCAGCCAGAAGGGCCTTCCCCGCCTCGGGATCGAGGGGGTTGGAGATGTCCAGCACGGGGAGGTCGATGGGAGGGCCAACGTCGGACATGGTGCTATGTCTATGCTGTATGTATATGGAGTTAAGGTGATCAAGGAAGTGAAAGAACTGACTGTTGAAAAAAGGTGGAGATTACGACTTTATATTTAAATGGAAGCGACGTTATCAGACAGCTGCAATACATTGAATGCGGGTCGAGCCGATGAGACAGTCATTGGCCCACTAAACCCTCAGGCTTCGGGTCCGCGGCCGTGGCTATCGGCTATCGATCGAATCGGGTCCAATGGCATGATTAAACGTCGGTGAATCGATTTGAAATGCCAATTCGGCTGGTGGATTGCTGCTTCGTTTGTATTAGGTAGTATGCTGTTGCCGAGGATGTGTTCTGCAGAGTTATGTAGGGTCGACTTTATACTGACTGAAGTTGACTATGCTACAACTGATAACGTTTGAGGCTAGAAGTTACAGACGCTTCTATTTTTCTTATAGTCAATTTTGAGCATACTTGAAACAGGGTGCTCGACTCTGTCTACATTGGTACAAAGTGAGTGCTGTGAGAGGGTTTGAGATATGAATCAATGAAGAGGGTAAGCCCCACTACTGTCTTGCAATTGCATAGCTACCATTCGGTTATGTGGACATAGAATTGAGATTTGTTTATCACTGATTTCTGTCATTCACATAAGTCATATAATGCTCACCAGGCATCCTTCAAACTCCATTGATGGTGTACAGCAGTATATATCAGCAGGAAGCCCGTTCCTTTGATACACATATATGCTAATTATATTTGTGACTAGCAACTGCATGTATCATGAATGCGGTCATTATGTGTATGTCAGTCATGGGATTTAGATCATATGTTCAGTTGCATGCAAAGATATATACTAGCACTAGTATGCCACAGAAACCATGCTCGCACTAATTATTACTACTAGTTGAAGAATAATACAGGAAACCCCCACTACTACAGTCACACATGACATCTTAATACATCGTTATCTTGGAAAAAGGGGTCCAAATAGAGTACTTGAAAACAAAAATACCAGCAAACACCCGCCAATGCAGACCGCGGGACATGACGCATTTATACTTCAGAGACAATTGCATTCACCGAGGACAGTTCCAAGGTGCAGTGCAACCAAACAATAAATTGTCTATTACTATATCGTATTCCCAATGCTAACTTTCACTATAATATACCAACTTCACAACTACCCAACAATCTATACAACCACCACCAAAACTACTGCCTCAGGCACACACACAGCCTAACGCCAAGCCCTCCATCCCCGTAAACGCATGACACCATACCCAATCCGGCATGCAGCATTGCCATCATACTAACCCATCTTATATCACCATCATTAAACTTAGTTACCTTACCTCCTATACTCATACTCATACTATACTCCCTCTCCCTACTACCATATATACAAAACCACCCTACTTTACCAAATACCACTCACACGCCCCACAAACCTCAAATTCATATCAACCAACCCAACCAACCACCCAAAAAATAATACCAGAACAATCCAAAATGTCCGATCCCACCGCCGAAGCCGTCCCTCCCCCACCAACAACCTCAACCCAAGTACGTCTTACCCCCTCCCTACCCAGTGCAAATCCAACTACACTGGCACAACCAACCAATAAACCAGCGCAGCTAACCATGATAATACCAGAACCCCGACGCACAAGGCCAATTCTCCGCCGCCGTGGACGATCTCCTCGACCAGCTACAACATAAATTCGATGGTGTTTCGAGGGAGATGTTTGGGAAGTGTACGTTTCATACATCTCCCCCCTTTGTACCTGTTGATCTGTGGGAGTGATCGCAATGCTGATGTATATTGGTATTCTGTGCAGTGGACGATATGGCCAGACGGTTGGATGAGTTAGAGGCTTCGTTTACGGTGGTGGATGGGACGACTACGTCCGGGGGAGCAGGTGGTGGTGGTGCGTCGCAGACGGGGTCCGTGGTAGAGAGTGCGGTTGGAAGTGGGAGTGGGAGTCCTGAGAAGTGATTGAGTACTGTTTATACTGTTTGGTAATGGGGTTATGGTGTTATGGGATTTGCATATTTTGTGTATACTTGGGGGAGCTCTCATTTGTTGTCTGTGGATTAGGGGGTGATACATACGGCTGGGTTGTGGTGGTTTGAGGTGGAATTGAAGATACCCTTTTACTGATAATTATATTTACTACATGCACATAAGATGGATAGTGTACTGTTCGCATCGATAACATTCTCGTAACTGCCTCTCGATATCATACAGAGTAATAGAATCTAGGTGACCGTCACCTAGCTAAACAAGTCATATCCATACAATATCTACAGCTCATCCTTGGCCTCCTTCTCCTCACCAACAAACTTGCGAAGGATGTTGCTGCGGGAGATGAGGTCGTCGACCTTCTCAGGGGCCGATCCACCCTTGGCCAGGATCTTCTCCAGACGAGCAAGCTCCTTGGTGGCGTACTCGGCGTTCTGGCTCAGCTTGTCGGCAACCTTGACGTAGTACTGAGCGTACTTGTCCTTCAACTCAGTAGCAGCCTTCTTGACCGCAGCAGCCAGATCAGCAGCGGAAGTGCTGGTGATCAGCTCGTCCAGACTGGCAATGGTACCGGCCTTGGTGTCAAGACCACCGCCAACAGTACGGTGGGTGCCGGTCTTCTCGTTGAGGAAGTCAATGAAGGCCTGCTCGGAGCGGGCACCCTCGTAGGGAACGGATTCAGTGGAACCCTTGGGGAAGAACTTGATGGTGGGGTATCCGGACACGCCCTGCTCTCTGGCGGTGGCCTTGCCGTTCTCAGCGTCGGCGTCGACCTTGGCGATCACAACGTTGGGCTCGAGGACGAAGTCGTTGGCCAGAGCCTCCCAGGTAGGAGCGAGGTTCTTGCAGTCTGTAGTTCAGCGTCGGCGTTAGTAAACAATCCCCTTGAATGTGATAGTAAAGCTGGAATACTCACGTCCACACCACGGCGCAGTGAAAGCAACCAGAACATCATTGTCACCACCAACAGCACCCTTGAAAGTCGCGTCGTTCAGCATCTCCACCTTGCTGGGCTCCTTCTTAGGTCCACGGGGCTTGACGCCCGTCTTCTCAGAGATGAACGAAGACAGACTCTCCAAATCACGACCACCCTTGTAGTCCTCCGGCTCATCACTCTTTCCATCGAACCACTTCAGCGTGGGGAATCCCTGCACGCCGAACTTGCGGCCCAGGTCGCGGTGCTCGTCCGCATCAACCTTGCCGACGGTGACCTTGTCGGAGGCGTGGGCGAATGCCTGGCCCAGCTCCTCATACACGGGCGCAAGGTTCTTGCAGTGACCACACCAGGGAGCGAAGAATTCAACCAGAGCGGGCTTGCCGGACTTGAGGACAACGTCGTCGAAGTTCTTGGGGACGAGATCGACCACTGCTGCGGTGACCGCGGAGGCCAAGCCGAGGCAGCTCACGAGGTTGCTGAGACGGACCATGATGGGTGGTGTTGTTGTAGTTGAAGGAAAGGCTGAAGTAGGGCGATTGACAATATACTTGTCAATACCAGGTCTGTCCGTTCAGCGAGGAAGGGTTGGTTGCTGGGCGGAGTGTAGATATAGTCGTATGAGCTTCCGACGTGAAAGGCGGAAGCGCTGCGGAGACCGAGCGGGTCGGAAGAGGACACTTGGTAAGTTAAGCATCACTAATCAACTCCAACTCGATCAGCGGCTTTACGGCTAAATATATCGTTGCATTCGCCACTACGCTCTCTTTGCAGGTTCTGACTACGCTGGGGGATAGTAATACTGGTGTAGCGCCTGCCAGCCCCTTCCATTCCTAATTATACAACGTGGTTGGAGTAGAATTGGGCGAAGCTTTCAGGTGGTCTCCTAGACCACCCAGCCGCACGACTGCCATGGTTCGTGAAATCGTGGACAAGTAGTGTTTCCTCTGGTTCTAGGAGGATACTCTATACAAGTCCCTTACCGCCGCTCGGCCAACCAGCGGTTCGCATCCTCCCACTGCTTGCCCTCCTTAAGTTCCTTGCCTGCGCTCTGCGTACCACGGTATACCTAGAAAGTAGATGAGTAAATACGCCGGCAAAGATAGACAGTTGAGACTCACCGCATCCCACAGCTTGAACGCCATGTCCAGGTTGCCTGTAAAGCTGTCGCTATGCTGGAACCATTCCTTGCCCTTCGATTTCACTTCTGCCCGCGCCTCTGGCGATGTAGGATCTGCTTGCAAGGGCAGATCATCAAGGTAGGTACGGACAGCAATTCCAAGACCGCAGTCGTTGTCGTCGATGAACGGAAGCCTATATTGCGTCAGATCACATCACATGGCGCATCATTACATGTCCACTTACTTGATGCTCAGTTCGCCCCAATCGTTTCGCTCCCGGTCAGCATCGCCGCTCAGGAGCAGACTGGCCAGAACCACCTCGATGAGCGTCCGTAGCGTAGAACGAACCTCGGAAATTAGGGATCGGTAGCAAAGCAGTTGTCGGCTCAGGGGTCCAGAATAACCGATGCTCTTGTGCTGGAGTTTGGCGATGCAAGCAAGGCGGGAAACAAGCATGTTGAGGCTCTTATCCTCGTCTGGGTGGAATAAATCAGCACCGTTCATAGCTACAGAAACCTCATTCTTACCTGATCCTCTCATAGGCCCTCCGGAAACATGAGAGAACCACTGCTTGGAGTTAAGTAGGCCAAACCGGATCATCTCAATGGCAAGGAATGTTGGCTCCTCAAGCGCATCCGCCGGATCAAGTCCCGACAATGCTTGCTCAAGGCAGACACCCCACTGGGTAAGCTGATGTTTCTCATCAATGTAGCCGCGAAGCTGTAGGAAGCGCCAGAAGACATTGGCAAGCAGCTCATCTTGTGACGATAATTGCTAGCATGTGTCAGCTCACTCGCTTGCGATCTGGAACGGAAGATGCCTACCTTGGTGTCTTTCGTAGCCTTGGACTTTGCTACAAAGTCACTATCTTTCAAGCTCTGGACAGCAAATTGGAAGCGTCCGCACGAGCCCTGATCTTTGGTTAGCAGTGCTTATAATGGTAAACGAAGCTTAACTTGCCTGCAGTTTCTGCAAGCTCTCTGGAAGCTGCTCGGTAGGAATCTTCCAGGACTGGATCGAATCTTTGACTGGAGGAAGATCTCGGAGGTTGATCGTCGAAGGGGATTTTTCATCAAACCATGTTCGCACATTGATAATCTTGGTCTGATAGAACCGATGGAGGGAGTTCGATAGCAGGCAAATCGACTGAGTCCGGATAGGTGTGAGAGTGCTGCCGGCAACTTGGCGGTAAATTTCCGTGTCCTCGACGCCCAACGGCAATGAGATGAGGACTTCACCCGACGTCAAATAGTTGGGCACATCGGGGCCCAGAATTCCCTTGGAAAAGTAGAAGTAAAGCTCTTCTGGGAGGCGCAGGCCGATGACGGCATGCATATCGGACGAGGCATTCTCCTGGTCCATAGGACCCACCCTGCCGTCAACATCGATATAGACATGGTGTTTCACAGTCATGCATGCGCGCTTGTAACGATCCGTGTACTCGAGCTCCTGCATCCGGCGATCCTCTTCAAACTGAGCGCAGAGAGCGAGAGCGCTTCGTCCTGCCGCGTTGAACATTGGCAGAGCATCTCGGACCGTAGGGTTCTTTCCGGGGAAGACATGGGTTTCGAAACCAGGGAAGGGCTGGAGGAAGGAAGAGCCCAAGAGAAGGCAAAAGTCCAGGAACTGATCATTTGATAGGCGGCCTAGTTCTTCCAGACACGTCTGTTTGTTGATCCAGAAAAATTGCGCCGGGTCAATCTCAATGCGGGTGATCAGTTTTTCCACGTCGAACATCAACACTTCGGAGGGGCCGCAGATAGCATCAATCAGCGGGTTCGGTCCCTTGGCCAGGTAGGAGAGCTATAATACACAAAGATCAGAATGGCGCAAATGGAGCTAACCGAGGCAGTGGCATCGTACCTGAGCTGCAGCACTATAGGGAGCAACGATGTAATCCACACCATGTTGAAGAAGTATGCGCTGCAAGAAGCGGTATAGCGACTCGGGTCGAGGGGTGCCTAGGACAGACGACAGTCAGGGCCAGACGCTCTGAAAGGTCGGATTCCACCATAAACATACCGGCGCTGCTGAAAGCATCCACCACTTGGTCCGCCTGCTGTTGATCGTAAAGATCCCAGGCCTGCTCGAACGCCCGGACCGATTCCTGCTGCACGTGGGGTCGTTGATCCTTTTTGCCAAAGTCGAGACCGTTGAACACGAAAATACAAGCCACGCCCAGATCCTTGTAGGCCTTCAGTTCTCTTTCAATGTTGCTCTTCAGTGCGAATGGAAAGCCGCCGAGGGCGACCAGAAGGGGCTCGCGCGTGGAGGGTTGGAGGAGGTGTTGAGAAATGTAGTGCGACGCATCGATACCGACAACCGCCCCTTTGAGAGCTGAGAGGGGGAGGGACTGGGTGCGGGTCGCGGCCCATTCATCGAGCGGACGGACTGTTGTGACCGAGAAATTATATTAGCTTGGAAGAAGACGAGACAGAGGAGCTCCGCGGGAGCCACGAGCATAGCAGACTCACTCGGCATGGTTTTAGCTGTAGCTGTGTCGCGGAGTTAGACGCCGGAGCGGACACCAGGCGTGGAGAGCCCAGGTGGGGAATGAGGGAGAGGATATATGTAGAGTAGGTGCGAGGATGACGGGGAAATGAAGAGAATGGGGGAAATTGAGGAGAAGGAAGGAAAGGAGGAGGGGGAGGAGAGAAGGGCCGGCGAGGAACCAACAGCTCAGAGGGAGAGGGGAATGAATTGGTGGTGATGGGATGATGCGACAATTGAGAGCAGCAGTTACAGCTTGAAGCCAATCACGAGGGCGGTGTTGCCCGGGCCAACTGGCGGATCCTCACTCCGCTGCGGGATATTTGTAGTTCTTCTACTTCTTCAGCTCCTACCATATATTCTAGTTGTTCATTATGGGACATATTGACCCGGAAATGCATTTTCTATCGAAAGGAGCATCATGAGGTAGCCTGGTTTCCTGGCTTCCCCAATTCAATGGTTGATTATGAGTTCATTTTGACTTCTATGTTATCTCGACATCCAAACATGAAAGAATAATGAAGTCAAAAGCTGCAATGATGACAGTATATCCTGGCCGGCTGAAAGTCTTAGAGAGCGGATTCTCTTTACTTTTACCTCACACTACTAGCACTACTCTGCCATACTGGTTCATTTGCAAGTCATCACTACAGTCATCTGGTACACCCTCAGCCTGACAGAAATATCTATGCACTCCTGGGAGTGGAAACGGACTCTTACATCTTGCATATTGCGACCCTCGAATTTAGCGTCAGACCTCATCTAGCCATGATACTACTTACCTACAGCGAACTGTCACTTATTAGTCTCTCTGAGGGGACATTCGCTGCCTGCTTTTAGTATTCTGCCTTCGTCTCCTCTTCTTTACACCTCTATCTTGATTTGATTCTCTGTCCTTCCTTTTGCCTCCCTATTCTTTCCCTTCTAACACCTGAGGTCATTCATTTCCATGTGCTTCTTCATCCGCTCTCTGCGTACACATCTAATGCCTTCTATCAATCTGAGCAGGGCACATAGCGTCTCTTATTTTCGTGAGAACTCCACGCCCTTGCGGTACCTCACCGTGAAAAGCAGCATTGAACACTAACTGAGACTAGAATGAAGTGTGCGACCATATGTTAGACATCCTACGCTGGCCGTAGATGGAATTGCTCGTCATTTTGCCGGCTGAGAGTTGGCCAGGAGCAGCTTCCTTTCTTACTCCTGGCTGTTGCTGCGACTGGCAGCCTCAACGCACCTGCCTTTTACTGATACCAAGGCTACCATCTGCGGGCTCGATTGAAAGATGTGTCTTCTTACTTTCTCCTCCCAAAGAAACTTCCCAAAATACGAGCAAAATTCAAATAAACACACCAGACACCATGTCAACGTGGAACTGCTATTCATTCGATCCGGTGATTGCACCGCTGCTCGGTTATCGCCCTTCTGTCACTGCTGGAATCCTTTTTACGATTGCCTTCCTTGGTGTCTTAACAACCCATGTTTCGCAAGCATGCAACACCATATGTCCCTGGATAGGAATGGCACTTTCACTCGGGGCTGCATTTGAGTTCATCGGATGGCTTGCCCGCACTTTGGCTTATCGCTGTCCATATAGCTTTATCCTATGGATAATACAGCTGTCAGCTTTATGGTCGGGTAAGTATACAGTCGAATGAGCTTATATTGGGAATGACCTGGCTAAGGCATAGAAAAGCTCCATACTTTACAATCATGGGTATTTACGGAGCCTTAGACCTCGTGTACGCAATCATAGCCCAAAATCGATCACCTCTCAGGCCTAAGCGGTGGACGGATGTCTGTATGACTCTTGCGGTTCTTAGTCTCATCGTCCAGGTCACTGGGCTTTTGCTGGCGTACAAGGCCATCATTACCAACAGCCCAGACAGGCTGGGGATTTATATCCTCACCGCTGGCTGCCTTGTGCAGCTCATGTCTATCGGTATATTCGTGGTACTGTTCGGATACTTGATCATTCAAGCGAGACATCGACTCATCTTGAGAAGGCCGATGTGCAAAAATATAACCGTGCTTGCGTTTGCTTTGGCTTGTACGATGATTCGAAACACTTATCGTCTAGTTGAGTTGGCGAGTGAATGGCAAGGTTACTCTTTAACGTACGAAAGTCTAGTGTGTCTTTTTGATGGGCTGCCTATGTTATTTGCCAATGTCGTGCTTCGCATCTGGCATCCCGCAGTGTTGTTGAATGAGGCGATGCTAATGGAGGCGAGATTTGCACGAACGGAGGAGGTCGAATTGCGAAGCATGGAAGATCAGAACGGGCGAGGAAGTCGCTTACTTGACGAGTACCGACCGGTTTCTGAGGAGCTTGAGCCAGCTCTTCGTAAGCGATAGTACGGATCTCATTCCTATTCAAGACTCATGGCTCGGCTCTAGTTCGCAGACGGGATCTTGCTTCAACTGCCACATTGATACTTCACCAAATAGTACTAGTTGACATTGTAGATTGGCTAATACTGACCAGTGCTAGTCTACATCAGCAATCTATAGCTAAGAATCCGAAAAGCATTTCAACGTTCTTGAAAAGAAACAAGAGATGAATATATTATTTACCACTCATTTGGGATGCCCCACGCACTGTAATATAATGTAGCTGGTAACATCCATTTATGCTGGCGGAGACCAAACATATTGCCAAGACCGCAGTCATTCTGAATTCCCGTTCGGCATCTTCTCTCACTCAATCGCACGGCAGTACCATGACAACTAAATGAACAAATGATCTGACTGAAACAGATTTATCATACACACTACACTAATATCATACACAATAAGAGGACCAGAGCCACCAAATGAGCGCACAATCCCCGCAGGTGCGGCAACCACCGGCAACCCCCACTTACATTTTACGCGGCCATGCCGCTGCCATCCACGCGCTACAGATCTTCCACCAGAACCTAAGGCTCGTTTCAGGAGACGCAGACGGATGGATTGTTGTATGGGACCTAGTATCAAAACGCCCTCGAGCGACTTGGAAGGCCCATGATGGCGCTGTTCTTGAAGTCAAAGGTTTTAGCTTCGGAAACGGTGCTGTTACAGAGGTGTTCACGTGTGTTACCTTCCATTCTTCCCATGAACCATCTAACCTTTTCTACAGGCATGGAAGAGACCATAAACTACGTGTATGGAGATTCAGCGTCCAAGATGAGGAGAATCTTCAGAAGACTCTCCCCGTGGATATCGAGAAAACCTCCTCAGCTGCCGCAAGCCAGCCATGGCTGGTGCATTCGCTTCCTGTGAATGCGCTGAATTTCTGTGCCTTCTCCATGGTTTCCCTTCCCCAGGATAAGGCCAACATGGAAAGCGATGCCGGTGACTCCTCGAAAGAGAACACATCGCTTTCATCAGTGCTTATCGCTGTCCCTAATGCTCTGAACTCTGGCGCGATCGATCTCTTTCATCTCCCACAGGAGAGACGTATCTGCACCATTCCAGCAGACACGGACGTACAGACCGGAATGGTCATGGCGGCTAACCTCGTCATAGCCCCATCTGGGGAGCTATATGTTGCATCCGCTTACGAAGACGGTCGTGTTATGGTCCATGGCTGCAGGGGATCTCTGCATGAGAAAGACCTGACACAGAGTGCCAAAACACCGTGGAAGTGGGAGAAGCTGTACATATGTCGGGCACATTCGCAGCCGGTGTTGTCGCTTCATGTCTCGCCTGCTGGCAATTACTTCTTTTCTTCCTCGGCCGATGCGGTGCTGGCGAAGCATCCCATTCCGACGCTGGGTAGCCCAGGACATGCCCCAGAAGAATTGCCGATCAAGTCGATCAACACGAAGCATGCGGGCCAGCAAGGTGTGCGGATACGGTCTGATGGGAAGATTTTCGCGACTGCGGGGTGGGATTCTAGGGTCAGGGTCTACTCGTGCAAGACGATGAAGGAACTAGCCGTCTTGAAGTGGCATAAAGATGGTTGCTACGCTGTGGCGTTTGCGGATGTTGATGTAGTCGATGTGCGTGAGAAGAAATCGGATGAGGAAAAGCCTACGGTTTCGCCGGATAGCAGTGAGAATGAAGAAACACAGCTCGCCAGCCGGGCAGAAACGGAATTCTCGCTTGCAACGGTGCATCGGCAGAGATACGAAAAGGTGCAAAATACACATTGGCTAGCGGCTGGGTCAAAGGACGGAAAAATCTCATTGTGGGATATCTATTGATTTGTCGTCAATTACTATTTACATGTGTGTTGCTGATCAAGCAAGATTGAACTCGCTTGCTCCCGCCATGTGCTCCTTCATCTTGGCCCGCATCTTCTGAGCTGCCGTGAGAGTGTCGGTTTGACGAGGAGCATCATCGTCGTCGTCATCGTGGCCACCTGCCTTTCTCTTCTTTCCAGCGACTGGTTTGCGGTCGGCCTTGAAGTCCTTCTTGGTGTCGGCCTGTCCTTGGCGGAGACCAGGAACGTTGATCTTGCTGGGACGATCACGCAGAGCGAAACTCTTCGCCAGATGTCCGAGATGAAGCTCCTTGATGTTGAACATGCTGCGCTCGTTGGCGATATGTGTGGCATAGGCGCGGATATGGGACTGATAAGCTCGGCGGGCCATTTCGAGGTAGTTTTTGTTTTCCAATGCCCACCGTTCCACATCCAGCTGCCATTCGGTGGCCTTTTCCTCCCAGTCTACGTTCTGTGACTCGACGTTTCCTCCAAATCCGCGCTTCAGAATGTCGTCCGCGGTGTTGCGTGTCAGCGACTTTCCGCCGTCACGGTATCCCTTCTTCAGAATGTCGACGTAACCCTCCTCACAGCCAGGCATGAGGAAGATGTGTGCACGACCGTCACGTCCCAGACGCGCAGTACGTCCGATTCTGTGCAGATGGTCCTCGGCGCTGAAGGCAGGGTCGTACTCCACGACCAGATCAACGTTTGGCAGATCCAGACCACGGGACGCAACATCAGTACAGATAAGCACGGAGGGTTCGCGGTTGCGGGCAAAGGCACCCAGGGTGGCCGTCCGGACATGCTGAGGCAGAGAACCGTGCAGTCTATGCAGCGTCACCGGGTTGGAGGGATTCGAAAAGGCCGTAGCAGGCGCGATAGTTCCATGAGCCGAAGCACCAAGCTGCTTCCTCTTCTCCTCTGCATCCTCCTCATCACTATCCTCGCTTTCTTCCTTTTTCTCCTCCTCATCTCCATTCTTCCGTGTAAACACTTCAAAGTGAAAGTCCACAGAGTCCGCACAAGACACAAAGATAATAGCCTTCATGACAGACCCCTTCCTCATAAACGTCCGTTTCATATACGCCGTAAGCGTAACAAGCCGTAGCTTCGACGCAACGATCGCATACGACTGCTTCAGCTGTGCCGGTACCCGGAACGCATCATCCTCATCCTTCTTCCTCGGCTCACCATCCTCATCCGCCGGATCCGCCTGAATATGCACCGCATCCTTCAAACTGATCTCTCCCAGCTTCTGCACCGTCATCTTCAACGTAGCCGAACACAATATCGTCGTCCTTTTGGCCGGAATCCCAGGAATCCGACTCGGCCGCTGCCTAGCATCCAGCTTCTGAATAATCCCCGCCAATTCCTTCTCGAACCCCAACTCCATCAACCGATCTCCCTCATCCAACACCAACCACCGCACATTACTCACATCCAACGCCTGCGTATTCTCCAAATGATCCGCCAACCGACCCGGCGTCGCAACCAAAATGTTCAACCCCTTCCTCAACCGTGCCTTCTCACTCTTCTTCTTCTCTCCTCCAATCACCGTCCCCGCCACAATCCAATGCGCACACCGCAACAACCCCTCCAACACCACCGAAATCTGCTTACACAACTCTCTCGTCGGCGCCAACACAATAGCGAATAACCCACTATCGCGCTGTACTTGCTCCCCTTCCTCCCTCTTCTTCTGATTCAGCGAAATCGTCATGATCCGCTGCACAAGCGGCAGCAAATACGCCATCGTCTTTCCGGATCCCGTCTCCGCCTGTATAAACGCATCGCTCTCCTCCTTCAGTAGTTGCGTGATACTCGCTTTCTGAATCGCCGTCGGCGCCTTCACCTCCAGCTTCGTCAGCAAATGCGCCGCCAGCGGTGCCGATAGTCCCAGGTTCGTGAATGTGTCCAGTCCATCAATCAGCGGCGCGTTCGTCGGCTTGGCGTCTTCCTCTTCTTCGGCTCCGTTCTTCTTCGCTTCGAAAGCGGTTCGGGGCCTCGGGTTCTTCGAGAAAAGCGACGATACGACCTGTCGGGGACCTCCCGGGTGTTGTTGTTGCTGCTGCTGGCGTGGTTGTTGCGATCCTCCATTCTCCTCATCGTCACCAATGCGCTGTCTCTTCACCGGCCGCGGACCAGATACTTGAATGCGATTCGGGTTCCGAGGGTTGCTATTTTGTTGCTGCTCGCCATCTGTGGAAGATTTCTCTTTGCGTGGGTTGTTCGTTCGGTGCGCCGCGATTTTCTTTGCGCTGAGTCGGTCCCGCCATGTGCCGCCTTTTACTTTGGTTTTTTCGGGTTTCAGGACGGTTGTGTCGGGGATGGTGAAGTTGAGGAGGAGACCGTCGTCGGCCATTTTGGAAGATGTTAGGTAGGTAGGTAGGTAGGTGCCTGCCTGCCTTTCTTTTTCTTTTTTCTTCTTCCGTTTTTGTTGTTTGCTGGGGGAGGTTCTAGTACTGGGTCGATCCGGGAAGAAACTTTACTTTACTCCAGAGGGAAATTTTCTCGGGCCGGGGTGCTTCCGAAACCCTGCGATCTTGCCCTATTTTCTGTTTTTGGGTGATAGCTAGATGTTCGAGAGGGGGGTAGTTATGGGGTTAATTAGGTGGTTTGAAGTAGTGTATATGATTGCTTTTATTGTATGTAAAGGTATGGACTTTTAGGTACTCTATATACGCTGTTGAGTTCTAGTTAAATGACGTCGGGTATATGACATTTGCTTTTGAATGGATCGGGCAACGGACAGACAAAACGAGCTTTTTTAAACCCGCGGCTTGAAGATCAAGTTGTCGATCAAACGCACAGCAACTTGACCATCACCGAGGCCGCAGTCCTCACCAGGCTTCGCCTCCTCCAGCGGAGCCATCTTCACCGCGCCACTCAGAATGGCGCCCTTGGCGGGGTCAACAACTTCCAGCTCGTCCAGAGTATCCGGATCAGCCAGAGAGATGTAGTCAACTTCATACAGAGCCCTCTCCGTGGGCGCCAAGGCCTTCTGCTCAGACAGAACCCGTTCAGTGACGCTGTTCGCAGCGTCAAGAATCTCACTGCGGTTGACCTTGCCAGTGTTGTAGGCATTCTCCGCCGCCTTCATGGCTTCGTAGAGGACCAGACCCACTGCCCGTCTTCTCTTGCCAAGGTAAACGTTCCTCGAACTCATTGCCAAGCCATCGTGTTCACGGACAGTGTCCCCGATCTTGATCTCCGTATCGATGTAGAAGTCCTTCACAAGACGCTTGATGACCACCGTTTGCTGCACGTCCTTCTGACCAAAGTAAGCCCGGTCGGCATGGACAATGTTGAACAGCTTCATGCAGACAGTCGCAACTCCACGGAAGAAAACCGGCCGAGAAGCTCCCTCCAGTTTCCGGGAGAGAGGGGTGATGGTCACGAAGGATCCGTCGCCGTCGACATCGGACGAAGGAGGCAGCGTCGGGTACATGACCTTGGAGGTGGGTGCGAGAATGGCGGTGATGCGACCGTTGTTGGTGTTCTGGCGGGCCAGCTCCGCATTCAATTCCTCTAGCTTCGCAACATCACTGTCCCAAGTGCGCGGGTAGCTGGAGAGGTCTTCCGTTACACCGAACTGTGTCGGGTTAACGTAGATGCTGACGAAGACGTCGGTGTTCTCGGCCGCGGCTTGTCGGATGAGGGAGAGATGGCCTTCGTGGAGAGCACCCATGGTCGGGACGAGACCGACGGTCCGGTTGGAGAGGAGGAGCTCTCGACGCAGCTTGCGAAGTGGGGGCACATCGCGGAAGACTTGGAAGGTGTGCTGCTGGCGGGAGGAAATGGCCATTGTGGTGGTTTTGAGGAAAGATGTGGCGGCTGTGAGAATGTGTGAGAGGGATAGTTAGCAGGTGTCATTCAGTAGCAGCAGGGGATAAATGATTGTGCGTTCAGGGGCCCATACTGGAGAAGCGCCGTGTCCAGCCGAACATGGTGAATGCGAGTTCTGGGAGGTTGCAACGAAGGGCCCTGTCGATTGTACCGCAGGTGCCTCTTAAGAGTCCCGCAGTGGAGCAGGTCGCACAGCTCAGGCCCAATTAGCCACAATGATGATGTTTAGGAGGGAGACCGCAGCTGTTGGTGTCTGCGACGATGCTCAGCCCGGGTGAAGCCAATGTAACCGAGACGGCATGCTTGGTGGTGTGATAATTTGGGGCATGAAAAGCGTGCTCCGAGCTGCCGCGTTGCGCTCATCCCTCAAGCTTTCGGTGAACTGAAGTTCCTGGACGTCCAGTGCCATTGCCCAATCCAGCCTAGCGTGCGGTTGTACGGGGCGCAAGGCCGTTGGGACTCACGTGAGCAGCGGCAGCACGAATCGTCCCGAGGCATTTCTGGGGAAGCCGGGGATCTTCGCCTGGTTGGGACTCTCGCTTGCCTCAGGAACCAGGAGCTGGTCGATCATGACAATGCCTGTTTTTGCTATCCCCCTCACTTGATGTCGCTCGACTCCATCCCAGCAGTCTATGACCGCTGAGATCTATCAACCTGCTTATAATAATCACAGAGCTCTCCAGTGAACATTCCCTCCCCTCTCCCCGCCCGAGACACTATGCCTTCCGATAAGTCCCCGGTCGGCGACTCCGCACCGGATCTCGAAATCGTGGGAAACAAAGTCACCATTCATCCAAGTGGAGTTACTGGAGGGCTGGAACCTCAAGATGAACAGATCACCGAACGCAACCTCGTCCGCCATATGGCGAGGTTTCGCGAGAACCCTTTCGATTTCCTAAGAGAAGTGAGCTTGTACATGTCAGGAACCGGTTGGCGCGCCTACGATGATGTGATCGGACAACCCATATTCTATTCTGGTTTTACGGACCGAATGAAGTCCCGGATTCTTGCAAGTCCCTTGTTGCAAGGGAAGGTGAAGGAGCTGGCCGAGGCACGGTTAGCAGTGGAGGAGAAGGATGGATTGCTAGATGTGAAACCAGGACCCCTGGAGCAGAAACGGATACACCGCCGGAATGAGATACAAAGTAATCTGAAAGAGGTGGTAGATTCTATGCTGGATAACATGATTTGCAAGATGGAAAGCAAGAGGTTCATCCGAGGGGCGTACTATCTCTGCACGCAGCTTCTGACGCGCGCTTACCATCAAGGTGAGAGGGCATCCGACGTATTGAAGGAATCCTGTTAACAAATACTCAGGAATACACGTGTCTAGCGAAGAAGTCCTCCGGTTGAGATCTTTTGCGCAAGAGGCAGCTGCCAAGAAGCAATCCATTGTCTTTTTGCCCTGTCACAAATCGCATGTCGACTATGTGTCGCTCCAGCTTATCTGCTATCGCCTTGGAATTGGGCTTCCGGTCGTGGTGGCGGGAGAGAATCTCAATATCCCGATGCTCGGCCCTTTCCTCCAGCATGCAGGTATGGTTCGATACGCCTCGGAATCTTATGCGCTTGCTGACTTGCCTAGGCGCGATGTGGATTCGGAGAAGCTTTGGAAACGATCCGCTATATAACACAGTTGTACAAGCCTATATTGATACTATGCTGCAGCAAGGGTTCAACTTCGAATGTTTTATCGAAGGTGGTCGTTCGAGAACCGGAAAGCTTCTTTCGCCCAAGTTTGGCATTCTTAGCTTCATTTTGGATAGCGTCCTTTCGGGTCGTGTAGAGGACACCATCATATGCCCTGTTAGCACACAGTATGATAAAGTGATTGAGACTGAGTATGTCTTTCCCGTGACAGTTGACTACTGAAATCTAACAATCTGTATAGGTCCTACATTAGCGAATTGCTTGGTCAACCGAAGAGGAAGGAAAATCTGGCCGATTTTCTGTCTTCGTCCTCCGTCCTCTCTTTGAAGCTCGGTCGGGTTGATGTTCGATTCCACGAGCCATGGAGCTTGAGAGAGTTTATCAACCAGCAGTTGACACGAATGCCGGAACAGATCGTCGCAAATGGTGGCCCGCAGCTGAGCTATGCTGATAGAGGTCGGGTCTTGAGATCTTTGGGTTACAGGGTTTTGTCTGACATCAACGATGTTTCTGTAATGATGCCTACAGCTCTGGTTGGCACTGTCCTTCTTACTCTTCGCGGTCGCGGTGTCGGCAAAGGTGAGATGGTTCGGCGCGTCGAATGGCTATGTGAGCGTGTTCGAGCGAAAGGAGGACGGGTTGCGCACTTCTACCGTTACCCAACAGATGTCGTTGTCGACCGTGCTCTAGAGGTCTTGGGGCCGCAGCTTGTGGGCGAGGTGAGCGGACTGGTCGAACCGACTTACTACGCCGTGGATCGTTTCCAGCTTTCGTTTTATCGCAACATGACTATCCACTTGTTTATCACGGAGGCGCTGGTGTCTGCGGGAATGTATACGAGGATCAAGCAAGGCGGCGGGCCGTCTTATCAGCGCATATCCTACCAAGATCTCCTAAACCAGGTTTCGTTCCTGTCTCAGGTGAGTCAAATATTTAATTATTCTCTAGGAATCTTCCGCTAACCAAACCAGCTCTTCCGTGGCGAATTCATCTTCCCTCCCGAGGGCCTGACAACAAACATGGAAAAGACCCTCCACGGACTCGAAAGAGATAACATCATCACCGTGAGCCGAGACACCGCCGGCGCGCCACAATTCGTGGAGCTCAGCGACGCAGAACGGCAATGTGGCCGCGAGAATTACGACTTCTACTGCTTCCTAGTCTGGCCCTTCATCGAAGCCTCCTGGCTCGGCTCCGTTTCTCTTCTAGGGCTGACGCCCCCTCTCAACGGGGCTGAAGATGTCTGGATCGATCTGAACAAGGCCCAAAACAGCGCACAACTGGTAATTCAAATCACCACCCAATGAATTCTAGTGAAAACTAACACACAACCTAGCTCGGCAAAACCCTTTACCACCAAGGCGACCTCTCCTACTTCGAAGCCGTGAACAAGGAGACCCTGCGAAACTCGTACCAACGCTTTGCAGAAGAAGGCATCATCCAAGTCGCCAAAAGCAAAGGCTCGAAGATATCCACGATGAAGCTAGCCCCCGAATGGACGCCCGAGCGGGATCCAACCACGGGAAAGCTTCTTCCTCGTGGTCGTCTTTGGGACTTTACTGAGCTGATTGCACAGTCCAGACGTGAGGGGTGAGTTGACCCATAGTCTTTCTTCCTTGTTATTGATTACATCCATTGGTCTGGTATACTGACATTTCGAAGCAAAAACCGCCGTGACGGTGCGACAGTCTCGTCGCGGGTTCTGCACATGTCGGATGTTGTGGGCCGCAAGTTATTCGAGGACGCGAGTCCTAGTCCCGCTGCGGCGGAGGAGGTTGATGTCTCCATACGGCAGATGAGGAGGAAGGCGATCACGCCTAGTTCAAAGCTGTAGATGGATTATGTGGCAGGCGCATGAGACGAAGCGTAGCGTAGCGTTTAATACCCTTTTGTATATTTAGAGCCTTGCATATGAGGACTACCGTTGATATTATTATAGCATACTCAATAAGCATTAATTCTTATAATGAATACCTCATCCATGATATATACCTTACTCTAGCTATATACAACCGCCTAGTAGTAAGTAATCATACTATGAACACCCCTCACCCACCTTAACAACCCCAGACTGCACACCGTCCCCGACCCCCCCAACAGCCTGCACAACCACCTTCTCCCCATCCCTCCCCTGCACCCCATCCCTCCCCTGCACCCCATCCAGCACAATCCTCGTCTCAAACCCATTCTTCTCCCTCACATCCCCCACAACCCCCAACTCACTCCCCATCCTTACCTTCCATCCCTTCACATCCGTCGCCCCATTCCAACTCACATAAACCACGACACTGCCCCCCTCCCGACACGCCACGGCCTCCGGCCTCGTCGTCGGCTTCCCAACCCACTCGCGGAACCGATACCCACGATACGACTGCGTCGACTCATCGAACCCGAACCGCGCGTTCATCACCAACGCCCCGTTCTCATCGTATTCCTCAATCACTGGCATCGCGCCGTGTTGGAGCAGCACGTGTCCGTTCGGAAGTGGCTGGAAGCCGCCCTGGCTTACGGCGAAGAGGGGGGCGTCGGGGTTCCAGAGCTTGCGGACGGCGGTTGCGGTATGGTTTTGCATGTCGAGGGTGAGGGTTAGGCCTGTGGTGATGGTTGTGGGGGAGGTGAAGACGTTGGCGTTTTCGTTGTTGTGTAGGTGCAGCGTTAGGGATGTCGCGTTCGGGGAGTAGTTGATGAAGCGTGGGTCGTGTTGGTAGCAGAAGCTGCTGCCGGGGAGGAGGGTGAAGGAGGCGCCTTTTTGGCCCTGTGGGTGGGTGGGTGTGTGTTAGTTGGGCAAGGGGGAAAAAGGAGGGGGAAGGAGGGGAGGGACATACGTGGAGGTGCCAAGTTACGTTGCCGTGTTTGTCGAGGAGGAAGATGCTGCACATGAAGCGAGAGGAGAGGAGGTAGGAGTCGCCGTATTTGGCTACCGAGTTGAGGTGTGGGTATTCGTAGGGATCGGACTTGCTGGTGCCGGATCCTAGGAGGGGGAGTTCGGTGTTTGTTAAGGGGATCTCGGACAGGTGTTCGACTGTGCTCCAGCGGAAGAGGACTTTGTTGGTTTTGATGTCGATTTCGTAGAAGAGGCCGTCCTGGACCCAGCCATCTTTGGGGCCGCCAATGGGGGAGAGATCGACTTGGGTGACGTTCACGGCTGTTACGAGGATCGTGCCGTCTGAGGTGATCTGGCTCTCGTGGATGTCGATGTAGGAGGGGAAGGTTTCCGGGTCGGCGGTGGTGACGAAGTGTTGGTCAGTCCCGGGGAGTGTTATGCGGTGGATCTCCTGGTAGGAGGCGTTGAGGATGCTGATTGCTCCAAAGCCATAGCCTAGGTAGTTCGCGCCCTGCCAGTAGGCGAGGACGGGCTCGCCGTCTAGCATTTGGGGCTGGTAGGCGGATGTGTTGGCATTGGGGCCTTGCCATACAAGCTGACCGTCATCGGAGTATATGGCTGGGTAGCTCCATTCCATGCTAGAGGAGGATGGAGAGAAGAAGAGGTTCCCTAGTTCTGTTTTGCCATTCTTGGTGACGTTCAGATATGGCGCTTGGATAGAGGTACTGCGAAAGGTCTGCTGGGGCCAGGTGGATTCTGCGGCAGCTTTTGCGCCGAGGAAGAGAGTGAGGAGATTTGCAGCATTGTAGCTGCTGAATTGACGCATTTTGAGTCTTCTCTAATTGCTTCAAGCAGGCTTAGTATCCAAGGAGCCGTGGTAGAGGAATTGACATGATTTATAGATCGCGAGCGTCCCCGTATGTGATATCATAATATGCAGTTTCGGCCATTACACCGGCAATCCCAGCTCGAAGCAGTGGGCACCAGCGGGGTAACAGGATGAAGAGCCCTGTGGCATAACGATTCGGAAAGTGGACATTGCCGTTCTTCCAGCTAAAGAAAGTAGTCTATGTTGGGCGCCCAACCTGAGGAAGTCCGAGCGTATCCTCGGTACGTGTATGAGATGGACCTCGCCGAACATGCCCTTTCTGATTGTGTCTGGTATAAATCATCCAAGAGCTATTGGCAAGTCGAATTGAGTCAGTGGAGGTGCCATCTGTCAATGGGATTGGATGATGGGATATCCGAATGCGGAGAAGTTCCGGAACATAATGGCAAGTGATGACATTGTGGGGGTTCATTCTAGATCGACAAAGTCGACAGGGTCGCTTAAGCGAAGATAAGATGCGGAGAGCCCGAGTTCTACTGAAAACCGAGCGGAATCGTTCCTGATGCGATACTAGGGGCCCATCTCCCCGGAATACTGTGGGGTGGCGTGTGGGGACTGGGGGCTTGATCGTGCTGCTGCTGCAGGGCATTCGCTCGCTACCGGCCGCGGCCTAGTATAACTCCACGCTTAGAGCGCGGCATATATGGACAGGGCCTGGGGAACAGCCGACGGAATTGCCGAGCAGTGTTCAGGTGACATTGTGCTGTTGTTGAGCAGCTAGGCATCGGTAGAATGAGGGGTTCTCTTCTAGCGCAGACTGAAGCCAGGTCTAAACACCTGTTAGCACAATGTCTTTTACAATCCAATAATCAAGAGAAGCTCACGATGATGTTTGTAGAATGTGGAGAACTGGCGAAAGACAGGCATACCGAAAATCAAAGCACGCTCAGGGTAAGAAGACAGGAGACAGGATGCAACCCAACGTTCAGGATTTCAGAGACATGTAGTTCAACAACATTGTTGCATACCCTAAATGTCGACCAAATTATCTGTAATCATTCATGTCGCTTAGCACGACAACTGCTAGCTCAGAAAGTCTGTAGGATAACCAGGGCTTGGGAGCCTGTGGAAGAGGCTTTTGTGACCACATCCTGGCGCATCGGTGAGAAAGAAGGAGGAGCGCTTCTATAAAAGATGTTTCTTCAATCACCTGACATGCAAAGTCATTTCGCCATCGCATCGTCTAATGTCGCAATATTATCCTGTGATAGTAACTATGTTTGAGATGTGAGCCTGTATGCATGCATTCAGTTCTGCACCCAGTATCTCTTTCAAGTTGACCAAGATACCCAAGATCTAAATATCTGAGATGCACTATTAAATATTACCACTCCTCGAACTGGGCTGTAGTGGTGCTCATTATGTCCTGAGACTAAGATGTTGTCCAGCGTCTTAATGCAGTTGATCTTGCCGCAGTTTATCTTTTGTTTTTGGTTCTTTTTCTTCTCACATCCTGACTGTACTCATAGCAATTGGAGACCATAACTCTTGTCAAAATTGCTTGAATATAGCAGATCGCAGATTCATATTTCCGCATGGGAGAATAATTTGTACGGATATATTCCAATAGAGGCAAGCTAGACAAACCAGGCTGCCTCCGAGGTTAATGCAGGAATTGAGTTACATGGAACCTGATTCCCAGGTATACATCCGTGCTGCCTGACCAATGGTACTCCTCACAAAGGCCATTGTTGGCAGGGAAAGTCCTGACGTCAGAAGCGGACGACCCAAGCGGCTCCCCCAACTGGCATCCCCCCTGCATCTTCCCCGCCATTCCCATCACCACTTTTACATCAACTGAACTATCGCTCCGACCGAGAACTGACTGAACGAATCCAATCTACAGCATATACTATCATAATTAAGGGTGCACTAAGCATGCTGCGAAATACGAAACTTCTCAGCACCAGATCCCATCCATTTATACCTGTAACTACAAGAGTTGCTCAGCTGTGCCACCCATCAGTATCTTCCTACCAGCATCGCTGCCTTGTGACTTCCCAAACCATTCACAAGGAAAGACATCTCGAGTCTGATCTGGACCGGCATCTACTCCGACCTGAGCATAACGAGAACACCAAGTCGGGCACCGACGACGAAGCAGCTCACCACTGGTCTTCGTACGATCCCACTATCACCGATCCGGACCTTGAGGTTCTCGCCTGCGAGGAAGAGTGCGAACTCGATGGTGAACTCGATGACCCTTTGTTCGTCAGCCCAGGCAACAGGGAAGTCAGCCGTTTCCTTGATCCGATGATCGGAGGGGCGGTGCATGGTGCTACGAGACCGGGTCCAAGTGGGAGGGGATGGACAAGAAAGCATAAGGAGGTGATCATCAAGAAAATCCCTGGAAGCCAGTTTGAGAAATATGATCGAATACTACAGGAGCTGAGGAAGGCAGATAAGCGGTGAGTTGAAGACTTCCTCATCTGTATCCAGTGTGATCATGTTGATACTCGTCCAGGGTCACGAAATGAGTGTTGTAGTGAAGGGGTCTACCGCCATGGATTACCTTCTGCGACAAAGGCCCCTCATTCTCCGTGGGTTGTAAATGTCAGCCCGGGCATGGAGTTAGCATACATTGGATATGGATTGTTAGGTGAGTTGTTGATGGATATGCATGTATAGTGTCGGACTTGGTTATGGCCAGAAGACGGGCCATTGTATCACTCACTCCCAGATTGTACCCGAATGTGATATATGATACATCTCAAAAACAATGCAATACAAAATCTAGTATGCAGATTAACCAGATTAACCACATATTATACTTTCCATATTGAGCTTCATCGACCATACTTAGCCTTCGACCGAATGTGTAATGGGTTCAGAAAAGACAGTGTTTCCGGCGTTGTGTGCAACTACATAATCCTAATTATAATAAATAAAATTGTATATGGGCTATCATATAGGTGCTTGATTACGAAAGTGGTATTGTATCCAAATGCTATGAATAGAGAAAAGTCACTAGTCGACATGACCAAAAAGACATCAATAGAGCTCCACTACTATCACCAGAACTGACAAGTCAGTGCCTTTTCTATTCATGAATAGATAGAGGGCCCATTCTACTAGTGAAATGCATATGCTATTGCCTCATTCCCTTTACTCGTCACAGAATCCAGAAAAGTATCCCCTGAACAGCCTTACCATTCTGGACATATAACAGGATCATAATACATGTAGATCACTTTCTCAAACAGGACATCCACATAAATCCCTAAATCTTGGAGTGACCGGATAATGCCCTGGAAAATAAATTAAAGATAGATTAATATCCCACCCGCTAGCGTGGCCAGTCATCGTCGCATACGCCACCCGATCTCCGACTATTACGTCAGTCCGCGCACTGTGGCTGGATGGATGAATGTATTGAATGAATAGACGTGGAGAGTTTTGAGTTTGCTATTGTGATTGTACCTTTTTGTGATTGATCGTCCATAGCTTTAGTTTATTAATTTTTGTTTCGGACGGGTCTGTTTCTAATGAGTCGAACTGGTAATCTGTACATTTTTATATCATTGTATACGTCTGGGTTTATTGGGATGGCGTATAACGGTATGGGGACAAATTCAATTGAATGAGGGACATGGAGTCGCTGTTTTGTGGGTATACCCAGGAAATACTATGTCGAAAGTACGAAAAGGCAAGAGTATCGCATGTGCTCACCCGATCTTGGTTATGAAGCAGAGAAAGTGTAACTAGACCTCAAGTTCAGTCTTCCTTGAGATAGCCCACAGACCCTAACGCGCTGATAACTTGATAGGCCCATCCAATTATGCAGTCAAGCTATTCAAGTGTATATAGTTTCAATGATGGTTATTACTAACTAGTGTGTAGCCGTCTTTTCTGCATTTCATAATTGAAGGAGGATCCGTATGCATATATAACTGATGTCCGCAGCGCCGCGGCCTTTCAGCTACTGATCGATTCTCTGCAACCAGACACGCGGACAACGAACTCTGATCGGTAGAGATGACCTGCAATTTCTGTGCTGCCCTAAATCATACCTAATAGTCGCGTGCATTACCGAGAGGCTCAAGGGTGCACTCGAGTACACCGATAGGCCACCCCTGTGAGCAGGTTGGCCCAGGCAAAAATAATTTTCCAAGGACAGATCCGAGCGTATAATTGGGGCACGCGAGGGCTGATAACCTGGAGTGCGGCCTGTAGTGTGCTCGAAAGATGGTGATTAGTACTTCTTAGTCCATGCCTATTTCTTAGCCTTTATTCGCAATTGTTTAATGCAGGTCTGATTGACAAACATGCACACGAATGACTAAAGCCGAAGACTATCTACCACAACATACGATCACGGTACATTTCTCACGATATCTAAGTAAATAATGCGAAATACAAAACATAGGGTATGATATTTCGGGACTCGGATTTCCGGGTCAGTGGAGTGGAAGGTTTGATGTGTAGAAGATCGGAAATAGTGTCAGATAGTCGCTTGTGGCGCGGGATCAAGTGCGCGAGAGATGCTAATTCTCTGATATGCTAGTAATTGGCTGCTGAAATGTAGGTATTCCCAACACCCGATAGGTATGAGAGTGTAGAAGAGACAAATGCCTGTTTCGGTAATTTCTTTTTATTCACTTCATCCTCAATAATAATACCTGATATTAAGATAAGAATCATAAAGTCGAACTTCGACCAAGCCACAGCGTCAATCTGGGCCTGAAGCTGACCCGTCCGCTAATGAGATCATTCCCCACATCTGCAACACGAATCGGAGGATAAACCGCCCACAATGCCATCATTGCTGAATCGCGACAGAGCCACGTTGTCCGCTCATTGGATCTGATCCTAGCCGTTACATGTCAGATCTCATTTTATTGACTGGGGAGTCAATGCGCCTCCAAGTGCTGGAGGTGGTACGGGATGACGTTATCCGATGCTCGGCCGCGTGTCGACAATGCGATGCGCTGCGATCCGTGGTTGAGGGCCAAACTTTCGGCCGCGGACTTGATATCCTGTTTTCTGTACCATTGTGTTACTGTTGACGGGATATGATGATGCTTGGATTTATCGGGCGATACTGGAGATGTATGCCGAATTTGGGACATTGACAGTGGGATATGACAGTGAGGAATCTATTGTAGTGATTATTATGGAGCTGTCAGGGCTTGGAGGTATGGTTCCTGACTAATCTGCACTAAGGCACCTGATATCAGGTGTCTGCAGCGAACAAGAATAGACTGCCCCAGTTAATCTCCTCGAGAGGGAAAGCAGCAGAGATGATCCATCCACTTCTGACGCAAGAATGATCCAGCTCTCCACGCTAAATGGGGCAGTGGGCCAGCCTTCATCCACTTTGTCTCTATTCTTTGTCTTTGTGCTCGATTCTAGATTCCGTGCATCTGATGGGCTGACCCTGCACACCATCGCGCTGCTTGCAGCGATGATGTGACAGGCTTCCTACGCCACGGAGGCCCTGCATGTATCTGCTCGACGGTGACGGGGATGATAACACCCCAGATTTGATCCAGGCGCAATGACGTAGGTGGGCTTCGCTGCATAGTAGATGCATTTAAAGGGTCGTGAAGCGTTGGACTGATGGTAAACATCTAGTCAATAACTTATTCCTACACATATCTTCATACCTAACCTTAGTACCACGATCAAACTTTACAATTGCTGTCTAGTTTTCACTTGTACCTGACGAATCACGAGCTACTTCAAATACCTGTACCACTGACGAACGCAACGACAAATCAGCTACCTCTACTACTTTAAGACAACTATCCAATCAAGATCGGCGCATTCTTCTCTAATCCTTTTACGTCTAACCAACCCATCCCATCTAACACATCAACTATGGCCTCTCCTATCGCAAGTAAAGTCTCCAAGCTCAACCTCAGCCCCGACTCCAAGCGAGGCACTCCACCCAAGATCCGCCAGCAGACCCCCCAGAAGAAGACCCCTCCCAAGCTTCAGGCCCAGGAATCCGCCTCCCAGGCTGAAGAGCCAAGCGCCCCCTCTACCCCCACCCCCAAGGGTAAGGTCAGACAGCTGCAGTCGGAGCAGCGCGCTTCCCCTGCTCCGGTCCCAGATGATGCCCAGTCCCAGGCATCTGGATCGGCAAGCCAGATCGAACGACCCGTCTCTGAGCTTGGAGACAAAGCTCAGGATACTGCGCAGAGTGTGCAAAATGGCGCTGAAGACCAAGGTGTCGGCCAGATTGACTTGTCTGTTCTGAAGGGGCTGCAGGTCGGCGAGGATGGTCTAATCCATGACCAAGATGGCAATGCCATTGGCCGACTCGCGGAAGGCCAGGCCGAGTACCTTATCGGATATACTGTCGGCGACAATGGAGAGATCCTCGATGAGGATGGGGACCTCGTCGGAGTCGCCGATGTCCTCCCCGAGGCCTTCCAGAATGGAGTTGGCAGCGTTCAGGAGCAGGCCGAAGAAACAACCGATCAGGCAACAAAAACCATCAACAATATTGCCGAGCTGGCAGATAGCCCTGTCTCAGAGTCTGGGGAAATCAAGGATGATGATGGCAACACCATCGGCAAGCTTGTTGAGGGTAACCCCGAGGATTTGGCTGGTTATGCTCCTGACAAGGAAGGAAATATTGTCGATGACGATGGTGACCTTATTGGTCGGGTTGAGATCGCATCCCAAGCTGAAGAAGCAGCTGAAGAAGCAGCTGAAGAAGCAGCTGAAGAAGCAGCTGAAGCAGTGCCCGAAGCGAAACCTATCACCGATATTGCGGCCTTGGCTGATCGTCCCGTGTCGGCATCTGGCGCTATCAAAGACGACGAAGGGAAGCCGATTGGAAAGCTTGTCGAGGGAAATGCCGAGGACTTGGCAGGATACGCCCCCGACAAGGAAGGAAATATCTTGGACGATGATGGTGATTTGATTGGCCGTGTCGATATTGCGTCCCAAGCCCGCCAAGGTGCTGAGAGCGTCGCCAGCTCCCAGAGACCTGCCAGCAAGTTGAGCCGTGAGGCTGTCGATGATGCCGAGCAAAGGGACACTTCAACCGCCGATCAAGCCAAGGAAGATGTCGATGATGCCGAGCAAAGGGACACTTCAACCGCCGATCAAGCCAAGGAAGATGTCGAGGAGGCTGCTGAAGAAGCAGAGGATGACCTTCCTCCCCTTTCTACGCTTGAGGGTCTCAAATGCAACAAGATGGGCAAGATCGTCGATCGGGAAACCGGTAAGCCTGTCGGTGAACTGATCGAGGGCGATGCGAAGAAAATCTCTAGACTGGGAGCCCAGCTCGATGACAAGGGACAGTTCTGGGACAACCGCGGCAACGTTATTGGAAAGGCCAAAACCCTTCCCGTCGAGGAGCATCCTGATGAACCGCCCTTTGGCGGGTTGGAGGGACTCCACGTCGTTGAAGATGGTTGGGTGGAGGACCAGAATGGCAAGCGTGTTGGCAAGATCAGCGAAGGCGATGCTAAGAAGGTCCTTGGACGTCCCGTCGATGAAGATGGGGACGTCTTGGATAAGAACGGCAATGTCATCGCCAAGGCTGAATACTATGAGGCCGAAGACGAGCCCGAGCCCGAGCCGGAGGAAGCCCCTGACCTTTCCAGTCTGGAAGGTCTCACTCCTAACAAGCTCGGCTACGTGATTGGACCAAAGGGTGTCCCGATCGGCCGTGTCGTGGAAGGCAAGGTGAAGGAACTTGCCGGCAAGGAGATCCATGACGGCCAGATCTGGGACGGACCCAAGCCAATTGGACGTGTTGAGCTTATTCCCCCGGAAGAGCGGGAGAAATCAGCCGAAGGCCCATTTGCCGGATTGGAGAATCTTGTTGTAAACAAGGAAGGCCTCGTCGAAGATGACGATGGCAATGTCGTCGGCAAGGTCGTTGAGGGCGACATCAAGACCTTGCGTGGACGTGCCGTTGATGAGGATGGAGAGATCATCGACAAGTACGGCAACGTCAAGGGCCGTGCAGAGCCATATGAAGTAGAAGAGCCGGAGGAGGAGGCACCGGACCTGTCGATCTTGGAAGGAAAGACTGTCAACAAGGCTGGCAATGTTGTGGATGCCCAGGGTAACGTCTTCGGACGGATTACCTCTGGTGACAAGCGACTTGCTGGACGGAAGGTTGATGGCAAGGGTCAGATCTGGGGTGATAACGGCAAAGTAATTGGCACAGCCGAGCTCATCCCAGGAGCCGAGGAGCAGAAGCCCGAAGGCGCCTTCTACGGATTCGAGAATCCCGTGGTCGGCAAGGACGGCGTTATCACTGATGCCTCGGGTCAGATCATTGGCCGGGTTGTTGAAGGTGATGCGCAGCGCCTCCAGGGCCGCCAGGTTGATGAGGATGGCGACATCTTGGACAAGAACGGTAACACTATCGGCCGTGCTGAGCGCTGGCAGCCCGAGGAGAAGCCGCGTGATGTCAACCCGATGTCGGGCCGTAAGGTCAACCGTGAGGGTGAGGTGCGTGATGCTGATGGTAACCTCATTGGCAAGCTGACCTCTGGCAACCTTCCATCTCTCATCGGCAAGGAAATTGATGATAATGGATACGTGGTGGACAATGATGGTAACAAGATCGGGGAATGCACTTTGATTGAAAACATTCCCGAACCCGAACCCGAGCCCGAGGAGCCTGAGGAGGAACCCCAGGAGCCGGAGATCTCCCCTGAGGAGCAGGAAGCTCAGCGGAAGATAGAGGAGGACAAGCAGTTGGCTAAGAAGATGAGCGGTATTATTGCTCAGACTCTGGACCGCATTCGTCCTGTCTGCAAGATGATCTCCGAGGTATGTTCAGCAACTTTTTCTCACTGAGACATTACTAACCCTTCGATAGCACATCGAGAAGGCAGACCGCACACCCAAGGATGAACTTGACGAGGAGCAGCTGGTCAAGGATGTGAAGCCGCTCCTTGAAGAGGGCAACCAAATTCTGCAGGAGTGCAATGGTGCCATCCGTGCTCTCGACCCAGACGGCCATGTTGCCGCCACGGCCAAGGCCCGTGCTGCTTCTCACGAAGCTTCTTCAGAGGAGTACGCCTTGGCTGAGCAGCTTAAGGAGCTCACCGATCTGGTTGTCAAGACCATTGATAACGGTAAGAAGAGGATCGCAGGCATGCCTCATGCCAAGAAGAAGCTCAACCCTCTGTGGGCACTGCTCAGCGAGCCCCTCGGTCAGATTATCACTGCTGTTGGCCTGCTATTGAACGGTGTCCTCGGACTAGTCGGCCGGTTATTGCAAGGTCTTGGTCTGGGTCCTCTGGTGAATGGATTGCTGGGAGGACTGGGACTGGATAAATTGCTTGGCAGTCTGGGATTAACTTCCTTGACGGATTCCCTGGGCTTGACTGGAAAGAAGAAATAATTGAATAGGCGAAGGAATGTGTGCTTGTGATATTAGTCTTCTTGATTCAATATTTGCCATTGATGTCAGATTGACGATAATGATTTTCACCATGTCAATAGCTAGTTAAATAATCAGAGTTTCACCTTGACAATTTTATTCCATATCTTCATTCATAGTCGATATTAATCCAAGTCTATGCACTGCCTCCAAAAGACGGACTATATATTCCTGCTCTCCCTCCTCATCTCCAAATAGTCTTCTTCCAGTACACTCCCAAGGCCTCAGCGCTCTATATAAATTCTTCCATATACCCTATTTACCTGCTATCTGAATGCCACGAGGATAGTCTTAGGTCACCATATCTACATTATTTATATTACACACATATACCACTTCCCTCACAAAGAGGAAACTGCAAGGCCTGTGGGTTCATCAGGGTTCCATATTCCTCCTATGAAATCAAACCAAACAGTCACCACAGCACTCGTGGCAAAACCAGCGTCAGAGCCAGAGAAGGAAAATATAATTACGAGAGGAAGGCTTTCTTCTCATGCTTTCTCTACGTCACCGAAAGATACCAAAACGCGCGATAGATGTGTAAGGAATTCTTCATGAGATAAACGTCCCAGACACATAGGTGTTCCATTATGATACTAAGCACTGAAATGGATGACACCAAACATGTCTGCGTTTTATGAAGAACCGACTACCAAAGGGAATGCAAGCCAAGAGCCCAACGGGAATTGTGGTAGCTGCCAAGCTCAAGCAAATCCGTGTCGCAGAGGACTACAATGCGTACAAAGCTGATTTTGACCCAGTGGTTACAGAAGCGCATTGGAGTGTTTTTAATGCCATTAGAGCCTTTGCCTAATTCTGCTTGGCAATACATGCTTCTAGTATATATAACCACCAGCATGACAGATAAGTAAAGTGATCGTCGTCTTGTCAAAACTCAGTGACGAGAAAGATGATGTCATATACTTATGATCCCTTGAAGATCTCAGAGTTCGTGGGCCCAGAAAATACTGCAGAGACATATCGTGTCTTACTATTTGAATGGAGCATGGGCCAATTGCAAAACCCGGTCTGGGTTTGGTAATTAGTATAGTAAGTTCTCTCTATTCAGCTCAGGCTTAGTTGCTAACGTCCGTAGTTTAGAATTCACCGCTGTAGTACAAACTACGATCAACATTGAGTCGGAGTATGTCATGGTATCCGGTGCCAAACGCTCGCTTTGTTAAATTTGGAAGACATATGCAAGCGGCAGATACGCGGAATTCTATCCAATCAACGGTGTTAAGCTTCTACTATGAGGCGGGGATTAGTATTCTGACAACCAAGTTCCAACTACTTCAACAATATCAGCTTACGCTATCTCTGAACCGAGTTATTTCAGGCAGAAGGCCACAAAAATATCAATGCCAGATAGCCTGCACAGCCTGTGTCATTGGAAAACTCTGTTCATTTTCCAACACCCGCACTTGAATTTGTTGAACGTTATCAAACAGGATGACAGATACGTTTAGTCCACGGGAAAATCGCGAACCAACTGAGATGAAGGGTCTTTATATGTCAAGATCTAGCTTTGACCAAGTGTTGCGCATTGGATGATGGGGATAGCGTAAGGTTGCATGATTCACTTGCAACTTCTGTCAGGGTGTCCTTTCCACGTGCAGCAAAAGATCCTGCAATGATCCGTCAAAACGATCGTTTCTATATATACATGACGCTTTTAGAAGCAGCAATCTTGCGGGAAGGAAATGTGTCAGGCACACATTTTCTCCTGATCTGTCGCGGGAATGAGTCATATGCGTGGAGGACGCCAGATGGCCATGTTGCCATTCGAGAATGCTCTAATTGAGAAAAGGCAACACAAAATTGTCTACCACTGGGAAAGCGCATAGCTCTCATCCAATGACCGTCCTTTTCAGTCCAAGAAAGCTGGCGGGTTGGTGTCCTTCATCGACGAGGAAGGCTGAAAGAGCAACAACACACCTGTATTAGGGCAATACTACATGAAGAATGAAAAGTCATATAAATCAGACAAGCTTGCAGTTGAACGATAAGTACAAGTGCCTTAGTATCACGGTCAGGCTTACAGATTTACCCGACAACAGCGGTGCAGGAAGTGATACGCACTGCCGGGATCATCCTTTACTTTACCGGAAATCGACTATTATCAACCTGCAGTGACAACCCAGACGATATACATAAAGCAGAAGGAGGTGAAGAAGAAGTGCGTTCTCTCATTACTGACTATATATCTTGAGCACTAAACGGACTTGTTCAACCAATGGACCGAGTGCGATAGCACATAACTATGCAAGCCGTACAGCTGGGCGCGAGATGACGACTGATCAAATGAACCATGACACCAGAAGAGCCCAAGATGGATGTTTGCATGCAAACACATTAATATGGATATAGAAGCGACATACCGGAAAAAGACAGTGCCCAAGTCTTCTCCCAATCAGGACTTCAGGCTGAATCACGCTTTGAAGTAACGACTGTCTTTACAGTGATACCCTCCATATGGAAATGGACACTCTACCTTGAAATAAAGTTTTATGATTACCGCAAGCTCTGTCTCAACATAGCAAAGACAATAACTGCTCTGACACATTTCCAGAGTATGCTCACTGTTCTGCAAACTCAATTTTAACATTCGACTTGAAAACCACAGAAGGTGTCATGGCATCACTTATTGTAACATTCAAACCTACAAAGTGCGTTGGGATCTGTTTGTCTTCTCACACGAAAAATCTCATTTGGGCCTACACCACTTGGTCTAGATCTGTCTGCTCGCAGAAGCCACTTGCCTCCATATTCAGGCAACTGTATTGAATGAGTTATGTTTCCATATTTCTCCAACGATTGCTCTCTGACAACAGTGACACGATGTGAGCACCATGCCTGAGGGTTAGGATTCAACGCAAACATTAGTGGCGATTTCCATTCTAATCATCGATACTCGAAGGGCTACAACATACCTGGAATTTACTCGATCAATTCTTTCGAGAATTGAGAATGCCGTCCTCATCTGTTGGGCATGCGACAGCTCTGCTATTTATTATTGCCCAGATAGGCGAAGCTCATATGCCTGAGCCGGGACATATGCTCTGGCAAGCTTGAATGGGTCATGCAGTACCTTGTTCTATCATCATCAGAAGAAGTGCCTAAACCACACGCTTCAGAATTGATCTACTTTCCGGGAGAAGAAGTATAGAGTCTTGCTGTCAAAGATATACCAGATGAGATCTATATCGCTCGAACAGAATTCGGGAAGATAATGTTGGACAAGAGCATGATGTAGTCCCGTTCTTCTCGAATGCCACACGGCTGACAGATATGAACTGTCGTACATGCGAATAATAATACTCTCGATGATACAATCCAGTTAACAACGGAATCAGCCAGATTTTGGAGACAATAAATTATTTGGTTTTATTTCCAAGAGGTCGAGTGGCCCGATGGTCTGGCAGACACTTGGGATATCACATCATTATCTTGTATGTCGATGCGTGCGAATGTTCGCTGAAACCATTTAAGCATGGATACAGACCTGCTTTAAGGGCATGACATGGCTGCTGTTGGATACGGGAGACAAGTATTACTTTTTACAGGTAAGAAGTATCTGTTGAAGAAAGCCAAGGCCACTGCCATGTACTTGGACATCAAATTGGTTAGCTTGTCACATGAATACCCTAAGTATTCCTACATTTAGAATGTACTAACAGGAACTGCAAGATGGCTGGCAAAAGAAAAAGACCCCAGCGATCTGACGGACGAATTAGCGGAAACATGGACCTGTTGGAGAGAGCACTCATTTGAAGTCTCCCGAGTATCATAACCTCGGTGTTAATCCAGATAAGTTAAATGAGGCATAAGATGCACTTACGTATCTACATAACAACAGCGACATATGTTTCAGAATCTTGGGCGTCCGCTGTTTACTGCCCTCACACAGGATGTTTCAAATACACCGCTAGAGACCAGCCATCACTCTTGCAGCAGTGAGGTCCTCAAGATTGGGCCCTCGCTCCTGATTATTCTATCAAGAATTGAACTACGTTTATAGATCATCCTGCAGATTCATCACTATCTAGCATGGAATTGAGGGACCTTACCGTACCCATCAGCAATGCATATTGTCTGCAGCTGGCCCTATTTTGGGACAGGGCCAGACCCATTGGGCATAATTGCAAATATGAATCATTAGAAAGCGGCCACCTGCAACGCTTTTCTGACTACTCACCAGCGGGTCGCAAGCGTAGACATAATCTTTGTCTCATCCTAGGGGACACAGGGTACGCTATCTGCTCGGCGTCGAAATGCGTTTTAAATCTTACATAGACGGTAGCAAAGAATGAGAACTTGGTATTGTTGTCCGTCAGCTCGGTACTGACAATATTGTGGAAGAGGCACGGGCAACATACCTGGACAACGGATATCGCGACTCCCTTGGTTCGAGGCAGTTAGGCAACCTGCTTGGAAGATGATCAAGATATACGTACGTGATTATATCAATAAAAGCACTAGAGCACTACCAAAGAGAGCCCGAAGCCCCGGTACATTGAACAGCCCCCCAAGTAGTTGGGCTTTGGATAAGCTCACGCGGCATAATGATGAGACAATATTCTTCAAACAGGATTGGGCCTGAGACTGACAGCAAACCCTGAAATCCTGCTTTGAATATTCTGAAGCACATAGTCGTATGGTTCTACCCTGGCTTGAATATCAGGCTCAAAATCAAGTAGGTTGCAAATACGCCGCCGACCTGGATATAGTTCCCGCTCCAAGGTGGAAGAGTTTAGCGACGAGTGGGCTGAGAAAATGCGCTGAAGGCAGCTGGCTTGTCCTTCGATACGGGCTGGGGCTCCCGGGCTTGGATGAACGCACAATCAAGCGAGCGTGTTGCGATACTTGGAGAAAAGAATGTCCTTTCAAATAGAGTGGGCCTGTTTATTACCAGAGCGTGGCGCGGACGCCAGCAGCAGCGTCGTGAAGGTGAAGATGAACATTCGAGCACATATGCAAAACGACCGTAGCCAGCCTCCCGTTAAGTTTCTCCCGACGGAAAGAACGATGATGACGACGCCATTGACGAGTTAGCCGACCTCCAGGACAATCTAGGAATGGAAGCAGAGGATCGTTCGAAAGAGTCGAAAGAGTGGCGAAAGTCCAGAACCTATTTTTCAGGGATGACAGGGTATTTCGATCGAATCATTGCTGATGAAGCACACTATGTCATGTCAATAAGAAGCCGCAATCACCCCGCATGTACCACCCCTTGCAATTCGATTTCCCTTTTTCATGATTGAGGCAAAATCTGCCGCATCTGAAGGAAATCTATTTTCAAGCCCAGAATCAAGCGGCAGTAAGTGATTCGGCGGCACTTCGGAGTTTTAAAGTTCTCTCTGATCTGTCTAGTCACTGGTCCTTCTAGACGTGAAGTTCAAATGGTTTTTGAGTGCTACGCCTATGTGGAACAGAGCCATTGCTTATGCGGGTTCCTGACATAGGGTATGCTACTATAGGAGGCAGTGGTTTATCTTGAATAGAGATGACCTAGGTTATTAGGCAGTTATACTTAAGATATGTATTATTTTTGATCAGATTCAATAATCTATTTAGATACTCTGTTCCAAATATGAGAACATTTTGAGATACCATGACTCCTATTCGAGTCTACACTTATCCACCCTATACTTGCCGTGTCACGTAATTGATTCCCAGTAATTACCCAGGAGATTAACGCCAA